>NC_137268.1:16548034-17748034 GCF_053477335.1 Acartia tonsa
AGCTAAATGTACGTTCCCAATGATTATACATAAAATTATCTTTTCTGTAGATTACAATTAGTGGTTGAAACCTTAACTTAACTTAATGAACCTTCAGACAGACACATACACAGTATTCCTGTTAATTTTAATTAAATAAGCGGCTACGCCCCTAGATGCCTCTAGGGGCACGCAAAATGTTTTCTTATCAATCTATGTTAAGATAATACGTTTACAAAAAATATCTGCTAGGCGACGCGTTGAAATGTTTGGTGATTTCTTTTTGGAGGGTGGTGGTACCCTCCCCCAAATAAGTATAAACCTTACCAGGACCTATGAGAAGCAACACTGTTAAGGAGAATCATATCGGTTCAGTGGTAAGCGAGTTCCTTACGTATAGACAGACAGAGATCCTTAAACTTTAATATAAGGATATAAAATAGATGATATATATTGTCTAAAATAATTTTGACCAAATTCTGACCATCGTGTTAACCAATATACTTGGCATATCAAATATGGAAAGAGAAGAAAACGGTCCATTTTTAGCATGTTACACACACATACACACACACAATTATGTATATGGAGGGTGTTGCTGGTCAAATATGTAATTTCATAGTGCTAACTTTTATTTTTAGATGTTTTAGATTCATTCAATTTGTTGTTTTATTTTGATATGATAATAGTTATTTTTCTCCTAGTTTAATAGACAGCTTTTTTCGGATATTAAAATAATCCTAAGATTCAAACCTGGTAATAATACTAGGATTTTTATTTTAATATTCGTGGAAAAATGTCTGTAATACGATGCTATACATGATTTAATAATATAGCCCAGAACCGGATATTATTGGTTTAGAAGTCATACTGATAAGTATGTTTTTTGAAAGCGAAGCTTTTCTATAATTAGGGTCGGTCCGTCCGTTCGTACGTCACAGTTATCTCTTTTCGTTAATTTAAACAGGTTAGAATTGTCCTATCGATTCCAACTTTGCATGGTGCTTCCTGTAGTAGTTAGGTATGATTTAGAAATCGTTTTAGGAATGTCCGTACGTCCATTTTAAACATGTTGATTTTTTACTTTTTTAACCACAATTTTTTATGTGATAAAATTATTTGATTGATCTGATTTTTGGAATACTGATTCCTAGGACAACAAAGTACAATGTCATAAGCGAAGTATCTCTATAATCAAGTCCTAAAAATGTAAGTATGTCCTTAAATATCCTGTATTTAAGCGGTTTTTCAACAAATTCATTTACAATTTGTTTCGATTTTATACATCTATATTCTGATTATTCCATTCTAATATTCTACAAGTGTTAATGTTCGTTTGTCCTACCGTTTTATGGATGTTGTCATCCTTGTTTTTACAATATCTGCATTGGCTCAAATGTTCTTTTATTGAATTTTGATTGGTAGGTTCCAAACTAATAGTGACCGAACCATTTAATCAAATAATTTTAATCTATAGAAGGGGTAGTTTGGCAACATCAGTGGTGATTTATATTTCATATTAATTGATCGGCCATTGTCTTATATTATCCCTTGAGACCTAAATTTTTTTAATTGCTCCATTTTAAAAATAATTTGCTAGCATTATTTTATACATATACTACCTTTCTTATTGATTCTATTTTTAAAAAAATTATGTAAAGAATTTAAAATAAACACTTACATTTATTTAACAAAATTGCTCCATTATGAAATCAAAATTATTCTCAAAATTTTCATAACATAAACATTATGATGAATATTTGGAATAGCTTAATGGTTTAAGCTCTAATTTTTCTCAATAAAATAAACATTTAGTAAACCTGCAAAGTTAATGTGTTTATATACAAGATGAGTATAGCTTCTCTAAAGTTTCCTATCATCAGGAAGGGAGAGGACATTAGGATGTTAATTATACTGGTACCCAAATTTGTTAAACAAGTTCTCTCATTAGATTTAAACTTTGGGTACATTTATTAAATCTTGATTGGTTTGTACAAACTATCAGTGCCTTAAACTTTTTTACTAAGACTTTTAATCAATACAAGAGGTAATTTTGTGCATAACAATTTGGGTGTACCTTTTTTTTATCGTCCATTGTCTTGTCCCTTAAGATTATTGGCAAATATACCATGGCAAACATGTCTACCTTACGCTGTAATAAGATTTCTGTTAAACTAAAACGGCAGACTTTTATATTTTTAATATAAAAAAGCCTGAAAATTTTTTTCTCTGGCTTTTATTATTGAAAACAAAAAGCAACATTTCTTTAATATTTAAGGGTCGTTTACTAAAATTTATATACGTTGTTCCTGTATGCATCAGAAAATTTGAAGACAATTTATTTTGTTATATTCGCTACTATTGTACATGGTATCATCCTTGTTAATCTAAATATTTGACAAAGGCTAAATATTATTATTGATATCTCGACTAAGAATAATTACAAGGATGATGACAACCAAAATTAGAGAAAAGCATAAGTTTAAACAGACCAATATCAGGGTGGAAGTACAGAGAGAGAGAGAGAGAGAGAGAGGGGACAATTGGCTGTTTATTACAGTGGTCCCCAAAGTTTTATTTTCTTTTTTGTTGGCTTTTCTACTTTGGGGACAATTTTGATTGGTTGGCTCATTAAGTTAAGTGTTCAAATGTTACAACCACTTTAGATCCTTTGTGAACGTACCTAAACAAAGGAGGGTCAAACCCCCCCCCCCCCAAAGTGCTTCTAGTGTAATAAAGTCGTTTTTTCGCTTTGTTGAGACACATATGGACAAAGTTATCTATGTTATAGATGGTCATAAAATAGGGGATTAATCTCAAGAAATTTCCAATAGAAAGTGCAAATGATGACTTACAGACAGGGTCATTTATGGAGTAGCTTCTACTACATGGCCCAGGGTATGAAGAAAGTAAAACCACAAAAATTTAAAATGTTTTGAAGTGTGCCGACTTGGAATTAGTGTGTTTGAAAAACAACTAAAAGAGTATAGATAGCAATGTTATCCTGTTTGCATCTTATGGCAAGGAGGGAGGGGATATTGAACTGCGAATTATACAAGTGCCCAAAGTTTTATAATTACTTTCTCTCATTTGTTGGCTTTAAAACTTTGAGTACTTTTTTATATAAACCTTGATTGGTACAAACTAATAGCACCAAAACTGAATTTTAATGAGTAACTTTGTTTATCATCATTGGGGTTGTGCAATGAGTTATTTAAGCAAACAAAATTTAGCATAAATGGATATTTAAATCCCAAGGTATTAAATGTTCGAGTGATAGCTCATCATTTAATACAGATTTAATTTCAAAAATCGGTCTGACAGTTTTCCAAAGTCGGGAAGATCTATCAAATGGAAAAGGTTTGAAACCAATAGAACATTTCTTTATACTAAAACATATTTTTTCTCATGTTTTTTCTCATGCTCAGATATTTTTCCCACGATTGAAAAAAATGAAATTAAATGATCATTTAATGCCAAAAAAATGGTTCTCACACTCGAAAAATTTTCCCACGCTTTAAAAATATGCATTAAATGATAATCATATGTATCATTTAAATTACAATGTTAAATAAAAGAATATTTACTTAAACCAAATATCGCCTTTTTTGCAATGCAATGTGCATTCTCCATTGTCTTATTCCTTAAAATCCGTTACCTCATTGTGTTATGGCTATTTTTGTTCTCTTTTATTTCAATATGTTCTCTATAAATATCTTTGTCTAACAGTCAGTGTGTCATAGTATAAAACTACATTGTCTGTTATAATGTTCATCTAGCCTTTAAACTTTTATATACACTGCTTCTGTAAGAGATATGCCTCTGAATCTACATGTGAAGATTCATCTTTCCTATAGACATCTATTATATGATTTAGAAAAAGATAGATTAAAAAGTAAACAAATTTTTTCATTGATCACAGGAAACTAATTAGAGGGCGATTAAACATTTTTTTTATTATTTTTCAAAGTTTATCATTTGCTGTTTAAAAATTTTGGCCCAGTCATATAAACACTGCGCACATGCGCGGTAACCTCTCCATGCAATGTTTTCATTCAAAAGGCCCGGACACTTTTATATTTCATCAAAATTAGATGTGCTTACAAAAATGAGAAAAGATATAATTTAGCAAAAATAATTACGTGATATTTTCTCAAAAATCAATTTTGTAATACATGTTCTTCGTATTAAACACCTAATTGCTTTGAAATAAGAATTTTCGTGTTTAGGGACTTTTTTGTTGTTGTTGAAGTGTTAGACCTGCATCCAAACAAAATAGCTTTAAACTTGCCCATGACCAATATGATACTTTAGAAAGTCATGTGAGCTAAAAATAGATTTTTTTCTTCAATTTTGCTGTTCTTTATTTTTTTAAATCTGTATAAACATCTCAAGTATTAGATTTCAATTGTTATAAAAATGTCCTGCGGGTAGCTCAATTATAGCTCCATAGCTCGCGCTTAACATTATGATGGACACCTTTACACATTTAGATTAAATGGGGCCTTTAAAATTGGTTAAATCTTATCCTATTCTATCCTATACTAAAGTAACAAGATCTCTGTGTGTTTGTATGTCTGTACCGAAGGATCTCGCTAACAGCTGAACCGATCGGGTTCTCCTTAACAGGGTAGATTCTCATGGGTCCCGGGAAGGTTTATAACTATTTTGGGGGAGGATACCACCACCCTCCCAAGAGAAATGATAAAAGAAATCGAATTTTTTTTTTATTATTCGGGAGACTTCAACGTAACATAAAGAGGTATCGTAACATAAAGAATTATCATAGAGACTTTAACAAACAAAAACATTTAAAGTGCCACTAGAGGCCTCTAGGGGCGTATCTGCTAATATAATATAGAGTAGTAAGGTATTTTGTTTGTTTGTTCAAAACGATCCCACTAAAAACCGATAAGGCTGGAAGTTTTTACACTTTTTTGGGGGGAGGGAATTTCCATACCTTTAAGTAAACACTTTTAAACAAAAAATACCACCCTCTACCTCAATGTTTTTACTAAAGTTTGGTCGTTTTTTAGTTGATAGGAAACATGCCTTTAATAATGAAAAGAGCTATTCTTGGCGAAAGGACAAACCATAACTGTTGAAAAGCTTCACCTTCAAAAAATGTATGATATTTCTCCAAATATAGAAATGTACAATAAAATAAAACAAAATTACTTTTTTCACCTCTTGATGGTACGTTATTAGTGCAAATAAAAATTGCACGAAAAAGGATTACAATTTTCAATTTTCGAATCTCTAACCAAATGGCGTACTTGTACCTGCTGCTATGTCAGGAGCACAATATACACATATATACTTTATAAAATTTTGTACATAAACTGACTACTAGTTATCTGTCATCATACAATCGATATCTTATTATTTGGATGTTGCACCAGATTTTCAAGTAATAATCGAAGTTGACTAAAATACCGATCCTCCCCACAAATCCCCTTATCCCCATATCCTCCAACTAGATCAACGAATGGACCAATAAATGATGTCCATATTAATAACCCAAATTGACGACAAATTTTCCCCTGTCAATATGTCCACGTATTCTTTATCCATTGATCAAACATCCATAAAGAAATGTCTGACCCGAATAATACATTTTAGAATTGAAATATTGAGTGTTCTAACATTTTAACCAAAAATTAGTAGCTTCGCCCCAAAGCTTCTGGTGACGCTGTAAAAGGTCCTAATGTTTGATGCTGTGAGTATTGGTGCAAAAAATATGACGTAAAAAAAAATTAGCCAATGAGAGTCCACTATAAATTTTACCATTGGTCAATAACGGCCTCTCATTGGCTAATTTTTTTTGTTACGTCATATTTTTTGCACCAATACTCACAGCATCCTAATGTTTTATTTACAATTTCTATTCTTAAGTAAATTTGAATAAACATCAATGTGGGCAGAGAGAAGGTTTAGATCAAATAAAAATAAAAATAAGCGGGAAGGAAGGAGATGGGGGGGGGGGGAACTTGGAAGAAAAAAACTTGGATAAAGGGAAAAATTTGCATATCAATACGTGAAAAAATGTGGATCATATATAGATACTAAAGTCAGGATTGTTCTTTGTTCTCTAGGCCTTGCAGGGAGGGGACATTGGGCTGTAAATTATACTGGTACAAAAAGTTCTATAGATTCACGTTCCCTTAAAGATAGTTATTAAAACTTTGGGTACTTTTATTAATTCCTGATGGGTTATTCAAAATGGTAATGCCCCTTTTTTAATTTAAAGGCTTAAGTAGTTTAAAAAGATTTAATTTTGTTTAACATGATTGAAGGTGTTCAGAATTTATCGTCCATTGTCTAATCCCTTAAGATCGCAGTTACATTAAAGCTATGATCTGTTTGTTCTGATTATACCTAACAAATATTCTATTTCTACTTTGCGCCACTAATATAAAATTTCTGTAAATCAAGGAGGAATTTTGGGGGCGTACATGGGAGGATTTGAAAAAAGGAGGTAGTCGCATTTATCTATCTATCTATCTATCTATCTATCTATCTATCTATCTATCTATCTATCTATCTATCTATCTATCTATCTATCTATCTATCTATCTATCTATCTATCTATCTATCTATCTATCTATCTATCTATCTATCTATCTATCAAGATGTATGTCTATAAGAAACTGCAGTAATAGATTTAATAATCTCACCTTTATATATATATGGTGCGCTATGCTTTTAATTTGTAATAGGGATACAACAGAAATGTGCAGGTTTTGTACAACACAATCAAGAATAATAAAAGTTTTTAAGCCAACGAATGAGAGAAATTGATCATGATACTATAGGCATCAATATAGTTTACAGTCCAATGTCCCCCCCCCTGCCTGCAGGCATCGATTTTAACGGAATAAATCATCATAGTCTTGGAATGGATATAGAATATACGTGGATATAATGATAGGGGATAAATTGTCGTCAATTCAGGTTGCTAACATAAAACTTATTTATTTGTCAGTTCGTTTATCTAGTAGGAGGGGAGGGAATGGGATAAAGGTAGTGGAAGGGGGATTTGTTAATTTAGCCAGTTGCGAGTATCCCTGTATCATATTACATGAAAATCTGGTGCAACATCCAAGTAATAATATATCGATTAATGGAATAGATCATACTCTTGGACGTTATCAACACTCACAATCATCAATTTGTTTTTTTCTTACCATACATATGTGCTTTCAATAACGTTAAAATCATTCTATCAATTTTAAACATTTTAGTGACTTGGGCTTTCAATTTTTCTAGCTGCTACTGGAAAAGCTGACAGAGAGGTACCCAAAGTTTAATAAAATTTCTCGCCTTCGTTGCCTTATAATCTTTGGGTACTTAAAAAAAATCATCATTGGTTTGTTGAAACCACCAGTGTCAAAAGGTTTACTTAAACTTTTTTAGTTTACAGAAGGGGTAATTGTGTTTATCATCATTGGGGGAGTACATTAATTTATTGTCCATTGTCTTAACTCTGCTTAACAATGACTTTTTTGTTAAAACAACCTTCCTATCTAGTTCTTATCCCACTGATTGGCTGAGATTGTGATATATTAACTGAATATAATCATGTATACACAGGGTTATTCAGGGATAAGACAATAGACGATAAATTTATACAAATCTCTCATGAGGATAAACTAGAATACCACGTTTGTATATTAAAATTATTGGTCGACAATTTTAGACAATACTTATTTTGTAAAAACCAAACAAATATAATTTTAAAACTTTTAGTACCAGTGTCAATGTTACCTTTCTCCCTGTGTATACATTAGTTTCCATGCGTAGCATCTCTATAAGTTTATCTTCCCAACTAATGCAACCATCAAATATTGTTAGTTTACCATCTATGATACAAAGAACGATGTCTGTCCGCCAGTTGTTTGTCTAAAAGAAGCTTAGAATCTCAATAACTGTTTGATAAGGCTTTTCAGGGAATATATTTACTGGTTTTAGGCTATTTTCTTGAGACATGAGACAACATACCCCTCCGAATGGAAACCCACACCTCCCAATGGAACAAATTTTTCGTGAAAAAAATATTTAGGGGTAGTGGGTGTTTAAAGCTCCATTTACTAATTCTAGATACCATACCAATATAATTTAAAAATTCTTAAATTACGTCGATCAAAATTGATTTTTTTGTTGTAATTAAAGATTGTTATCAAAACTAAGTATTACCTTATAAAGTGATGGAAAATCAGTAGATGGTCTCAGGGATATTAAAGGATAAGACAATGGATCATAAATTATGATAAACAAAATCACCCTTTCTGTTAATTAAGATTATTGGTGGAAAAGTCTGGATGCATTTAGTTTGTACATCCCATTCAGGTTTGGAGCCAACAAATAAGATAAAATGGTTATACAACTTTGGTGACCAGTATAATTTACAGTCCAATGTCCCCTCCCTCCCTGTTAAAAATCAGTAGTTAGTGCTGAGAGGTAAAAAGAAAGATGGGGCGATCAAAATATGTTTCAGTAATGTAATAAGAAATAAGACATTAATTTAGCAGCAAAGCTTCTCTATATTAAAAATATACGACAGCTCTGTCAAATGATAAAGCTAACACAAAATTTTAATGGTTTCATTTTAAAATGTCAATATATTAGAGTGATTAAGTCATAGAGATATTAAACCTTAAAATATACTGGTACCAAAAGTTTTATAGACACATTCTCTTATTAGTTGGCTCAACAATTAAGGGTACTTTAATTCAATCTTGATGGGCTGGTAAAAAATAGCCGTGTTCAAACATTTCCACTACAGATTTTAATCTACAGAATCTATTAACGCAACGTCAAATCTCATTCAATAAAGTTCTCGAAATTCATTTACAAAATAAGGGATTTCTTTTGCTAAAATGTTTGAACACCAGTGTACAGTGTATGAGCGCTGCTAAATAATATAAATTGAGTGCTGTTTTAATAGGTTAACCTTCAATACTACCAAATTATTATACCCTATTAATGAAATAACCTTCCTTCTATAATACGTCTGTCTTTCAGTATGTCAATCAGTTCTACTGTCTGTACGTAGTATGTAAGTCTGACTATTTGTTTTTCTGTGTTTCTGTCTGGCCATCTGTTCTTTTATATGTCAATCCTTCTGTTTGTCTATCTGTCTATTAGTTCTTCTGTCTGTCTGTGTTTCTGTCTGTTTATCTGTCTATTTGTCATTCTGTCTGACTTTGTGCACTTCTGTCCGTCTTTCTGTCTATTTTCTGTCTGTCTGGCTTTCTGACTGTCTAAAAATCTGACAATCTGTCTGTGATTCTGTCTCGTCTCTGTTTATCTATCTTTTATTTTGTCGTCAATTTAAGTTACTACTTTAGTTCTCATTTATTTGTCAGTAGGAGAGGAGGGGACGGGGTAAATGGTTGGAGGGGGAGAGGGGTATCGTAATAGTAACCATCTGGAAAGACCATTTTGTTAGAGTAGGCGAATCTATGGTGCAACACCCAAGTAATTATATATCAATTGCAATCGTCCTTGTTAAATCTTTTAATGAAAGTTTAATATTTTTTGCTTCATTTCTTGAACATATGGTTTTAATAAGGTGTATAATAATTCTTTTTATATTGAGGGGAAAGTGCAACAAAATCTATTAGCTAAAACATTCAATTTTTAATATTAACTTTCTCATGTGAAAATATGTATATGAATCATAAATGTAGAGGTGTTATTCTTACTAAATTGAACCTAACTGTTACAGGAATCATCAAGCCAAGTTTTAGATCAATAGGACTATTCTAACATGCCTAACTTAATGATAAAAGCTAATCTAATTAACCAAACTATTTTAACTGGAAAAATACCTTCTGAATTTAAAATCGCAAAAGTTATACCTATTTTTAAGTTAAAAGGGAATAATTCTAATGAAAAAGCTGATCCATCAAACTATAGGCCGATAAGTTTATTAGCTATTTTCTCAAAAGTTTTAGAAAAAGTCATTTATCAACAACTGTCATGCTATTTGATTAGAAATAATATCATTTTTGAACATCAGTATGGATTTCAATCAAAAAAGTCTACAATACACCCCGTGATACACCTCTTAAATTATATAGCTGAAGCAAAAAATGATAATAAAACTGTAATTGGAGTCTTCTGTGATCTTGCAAAATGTTTTGATACAATTCCACACTCTATTTTAATTAAAAAGTTGTCAAAAATTGGCATTAATGGCGTTGAACTTGAATGGTTTAAAAATTATTTAAGTAATAGACAACAATTTGTACATGTAAACAACACTGACTCAACAAAGCTGAACATAGATAGAGGTGTCCCACAGGGCTCTATTTTAGGACCAATTCTATTTTTAATCTACATAAATGATCTTAAAAACTGTACTGATTTATTTACCCTATTATTTGCTGATGACAGTAATTTTTTAATTTCTGGTAAAAACTTTACAGAGATAAAACTGAAATTAAACAATGAACTTAAAAAGATATCTGATTGGTTTAGGAGTAATCAAATGAGCTTAAATCCTGATAAAACTAAAATCATGATATTTAATAAAAATGAAAATACTATTGATTGGAATGCTCTTAATATTAAGCTAAACTTTAACAATGAAAATGAGTTTGATCCTGAGAAAATAAAAATCTTAAATTATGTCAATTCAAGTAGCAATATTCCTGCAATTAAATTCCTAGGTGTATTTATAGATCCTTCTTTAAATTTTAAATATCATGTAGAACATTTACGTAAAAAGATTTCTAGTTCCTTATTTCTTATAAATAGAGCTAAACATATACTGAATTTAGATAGCAAAAAAATGCTTTTTCACTCACTTATAAATAGTCATTTACTTTACTGTTTACCTGCCTGGAGTTGTGGTCTAAGATCTACTATGGACCCATTAATTAAATTGCAAAAAAAGGCAATAAGAATTGTTTTTAGTAAGAAACACATCTCACACACAATGTCTTTATTTAAAAAAATGAATGTCCTTCCTTTACATGAATCAGCTAATTATTTGAAATTATTATTTATGTATGATTTTATAAACAGTAAGCTACCAAGTTCCTTTCAAGGTACATGGCTTCGCCGTAATCAATTACATACCAGAAATCTTAGAAACTCTAATATGTTTGATGTTAAAAAACCGAAGTTTAAATCTATTGAAAGATTTCCTAAGTATCATTTCCAAGAATTATGGAATAACCATTGTAATAATGATTTATTAACCCACAATCAATCAAGAAAAAAATTTATGAAAAATCTAAAAGAATCTTTGTTATCAAGCTTAACTTTAGTGTGTAACAACCCATTATGTCAAGAATGTAGATAAAATTATATTTCTTTTCAATATTGTTTGAAATCTGATAAATCAATCAAAATCTATTTGTTAAAATTTTTTTAAATTTCTATTATTGCAATAATGGTGTGAGACTTGTATGTCCTAATCAATCCTTCCTATTATCATTCTTTCCTCTCCAATATGATTTTATTTATTGCTTATTATCTTTTTTTTCTATTTTTTTTGTCTTATTTATATGGCCTGTATGAAAACAATGTGTGAATACACATTACTGCATACTTCCTAGTTTTTAGGAAACTGCCATTTGGGAAGAAAATTTTTTTATAAATTAATCATATCAATAAAATTTGACTGTATATATAAATGTATATAATATTCATTTAATTCATTTATTATTTTGTTGTTTTTTTTTCTATGTATGTACACCCAAGAATAATAAATCTAATCTAATCTAATCTTTTCGGACGGAAGGATCGATATTTTTCGTTTTTCAAAATCAACTTTTGAAATGTTTGAACAGTTTTAAACACCTCTAGTTTGGAATTAACCAATCAAAATTGAGTAAAATTTTGTTGCCAACAATTAAGATAACTTAGTGATACAACTTTGGGTACTTACAGTTCAATGTCAAGGAACAAAAATGACAACAAGCGAAGCACAAAAAAGGTAGGATAAGCGACCATTAACACTTGTATTGTGTAAGAACTGATTAATCAGAGTATGAAAGTCGAAAAAAATTTGTTAAAAACTACTGAAATACAGGATAATGTTTCAGGACATACTTATATTTTTAAGGACTTGATTAGGGTATAGTCCTTTTCACAACATCCCTCCATAAGGAGCGATTATTTTAATTGATCGCCTCTTATGACATGGGGCGATGTAATGGCTCCTTGAAAGGGGCGATTTAATTGCCCCTTATAACAAGAGGCGATGATATGACACCTTGAAAGGAGCGATTTAATAGCCCCTTGCCCTAAGAGGCGATTAAATGATCCTTTATCGCCCCTTCTAAAGAGGAGATGATATGTCCTCTTATCCCAAGGAGCTATTTCATTAAATATCGCCTCTTTATGGCCCCTTCACTATTATATATATCTTTGTCCCTTGATGGCCCCTACATCGCTCCTACATCGCCCCTTCATCGCTCCTCCATCGCTCCTTCTCCAAATTTATATTACATTGTACTTTGATGGCCCCTACATCGCTCCTACATCGCTCCTCCATCGCTCCTTCATCGCTCCTTCTCCAAATTAATATTACATTGCAACTTGATGGCCCCTACATCGCTCCTACATCGCCCCTTCACCGCTCCTTCTCCAAATTTATATTACATTGCAACTTGATGGCCCCTACATCGCTCCTACATCGCCCCTACATCGCTCCTACATCGCTCCTCCATCGCCCCTTCATCGCTCCTTCTCCAAATTTATATTACATTGCAACTTGATGGCCCCTACATTGCTCCTACATTGCTCCTCCATTGCCTCTTCATCGCTCCTTCTCCAAATTTATATTACATTGCAACTTGATGGCCCCTACATTACTCCTACATCGCCCCTACATTGCTCCTACATCGATCCTACATTGCCCCTTCATCGCTCCTTCTCCAAATTTATATTACATTGCAACTTGATGGCCCCTACATTGCTCCTACATCGCCCCTACATCACTCCTTCATCGCTCCTCCATCGCTCCATCATTGCTCCTTCTCCAAATTTATATTACATTGCAACTTGATGGCCCCTACATCGCTCCTACATCGCTCCTCCATCACTCCTTCATCGCTCCTACATCGCCCCTTCATCGCTCCTTCTCCTAATTTATATTACATTGCAACTTGATGGCCCCTACATCGCTCCTACATCACTCCTCCATCGCCCCTTCATCGCCCTTTCATCGCTCCTTCTCCAAATTTATATTACATTGCAACTTGATGGCCCCTACATCGCTCCTACATCGCCCCTTCATTGCTCCTTCCCCAAATTTATATTACATAGTACTTTGATGGCCCCTAGTTCGCCACTCCATCGCCCATACATCGCCCCTCTATTGCCTCTCTATCGCCCCTCCCATAATTTATATTACATCAAATAAAATCAAAATAAGATTGAAATGAAATTGAATTTGGTAGCTTTTTGTTAGGCATAATTAGGGAAACTTTATCAGGGATCTTAAAGGATAAGACAAACATAATGAATTAACAAAATTACTGTTTCTGTAGATTAAAATTATTAGTTAATACATTTGTTAGCATTTAAAGAACTAACCAATCAATATTTAGTAAAAGTGCCAAAAGTTTTCAATTCTACGAATAAATAAACAATTTAAAACTTGTGGTACTTGTGTAATTAACAGTCCAATTACCTCTCCCTCTCTTAACTTTGTCAACTCATTATCATGATGTTTATAACGATTATAGATTTGCTAAGCTTTCTAAATCCTACCTTGCTAATACAGGAATCACCATGCAAAGTTTGAAATCGATAGGACAATTCCAACATGCCTAAATTAACAAAAAAGAGCTAACCGTTACGGACGTACGGACTGACCCTAACCATAGAAAAGCTTTGCTTTAAAAAAGTAAAAAAAATATATTTGGGGGAGATATTCTTCTTGTGGTGAATTTTCTGGGAGGGTGGAGGTAACTTTATATAATAGAATACATAAAAGGAAAAATAAGCAAAATAACAAGGATAACAACATCATAAAAGCGAAGCTCTAAAATCAGAAGGAAGGACAAACAATAAATCTTTTTAAAGTCTAAACAATATTGTACATAGAAACATTGTTGTTCGAAGAAACATTACTCCAAAAATCAGATTAATAGGATAGTCATATCATACAAAAAAAAATTTCTAAAAGAACATACTTTCTAGTAATGAATATAGTATTGCAACGCCAAATTGTACCTAACTGTTATAGAAATCATCATGCAAAGTTTGAAATTGATAGGATAAATCTAACATGTCTGAATTAATAAAAATGTCTAACCTTTATGGACGTATGGACAAAGCAATCCTTATTATAGAAAAGCTTCCCTTTCAAAAAGGATATTATAATGAAAAGATTAAAATAAATAAATATAAAACAAACTAATATAATGCAATTTGTTAGTTAAATAGAATATTGAACAAGGATCACATAATGGACAAACGGACAAAGTAAGTTATAGAGCAGATGTTAAGAGAATATGCTATAACTCAAAGATTATCACGAAACCTAAATCTTTTGAAGCATAACTGACAGACAGACAAAATAATGTGCAGACTAAATGTCATAGGAATATTTACTAAACAAGGATGACAACATCAATAAGTAGCAAAGCTCAAAAATTATTAAACGACATCTAAAATAAATGATCTATAAAGTATGTCATATATGTAGAATATTGACTTAATTAAACCCTAAAAATTTTAACTGTAAATTTATTCATTCCCTAAAAATTTCAGCTGACTATCTTGAATAAGATTAACAAAAAATCATGAAAAATCTAGGAATCGATCTAGCACCCCAATTAATATACAAATCTTAACCCTTACAGATCGGGCCCCAATTCCCACCTTAATAGATCGGGGGGGGGGGGGGTGTCATATTGACCCCCCCCCTCTATCTCGGCTCCTGTTACAGTTAGAGACATAAAATTTTTTTCTGGTGGTTCATGTGTATTTTTAGAGAAAATTACTTTTTCTAGTCATAGCGGTCAGACTGCTCCTTAGCCGCTTTTTAGCGGCCAGCTGCTAAATATTAAAACAGCTGTAGAGCGAAAAACGGCAAATAACGGAAACCGCCATTTTCGGCGGTTACAGCGGTAAAATGGCGGTTGGCGGCGGTAAAACGGCGGTAAAACGGCGGTTGGCGGCGCCAATTACTATTTTTATCTGTTTATTGTTGCTCAAGGATTTACCAAAAAAATTTGTAGGTCTCTAGCTGTAATAGAAGCCACGATATTCATGATATATGTCTGTAGTAAAATCCGGACAAAAATCGGTCATAAAGTCGGTCAGGGAGCGGTCAAACGGTCATAACACGACTTTACTCAGAAGGTCATTGATATCTAAGTATTCACCAAAAAAATTTTAAGTTTCTACCTTGTACACAAAAGTCATAATGTAGAAATTAAGATTTATTTAGATTTTTTTTCTAAATTCGGTGCCACCAACCGACTTTGACCGGACGCCACAACCGACACAGACCAGATATCCTTATAAGATCAACTCTTGCCGACGTATAATTACTAAACTTAAAAAGTCATGAAGTTACAACTCTCTATCTTACCTACAAAAAAAATGACATTGAAAAAACTATCTGTAACGATCTGTAAGGGAACACGGTAATAGTGTCTGACTGATTATGACGTAACAAAAAAAATTAGCCAATGAGATGCCGTTATTGACCAATGGTAAAATTTATAGTGGCCTCTCATTGGCTAATTTTTTTTGTTACGTCATAATGAGTCAGACACTATTACTGTGTGCAAAACGTAAAAATATAGGGATGGACAAAACAATGTACAGATTATATAGGCATATGTTATAGGAATCTGAACTAAAAATTTCAGCTGTCTATCTTTTATAGGAGCTGAGAAAATCACTTCCCCCAATTCATTAATAACGAAGAGATGGAGGGACGAACATTTGGAATTATAGAGTAGCTTCGCTACTAAAAACATTAAAAATAGCAGAGAAAATCACATGCTTAACTTAATGATAAGAGCTACCTGTTTATTATGAAAGGACTAAACCTAATTGTAGATAAGTTTAGCTTTTAACAACAACAATATTTTTATCTGAAGCTTAAGATTTTATAAACAACTGAACTGATTGAATTCTCCTTTTAAGAGAAGCACCACATAGGTTCTGGGATGGTTGTAAACTATCTTATTTTTAGATTTAAGCCCCTAGATGTTATAGGCAGTTTTTCTGTCTCCTTATTACTCTAAAAGGGGCGCAGCCACAAGTAAATAATAACAAGGATGACACATCCATGAAATCAAAGCTCTGAAACAGTATGACAGACGAACATTAACTCCTATAGAGTGTCAGAACTGAATTTACACAATAAAAATAGTATAGTTTTGACAAAATTATACGTATATTTGTTGCAAAACTTCTTGATTGCTTCGCCTGAAATCTTGTACCTTATTGTGATAGAAACCAGTACTCCAAAAATCAGATCAATCGGATGATTATTTCAAATAAAAAATTGTTGTTAAAAAAAAGTTAAAATCAACATGTTTAAAATGGACGTACGAACATTCTGGTAACGATTATAGAGTTGCTACGCTTTCTAAATCGTACCTAACTACTGCAGGAATCATCATGAAAAGTTTGAAATGGATAGTACAATTCTAACTTGCCTAAATTAACGAAAAAAGCTATCCGTTACATACGGACGGATGTTTAAACTGACCCTAATTATAGAATAGCTTTGTTTTTAAAATGATAAAAAAATAATATATAATAAAATATAAAAAAAGAATCCTTTTATTTAAAGTAGGTTTTTTTTAGTCTGTAGTAAAAGATCTCGTTTGCCGCTGAACCGATATGATTCTCTGTATGTATGTTTGTCTGTCTGTCTGTCTATACCAAGAAATCTTGCTAATGACTGAATTAATATGGTTCTTTTTTACAGTGAAGCTTTCTATAGGTCCTGAGAGGGTTTAAGCTATTTCATTTTTATTCCTTATATTAAAGTGACAGGATCTTTGTCTGTATGTATGTCTGTCTGTACCTAAGAATCTTGCTGACTACTGAACCGATATGGTTCTCCTTTACAGGGTAGCTTCTCATAGTTCCTGGAAAGGTTTACAACTATTTTATTTCTATTCCTTTTATTAAACTAACATGATCTTTGTCTGTATGTATGTCTGTTTGTATTTAAGGATCTCGCTAACCGCCTAACTGATATGGTTCTCCTTTACAGGGTAGCTTCTCATAGGCCCTGGGAAGGTTTATAACTATTTTATTTTTATTCCTCATAATAAAGTAAAATTATCTTTGTCTGTATGTGTGTCTGTTTGTAATGAAGGATCTCGCTAACCTCTGAACCGATATGGTTCTTCTTTTACAGGGTAGCTTCTCATAGGTCCTTGGCAAGTTTATAATTATTTTATTTTTATTCCTAATAATAAAGTAAAATTATCTTTGTCTGTAAGTATGTTTGTTTGCTTTGAAGGATCTCGCTAACCGCTGAACCGATATGGTTCTTCTTTACAGGGTAGCTTCTCATAGGTCCAGGGCAGGTTTATTTTATTTTTATTCCTTATAATAAAGTAACATGATCTTTGTCTGTATGTATGTCTGTTTGAATTTAAGGATCTCGCTTACAACTGAACCGATAAGTTTCTCCTTTACATTGAAGCTTCCCATAGGTCCTGGGAAGGTTTATAATTATTTTGGGGTAGGATAAGTCCTGGGCAGATTTATAACTATCTTATTTATATTTCTTGTATTAAACTAACATGATCTTTGTTTGTATGTATGTCTGTTTGTATTGAAAGATCTCACTAACCGCTGAACCGATATGGTTCTCCTTTACAGGGTAGTTATTTATATGCCCTAGGAAGGTTTATAACTATTTTATTTTTATTCCTCATATAAAAGTAAAATTATCTTTGTCTGTATGTACGTCTGTTTGTAAAGCTTATTCATGACTAAAACAAAGATAATAACATATCTAAGAAGCGAAGCTTTTGGATTAAAAACCAAGAACAGCCATGCAAATAAAGATACTTAAATTTATAGAAATCTTAACAAAGTTTTAGCAGTCTTTTTATTAATTATAATTAGGGTCGGTCTGTCCATCACAGATAATAAGCTTTTTCCGTGCAATGGTTAGCTCTTTTCATTAATGTAAAAAGGTTAAAACTGTGTTATCAAATTAAGACTTTGCATGATGATTTAAATAACAATTAGGTATGATTTAGAAATCGTAGCAACTTTATAATCGTTATCAGAAAGTCCGTACTTCAATTTAAAACAAATTTATGTATGTTATGATTATCTTATTCATATGATTTTTTGAAAACTATTGGAACACAAAGTATAAGGTTATCAGCATCTCTATAATCAAGTTCTAAAAAAGTATGTTCTTAAACAGTATCCTGTTTTTAAGAAGTTTTGAAAAAAATCTATTTCATTTAAGTTTAGACTTATGCATTAATATTTTGCTCATTCAGTTCCAACAATCTACAAGTTTTAATTTTCGTTTGTCTCACCATTTCATGTAGGGGCCATCAAGTTGCAATGTTATATAAATTTGAAGAAGGGGCGATGTAGGAGCGATGTAAGAGCAATGAAAGAGCGATGGAGGGGCGATGGAGGGGCGATGGAGGGGCGATGGAGGGGCGATGGAGTGGCGAAGTAGGGGCCATCAAGTTGCAATGTAATATAAATTTGGAGAAGGAGCGATGAAGGGGCAATGGAGGAGCGATGGAGGGGCAATGAAGGGGCGATGTAGGGGCCATCAAGTTGCAATGTAATATAAATTTGGAGAAGGAGCGATGAAGGGGAATGGAGGAGCGATGTAGAGGCGATGTAGAAGGGATGTAGGGGCCATCAAGTTGCACTGTAATATAAATTTGGAGAAGGAGCGATGAAGGGGCGATGGAGGAGCGATGTAGGAGCGATGTAGGGGCGATGTAGGGGCCATCAAGTTGCAATGTAATATAAATTTGGAGAAGGAGCGATGAAGGGGCGATGGAGGAGCGATGAAGGAGCGATGTAGGGGCCATCAAGTTGCAATGTAATATAAATTTGGAGAAGGAGCGATGAAGGGGCAATGTAGGAGCGATGTAGGGGCCATCAAGTTGCAATGTAATATAAAATTGGAGAAGGAGTGATGAAGGGGCGATGGAGGAGCAATTTAGGGGCGATGTAGGAGCGATGTAGGGGCCATCAAGTTGCAATGTAATATAAATTTGGAGAAGGAGCAATGAAGGGGCGATGGAGGAGCGATGAAGGGGCGATGTAGGAGCGATGTAGGGGCCATCAAGTTGCAATGTAATATAAATTTGGAGAAGGAGCGATGAAGGGGCGATGGAGGAGCGATGAAGGGGCGATGTAGGAGCAATGTAGGGGCCATCAAAGTACAATGTAATATAAATTTGGAGAAGGAGCGATGAAGGGGCGATGTAGGAGCAATGAAGGGGCGATAAAGGAGCGATGTAGGGGCCATTAAAGTACAATGTAATATAAATTTGGAGAAGGAGCGATGAAGGGGCGATGTAGGAGCGATAGAGGAGCAATGTAGGGGCCATTAAAGTACAATGTAATATAAATTTGGAGAAGGAGCGATGAAGGGGCGATGTAGGAGCGATGTAGGGGCCATCAAAGTACAATGTAATATAAATTTGGAGAAGGAGCGATGAAGGGGCGATGTAGGAGCGATGTAGGGGCCATCAAAGTACAATGTAATATAAATTTGGAGAAGGAGCGATGAAGGGGCGATGGAGGAGCAATGGAGGGGCGATGTAGGGGCGATGTAGGGGCCATCAAAGTACAATGTAATATAAATTTGGAGAAGGAGCGATGAAGGGGCGATGTGGGAGCGATATAGGGGCCATCAAAGTACAATGTAATATAAATTTGGAGAAGAAGCGATAAAGGGGCGATGGAGGAGCGATGTAGGGGCCATCAAGTGGGTTGTTATATAAATTAAGGTAAGAGACTACGGAGGGGCGATGGAGAGGCTATGAAGGAGCCATCATAGGGCTATAGCATAGCCTCTTATCATAAGAGGCGATATGAACGCCCCTTTAAAGGAGCTATTAAGAGGCCATGAAGGAGCTATAGCATAGCCTCTTATCATAAGGGGCGATATGAACGCTCCTTAAAAGGGGCTTTCACATCGCTCCATATGATGAGAGGCTATGCTATAGCTCCTTGAAGGAGCTATAGAAAATCATCGCCCCTTATGGAGGGATGTCGTGAAAAGGACTATACCCCTTGATTATATAGATGCTTCGCCTATAACATTGTACTTTGTTGTTCTAGGAATCAGTATGCCAAAAATTAGATCAATGGGATAATAATATCACATAAAAATTTGTAGTTAAAAAAACCCGACATGCTAAAAATTTACGCACAGACATTCTGGTAATGATTCTCTATTATTGATTGGGTAGTACAAACTAACATTGTAATAACGTATGGTGATAATCTTATTTATCAATTTGGGGGGTGGTCTTCAATTTATCGCCCATTGTCTTATCCATTTAGATCCCTGAAAGAAAAAAGTTAGTTTTGAAGAAAGAATGTAATTCTTTTATTGTATTCTAAAATTAGTACATTGTACAATAAGTAGCTCAAACATTTTAAGTTGGCTGGGTTTATTAATCTACAGTTTTGGAAATTGTTTGTTGAAAAGGGAAACTTTTCTATAATTAAGGTCGGTCAGTATGTCCGTAATTGCTACTCTTTTAATTAATTTAGGCATGTTAGAATTGTTCTATTGATACAATCAATACCAAAAAGTTCGTATTTTAACCAGCTGCGAGCATCACTATGTCAGAGTACATGAAAATCTGGTGCAACATCTACGTAATAATATATTGGTTCATGGTTGTTCTTCTTCAAAATTAATTTCCTAGAATAATTTTTGTATATAATTTCTAATGAACAAGGCTTTTAAATTTGAATTACATCTGAGAATTTTATTTTCAAAATAGCTTTGAAACCGATTAATATCCGCTGGATTAGAACCACTTCTTAGACGTATCTTAATATAAACACTTGCAAACTAAAGTGAAATTTTAAAATTTATGCCAGTTTGGTAAGCCCAGGCATTTGGCTCTCGTGGAATCAGGAATTAATCTAATAATTTAAAATTTTACTATCTGCGGAAAGCTGTCTATAATACGATGCGAAAAATATCTATTCTAATTACATTTTGCATTTAATTTAACAAGTTGCTTTTTATGGGCGGGGTATAGTTATCTTATGATTTTAAAAGTGAAACTTTTCTATAATAAGGTAAGTCCGTCCGCAATGTGGTTACCCACCCCAATGTTTTATAATAACATTTTCTTATTCGTTGGCATAACAACTTTGGCGACTTGAAATTAAATTGGTTGGTTTATTAAGTTGAGTGTTCAAAAATTTCAACCACTAATTGTAATCTACAGGAAAGGTAATCTTGTGTATCATTATTGGGGATATACATCAATTTATCGGCCAATGTCTTATTTCTTGAAAACAAACAGTCAGGGCTATGAAAGCGCAAACTATTAATTTCAAGATTCTCAAATTCTCATGTAATTCAATTCAAATCTTTTTATGTTTTTTTGTTGTTTGTACATATTGTACTAACATCTAATAACTAACTAATATTATATCTTGTTCTTTTGGGCACCTCAATTCTGAAAAACTGTGTTGAAAAAATTAAGGATTCTGCAACTAACTCGGGTTTTGACGTCATTGATTTATGTAAAGGTGGAGATTTTTTTAACAATATTAAGGGGATTAAATTACCAATATCGTCCAATTCAAATGACACTTTAGTTTTACTCTTTTTGGGAAATCATATTTTTAGCAAAAGTAACCATTTCAAGAAAGATGGTGTTTACCATTTGGAAAACCCAAAATTTTTAACGGACAAACAAATTAATAGTCTTATTGCTGAAACTTGCAATCTTATCTCAGATATACAGTTAGGTTTTAAAGGTAAAATAAAGCTGTTTGGTCCTTTGCCTCGTTTTTCTCGCAACTGTTGTTCAACCCCTCACCACCTTATTACCCCCTCCTTCCCTTTCGATTCCACGGGGGAATATATTCTTTATTTAAATAAATTTATGGCTTTTCATCCCCTGTTAAAGATAGAGAAAATTGAATTTATCCCCCCAACTGCAATTTTTGGCCGCACCCTTCCTGTTCCATTCACCCATGACCTGGTCCACCCCACAGTAGCAGCCACGAACACCCTATCCTCCTATCTCAAGACCATCAGCATCAAGCGGGTCACCTCTCTACCTGTCATCAACAGGAAGGAATCAGAATCTTTCTACAGCTGGGTTACAGCCTTAAAAAAACCAACCCTGTATCACACCCCCTCATTCTGCTCAACTATGATCCCAACACCAGGCAGCACATCATCACCCAGTAATCAAACACGGACCTTGACATCAGGCACCTCAACCAGTACCGTCAATATAGATGACTCATCACTTTCAACATCTCAAGCATCACATATACACCACCCGTCAACTTTCCCCGATCCTTCGCTGCTTTCGGACGATGAAACCTCCGATATGGAGCTAAGCAAAGAAGACCTAGCTGCAGCATTGGCATCACTAGACATGTCTTTTGACTAAAAATTAAACTGTAATTTTAAAACTGTAATTTTAAAAGTTATTCAAAGGGGACTATCCACGAACTCCTCTTTTAAACTCAAAAAAAATCATATTTTCACTGTATGAAACCTTGTATATTTTTATATTATTATTTAATTTTTCTTTGTTGTGAATTATCAATAAAATACATAATAATACATAATAATATATCTAACCAGATGGTAGGATAGCATTATAATCAGTGACTATTCTCCTTTTTGATGTTCAGTCTTATATAATTATTGTATTATATGCATCTTTCTGATGATTTCTGCATTATCTGTTTTGCTTTTCTTGAATAATATAATAACTATTATCATTATTTCTTTCAATACATCAATATGAATATAAATAAAGGAGATAAAAAAAAGAAAGATACATTTGTTGACATTAAGATACTTGAAGTTATAAACAGCAAAAATATATCAATTGTAATGCACTTAAAATGGAATATATATTTCTCTTCAAAGATATATTAACCTAGCATGATAAAATTTTACTTTAAGCAAAAAAAATATTAATATAAAAATATCATAATAACCTCTAGGCGGCTTAATGTGGCTTAGGGCTCTGCAACTCTCCACCATGTCGTATGATTTTATTTATGAAAACAATAAGATATCTGAAGATATCTACAAAGCCATCAAACATACCCATTACTGATAGACCCAACCATAAGCCTATAATACAGGTTAAAATATTAGATTTTAAAAATCCTAAGAGGATAATGCCAAAAATGATTTATCATTTGTGCCTAATTTCTATATCTTAAAAGCCAGTTAGATATGACCTTAAATCATTATCTAAAAGTAAAAGAATATTTTCCTGTGTGTCTGTACTAAAGAATCTTGCTAAACACAGAACTGATATGTTCCAGGGAAGGTCTATAACTATTTTGGGCGAGGGTACCTCTACCAACACAAAATAAATCTCCCCTAAAGAAATAACCTCAATCTAAACTTTGATGTTTTGTTTAAGAGTTGATTTATCACCCCTTCCCCTCTCTCAATTTCAAGTACTCCTAAAAACTTCTAGAGGCATAACTGCTGTAAAATGGATAAATAAAAAGTTTAGAATAATATACCAAATTATCATCTTTTTTATGTTAACCCATTACCTGTAGCACTTCCAAGGTCAACAATTAAACTGAAAAAATCATAAACATACATAGCCTTGAATTGATCAACCTAGGATGAATAATGCACAACATGAATTTAGAAAAAAAGGACAATTATTTTATTTATAAAGAAGCAACTTTATATATTCAATTTACATAGAGCAGAAGCTATATTACTACAAACCTGATCTGATTTCCAAATTGTTATTCCTGATTGAGATGCCAAACTATATCCTGCAGTTATAGTTTTTATTTGTATATTCATGGTGGTGCATGGTTTTGGACAGTCTTTTGGATGAGTAGTATACATATCAATAGCCTGAAGTTTAGAATACAACCTTTTCAGATCATTTAAAGCTTTTGCATTCAGTTTTTTGATTGGGCTATTTGTTTCACAAGTATCATTTTTTCTTGTTTTAAACCAAGGGGCCACACAACCATAAATTGACTTAAGGTTCTTCTAAATTATATACAAAAATTTAATTATTATAGATTTTATTTACAGTTTATAATATAGATACCTGCAAATATTCCGTAACACATTGTCCATATGTTGAATTAATCATATCATAATTTCTACATTCAATTCCATCTAGAATTGTTAGATCAGTAATGCTGTAATCAATCATCACATCTGCACCATCATACACGCCATTCTCAAAGTTACCTGTTGTTACAACTGCATTGTTATCATAGTTGATCCTGAGGTCATTTTGAGTAAATGGATCCACTGCGATCAAAAGTAATTTTTTGTTTGTTTCCAGTGTAGGCCATATGTTGTATTTAACATCTGTCAGCTCTTTGCATATTCCAAGATTAATACTAAATAGGTTTCTACCAAGTTCTCCATGTTTCATTTTTACTACGGAATAGTCATAGTTGTACAATTCTTCCATCAAAGTAGTATAATTTTTGTTTCCATCTTTCCCTTTCCAAGTTACTTTCTTGTCAACATCTAGAGTAAGGATACCTGACCAGAAGTTTACCATCTCATCATATCCAAAACTACTGCTTAGGCTATAATTAAATTGACTTGGTTGACAGACAAACAAAACAGGTTCAGGGGTCAATTGTATATGTTTATATTTAGTAATTGAAATTGGACTATCAATATATTTTTGAATCGACTGATGCATTTGATATACAAAGAAACTGAAGGCTAAGGTTTGAAACCCAATCCTAAGTTGTGTTAACCCAACCATTTTGAAATAACAACTAAAGGAATGTATATAAATGGTCTGAATTTATGAAAGGAAAATTATTGCACAACCATTATCTTTTCCAATTATTATAATTTAAACCATTTTTTTGGTATTTTATTCAAAGAAATATTATTTCTACATATATTTATTGAAAATATAATGACATATGATTAAAATAATTGATAGACATTTCTTTAATTCCATATCCTACTATTTAATTTAGTTTTTGTCTACTGAACTAATTTTACATAAAAATTTGTTTAATCATAATATTTTTTATGATTAACATAATTTAAAATTGTATTAGTATGGAGGATTTCTATTTGTTGAAGTTTAAAAAGTAAACTACCATTCCAGTTTTGCCTCTCTTAAAAGTGATTTTATAAATTACAAAGGTTTATCAGCTTTAATGATGCTATTACCAAGAGAGGCCAAAATAGAATGGTCATGATGATAACATTAACAATAGAGGGGAAAATGTAATCATACATTGCTTTTTGACAAAAATATAATTATAAATTATATTACTTCTTTTATAAAATGGTTTAAACCTCTTAACTGTTTTTATTTGGACGAGGACGATTACGTTTAATAGAACCGAAGCTATTTTAAATCAAAGGCAATTTTACGACCAAAGGAAGAGGGTATTTTAATAGGACACTTATTGTAGTGGCGTTTGATTATATCGAGCCAGCATAGAAAAATAATAAAATTCTTTACATGAAATGAAATGAAATGAAATGAAATGAAATGAAATGAAATGAAATATTTATTTTATGACACATAGTAAAATAGGCATACATATATACATGACATAAATAATCACAAACAAGCAGTAAAATTGATCATGATTAATTAATTACAGTATAATAACAAGGTTAATAATATCCACATAAGACAAAAAAGTTAATATACGTGTCAAAGGACTAAATAATCTCTCTCGAGGTGATATTAGATAGCCTTTGCAAATATCATAGAAAAATAAGCTAAAAGGTAGTGTGAATCTTTTTATTAAAACGAGAAAGTAAACATTTTATAAGGGTATATTACAGGGATATGAATAGAGAAAGGATTTGCAGACGGAAATGGTAGGATGATTGTGTGAGTGTGTGTGAGTTCATATTAATGATTAAAATACTTGTAATTAAGTAAAGAATGGAGAATTGATTGATCTAAGGCTTGTAAAACAGACAACATAGAGGTTTTACATTCTTAGGTGGCAAGAACGACAAAGTAGTCTATTACATGTTATATCTATTCTTGAGAGAATACATTTTTTAAGCTGCTTCTTAAATTGATTTAGGTTTAAGGCATTTTTTATATTGTCACGGTCATTAAAACTATTCCATGTATTAGGTAGAGAACAAAGAGGAAGCCTCTCTACTAAGTTGATTCTGGAAAAAGGAACAGTGAGATTATTATTGTTCCTCAAATTATAGTTACCATTTAATTCCCCCCTTCTTGGCCAACCTACCAACAGACCGGCAGACAGACACAAACACTCATATAGTAGCTTCGCTACTAACAAAACTAAAACACAGGCAGAATAAAAACATCTGTATTCTAAAGTATCATGACTCAATGCCTTTTAATTACACCATAAAATTTAGGAAAAAACTGCAAAAAATGTGTACACGCGCGAATGAGGGGCGTTCCCGCCCTCCGCCCTCCTTTATTTACGAGAGCACAGCAACTCTACAAGCGCAGACAAGGCTTTGGACGGTCAGTTTTACAGCTGGACAGAATTTTCATATAATTATGTTCAGAGGTAATAAAAATGAAAAATCCGCAATACAGGTATCAATAATCTGCAGGAATTGTTAATGGACAATAAAAAGATGTACCCACGATTAGAAAACATGCAGTTACATATACTACAGTTGTGAATTGTTGGTTGAAACAATTAGACAACTTTGAGTACAAACATAACTAACAGTCTAATGTCCTTTTCCTTTCCTGGCAATGTTTCCCTGTTTGTGTGTGTTTGTGTGTACCAGTCTGAATTTGATTCCGGTGGATAGGAACCGGTTCTCATCCATACGAAAAAAACTATGTCTAGCATCGTATTATATCCAACTTTCTACGAAAATAAAAATGTACAATCATTAAAATTAAAGATTTAAACGAGTTTTTTTGGCCCGTGCCTTCGCGGAAAGCTGTTTATAATACGATGGAAGAAATAACTATTCCAGTATGGCATCATAACCGATTAATATCCGCTTCATTAAAACCGGTTCTCAGCCTTGTATTATGTTCAATTTTCCACGAATATCAAAATAAAAATCGTTAACGCGGGCCCTCAGTTTCAATCTTATAATTTTTCATATTACTACCCGCGGAAAGCTGTCTTATATAATACGATACGATAAAAAACTAATCTATACTATAAGTTACTCTATACCGTAGAAGTAGCATAGCTTCAATAGGAAAAAATCTTTTTCAATTACCAAACTCAAGTATTTTGGCCATAGAAAGATTTAATATCTGTATTACTGACATCTTCCTTGTTTTTTTTCTCCCGCTGCTATAAAACGCAATCGTATTTGTTTTTGTTTTTGCATAGTGGACCCTAAATCATGCATTCTTATACCAATTAAACCCATCTTATTTAAGACCTACTACAAATTTGCAGATTCTTCATTTTTCTAAAGAAATCGACCACTTTGATTGTTATACTTTTGTCTTGAAGTATTATCCTTGCATTTATAGGATAGTTAGACGATCTCCAATGTTCATTTTAGTTTTTAAAAAAGGATTTACAAAAAATTGACGAGTGGGATTTCATTTCAGCGCGATTTCTAATGGGATGAACTATTTAACATTTAGAATTTTTTTTTATCACATTGTATTAAAACAGCTATCCGTGGATATTAAAATGAAAAATTATGAGATTAAGACCAGTTTTGTCAGCCTCTAGGGGCCGAAGACCCGGGCTAACAAATTTGGTATTAATTTCATGATTTTATTTTAACATTTGAGGAATATTGACTGTGATACGATTCTATACATGAATTGTCAGTACTGATTGTAATCCAGCGGATATTAATAGTTTTTGAAGAAGCCATACTGGAATAGTTATTTCTCGCATCGTATTATAAACGGCTTTCCGCGGATATAGAATGTACAATTATAAGATTAAAACTAGTTTTTTTAGCCCCGAGGTGCCGAAGACACTGACTAAAAAAACTGGTTTTAATCTTATGATTGTACATTTTTATATTCGTAGAAAGCTGGATATAATACGATGCTAGACATAGTTTTTTCGTATGGATGAGAACCGGTTCCTATCCACCGGATTCGAATGAATACGAGAAAAGACTATTGCTAATTAGCTATGTATTATTGTACTAGAGCTCTCTTATTTGTGTTTTTAACCATACAAGGTACGTGGGCGTAAAGACAGTCGCTGGCGGAGTAATGGAGTTATGCAACGACTGCCTGTCTGTCTGTTTGGTAATGAAGATCTTGGTAACGGCGATATTGTTTGATTTTTAAAAAAAATCTGCAGTCTTAAAATTCAGGGATAAGATAATTGACTTAAAAATGACGTGCTCCCCAATCTTGATAATAAACAAAATGTTTATAAAAATAATTGATGAAAAAGTATGGACACTGCAAGTTTGTACCAACCAATCAAGATTTAATAATAGTTTAAAGGCAACGAATAGAGTTGGTGTTTATAAAACTTTGGATACCAATATCCCTTCCCTTCCTTGCGTTTATTGTGATATTTAAGGAAAAAAAATCATTTAAATTGTTGTTTACTATTAAAATAATCAAATTTTAGAAATGTCCATTTGATGCGAATTTTGCATAAAAAGAATCCTCTCTCCAAGAAAAGCATCCCAAGTTCTGAATGGGAAAACAGATTAGCCTGAAACAATCAAAGGACCTATGCAAAGCTTTTCAAAAATAGATAACAAAATCGGTTCACTAGTTATTGAGATCTTATAAGCTTCAGACAAAGAAGCTCTTACAGCTTTATATAATAGGATACCAAACTAATTAGAATTTAGTCGGTCTAAAACTAATCGATCTAATGTCTAGAAAAAGGGTTTTTAGAGAAGGGAGGCGAACGCGAATTTTTATTGGGCAATTTTGACTCATTCTGTTAGGGAATATCTTTGTTAAACACCCTCTTTAAGCCTCCCACATATATACATCAATAGTAGGTGATTACAAAACAACATCACTAATAAGTTTGGTGGAAAACTTAGGGATTTCAAGGGATTATGAAGAGAGAGAGAGAGAGAGAGAGAGAGAGAGGGAGAGAGAGAGAGAGAGAGAGAGAGAGAGAGAGAGAGAGAGAGAGAGAGAGAGAGAGAGAGAGAGAGAGAGAGAAAGAGAGAGAGAGAGAGAGAGAGAGAGAGAGAGAGAGAGAGAGAGAGAGAGAGAGAGAGAGAGAGAGAGAGAGAGAAAGAAAGAAAATATAGAGAAGTAACTTGATAGCAAGATTTTAAATAATCCTTTTGCGTTTATGACATATATACAGACTACCAGGTTACTTAAAGAGAGGCTTGGCTACTAAAATTAACAAAATATATGGCGTTATCGTGAAAACACCCAGGGCATGAATATCTTGATAAATAGGCATTACAGTTTTCTAAGCTCTGGGTATTTATCATATGTATGGAATATTATTACAGTCTTAAAAACCCACATACTTCATTAAAACAAGATTCTTAATGTTTTTACCATATATCAAAGTAGCAAACCTCATTGGTTCAAACATAGAAACTATTGTTCACATTGGTTGTAGTTGGTGATCTTCTATTGGCTTGAATTCTGCATTGCTCTCTGATTGAAGAACAAATTTTCTCTCATTTGGCTATAATTCTAAACTTGTTTTCTAATTGGTCACAAACACAGGAAGAACACTTATAATAAATAGGCAATAGCGTTTCTAAGCTCTAGGTATTTATTTATCATATTAATGGAATATTATTAGTCTTAAAAACCCACATACTTCATTAAAAACAAGATTCTTAATGTTTTTACCATGTATTAAAGTATAAGCTCATTGGTTCAAACATAGAAACTATTGTTCTTATTGGTTGAAGTTGGCGATCTTCTATTGGCTTAAATTCCGCAATTGCTCTCTGATCGGACAAAAATACTTAAATTTTCTCTCATTGGCTATGATTCTAAACTTGCCTCCTAATTGGTTACAAATACAGGTAGAACACTTGATAGATATAAACAGGCAAAACACATTTGATATATATAGGCATTGTAGTTTTCTAAGCTCATTGGATGCTGCTATTTATTTTCATTCATTGAGAAAGGATTGGGACCATAGACTGTAATAACACGGGTACCCAAAGTTTTAAAAAAACGTTGGGTACCTTTTATTAAACTAATTGGTTGTTTAACTGTTTGAAATATATCTGTAGAAGGATTATTTGGTTTATCATAATTGTGGATAAACATCAATTTATTGTCCATTGTATTATCCTTTAAGATCCCTAAGTATTATTGCATAAAGAAGATAAAAAAGGAATTTTTACCACAAGAGGGAAAATTTTGTTTATCATCATTGGAGATATACATCAATTTATTGTCCATTATCTTATCCCTTAAGATCCATAAGTTAATTGTAAAGCGAATCATAAAACAGCTATAAATTAATACTTGTTAACTATCTAATTCATTGAAAAACAGAATAATATATACTTTACATTATTTCAGGGAGATTAGAGAAAGTAGACTGTAAATGACACCGGTATACAAAAAACCCTCTTATTGGTTATGTTATATATGTAATATTGTTTTCGTAATTGGGGGAGTGTATCAAATTATCTTATCCCTTGAGATCCCTGGATTATTTTGAGTAAGTTTTTATCAATTGGCTGAAGCGGTATGTATACATTTCATAAAGAGTTATTATAAACTATAGATATACAACTGTATTTTTAACTTTTTATATTGTATTCGTACAAAATAACAACATTTTAAAAAAAATCTTATTTGGGGCTTTTACAAATAAACTTTTTTTTTGGGTCGACTTAGGTCTTAGGCCATGGTGTAACGATAAGACACTTAAAACATCGACCCTTTAAATTAACGCAAAAAAGCTCAAACATAATAAACGGACTATACTGATTTTTTAATACTAAGAGTTGCTACGGTTTCTAATGAACCTATGGTTTAGAATAAATAGGATGATTCATTAAAACATAAAACAGCGTTACTGACTAACGTACTGATGGAAAAATCCTACATGTAAAAAGCTGCGTTTTTAATAAGTAACATAACCGTTCAAAACATTAAAAATTGTTGTTTTGCATGCTCACTGTTTTTATGGACAGCTAGTTTCGGTTTGCTTCTATATACCAATGGTATTCTGAATTAATTTCTCTTATCATTATTTACAGTGGAGCTACTCTGTAACTGGTTTGCTTGTAAATACCACTGGTATTCTGAATTAATTTCTCTTATTATTATTTACAGTGAAGCTACTCTATACCTGGTTTGCTTGTAAATACCAATGGTATTCTGAATTAATTTCTCTTATTATTATTTACAGTGAAGCTACTCTATACCTGGTTTGCTTGTAAATACCAATGATATTCTGAATTAATTTCTCTTATTATTATTTACAGTGAAGCTACTCTATAACTGGTTTGCTTGTATATACAAATGGTATTCTGGATTATTTCTCTTATTATTATTTACAGTGGAGCTACTCTATACCTGGTTTGCTTGTAAATACCAATGGTATTCTGAATTAATTTCACTTATTATTATTTACAGTGAAGCTACTCTATACCTAGTTTACTTCTATATACCAATGGTATTCTGAATTAATTTCTCTTATTTTTAGTTACAGTGAAGCTACTCTATAACTTAATTGATTAGTTAATGATAGAGTTAGTTGCCTTAAGTGAGAAAACTCCTCTCCTCTAGCAAAACAGCCTAAAAGGCCAAATAGAAGCTACTTTATAAATGTTTGCTACTTTATAAAGATTATATTTAACAAATATAAGAGCATCTGAAAGAATGAGTAGGGGGGGGGGGGGTGTACACGATTCTATGGATATTGTCTTCCTTGTTAGACATATTTGTGAATGTATTTGTAATACATTGACTAAACAGATTTGGATACCAAGTTTTGGTATGCTATATAGTAGAGTGTTTATACAATTAGCTAAATAATAATTTTTTAAAGTGTTTGTCCTTCTGTCCTGTATCGTGTATTTTTTGCACAAATGTATATAAATGTTTATTTTCTTAATATACTCTCTTTTTATGTATATTCTCTTTCTATCTTTCTTAATAAATCATATTCCGCAATCGAGGGTTATCGTCCTTGTTTTAAACAAATATTATACGACATCTTATATTGAGTAATGCTTTGACCCAAAAACAGACCTGTATCATAAATTGGCATAGTTAAACTTTTAGACAAAGTAACATCGCAAATCATAAGGTATAACATTTTTAAGTACTTTCCCTGATAGTGACAAACGAGCACAGAACCCTCCTAAAATAGATTGATTGGGGGAGTAAGTAGTTTTTTTCTGCGTGCCTAACCCCTGCAAGGAACCTAAATCCTTAGAGGACTTTACCTATAGTTCCCTAACCTTGTGGGCTACCATGTGCAAAATATAACCTGCACTATCAAGACCTAAAAAACACAAACATACGAAAAACTACCCATCTTTTATCTCAATTTATCACTAAATAAAGGTGTGTTTTTTCAGTTTTTATTGAAACCACTAATTTTTGTGTTATTATATTCACACTACTACCTATACACTACTTACAAGTAAATGTAAATGATTGAATGAAAGGTGTCAATCAAAGTAATACAACAGGTGTAGCTTTCATTTCAAAAAAAAATCTTTTCTTTAAATCTTCTAATCTTCTTGTTCTAATTTACTTATTCTCAAATAATTTATACCAATCTCCAAAGGTTTATAAACGCAATCTCTCATTTGTTGGCTTAATAACTTTGGGAATCTTTGTTGAATCGTGATTAGGTTATTTAGACCAGCAGTAACCAATCTTTTTCAACAATATTTTTAATCTACAAAAGGAGTAATTTTGTTTGTTATAATTGGGGGTAAACAACTTAAGTTTATTTTCTTATCCCTTAAGATGTCTGATTACCTTTTTTGTTTTAGAAAATCCCACGTCAAAAGTAATCTATCACAAAGGATTAAAGAAGTTTGTCGCGGATATTGAAATAAAAAATAAGATTAAAACCAGTTTTGTTAGCCTCGAGGGGCCTAATGCAAGGGCTAACAAAACTGGTATTGATTTTATGATTTTTATTTTAATATTCGTGAAAACTTGTCTGTATTATATGATTTTTTAGTATAACTGAGAAACGTTTCTAATCCAGTGGATATAAATTAGATTCGAAGCCATACTGTAAATAATATAAAAAGGCTTTACAAAACAGAATTTATTTTTAAAGCTAAAACTATTAGATGCCTTGATTTTTAAGCTTATTCTGATTACGTAAAAAAGTTTCAAAAGGTGACTGTTACACTTAATTCGCCCCCCCCTTGAATTTAAAATAAATTGAGAATAAGGAGTGGATGGGGGGGAGGGGTATTACTATGCCCTTATTTGCGGGGGGCTAAAATTCTACGGAACCAATCTTTGCGGTGCCCTGAACCTGCGGGGCTAACCTATAACCAATATAACCTAACCTAACCTGACCTAAAGTAATGATCAAAGAATAATAAGAAAAAACTTAAAAAATCATCCCTTATTAATCATAAATAAGGGGAGGGGTTATAGGTGCTTAACAAGGTACTTTATGTGAAAGCACCAACTTATTTATGTATTCAGAACAGTCCAGTCTTGTATCTATGTTCGCACTACTTTAAAGCCAAGTCATAACTGATATTTTTTATAATAGTATGAATAGTGGAATTAATAATATATGGTTAATCAAAAGTATCTATGATTAAAATCATTGGTAGAAAAGTGTTGTTACTACTAGTTTAAAACAAAAAAACTAAAGTTTTTGAGCCAGCGAATACAATAATGTGTTTATCAAACTTTGGGTATCAGTGTAATTTACAGTCCAATGTCCACTACCTCTCTAAAAATACTAGATCCATATTCAAAAATATTCCCCAACAGACAATATTCAGCCTATGTAGAGTAATTAGATGATACGAGAGAGGCTTGTTTTAGCTGCCAGAAAAATAACGTTGTTTTTTGCATCTTCTGTTATGAAGCTACAATAGGTACTGTTAAATATGTTCATTTTAAACATGTTTAAAAAGATATTTTTACACAATTAAGATTTTTTGAAAATGCTGATTTTAAGGAATTAGTTCGAAAATATTAGCTAATCAATTCTATGATTATGTTTTTAACAAGGATGACAATATCCATAAGAAGCGTTCTTAAAAAACTTGTATTGACATAAAGAAGAGGCGATTTAAAGGTCAGATGTTAAATAGTCTTGAAATAAAGAATACATTTATTGGACAAAAATGAAGAAAGATTTCAAATGCATTATTTATATGTTTTAATATTTATATTTTGTAGCATAACTGACAGACTGACGGATTACAGTAAATTATATACTGACGGTCACTTATTAGTAAAGGGAATCTTCACAAAAAATTTCAGAAAGAAAATTACATCATAGCGTTGCGGACAAACGGACAGACATACAAAGAATATCATAGAGTTGTCTTGCCACTAAAATGAACATTAGTTATTTCAATATTAAAGCCATGTAGACCACAATTTTACTGTACTGTTTTATCTAACTGGAACCACAAAATAAGCATAGCAAACCAACTGACCAAATAACCCCTTATCCAAAAGGGCGTCACTTTCAAAAAGCTAGCTTTAAAAAAAGACAAAACATTTGAATGGCAGTAAAGTAAGTAATAGTAGAACTATTGAGTAGATATGGGAATGCTAAATGGCTGTAAATTAACCACTGATAAGCACTGCTTTCTTATCTTTCTATTTATTTTAAAAAGCGAATCTACTTTATTAAATTTGTCTGTCCATCCGTCCCTCAGTCAGAATGTAACGTTATAAGGAAATGCTGCTATTTAAGATGAACATCCACAATTTTTGCTAAAGATTCCCTGTACCTGAAAGCTCTAAATTCAGACAATTCTAAAACTTTTCTACACTAATAATAATTAGTAGTAATTAATAATAAAAATTAAGACTTTTAAGCCAACAAATAAAATAACACGTTTATATTTACATTCCATTGACTGTTTAAGTACAAATACTTTAAAAGAAAACTAAAAAAATTTTAAAAAATCACCAATCAATCAATTCTTCCTTTTTTGCTAATTATCCTATGTCAATAATAATCTAATTGCCTGATGCCAATTTTGGACATAATTTGGGGCAACTCTGCTAGGCCTGGGGGCGTAGATGGGTAACCCGTTGGATGCCCTAAAAAGGTTATTTTTGCAGAATATGGCTGCCATAGGGCTGCTGCACATATATATATATACCATCCAAATATGGAATATTTAGAAACATATTAGGAAATGCGTTATTTCAGGGAGGGAGTGGATACTGGACTTTATGTTATATTATTGTATATACCCAAACTTTTTATAAACACGTTCTCTTGTTCGTTGGCTAAAAATATTATATGCTTCAATTAGATTTTGATTGGTTTGTACAAACATCAGTGTCCAAACTTTAACAACAACAATCCTTACCCACAGAAAAAAGGGGTACATTGTTTATATTCATTGGGGATGTAATTCTTTTGTTCGACCATTGTCTTATCCCTTATGATCCCTGACGTTGTAAACACTTTTGTTTTATTTTTGGACATTATCATAGATAGATAGCTCAAAAATTTATGAAAGCAATTATAAACTTAGTTCTAAATATTTAATAAACATAAAATTGTCTTTTTTGCTAGAAAAGGAAAAATATGTAAAATAAAAATTAATGAAGAACTTTTAGTTAAAAGTATCTTACAAATACCATATAGCTCTCTCTCTCTCTCTCTCTCTCTCTCTCTCTCTCTCTCTCTCTCTCTCACTCTCTTTCTCCTCTCTCTCTCTCTCTCTCTCTCTCATGTTGTATAGTATAGGGAGTAACCAGGTTCATTCGGCCAAGGTCATGCCCCCCACCCCCCCTTACCCAATCTCCACTTAAACACCATGGAAAATTATGAGATAATTTGACTATTTAAATCCATGACTATGTTAAATAATAACTCGAGATAAGACAATAGATGATACATACATGTGCATTCCCTATATTAATAAACAAAATTACCCCTTCTGTAGATTAAGATCATAGGTGGAAAAGATTGCTTACTGCCAGTTAGTAACAACCAAACAAGATTAAATAAAAGTCCCAATTTTTTTAAAGCCAACTAATCATACATATCTTTAATTTAAAATTTTATAGGTTTGAATATTAAAATTGTCATTAATAAAAATCTAAAATTTTTATATAAACAAAGACGTTATAATAGCGGTTGTATTTCTTGTGACTAGGAGCTCTGAGTTCTAAGGGGTAGGAAGGGGACAGAAAAATAGCCTAAAAACATCCAAAGGCTTACATCTAAAAATATAACAGCATAAAACTTTCCCGATACCTATATAAACGTTATCCCAAAGACAGAAATCTTACAGTTCTGTATTTACTGAAATATTAAACTTCAACTACCAATCTACTCTATGAAATAGGATTTTAAGAATAAATGTTAGTGTTGTTATATTGCTTTAAAACTCTAGAAATGCCCCACAGTGCCCCCAATGTTTCCTCAATGTTGTGTGTGAGTGTGTGTGTGTGTAAGTCTAGTATAATGGCCCGTGTGTAAGAATCTTACAGATCTCACCATGCTAGCTAAACAACACTTCACCTAACATCTGGGAACAAAAAATACCCTTTTTCCGTCAAAATAAACCATAAATTGATAATTTTTTCAAACAACATCAAAATATCCTTCATGAAGATTGGTTTTATCGGGACAAACCACCGGCCAGCCGCCCGGCTGACCGGGAAACGGCCGTATTTCCGCCCATATGTTGGGCTAGGTTGGTGAGAAATGAAACTGAAAATTTCTCATACCCTCATACACCACCAATATACGTAAATACATACTATAACACACACACACACACATACATCCATGCATGGGCAATACGACAAACTTTAGATTTTTAAAGCCTAAATAAATAAAGACTTGATAATTAAAGTTCTAAAACAATTATTTGACATTAAAATACAATTTACTAATTTATGGACATACTTACATTTTAACCCTTAATAATGTAGATATTATTATTACATTATGCCTATGGTTTTGTTATTTTAAAAATTACAGGAAATTCTTTAATAAGGTTTTGATGTCAAAATAGCAAATTTTCATGCATTTTATGTGCAAAATCTTATAGCATTACAGCATTTTTAACAAGTCCAGCAAACAGCAAAATTTAAAAGAGGTCATTAAAAAAAAAAATTTGATTTTTGACACTTCTAACAAATAACTCATTTTAAAGCATACATAAAATAAAAATCTCTAATACGATATATGTATTTCCATATAAAACTACTAAATAGCTGAACCTTATATAAATGTACATTTATAAATATTATTTTGTAATACATGAAAACTTTAAAAATCAATTATAATTAGGAATAATTTAAAATTAGGGATTCTCTGCTTAAAAATTTACTTAATCTACCTATTATTATATCATTAAACTATGTATTTTATATAATTAATCTATTAAAAAACATTAAAATCATTTGCTTGCACAGGGTTTTGCGAGAGGGGTGCGCGAAGCCTCTGATTTTAATCTAAGTATTTATTAAAAGCATAAACTACATATAAGATATGTCTTTCGTATATTCACACCTTTTAGTTAAGGTTTTGTGAATTATGTTTTACAATCATCTTAACATATAAATGAAAACAAGGATGACAACATCCACAAAACCAAAGCCAAACAGGCTAAACATATATTGTTAATCCGTTGTGAATTAATTAAATAAGGAATAACTAATAAAGACGTACGTTCAATTTACCAAGTGATAATAGAGATGCTACTCACTTCATTGAGCTTGATTGTCCAAGACATCACTATTCTTTAAAAATGAAGACGTTTAAAAAGGTTGTATGAACTTCATTGTAATGCTTTTAAAGATACTAGCGGCTTTGCCCCTAGCTTCTAGGGGCTTTGCCCCAAGAGGTGATAAAAAAATTAAGGCGAAATTCGTTAAAGGACCAAGGAAATATTCTACAAAACATAAAGGACCAAGGCAATCTTCTACAAAACATAAAGGATCAAGGAAATCTTCAGCTAAAAAAAAAAAAAAAAAAAAAAATGGGGGGGGGGATTTTTTTGTTTTTGGGGGGGTTTGGGGTGTCCCACCCCCCAAGAAAATAGCTTAAAACCACCACAGGACCAATAGGTATATACCCTGACGAGTAGAATCCGATCGGTTCAGTGGTTACCGAGATCTTAAGCTTCAGACGGACGGACGGACGGACAGACAGACATCAAGCTACTTTGTATCATAGATACCATTTTTGTAAGGTTTGAAATCGAAAGAATGATTCTAACTTCTAAATATACTTCGTTCCCAAGAAACAGACGAATTGACGGACATGCCTTAACTGTTTTCCTTGTAAAAAAACACACACCAGGGAGTAAGGAAACATAGTACTGTAAATTTCACTTTTACCCAAAGTATTAACTTAAAAACTTTGTTAACTTTTAGAAAATCATAAATGGCTGTAAAAACCTTTAGTGTCCAAACATCAATAATCTTAATCTACAGAAGGGGTAATTGTGTGCATCAATTTATCGACTTTTTTCTTATCCCTTAAGATCCCTGACAAAACAAACAGTTAGCCAATTCAAATAATTTAGAACTGTCCTTTGATTTCATCGATTTCAAACTTTGCAGGATGGTTCCTATAACAATTAAACAATTAGGTACAATTTAGAAAGCGTAGCAACTCTATAATTGTGCCCAGAAAGTCCGAACGTCCATTTTAGTTAAAACTTAAATATTTATATTCTTTCTATTCAGTTCTGACACTCTACAAGTTGTTGACGTTCGTTTGGCCTACCATTTCAGAGCTTTGCTTTTATGGATGTTGTCATCCTTGTTACATAAAAACATATATGTGTATAAGAAATTTTAAACTAATGATTTGTGAATTAGTAGATAAGGTGCCAAAATTTTTATGGACGTTGTGGGTTTTGAACATTTATTATCTTATCTTACATAATTATCATAATAGTTACATAATGGACTTACAAAATATAGTATCTATCTATCTATCGATTGCTATTTAGGTCTTTTTTATATCTATTTTCTTATCTATCTATCCATCTAACTTAGATGAGTATCTATCTAATTATGTATATATCTACTATTCATCTATATTAAAATATTTTCGATTATCTAAAAATAAATCTATATGTATGCTTTGTTAGTCTATTTTTTCTATCTATCTATCCATTCATATATCTGTTTATCTATCTGTCTACAATCTACATATCTTTCTAACTAGTGGTATAACTGTATATATATAATTTATCTATCTGTCAGTTTATCTGTCTTTCTGTCTATCTGTCTATTTTTGATCTGATTATGGTTGTGAGGTTGTAAGAAATGTGAATGGGATCATGACAAACACCTTAAATAATCAAAGACCAAAAAGATATATGGATTAAAAAATAGCAGAAAACCTGCCCTTACACATACTTAGCAACAAGGAGAAGGGTGGCAATGATTCTGTTTGTGGCAAATGATCTCGCTAACTGCTGTACCGGTATAGTTAACCTATACAGTGAAGCTTCTAATAGGTTCAAAGAAGGATAACTTTTTTTAGGAGGGTACCTCCTTCCCCCGAAAAGAAAAACGCTACTAAAATATATTTAAAAAAGAAACTATTATCGTTAAAAACTAAAAATGTATAAAAAGAGTCGACATCCCACCCATTTCCCTCTATTTCCTCTCTATATATGTCACATAATACTTATTCTATGACCTAACCATAGATAAGATTAGTATCCCACAAAAGTAAAGCACCAAAGAAAAGTGTCGTTTAGTCTAAAGTTTCTTTTACCAGGTTTTTGGTGGGTTATCTCATACTGATTTTGCTTTTATGTTATAGGGTTTCAGGTTCCAAGTAGTGAAATGTACGTAAGATTAAAAAGTACTATTGAAACAAACCCCAATAAATTATTGGTTCTAAAATTTGAATTAGTATTTGATTTTATAAATCTCTTTGTTTTGTACATTTTAGTAAATAAGGCCTCTATGATATAAATAAAACTCAAGAAAACCCATGGCCATAAGTACAGAATATTTACTGTAAAAATCGGACCATGAAATTTCTTGTCATCAAAAATAGGACTTGTTGCATTAGAGTAAAATAAAACCCAAATTAAATTTAAAAGGACAAATATCTAATGATAATTTAGTAAAAGATGTTTGTTACAATCGTTTTTAGTGACTTTAACGTTCTATATAACGCTTTCGTTTATTCAATATTTGCTTCTGAATTTTTACCTTTTATCTTTATTTATATTGTTGCAATTATTTCAACGACTCAAAATCTTAACAGACTTATATTTCAAGTTTTCGTTGTCCGTCCATGTGTTTATAACGAAAGATATCGCTAACTTGGGCTTTTGTTTACTGCGAAGCTTTTTATAGTTCATGGGAAGGTTATTAATATATATTTTGTGGTATTATACCAAGATAAATGGCATTAAGAAAAATTTGCATCCTACATAAAAATTGCTTTACTTTAATTTTAATATGTTAAGTTTAAAGTATTAGGTCGACAAAAAGGCCTACATTGCTATTATAATGAAATATATTCATAATAACCATGTTATTTTATGATTCCTGTAATGATTAGACATATGATTAATTGGAGCATCTATTCAAAAAGTCTGAAAATGAAATAAAATGTTATATATATTAAACATTCTGTATTCAAGTAATTTTGTAATAAATTTAAAGATTTTTTAAACTTCTGAATACTTTATGATTTAAAGATCGAAATATCATACTTGGATGTTGCACAAGATTATCATGTACTCTGATAATGTGATACCCACAGCTGGCTAAAATAATGATAATCCCCATCCACCCTATTCAACCCGTCCACACCTTTCCTACTGAACAAACTGACTAAAAACTGACAAAATTTTATCTGTCAATATATCCGTATCCATTAACTTCGCGTTTATGGATTTTTTCATCCTTGTAAAGAAACATACCATTAAAAAACTATTTCTTAACTTGATGTATTTTTAAACCTAGGCTAAACTTACTCTATGCTTGCTAAGAGAAGACACATATAGAATATTTTTTATTCTAGCATTTGCTTCTAGCCTCTGGTTAAATAGCAAAAAAAGCCTAAATCCATACCCTACTCTTCATATTAATCTGACAGAAGGAACTATTTTATTAGTTTTGCGCGATTGTTAGCTTGGATTCGAACCCATCACCCACCCGATAATGCAGGATTTAAGTATTAGTTGCGGGTTAAGAAAAAAACACAAACAAATTCAACCAGCTATTTCTAATATTGCTCTAGTTAGAGATTAATCCTTTGTATTACATACATTTTTTCCCTCTATATATAAATATTCTTGCTAAGTGGTTATGACCTTTCCTAACATAAGGTTGAATTAATATAAACAGTAATCAGAGCTTGGCAAATTTAACAACATAAACCGCAGGATAATAACCAACAGTCATGGTTTGACAGCCGCATAAAAGTGGTTGAATTTTTGATACTTTTTTGTTGCTGATTTTTGCCTTTTGCAATTTGGACGATTTTAGCAGAAGGTATATTTTTTGTGTTTGTTGGGGGGGGGGGGGGAAGGATACATTTCAAGATTATTTTAAAACCTTAAATTAATTTATTGAGTGAGGATTCTTTAAATGATTTTTGTTCAGATTTCTTTAGGAGGGGGAGGACAATGGACTGGATAAAGACATTCTCTGATTTGTTGGTTTAGTAACGTTGGTCACTTTTAATAAATTTTGATGGGGTAATCAAACTATAATTTATTCTACTGTAGGGGTAATGTTATTTAATTAGGTCTCTAAATCAATTTATCGTACATTCTTTTATTTTATTTATTTCTGGGTTTTATTTATTTTCTATGCAGTACATTCAAATTTATTCCATTAAGCTAAATTTTTAAAGAACAATGATTAAACAATAAAAAAAGTTAAAAAAAATTTTCTTTCTCACCTTTTCTATTTAGTACTTTAGAATTATTTTGGATGAAAAAGATAACATTTGTTGTTTATATTTTTGAAGATCAACTTCATGCAATAACTATGTGTGAAAGTCAAATTTAACTTGTAATATCTAATCTGTGGCATGCACAGGTTTTTGGCAACAGGAAGTTTTTACACTCCTTGTGATTTCTAATTATCCCCTTAAACCAAATTAGAGAATGTTAGAGGTCTCAAGGGATAAGACAATGGCCGAAATCGATTTACATCCCGAATAAGGATACATAAATTAAATTATCCCTTACGTAGGTTAAAACGTATTTTTCCCTATGCATAATTTCTTAAAGGGGAACTAACACTGCAGAGCATATAACTGCAGTGCCCTAATCCTGCGGGACTACCAAGTACCCAATATAACCCAACCTAACATGGCCCTTAGTAATAAACTCACAAAAAAGCCATCTTCACTTGTATTTTTGTACAATGTAAGGTGGGGGGGGGGGGGAGGGGTGTTCTGTGTTTAACAAGGCAGCTTCAGGAAAATTCTTCTTCATGTTGCTTTGGGTGATAAAAATATACAAATATAAAGCACTGGAGATAGTTCATAATATTTTTATGTTGATGAAAAATGGTTCAATTAAGTTTGTAAATGTGATGAATTTAGTTAAAATTTAATCTCGGCTGCCAATCTTTCTTTTATATACAGGGATAGTTGGATAGCTTATTGTCGTTTTGGGATGTAAGGTTAGAGTCTGCAACACACCAGAGGGTGATAAACAAAAACACCCCTTTTGTAGATTAAAAGTATTGGTTTTGACACATCTAGACTTTAAAAGTTTTTGAGTCAAAAATGAAAAAAAAGTTATTAAAACTTAGGGATTCGTTATGATAATGGATTTATGATAACTTGGATCTTTCACAAATTTATCATGTAATAAAGTGAAATTAGTAGCTGACTAAAATAACGATCCCAACATTCCTCCCCTTAACTCCATCCCCTCTCCTCGTACTAGATGAACGAACTGACCAATACATGATGTCCATACTAACAACCAAATTCACGAAAATTTCCCCCCTAACATTATATTCACGTATATTCTTTATTCATTATTATTTACAATTAAATGTTCTATTTTCCCTTTAACACTCAGCATCATACCAAAGACTTCAAAACTTATTGTTAACGTCTTTAGTTATAACGGATTCTGATTCTATATTCGAACATTTTTAATTTTAGACAAGTTTAATTCATTATCCATTGATCTTTCCCTACATTTCTGATATATGGACACTTTTTATTAGATACAATATTAATATATTTGCGCCCCTAGCATTTGAGCACTCCCCTTCCAACATAATAAAAAAGAGTGTTTGACTTTCGAGTCAAATATTTTTGATGTTTATAACAACATATCATTTCAGTCATGGCCAGCTATATTTAAAAATCCATACTGTATTCATTGGATATATGATTAAGAATACTACATATGTCACCTATAACAATTACCTAGCAGGCAATCAATTTTATTAACTAAATGCAAAAATTGAAAATAACTTTTTTATGTGCCTAAATTGTAAGTTGAAGGGGCTTACTATTCTAAGATTTAAATTTTAAAAGTAATACAAAAACTTCCCTATAATGAAAAACTAGTTTATTAGTTATCATATAGGATTTCAAAAAAAAGAAATGAAAACCTAATTAAAATTATTTTTTCTCTTGTATTCATTCGAATCCGGTGGATAGGAACAGGTTCTCATCCATACGAAAAAAAACTATGGCTAGCACTATTTTTTCTCTAATTAAATGTTTAAATTCTGAAACAATTAGACTAACAAGAATCATATTATTATCATCTTCTAAAAATCACGAGTCCCCAAAAAGTACGCAGGAACCTTAAGGGATAAGACAATGGAGTATAAATTGATGTACATCAACAAAATTACCCCTACTGTAAATTGAAATTATTGGTTAAAATTTGGACACTGTTAATAAACAAATCAATCAGAGATTTTATAATAGTACCCAAATTTAATAAATAAAAGAAACGTTTATATAAAACTTTGGGTACCAGAATAATCTGCACCCCCAATGTCACAGCTCACCCTGCAACTATGACTAATTAATTGTTTGCCGCTAAAATTGTTGGCGAGGTGGGACAGAAACAGATAAATTAACAAGTGGACACTTTTTTGTGGGATTAGTTTCGTGGAAAGGTTTCGTGATGTTACAATTTGAAAAAAATAAAATTTTAACACACAGTTTATTTAGTATTTAGTATGCGATTTCACACAAATTAACCTGTTGAGCACTGATAAACCCCTTTTCCTTTATTTTGAAATAAAAGAAAAAGGGGAATTGGGTAGTTTTTCATTTAATTGTTTGTTTCTTTAGGTCAGGTTAATTCCGTACGTCCATTTAAAACATAACTATTTTTTTAAACAATGATTCCTAGAACAACAAATATTTTAAGTGATGCATTTTCATAATCAAATCCCAAAATGTAAGTATGTTTCTAACTGAATCCTGCATTTATGTAATTTTGCAACAAGTTTATATACAATTTTGTTTATACTTTTAATTAATAATCTGTAAGTTTTTACACTGCACAAGTTTTATGTTCGTTTGTTCTACCATTTGACTTCAGAGCTTTGCTTTTATGGATGTTTTTATCCTGGTTTTTAAAAGTGTTAAGCTCCTCTGCTAATATCGTACATTACCATTTACGGCAAGCTTTGGAGTTGATTTCTTAACATAACTTTTATCAAAATATCATTCTAAAATTAACATCTCGTTTTATATATATAACGCTTAATGTGACAAAATTGTTACAAAATATCTGAGAAACAGTCTTGAGTTGCATAATAGTTATTTCTCGTATCGTATTATAAACGGCTTTCCGCGGATATAGAATGTACAATTATAAGATTAAAACTAGTTTTTTTAGCCCCGGGGTGCCGGAGGCACGGGCTAAAAAAACTGGTTTTAATCTTATGATTGTACATTTCTATATTCGTAGAAAACTGGATATAATATGATGCTAGACATAGTCTTTTCGTATGGATAAGAACCGGTTCCTATCCACCGGATTCGAATGAATACGAGAAAAGTTATAAATTAATGCCTTACTGCACGTAGCGCCATGGAGGAAGGGGTCCTACAAAAACATTTTCATATAAAATTTAACTGAAATCTGAATGCCACTATATTGGTATTTGAACAATAAAATTTATCACTTTACCCTAAATTTTTCTTAGTAAATGGTTATTTTTTTCGTGTCATCTATCGCCCTCTATTTTTCTAATCACAAACGGGTTTGTAATTCAATAATTTTTTGTTATTTCTGCTGTGCATCAATCCCATTATCCCTGACATAAGTAACCAAGGACATAAATGTAAAAAATAGAATGACAAAATTATAAACATCATCTCAGAAATTATAAATATCATCTTTCATTCTTTGTAAATAATAAGTTAGTAAATATTAATGCTGTAATAGAAAAAAATATTTGGAGATTTTAAAATTTTAAAAAATCTGTAGGAAGTTTTAATTACAATTGACCGAAATTAAAAAAAAAACAGAAACTGTTCTTTTGCTAGTCTTAGAAGTTGATGCAACTTATTCAACTTTCCCATAAAATAAGTACCGTTTAAGACACCTTAATAAACAACTTGCATTGTCCGAAAGCATAATCAGCCAAAAAAAAATAAGCTGTTAAACACACCTGCTTTGAAAAAAAGGCCTTCAATAAATCATGGCAGTCTTTTAAATTAAGAAAATCAATTGTGATTACAACCCACATAGATATTCATCCATCTTATACTAGGATAAATTATATACACCTGGGATATAAGGGATAAGCCGATGGAAGATTTTTTGGTGTACAAACAAAGTTACCTCTTCTGTAGATTTCAATTTTCGTAGAAAAGTTTGTACACTGCTAGTTTGAACCAACCAATAAAAAATAAAAAATCTCAAATTTTTTTAGCTTACAATTGAGAGAACATGTTTTTAAAACTTTAAGAACCAGTAAAATTTACATTCCAATGTCCTCTTCCTCCCTGGTAGTCACTGTAGGGTTACAGAATGTCTAAGGTTTTTATTTGTAAGTAAATAAAGACAATTATATTTATAATCATTGCGGCAATTGGAAGTTATCTCGATTTTTTAAAATTAAAGGTCAAGAGTTCACTTTCATAATTTTATAAATCCTAAGATTAATCCTTGTTTTGTTAGACTGGACCTTCGGTCCCTCGGGGCATACAAAACTGGTTTTAATTCTATATGTATTTTTTTTCTTTTAATATCCGCGTAAAGCTGTCTATGATAAGATGCGATAACTAATCTTGCACTTTTTCTAGAAACCCTGTAAATAGAAAGATATGCATCTATCTATTTTAATTTAGAATTCAATGCACAATGATTTTAAATATTTCATTGCTTCAACTAAATAATTATTTTCTATTTTTAAATTTCCAAAAGCCTATAGGGTGTGGGAATAGTTATTTAAAGTAAAATGAAAAATAATAAGATTAATTCAATTGATGGTTGATTTTATGATTTTTGTTTTATTATTTTTGAAAAATACTGGTAATGAAATCAATAATCTTCTGAAGATGACATTTTCAAGAGCAAAATGTATCTAAAAGTCAATCCATTGTAAAGGAAACCCATATCTGTATACAAAGGCGTCAAGAAGTGGTACAGGCAAGAATGGGGGGGGGGGGGTTGAAGGGTCAATATTAAAAAAAGCAAGTTGTTAAATTTTCTTAGTTTAATAGTATATTTAGTTCAGACAGGATAATTTTTTATTTAAGTTTTTGAAAGGTTGAGTTTTTTAAAGATTATTTTAAGTTATTAAGTAAACCTTTTTTACATTTCGGGTAAATCGTCCATAACAGATAGCTCATAATCATGTTTTTTATCTGGAATTTTGTTTTGTTTTGATATCAATGAATCATCCTAATTACTTGATTTTCAGAATTCGGATTCTTAAAACCAATACACAAAACGGCTAAAGCAGTGCATCTCTAGAATCAGGAATCAATTTTTTTTCAGGTTATATAATATCAGGTGATTGCCCCGAAGGGTTAGGCAATTGGCTTCGCAGAGGCTGGAAATAGGAGATATATCTACTGTGAAAATTCGACGAAACGCCCCTTAAGAGGCGTTGTCACGAAAAGGACTATACCCGCATATTGTATTTAAGTTATTTTGGTATAAAATAAAGGTATTTTTGTTATTGAATATGTTGATACTATAGTTTTTTTAATGTTTGTTTCAGATTTGTTGAGCTTTACTTTTATGGATGTTGTCATCCCTGTAGCTCAGTAGCAATATAGCATAAATATACTACTAGGAGAAATTTGGACATTTAAACTCCTGATTCAATTTAAATCCAATCTAGATAGTCAACACAACTACGAGGTTTTGATAGAGGTAATAAGTCTAGATAGTTAACACAACGACTCTAGTATAATAGAGTTAATCTAGATAGTCAAAACAACTACTAAAGTATAATAGAGTTAATCAAGAATATCAACTCAACTACTCTAATATAATAGAGTTAATCTAGAATTTCAACACAACTACACTAGTATACTAGAGTTAATCTAGATTATCAACACAACTACTCTAGTATAATATATCTAATCTAGATAGTCAACACAACTACTCTACTATGACAGTGTTAATCTAGATAGTCAACACAACTACTAGGTTTTGATAGAGGTAAGAAGTCTAGATAGTTAACACAACTACTCTAGTATAATAGATTAATCTAGATAGTCAACACATCTACTCTAGTATAATAGAGTTAATCTAGATAGTTAACACAACTACTCTAGTATGATAGTGTTAATCTAGATAGTCAACACAACTACTCTAGTATAATAGATTAATCTAGATAGTCAACACATCTACTCTAGTATAATAGAGTTAATCTAGATAGTTAACACAACTACTCTAGTATGATAGTGTTAATCTAGATAGTCAACACAACTACTCTAGTATAATAGATTAATCTAGATAGTCAACTCATCTACTCTAGTATAATAGAGTTAATCTAGATAGTCAGCACAACTACTCTAGTATAATAGAGTTAATCTAGATAGTCAACACAACTACTCTAGTATAGTAGAGTTAATCTAGATAGTCAACACAACTACTCTAGTATAATTGAGTTAATCTAGAATATCAACACAACTACTCTAGTTTAATAAAGTTAATATAGGTTTTCAACACAACTACTCTAGTAAAATAGAGTTGATCTAGATAGTCAACACAACTACTCTAGTATAATAGAGTTAATCTAGATAGTTAACACAACTACTCTAGTATGATAGTGTTAATCTAGATTATCAACACAACTACTCTAGTATAATAGATTAATCTAGATAGTCAACACATCTACTCTAGTATAATAGAGTTAATCTAGATAGTTAACACAACTACTCTAGTATGAAAACGTTAATCTAGATAGTCAACACAACTACTCTAGTATAATAGATTAATCTAGATAGTCAACTCATCTACTCTAGTATAATAGAGTTAATCTAGATAGTCAGCACAACTACTCTAGTATAATAGAGTTAATCTAGATAGTCAACACAACTACTCTAGTATAGTAGAGTTAATCTAGATAGTCAACACAACTACTCTAGTATAATTGAGTTAATCTAGAATATCAACACAACTACTCTAGTTTAATAAAGTTAATATAGGTTTTCAACACAACTACTCTAGTTTAATAAAGTTAATATAGGTTTTCAACACAACTACTCTAGTAAAATAGAGTTGATCTAGATAGTCAACTCAACAACTCGGTTTTAATACACGTAAGAAGTCTAGATAGTTAATACAACTACTCGCTTTTAATAGAGGTAAGAAGACTAGATAGTTAATACAACTACTGAAGTATAAAATAGTTAATCTAGATTTTCAACACAAATATTCTATTAAAGTAGAGTTAATCTATATAGTTAACACAACTACTCTAGTAAAATAGAGTTAATCTAGATAGTCAACACAACTACTCAAGTATAATAGAGTTAATCTAGATAGTCAACACAACTACTCTAGTATAATAGAGTAGATCCGATAGTCAGCACAACTTGTCTAGTATAGTAGAGTTAATCTAGATAGTCAACACAACTACTCTAGTATGATAATGTTAATCTAGATAGTCAACACAACTACTCTAGTATAATAGAGTTAATCTAGATAGTCAACACAACTACTCTAGTATAATAGAGTTAATCTAGATAGTCAACACAACTACTCTAGTATAATAGAGTTAATCTAGATAGTCAACACAACTACTCTAGTATAATAGAGTTAATCTAGATATTTAACACAGCTACTTTTATTTGTTGGCCTGAAAACTTTGGGGACTTTTTATTATTGTAAGTACAAATGAAAAAAGGGATATATTTTTTTTAATTTGGGAGTATATCAATTTATATTCCATTTTCTTAACCCTTAACATTCCTGGTTTCAATCTTGATGTTCAATAACTCTCTACAACTACAAACAGAAAATAACAGGGATCTTGAGGGTTAAGACAATGTACAAAAAGATTACGCACATCTGTCAAAATTACCCCTTCTGTAAATTATAGTTGTAAGTTGAAAAGTTTGACATGGCTTGTTTGGAACATACCAATCACACCTTAAAGTTATTAAACTTTGGGTACCAGTGAAATCTACAGTCCAATATCCCTTCCCTCCCTGCAAAAAGAAAAAAAAGATGTAGGTTAACTTATGACAAGGTAGGAGACAATTTTTTAAAGTGAAGCTTTTCTATAATTAGGGTCGGTCCGTTCGTCCGTAACGGTTAGCTCTTTTTGTTAATTTAAATTTTAAATTTTTTTTTTATCCATTAGCAAAATAGGTATTACAAAGCTGGAAAAAATAATTACAAAGTTGGATATTCATGTCCAAAAACCTGTCCATTTATTCATCTTTTTATACTCTTTTTTTTTATCTTTGACTTTGTTTTTAAAACACTTTTCTCTCCCAGAATAGAAACTTGATCTGTGTCTAAACAACCCTCATTGAATTTATCAAACATTTAATGGTTTCAGTCCAAATTTGTAATGGATTAAGAAGCCAACAACCCCTCCCTATAAGTCAAAACTACCTTTCACTTTATATTTTAAACTAGTTGCTTCGCTCTTAGCCGCTAGAGTAGGAAAAGTAAGGTAGAAAAATAAAATCAGCTGCTACCGTGGCTCAACACATAGCGCATCCGCTCGTCGTCGGGAAGGTGATAAGTTCGAATCTCTGTCCGACACCGCGTCATAACTAAATATATTAAAAATGGTTCCTACTGCAGCTATGTCAGATGCGCGACATAAATAGTTAGAGTAAGGTTAATACTTTGGCCCAAAACAGTCGCAACTCATTACCATGCACAGTTAGGGCAATTTGAAATGCAGAGTATGTTCAAAGGTGACGTGGAGAGGACTTGTACCCGAAGCGTCACAACGCCCCTAGAGTCTATAGTCAAGGTAGAAAAATATCTTAAAACCATTCCATGCTTATATCATGATTGTATAAATATGTTGATTTTGGACTAAGTTGAATTTAATCTTTTTTATTCTTTGGTTTTTCTAATTATATTTACAATAATAGTTTGCTCTGTTAAAAGACTATTTTAGGCTTCAATTAATTCAAAATCTCGAAGCAAGCCCCTTGTAGCAGGTATTTTGAAATACAATAGGATTTTATCCAAAACAAAAAAGAATGAATCGGCTACAATTAAGGTGTATGAGTTTCACTCCATAATTAATTAGATTTGATTTATTTGTTTGGTTTATAATCTAATTGAGTGAGTGAGCTCCAAATATTTGCACCCAAGCAGTTTTTGCCCCCAACAAATTAGGCTGATTATGGCACAAGCTAAATGATAAGGGAACCATATATTTTTCTGTAGAAACATGGGCGTCAAAATATTTTAATATTAGTGCAAAATACCATACTTAGCAGTTTTTACGCCGAACAAAATAGGCTGATTATGGCACAAGCTACAGACAATTTATTTAAAACTTTAGATGCTCCAACTGAACTGTACAAGTCCAACTTAAACAGGATTTTCGAGCAGATTAATATTTTTAAAAAATTGTTTGCAATTTTAGACCTTAGAATTTCCCCAAACAATGAATTTTCCTTGCAAAATTTTTTAAATGAAAAAAAAGCGTATAATTTCTCGAATTAAAGGATTAATCATCTAGCTTTCCACATTCAATTATAAATAGTAAGGGTCCCTTAATTTTCTGTATTAACATTTAAAGGGTTAAGTTATTGGTGCCATCAGAATGTAGGGGCTCTACATTCGAAGGGATATGGAAGGGTGGAAAAATAGCCTAAAACCATACCAAGACTTAGTTATGTTAATAAAATTGTCTAAAACCTTCTCAGGACCTATAAGAAACCACTCTGTAAAGGAGAACTATATCGGTTAAGCGGTTAGCGATATCATTTACTACAGACAAATAAAGTTTATTACTTCATATAATAGGATGTTGATAAATTTTGAGTTTCACACATTTACAATTTATTATTTTACCTTCAAAATTAGCGGATTATACTCACTTCTAGATTGAATTTAAACCAATTGTACCACCCCTGTCAGAAATTCAGTTAAATTAAGATGAGAAAAAATAAAATGAAAAGTATTCATTCAATGTGTAATAAACAAAAATAACAAAGATTTGTTTTTTGTCCAATGTGTCTTCTCTACTTTAATGTTTGATAATGGAGGATTTTAATGTTTGAAAAAAGGTAGATTTTAGTGATTTATTAAAGATTTAGGCATATTTGCACAAAGTACTCTTGTGAACAATGATAACCCCAATTTTTTTTGAAATAAGGGGGAAGGTGTAGTTTTTTATTACTTTAGGTCAGATTAGGTTAGGTTATATAGGGTAATTGGTAGCCCCACAGGCTCGGCTCCCCAGCAAGGGTTAGGATTAGAGATTATCCGTGCCTAACCGGTACTTTGTGTGATACAATCAGATGTTCTTGTACCTTTAAAATTAATATTTTCCAATTAATTGATAAAGATCGTGCAGTATTGTGTAAACACTTTAAGAATGAAGTGAGCTAAAAATTCAGCCCACGATACTTTTTTTCAGTTGCTTTCTGTTACAACACTATTAGTCACATTTTTAGCTACTATATAACTCACTTGATCCGGCTGTCTTATTAATGTAATGATAACTCAGCTTCTATAAGAGGTAGAAAGTTAATTTTTGTGTTGATTACCTAAACAATGATAATGTACTCTGCAACTCACAATGTATCTAGGTACGTTGATAATGCTCTGATATTTCTTGAGATTCTTTGCCACTGCATAAATTTGAACTGGAGCCGACTTTTTTTGGCTTAAAATGAAGCTGGAGAAAATCCACCCTAAAGCATTTTCTACCTGAATGGATGTCTGATCTGAAATGGAGCAGAGTCAACAAATAGTCCCACACATACCTTATTTTTCTTTTAAAATTAGATAGTTCATTCAATTAGATACATTTTTTTAATTAGTTAGAATGTTTATTAACCTATATAAAAAATACGCTATTCTTATTATTTCGATTTTAGCAAACATTTTCAATTTATTTTGTCTAAAGAATATAGATATGAGACAAAGTAGTTAATAACTAATATAATATGATATTATACAAGTTTTTAAGATTTTGATACATCACTTAAGTTAATCAATCAGTCAATTTGATTAATGCAAAAACTTGTAATAATTTGTTAATTGACATTATCTAGGGTTATTATTGCAAAAAGAAATTTGCATGTTTGTAACCTTATTATTAAGTGTCTAAGTAGTTTTAAAAGCGAAGTTTTTCTACAATTATAGTCGATCCGTCAGTAGAATTAGTTTTGTTGACCAGTTAGGAAATAATTTAATTTTCCGCGCAAAAACTTTAAATAATCCAATTTTTTTTTTTTTACACCATTCCTATTACATAAAGTAGTGAAGATCCCTCTTACCACTAGACAGATTTAGTTCTCTATTCCACTTTAGAATAATCCCAGGATAGTTGTAGGCTTTTTTCATCGTTAACCCCTTTCTCGAATACAGAGCTCCACGATGTACTATCCTATTACATAAAGTAATCAGGTTTTTTATGTTAAGCTTAAGATCTCATTAAGAACTAAACTGATTGGATCCTCTATTTTAGGTAAGCTTCCCATAGGACCCGTGAAAGTTTTAGGCTTTTACATTTTCAGAATTAAGTCTTGTTTTAAGATATTTTTCTAGCCCCCTTTCTACCTCTTTGAATGCAGATCCCTAGACGCTAGGGAGTGCTATTATATAGTGAAATTAGTAACAATCAAATTGAATAACAGTAATAGTAAATAAATTCATAGATTGAATTTTTTCAAATAAATTGAATTTGTTACAAATTAAATGGATTAAGAATTCGGAAAAAAAGAAACTGTAAATGAAAGAAATGAAAATTTTTCCACGTTTCTTATTTGTAAAAATACATCTAATAATGATCATGTATTTGACTTATTGGTTCAATATTGCCTAAATTCAGAATTACAAACATCAGTCTTTGGGGGTAAAGCTCATCTATTTATTTGCCATTGGTCTATCTCCGAATCACCTTTTAATAAACAAAGAAGTTGTTTAAATAACGTTAAAATATCAGGAACCCTAAGGGATAAGACAATTATCGATAAATTAATGTAAACATCCAATGATGGTAAACAAAATCACCCTTTCTGTGGATTACAAATATTGGTTGAATGATTGATCACTGCTAGTTTGAACTATCTAAACTAGATTTAATGAAAGTAGATAAGGTTTTAAGCCAACTAATGATATAACATGGTTATAACACTCTGGGTACCAGCATATTTTCCTATCCCATTGTCCCCTCCTTTCCTGTACAAATATGAATTGATTTTGAATAAATTGGTTATCCCAGTCCCGCCCATAACTTTATTAATACCAATTTATTATGCTCATTATATGCACCAAAGTTACTCTACAATTAATGCTTAGGACATTGGGCACTGGGCAGTATTTTATACTTGTCCCCAAAGTCTAAGTAATACGTATTCTCATTGGCTGAAAAATTTGGGAACTTTCAGTAAAGTGTTTAAACTTTTTCACCAACGATTTTAAGAAAAAACAAAATTATCCTTAGTTTTTAAAGCCAACGAATGAGAACGTTTATAAAACTTTGGGGACCAGTATAATTTTATGTCCAAAGTCCCAGCGAGGAAGGGGTCATTGAGCTAGTCCCCAAAGTTTTATAATAACGTTTTCTTAACAACTTTGGGGACCTTATTGAATTTTGATTTAATGGTTCATTAAGTTGGGTGTCCAATCATTTCAACCACTAATTGTAATCCACTTAAGGGATAATTTTGTGTGCATCATCAATTTATTGGCCAGTGTCTTATCCCTTTAGATCCCTGCAACAGTCTCCTCTCTGATAATTACCAGTATTTTTGAATATTATTTTTTTGCGCTGCCTTTGCATATAATCATCTTTGTAAAGATTGTAAATACCAATTCCATATGAACAGGGGCGTCCAAGCTTTTTATTTTGGGAGGGTAAACTTTTTTTTAAGGGGGGGGTAATTCGGTTTTGGGGGGGGTAAAATGGCGCGCGAAGCGCGCTGCAAATTTTTTTTACCCCCCCCAAAATTTTTACCCCGGGGGTAAAATTTGCTTGGGGGGGGTAATTACCCCCCCTGAAATCTGTTGGCAGGGGTAAAATTTGTTTCCCCCCCCCCAAATTTACCCCCGGGGTAAAATTTTTGGGGGGGTAATTTAAATTTTATCAAAAATTTAGTATTGAAAATGCGCGCGAAGCGCGCAAAAATTTTTTTTGTTTGGGGGGGGTAAATACCCCCTCCTAAATGGTTGGGGGTGCCTACGGCACCCCCAGGGTAGGGGTAAATTCTAAATGGGGGGGGTAATCGCCCCATTACCCCCCCCCCTTGGACGCCTATGCATATGACATTGCCCACAAAGTAGAGTAATTTATAACTGATTAAATATTTCATAATGAAAGTAGCGGTTACGCCTCTAATAAGGGGGGGGGGGGCATTATTCGAACCTCCATCACTTTTAGTTTTAAAAATAAAAAGTACAAAATATTGTATTTGGAGATTTTTCCTATGAAAATTTCTCGGAGGTTCGTAGTAGCCTCTCCTAAAACATTTATAAACCTTTCTTGACCTTTTAGAAGCCACCATGTAAATTAATCCCATATCGTTTCAGCGGTTAGTGAGATCCTTCAGTACATACAGACAGACAGTTCCTGTTACTTTATTATAAGGATATCAAACAAGAAAATCGACCTTCTCCAAAAGAAAATATACCACATTTAAAATACTTTAAATAAATAAGAAGCTAAGATATTAAAAAATATTACAAAAAAACCTAAAACCTTTTTATATTCTAATATTAAAATGTAATTAAAATTAACAAAGCATTGACAAGAAATGACATAAACCTTGTGGGACAAATTTTTGCACGATTTAGTGTGCATTCACTTCCGCATATTTGTTGTTCAAATTGCTCTATCGATTAAAAACTTGATTCCTGTAACAGTCTTGCAAAATGAATCATTACCAGAAAATTTTTTATTATAAAATTTTTTAACTTCATTTTATTTAATTTATACATTTAATTGTATGATTTTTGGAACATGGTTTCCAATGACAATTAGGTATAATGATATAAGCGAATCATCTCTATAATCTAGACTTAAAATGTAAGTATGTCCATAGTAAGCATACTAGATTTGTTATTGTTCGTGCATGAAGGTGACAGTGTGTGATGTTGTAATAATATGCGGTTCTGATAATTTGATAATGTCAATGAGGAAGGGGACATTGAGCTGTTTATACTAGTCCCCAAAGTTTTATAGTAACGTTTTCATATTCGTTGGCGTAACAACTTTGGGATCATTTAATGAGTTGTGATTGGTTGGTTCATAAAATTGAGTGTTCAAACGTGTTAAATTTTAATCTACAGAAGGGATAATTTTGTGTATCATCATTTGGGATGTACATCAAATTATCACTTTAGATCCCTGTCATGTGATACATATGCGGAAATGAAAGTACACTGCACGATTTACATACAACTATGAACAGCAATAGAAAGGATTCATAAGGATTGAGAACTTTTCCCAGGGGTTAGAATAGGGACGGGTTTTGGGCTATTTTAATTGATGCTTTTTCCCAAAATGCCTAGCGCGAACTGAACACCATACCACTTATTTTTAAAATACATTGAAACAAACAAATGAAAATCATACCCTTCTCTTTGGTGGAAAAGTTTGAACACTGATATATTTGTAAAACCCAGTCAATAGTTAACTAAACCAACTAATTAGAGACCGTAATTTTAACACTTTTGGTATTCGAATAATTTACATTTCAATGTTCTTTTTTTTGCCGAACCTGGCTAAAATTAAATATTCGGGTTATAAACAAATAGATGAAGGCTGTTTCACTCAAAGTGCCTAGTCGAGCAAAAACCCTATCTCACACATTTTGAAAGAATGGGGTATTTTTTGTTTGTTTCTTTAGGTGAGGTAAGGTTACATTCTTTTGGGTACAGGATAGCCCCGCAAAATTAGAGCACTGCTTTTAATATTAATTATATAATCTATCTAAAGAATAAATATAAAAATAAGGATTAGTGCAGATTTTAAAGGATTAAACGTCCTTCCCATTTAACATTAGTTAACTGGTGTGCATCTATTTCTGAACATATTCAATAGCACAGATTGACTGCCAATTCTTTTTGCTTTAATCAAGAAACAAATTTTTTAGCACAGGTAATTTTATTTTCTAGAAATGACATCTTTCAGTTCTTGAATAAGAAGGGCAAATATATGTGTATACATTTTTATTATTAACATTTTTGTATGATAACCTTGTTTGAGAATGAAAATAGCAAAGTGATGGTATGCTCCTGATTAACACACAACTGCTTTTCTAATAGCAAGTTACCTACAGAAAGAGCCACAAAAATTGTATTTTTCAGGGTTTGCAGCCCATATTTTTTGGTGAATTATTAAAAGTTGGGATCATGGAAAGAAAACAAAGTCATTCATAAATTAGGACAGAAGTCACCTTCCTAGGAAGGACATAAGTAGCCTTCCTAAAGTGAGAATTTGTTAGATGAAGGGCATAACATGCCTCCCATAACAAAGATTTTGCAAGATTGAGGACATAAGTAGCCTCTCTTCACCTCACATAGCAAATTCTTGCAAAACATAGCAAATTCTTACAAAACATAGCAAATTCTTGCAAAACATAGCAAATTCTTGGAAAACTTAGCTTTTCTGTCCTTCACATAGCTAATTCTTGCAAAACATAGCAAATTCTTACAAAACATAGCAAATTCTTGCAAAACATAGCAAATTCTTACAAAACATAGCAAATTCTTGCAAAACATAGCAAATTCTTACAAAACATAGCAAATTCTTACAAAACATAGCAAATTCTTATAAAACATAACAAATTTATATAGATACAATGTATATATAAGTAAACTAGAGTGTGTATCAACCCTAGTGATGGCTAGCTACCCATTTATATAGATACAATGTATATATAAGTAAACTAGAGTGTGTATCAACCCTAGTGATGGCTAGCTACCCATTTATATAGATACAATGTATATATAAGTAAACTGGAGTGTGTATCAACCTTAGTGATGGCTAGCTACCCATTTATATAGATACAATGTATATATAAGTAAACTAGAGTGTGTATCAACCTTAGTGATGGCTAGCTACCCATTTATATAGATACAATGCATATATAAGTAAACTAGAGTGTGTATCAATCCTAGTGATGGCTACCTACCCATTTATATAGATACAATGTATATATAAGTAAACTAGAGTGTGTATCAACCCTAGTGATGGCTAGCTACCCATTTATATAGATACAATGTATATATAAGTAAACTGGAGTGTGTATCAACCTTAGTGATGGCTAGCTACCCATTTATATAGATACAATGTATATATAAGTAAACTAGAGTGTGTATCAACCTTAGTGATGGCTAGCTACCCATTTATATAGATACAATGCATATATAAGTAAACTAGAGTGTGTATCAATCCTAGTGATGGCTACCTACCCATTTATATAGATACAATGTATATATAAGTAAACTAGAGTGTGTATCAACCCTAGTGATGGCTAGCTACCCATTTATATAGATACAATGTATATATAAGTAAACTAGAGTGTGTATTAAGTTTAACCCTAGTGATGGCTAGCTACCCATATGTAGATACAATGTATATATAAGTAAACTAGAGTGTGTATCAACCCTAGTGATAGCTAGCTACCCATTTATATAGATACAATGTATATATAAGTAAACTAGAGTGTGTATCAACCTTAGTGATGGCTAGCTACCCATTTATATAGATACAATGTATATATAAGTAAACTAGAGTGTGTATCAACCCTAGTGATGGCTAGCTACCCATTTATATAGATACAATGTATATATAAGTAAACTAGAGTGTGTATTAAGTTTAACCCTAGTGATGGCTAGCTACCCATTTATATAGATACAATGTATATATAAGTAAACTAGAGTGTGTATCAACCCTAGTGATGGCTAGCTACCCATTTATATAGATACAATGTATATATAAGTAAACTAGAGTGTGTATTAAGTTTAACCCTAGTGATGGCTAGCTACCCATATGTAGATACAATGTATATATAAGTAAACTATGGTGTGTATCAACCCTAGTGATGGCTAGCTACCCATTTATATAGATACAATGTATATATAAGTAAACTAGAGTGTGTATCAACCCTAGTGATAGCTAGCTACCCATTTATATAGATACAATGTATATATAAGTAAACTAGAGTGTGTATCAACCTTAGTGATGGCTAGCTACCCATTTATATAGATACAATGTATATATAAGTAAACTAGAGTGTGTATCAATCTTAGTGATGGCTAGCTACCCATTTATATAGATACAATGTATATATAAGTAAACTAGAGTGTGTATCAACCCTAGTGATGGCTAGCTATCTATATATATAGATACAATGTACAGGGTGCGCCACATAAATCCGGACTTTTTTTAAACGGCCATAGCGCCAAAACTACTTGACCAATCAGGACGTTTGACACCACTATAAAAAGCTTAGGTAATGACCTTTTTGCCCATGAAAATCTTTGGACGATGGAGGACGTGTACGCCGAGCTGGCCGCGCATATGTTCAACAAGGCAGATTCGAATTGCGCAGATAAATTACCGTGGATTTATGACTTGGGCCTACTAAATCTGACCTCAGCCCATCTGTAGGTGAGATGGACTAATGAAACTTGCTGAAGATACTATCAGATACCTAGTGAAAACACTAGAAAAGACTAGAGCTCTCTATCCCAGCTGACTTGGCTGTAGTACTGCGACAAAGTGGATCGTGGTAGATTTTAAGATGTCAAAAACGTCAAAAATCTTGAAAATTTCTCGGTTCTTGACTTCAGGGGCCCATATGGAACCTTGAAACTTGTTTTAGACTATGTATTGCGCTGATAACCCTATCTTAATCTTCGTGCCATTTTTAAAAAGGTATAAAACGTTGTTCTAGCTTAACTGTGGCCCAAATGAGAGCCGCCGTGTCAAAGGGTAGCTTTAAAGATAGGTTAATTTGGATCCTGCTGTTACTCACTCCTTAAGGAGATGTGGCCTCCCAGCAGCCCTGATCTTAATCCAATGGACTTTTGGGCCTGGAGCGCCATTAAAGCATGAACCAATAGACGCGCCAATACCAAAAAGACCTCTCCCATTGCTCCTATCATGGAGAACTTCGCCTGCTTGAACAGGGACATGGTGACCAGGGTCGGCGGGCGGTTCAGGGGGCGGGTAGAGGCGGTGATTGAGGTTGGCGGCGATTTTATTAAATAATCTAATAGTCATATACCTAGGTTGCTTCCCAGTTTTTAAAATTCAATAAAATCTTTAAAAATTACGATTTTATGTTTATTTGTTTAAAAATAAGAAAAAGTCCGGATTTATGTGGTGCACCCTGTATATATAAGTAAACTATAGTATGTATCAACCCTAGTGATGGCTAGCTACACATATATAGGTACAGTGTATATATAAGTAAACTAGAGTATGTATCATCCGTAGTGATGGCTAGCTATATATAGATATAATGTATATATAAGTAAACTAGAGTGTGTATCAACCCTTGTGATGGCTAGCTACCCATATATAGATACATGTATATATAAGTAAACTAGAGTGTGTATTAATCCTAGGGATGGCTAGCTACCCATATATAGATACAATGTATATATAAGTAAACTAGAGTGTGTATTAATCCTAGTGATGGCTAGCTACCCATATATAGATACAATGTACAATGAGACAACTTTCATTCTACTGTCACAGATTCAGTGAGGATATCTACCCAGAAAATTCCCCAAAAAAGCATTGAGAGAGGGGATATTATACTGTGATTCACACTGGTACCAAAGGTTTATAACAACGTTATCTTATTCTTTAGTTTTTTGAACTATTGTTAAATTTGATTGGTTGATTCCAAACTAGTAGTGTCCAAACTTTTCAACGATGAATTTGATTAACAAGGGGGGTAATTTTGTTAATCATCATTGGGGATGTTCATCAATTTATCTCTATGGACTTAATGTCGTCTTTTCTTATTTAGGTTACAAATTAGGGTAGATGCTTTCACTGGATGATATCTGAACAATTTTAAGAAAGGGATTAAGGTTAAAGGCAAAAATAGGATAATGAATTGTTTGCGAGGAATGCTTTAAATACAAATTAAATATTTTACGTCCCACAGAAATAGGATTATGAGTGGGAAATTAATCTTCCCACAAATTAAGTTTGAATTTAATTGTTATTTGAAAACTTATTAGATTATTACTTCTGATTTATATTTAATTGTTTATATAAAAGTAACAGGATCCATGTCTGTCTATGTGTAGTGAAAGATCTCGCCATCCACTGAACCGATATGGTTCTCCTTTACAATTAAGCTTACAAAGGGAGGGTAGGGGAGGTTAGAAAAATGGCTTAAAACCATCTAAAGATATTATAAAGTTTCAGGAATAAGGTAAAATCAACACTCAATATAAATCTAAAATAATATTCGTTGAGGTGTGTTGACCCCCCAACGACAACTGAAATTACGTATATGTAGTGTGTTCCATAGTAAAGTGGTTAGCGCACTACGCTTTGGTTGGGAGAAACCGTGTTCAAGTCCCTTCGTAGACTATGTACTTGGTTGACAAATGCAGTCGCAATTTGCCAGATTGTAATCACGCAACCTTCTCTGAGATGACCTAGGGTTGTAAGGAGGGAGATTTGTAGGAAGTTAGGATTCTACATATCAAGCAACTTATATTGTGCTTTCCCCCATCCATTCTCCTCATTCATATGAGAGTGCCATTAATTAGGTTGTCTTAATATGGAACACCTGCTAAAACTCTAGGCCAGGGTGATGTAATAACGAGTAGCTTCCATGAGAATTGCGGGTCAGCTTGTAATGTAACATAGAATACACTCAGCTGTGTGCGAAGCTTACCAATCTATGATTGGCCAAAGGATTCTCACCTCCAATCTCCGTGTGCATCTGAATCCTTACTTCAGAGAATCAGGGCTACATACATACATACATTAATTATTATTAAATAATACCGTAAATTGACTTCCTGGAAATATCAAATTGTTTTATTTCATTATCCTTATATCTGTACCAAAGAATCTGGCTAACCACTGAACTGATGTGATTCTTATAACCTATAGGTCATTGGAAGGTTTATAACTATGAGTGAGGGTATCACTACCCTCCAAAGATTAATCGACCATAGAAAAAATACTTACCCTCCCCCAATTTTTGTTTAACCTTTTCTTTTAAAAACCAAAATTGAAAACGGGCAGAGGTCGAGTACCCCTGGAGTAGCTACTAGTCATGTATATAAATACTCTAAAAAAGGACGCTGCTATAAATTCTCATAGAGTCACTTTTGTTCTCATAAGTAATATTTCTTTGTTACTTAAACACTAATATACATTATTACATACAAAGTGTAGCACATAAATTGTCAAATTTAATAAAATTAAGAAACCTGTAAAATCATATTTTTTTGTATAGTGATAAATTAAAGACAAAAGTTTGCTGAATACCTGGAGGTTCCTACCTGAAACCTACCTAGATGAACCAGAAATGTTTAATGGCATTCTGTGCCTACCAGGATTATGATATCAGAAAGCTAATGGTTCAGGGCCTTTTAATTCCTCTATCATAGATCCATACTAGCATCTAAGGGCCCTGTATGTGTAGGGACAGATAGAACTAGAAAAATAGCTTCAAACCATTCCACAAGGCTTAAATATTAATATTAAATAGCCTAAAATCTTCACAGGACCAATGTGAAGCTTACCGGATCAGTAGTTATTGAGATCTTAAGCTTCAAACAAAAATCATCACTACTTTATATAAAAGTTATGCATGTTACAAAAATTGGCTATTACGGAGACACACCCTTTAAGTACATAGGGAAAAAAAATGATTTATTAGCTTTTTTAACAGATATGACTTCAATAGAAAAATTGCTACCTGTTTTATATTTTTAAGGATTAATTACCACTTTAAAAAAATTTATTAAAAAAATTATGATTATTTATTGTTAATATGAAGTTTTGATTATTAAAATAATATTAAGAAAATATATTTAACCCTGTTTTATATTCATAAAAAAATATGTAGATTGAAGGATAAAGAGAGTTAAAGAAATGAATCAAGACATGAGAAAAGATCTTTTAAAAGACAATGGTAAATATAATATAGGATCATGGGACTTTCCAGTATGGCTTCGAAACCGATTACAATCCGCTGGATTGAAACCGGTTCTCAGCATTTTAATAATAAATTATGTATCGTATCGTATCGTATTAATACCTGTTTTGTTAGATCGGGCATTCTGGCTGGACCTATTCGGTCGGGGTGAAGGGGGTTGGGGGCGAGGAATCCCCTATCATCTTAGCTCCTATTAATCAATTTATCGTGCATTGCCTAGCTCTAAAGATCCCAGTAGAATACAAAGAGCAGAGGGTATTCTAGATAAATTTGTTGATACCGAGTTTAAAATTGTAATACACTTGCAAACAAAAAACATTTAAATGGGTGTCCCCTCGGTTTAACAAGGACGAGAGTTTAGATATGGAGCGTAGCCACAAATTGTATTATTCACCTATTAAAACTGTTGAATAAAAATTTCAATATTTAATGTATAGCTTTAATAAAAAGTGTTCATGGCTGAAATAAAAATGGTATTTTTGAGATTAATCTTTGGCAATATTTAAGTCGACTATATGGCGTAAATAAAAATTGGTCAAGACTGACATAATATCAACATATTGATCTTCTAGTGACATATTAACGGCACTTTTTTGTTACGTCAAATAGCCAAAGACACTTAAGGGCATTAGTGTATTCTTTTCTTTCCATGGACTTGAGATATTACAGTAGAGTAACACTCAACTAGTGAGGGTGGGAACATTGGACTGTAAATTAAACCGATACACAAAGTTTGATAAACGTGTTCTATCATTCGTTAGCTCAAAAACTTTAGAGACTTATATTAAATATCTTATCGAAAATATTTTGAGTGTCCAAACTTTTCAACCAATGCAGAGAGGGTAAATTTGCATCATGATTGGGGATGTATATAAATCTATCATCCATTTTCTTATCCCTTAGATCCCTAGCTGGAATAACGTCTGTTTGTAGGGCCATCACAGTTCCTATACCATGACCAGCTGAACAAAGCAGTGGACAATAAACTGACAATATTATAGGGTAGCTTCGCTGTGAGCACATCTTTATAGATAGAGAACATAAGAGGTAGCTAGCTCTGATTTTTTGTCGTACTTTCTTTTATATCAAATTGTTCATACAATATTGTTAAAATACATGAACTTTTATATTTTTAGAATTTTAGAATTCTTGATCAACAGAAAATTTTAATGACCTATGGAGAGGTATCGTTTCACCATAAAGAGATGGATTTGTTAATACTTGGATCTTACATTAGATTATCATGTACTCTATAAAGTGAGACACGTAGCTGGATAAAATAGTGATAATCCCCATCCGGCACCTTTACTCCATCCCCTCCCCTACTATATTAACGAACTTACCAATAAATTATGTCCATGTTATCAACCTAAATTGACGACAATTTTTCTCCACGTATATTCTATATCAATTATATAGAGTCATACCAACGACATTAAAAACATGTGAGAGCAGGGCAATGTCACTGCCAATAAACAGGCCACTTCTGCATGTTATATTGTAAAAACATACTTTGAATACATAGCTCTGGAAAAATAGATAAAGAAACAATAGAAAATGAGGCAGATTTCTTTAAACCGTAGAATAGACAACCGGAAAATCCCCACCTTCTTATTTTTTACTTTGAAAATTAATTTTTAGCCCTTAAAGAGCGGTCTTATCTTATGTAATCCTATCTTTTACGAAGGATATTAAGAGATGAGACAATAGACGATAAATTGATTTACACCCTCAATTATTTTAAAGAAATAAATAATTTCAACGTTCAAAATGTGTTTTAAAACTATGTCTACTAGTATGATTTACAGTCCAATTTCCTATACCTCCATGATTTAAATTTCAAGAAGTTTCAATTAGGTCTTTGAATAGCAGCCAATATCGTCGGAAATATAAACACACACAGCCAAAGAGCATAAAGCAATTTGATAGCAGACGTAAAAGTTCCATTCCACTTGGGCCAGGTAGTTGTCTGGGGTACTATACATATACATATATTTTTTGTGGTCCATATTCAGTTTGAAGGAAATTGCCGCGCAGGATTTCTAGAAAGATGAGACCTCACAATAAGGTCTTTTTATTTATCTATATTATAGAGAATGTTTATACCAGGACTGTAAATTATGCTGGTCCCCAAGGTTCTATACACATGTTCTCTTAATTGTTGGCTTAGAAACCTTGGGGTAAATTTTGTTAAATCTTTATGGGTTATACACTAAGAGATATAAGTTTTCCGGAATTGTAATGTAGGGAGTAGATTTGAAATCTGCATCAAATTTTAAGGATTTTTTATAAAATTCGTTTTTTGTATAATTCTTTATCTAAGAGCGGAAATACAAATTAAGTTAATTAATTTTGGCATCTGTGATTGGTGGATTTAAAAAATTTGCGCTCTGATTGGATGTCGTACATCATTCAACCAATTATAGCGCAGGTAGTTTAAAATCCACCTATCCTATTGGTCAAAATTAATTAACTTAAAATGTATTTTCGCCGTTAGATAAAGAATTTTACAAAAAACGAATTTTATAAAAAATTCTTAAAATTTGATGCAGATTTCAAATCTACTCCCTACATTAAAATTCAGGAAAACTTATATCTCTTATTATACACACTAGCAGCGTCCAAACATTTTCACTAATATAATTAAGCTAAATATTTGTAATTGTATTTATTAACATTGAGGGTGTTGTAAATCAATTTATCATTCACAGTCTTAGCCCTTAAAATACCTGGTCTATACACATATATATACTTTTGAATGAATGTACTTGTACTAGCAAGGAAGAAGTTTCTTAAGATATACTAGAAATTTTTACTTTTAATATCCTAATATATGAAGTAGCATGTTTTTTTTTGTATGATGCTTAAGATTTCAATGACTACTGAACTGATTGAGTTCTTCATTTTAGTGAACCTTCACATAGGTCCCAGGATGGTATTAGGGTATTTTGTTTTTAGATTTAAGTCTTAAAATATTTTTATGTTATTTTAATCTTAAAAACAGAGTCTCCAGCTACTAGTTAACTTGTATAAAGTAGAGAAGCTTTTGGTAAAGATATCGCTATCCAATGAATCAAATATGATCTTAAATCTATTGAAGCTTTACATAAGTTCTTGGATGATGGAAGATATTTTATTTCTAAATTAAAGTATTGAGATGGTTTTAGGCTCTTTTTAGCCCCTCCATTCCCCTAAACATTGCCATAACTAAATCAATAAAGTTTTAATCTTTTAAATTCACCAACATATTAAATCTTTAATAATTTTGATTTAATTAAGTAAAAAAGTATACATACATTAATTTATAGTTCTGTACATTAATCCATCTCCCAATAAAATGTTAAATTCTAAGTATGCTGATAAATTAGTTGTGCATGATTAAAACAAGGATACCTGCAGATTTAGCATAATTCTTAACAATATTTTATGCCTAGGCAGTAGGCATAAGTAGGCATAATGGCTGGTTCATTAGATGTTACAAATGTCAAATAACAAAGACAAATAAAACTTTAAAAAGCTGTTCAGGTATAATACAATTAAATTATACATGCATACCTAAATATTACATGATTCATAGGGTAAGTTGAAATAGATAGGACAATTCCAACATGCCTAAATTAACCATAATTTGAGGGTAGACCAATCGTAATTGTAGAGAATAATGGTTTTAAATAAAGTATAAACCTTCAAAATTACCAATGTAAAGCCTAATAAATCCGACTATTAAAATTTTTCTATGCAACATTGTTGATTTTTTACACACCATACATATCAAATTGTTTGCAATAGTCATTCAAAGGCAAGGATGACAACATCCACAAGTAGCAAGGCAAATGGAAGAAAAGACAGACAAACAGACTAACTTAGATAACATTTTTATCAGAAAAATCCGAACTCTATATTAAATGACAAACGAGATCATATTTCCCATTTGGCGGCCTCTAGAGAGCATTACAGACAGAAGGACGGATTAGAGTTGGTCTTGAATCATGTTTGAAATGGAAGTACGGACTTTTCGGTTATGCTTATAGTGTTTTCTATATAGTACCAGAACGTTTAAAAACAAAAGATTGATTCTGACACGCTCCAACCTACAATCCTATCTATCCCTTACGGATATACATATCGACTGACATACCCTAATTGTATTTAAGCTTTGCTACTTAAAAACACGTGCCTCTGCGTTGAACAGCATATCAATCATAATTAGTTTAAAGATAAAATTCATAAAATTCCTAAAGATCGTTTCTTACTTATACTGTTTCATTGTAAATAATATCATGAAATTCTTATGTATAAAAGATATTTCTAACCACTTGACCAAAGCGGTTCTTACTTTAAAAAAATTTTGGATTTGGAAGACGCCACAAATCCAATATATATAGAGTAGTAATTCTTTTTGTTTGTCCATTTAGATCTCGCTAACCACTAAACTAAGTTCTCCATTTCAGTGAAGCTCCACATAGGTCCCAGTTTGGTTTTCAGCTATTCTATGTTTTAACTTAAAGCCTTGGGATTTTTTCCGGCTATTTATCTAACTTCATAGAATACATAGCTTCTAAATGCAGGGGCAGATAGGATGTTATAAATTAAATATAATCTTTAAAAGCGTTATTCAGGAAAGCATTATATATGTCTTAAAGTTAGTAAACATAAAGATTTTATAGGCTATAGCTGCTAGAATTGTACTAAAGCAATGCTTTGATTCAATGTATGAGATCATTTCTGTAGTAATTTAATATAAAAAATATCAAAATAAATTCTTGCTTTTCATTTTCGCGTTATACTGATTTTAAGTGGATTTTTTTTCTTTGGGAAATATACCTATAGTTTTATTTTCATAAAAAAACATTATTGCTAATGGCGAAGCCACCCAAACTGTGTAAAAGGGTTAATATACAAATATTAAATGTCATGTATTGTGTCTTTATGTTAAATGAAACAAAAAGTATTTCGCGCATGACCCACCAATAAATATCTAGGTCCAGGTTTTTAAACAATTTTTCTTTTTCCTCATTTATTTAATTTGATGTTGATTTTAAATAATCTATTTCAGTAGAAATACAAATAACATGAAATTGTAGAAAATTTTCTGTTTTTGTAATATAAAAATCAAGAAATTAAAGTAAAAAAATAGAGGGGGCTATGGCTACATGTAACTTTCCCTACACGTCAAGGACCCTAATTCCATTTTGTATTGGGTCTTTTCGAATGTTTCCAGACTTTTTTTTTTATCATTTTTTCATCTTATATTATAAATTTCTTTTTCTTTCTCTCTTTTTTTCAATAATTCACTTTGAAAGAATTTATATCCTTTGCTTCGGTTCTTAAGGACTTGGACAGGTTGTGGGGAAAAAGGTGGGTCCGGCTTTCTGGCATATCTCCAATTTGGCGAACTTAAAACTTTGCAACGCCTAGATAGAAATTATTTTTTTCTATTTAGAATATTTACATTCCATATTAAAATGCACTAAAAATTATTAAAGGATTATTATTTTGTATATCAAAAACATTAATTTGATTTTAAAATTAGCGATGGTATCGGAGACAACTTCGCAGGAAACTAAATAAAATTCGTTTTACATCTAGGATGACTTTAGAGTTTAAGTTTTAGTAGCGAATTTACTCTATGTTTAACCCTAAACGGTTGGTACCCTTTCTGGACCTTAATAGGTTTAGGGGGGGGGGGGGCGGGGGGGGGGGGAGCGTTGAAGTTCCCCCTATTAAACAATCATCCTGTTATTTTCTTATGAGGATTTCTAAATATTCTTTTTAAAAGCGAAGCTTTTCTATAATTAGGGTCGGTCCGTCCGTCCGTCTGTAACGGATAGCTTTTTTCGTTAATTTAGGCATGTTGGAATTGTCCTATCGATTTCAAATTTTGTATGGTGATTCCTTTAATAGTTAGGTACGATTTAGAAAGCGTAGCAACTCTATAATCATTACCAAAATGTCCGTACGTCCATTTTAAACATGTTATTTTTTTTTACTTTTTTAACAACAAATTTTTGTGATCTAATCATCCGATTGATCTGATTTTTGGTGTATTGATTCCTTGGACAAGAAACTATAATGTTATAAGCGAAGCAACTCTATAATCAAGTCCTAAAAATGTAAGATGTCCATAAACATTATCCTGTATTAAGCAGTTTTTCAACAAATTAAATGTTGAAAATCACATTTTCCCAAAAGTATTATTGACTGACAGACTGATGGACTGATGGACAGACTGACAGACAGATGGACAGACATCTCAATATCTCTAAAATTAAGATCAGAGCCTAAATTTTTAATGTTTGTGGGGTCTTTTGCTCAACTAGCTCCTAAAAGGAAATTCCCAATATGAATTCTGTATTGATTTCTTAGTACGGTTATGTTAAGAAAGTTTTCTGGAAAAAATCATCTCAATATCTCTAAAAATAAGCTCAGAACTAAAATTTTTAGTGTTTGGGGGTCTTATGCTCCACTAGCCCCTAGAAGGAAAGTCCCAAAATGAAATCTGTAATGATTACTTAGTTTGGTTATGTTAAGAAAGTTTTCTGGAAAAAAAATCATCTCAATATCTCTAAAAATAAGCTCAGATTTAAAATGTTAGTGTTTGAGGGTCTTTTGCTCCAATAGCCCCTAGAGGGAAAGTTCCAAAATGAAATCTATAATGATTACTTAGTACGGTTATGTTAAAAGGTTTACTACAAAAAAAATCATCTCAATATCTTTAAAAATAAGCTTAGAACTTAAATTTCAGTGTTTTGGGGTCTTTTGCTCCACTAGCCCCTAGAGGGAAAGTTCCAAAATGAAATCTATAATGATTACTTAGTACGGTTATGTTAAAAGGTTTACTACAAAAAAATCATCTCAATATCTTTAAAAATAAGCTCAGAACTTAAATTTCAGTGTTTTGGGGTCTTTTGCTCCACTAGCCCCTAGAGGGAAAGTTCCAAAATGAAATCTATAATGATTACTTAGTACGGTTATGTTAAAAAAGTTTTCTAAAAAAAATCATCTCAATAACTTTAAAAATAAGCTTAGAACTAAAATTTCTACTGTTTGGGGGTCTTTTGCTCCACTAGCCCCTAGAGGGAAAGTCTCAAAATGAAATCTGTAATGTTTACTTAGTTTGGTTATGTTAAAAAAGTTTTCTGAAAAAAAAAATCATCTCAATATCTCTAAAAATAAGCTCAGAACCTAAATTGCCCCACTAGCTCCTAGAGGGAAAGTCACAAAATTAAATTTTTAAAGTTTTATGGGTAGATCCAGTCATATAAGAGAGCTTACAAAAAGAATTAGGTTGATAACTAGAAAAACAAGCCAGGGCAAAATTTGCTATTGAATTTCATTTCCTATTAGTGTACTAACTTCCCCCCTTATTTCATTTTTTTTGCCAGCCGCTAAATATTAAAACAGCTGTAGAGCGGCCAATTCTAAAGCTATGATAACCAAATTTTAGGACGAACACTTAATTTACATAACAAAAAAATATTTTTCTGACCATCGCCGAAAAACGGCAAATAACGGAAACCGCCATTTTCGGCGTTTACGGCGGTTGCCGACGCCAATTAAGTTTTTTATATGTTTTATGAAATGTAGGACAAACGAACATAAACACTTGTAGCGTATCAGAACTTAATAAGAAGAATACTAAACACAGGTCTGAAAAAATTTGAAGTAAATTTAGTAAATTTGTTGCAATCTTCTTTATTACAGGAGAATTTTTAAGGACATTTTCAACTTATTTATAGAGATGATTTGCTTATAACAATGTACCTTGTTGTAATAGCAATCAGAATCCCAAAAATTAGCTGAATAAATAAAAAATCATCATGTTTTAGATGTACTTTTTAGTAACAATTATAAAGTTGCTACAATTCAAAAACCATACCTAATTATTATAGGAATCACTATACAAAGTTTGAAATTAATAGGACAATTCTAACCTGTTTAAATTAACCAGAAGAGCTAACTCTGCCAGAATAATAAACTTACATACAGACAGATAGACTTTAAATATATAAAAGCTTTGCTTTTAAAAAGCTGATATGAATTTACTCACTAACAGAATAATACTGATTAATTTTCCAATATTTTTCTCAACCAGAGTACATTGAACAGAATATATTTGTTTTATTTTTGAATCTTTAACCATTTGAGGGTGAGGAGAAAGTTGAATGGCAGGAAAATGTTGGCAAATAAACTAATTTTTAAAAGCAAATCTACACTGCACCTCACTTTGTTTTTTCTCCCTGTTAATCTGTCACTCTGTTTGAAATCCTATTAGGAAAATACCTAAAAAATATATAAAATCAAAAATAAATGTAATAAAAAAGTTACATTCAAAGACTGACAGACATCTAAATTATAGATAAAATTCGCCAATAATTTCAAGATCCATATTTCAACTCCATTTATCCCTGCAAACATAATTTACATTGACGCGAATACATTCAAACACATGCGTCCATGCGAATTAATTGATACTTTATCTAAAGTCGCTTGTAATAAAAGATTTAAATATATCTATGTATATAAAATACATTAAAATGCAGATTTTTATTTTTGTTTAAATTTTAATTATTGGTGGTGTTTAAACCACTTTTTTGATCAACGCCCCCATAAAACGTTTCCATGTATAAATTGAAGAAAAGTACATTAAGCTATTAAGTACATTGATAAAGTATTTTTTTTCTTCATAGTATTTAAGTTAATTTTTGAAACAAACTTAGACAAGAAGCTTTTGAGATTTTAATAATCATTAATTAATTCTTTTAAAAAAAAATTAATTTAAATATCTGGAAATTTGCTGTTAGTTCCCAGTTGGTATATAACAAAATAATTTCTAGTAGCGGGGCTACTCAATTACTATTAATATTACAGAAATTTTAAATGAGTAGTAACTAAATATCATAATATTAGCACCAGTTTTGTTAGCTCAGGAATTTGGTACCTTGTTTTCACTTATTATCCACGGAAAGATGTCTATAATACGATGTGGTAAATTACTCAGCTAAATTTATTTAGGATCTACAATATTTTGATATACATGATACAAAATATATTTTTTTATTTAATGAAAAAAATATATTTCTTTTATTTCATGAAAAAAACATTTTCTACTTTTCATCCCTATGTCCTTGTTAACACAGTATAAACTTTGTACAGCAGAGAAAGAGTGGGCAATGACAATAGTCCCCAAAGTTTTAAATAACGTTTTCTTATTAGTTGGCTTAACAATTTTGGGGATTGAGTCAATTTGAATTGGTTGCATCAATAGGTTGAGTGTTCACACTTTTTAATCACAAATTTTAATCTACATAAGGGGCTATTCTAAGTATCATCATCGGGGATGTATATTAATTTATCAGCCATTGTCTTATCCCTTTAGATCCATTACACTCACTACTGTATACCCCTTCTAATTTAATTTGCTTTTGTGTATTGATAAAACAATATGCTTATGTGATAATATGCGGAAATGACCTCACACCGTTGAATTGGTCTTTTCCCCCCCAACTAATTTGCTTCACTACGCCTCCCACTGTATAAAAGTAGTCAGTAATTAAGAACGATAAATCATGAGATATTTGATCATGCACGTAATGCGTGGACCCACCATATTCCCCACAACCCTTGGACACCCTTGTTTAGTAAAAAAAATTTTAAAACCTGACATTTTTCCTCTTGAATGAAGGGCTCGTGGTCTAAACGTATAAAAAGGTTTGAAATGTAGCGTTTGCCCGCTGTTTTGAAGCCTTTTCAAAACATGCTACTTTTATTTCTTTTTTAAAAGCGAAGCTTTTCTTTAATTTGGGCCTTACGTCCGTCCGTTTAGATGTGTTAGAATTATCCTATCGATTTCAAACTTTGAAAGCGTAGCATTTCTTTAACGTTAACAAAAAGTCCATTCAACCATTTGAAATAATTCATTGCATGATATCATTATCCTATGCGTCTGACTTTTGGAACAGTGAATCCTAGGACAACAAGATATAAGTGAAATTGAAGATATTCTGTTATTAAGATCGGTTCATACGTCCGTTTTGAATAGCTATGATAGTTAGTTTAACCATATTAGAAATGTCCTACCGATTTCAAACTTGGCATGATAATTCCTTTGATAGTAAGGTATAAATTAGCAAAGCATAGCAACTCTAGAATCAATTTCCGTATATTATTATTAAAGAACCTCCATTATAGGTTTTCTTTAAAAGCCATGGATGTTTTGTACTTTAGTGTAAAAAGTTGTATCCCTCTTGTTAGTAGATTTTATCTAAATTAGGGCGGATACGCACATACACAACTTTATCTAACAATGTTTAGGCTACTTAGCAATACTGGCAAATATATTTTACATATTTTCTATCTATCTATCATTGTGTCTTTCTGTCTATCTATCTACTATATATCCAACTATATACCTAAATAAATAAACTAACTTATATCTAAAAATGTTTAGGCTACTTAGCAGTAGTGGCAAATAAACTTATATATTATCTATCCATCTTTCATTGTGTCTTTCTGTCTATCTATCTATTATATATCCAACTATATACCTAAATAAATAACTATCTTATATCTAACATGGTTTAGGTTACTTTGCAATACTTGCAAATATATTTTATATATTATCTATCTATCTATCACTGTGTCTTTCTGTCTATCTATCTATTATATATCCAACTATATACCTAAATAAATAACTATCTTATATCTAACATGGTTTAGGTTACTTTGCAATACTTGCAAATATATTTTACATATTTTCTATCTATCTATCATTGTGTCTTTCTGTCTATCTATCTATTATATATCCAACTATATACCTAAATAAATAACTATCTTATATCTAACATGGTTTAGGCTACTTAGCAATACTGGCATATATATTCTACATATTTTCTATCTATCTATCATTGTGTCTTTCTGTCTATCTATCTACTATATATCCAACTATATACCTAAATAAATAAACCAACTTATATCTAACCATGTTTAGGCTACTTAGGCAATACTGGCAAATATATTTTATATATTATCTATATCTATCTATCATTGTGTCTTTCTGTCTATCTATCTACTATATATCCAACTATATACCTAAATAAATAAACCAACTTATATCTAACTATGTTTAGGCTACTTACCAATACTGGCAAATATATTTTACATATCATCTATCTATCTATCATTGTGTCTTTCTGTCTATCTATCTACTATATATCCAACTATATACCTAAATATATAAACCAACTTATATCTAACCATGTTTAGGCTACTTAGCAATACTGGCATATATATTTTACATATTTTCTATCTATCTATCATTGTGTCTTTCTGTCTATCTATCTACTATATATCCAACTATATACCTAAATAAATACACAACTTTATCTAACTATGTTTAGGCTACTTACCAATACTGGCAAATATATTTTACATATTTTCTATCTATCTATCATTGTGTCTTTCTGTCTATCTGTATATCTATCTATCTGTCTATCTATCTATCTTTGTACTATCTATCCATCTATTTGCCTTATTATATATTTAATAATGTTTAGACTACATAGCAATACTGGCAAATATATTTTACATATTATCTATCTATCTGTCTGTCTATCTATGTATCTACTATCTATCCAACTATATACCTAAATAAATAAACCAACGTATATCTAACATTAGAGTAAAACACTAGAGGGAGAAAGAGCTAAATTACTGTATCTCCCCATCACAACCACCTTGTGCAACCTTTCTATTGGGTCATTGAAAATCAAACAATGGTGTCGCTTATATTAACACAACCAAGTAGCAGAAAGTAATTTAGAAGCAGACGAAAGAGGTCTTTGAAAAAGGAAGGGAGGTAGTTCTCTTCTATATACAAATATACTCTAGATCTGTTTATCTAACCATATTTAGGCTACTAAGAGCAGAAGTGCTGGCAAATAATTTTTACATATTAACTATCTATCTAACAATAACAACTTCGACCCTAGAGGCCTCTTGGGGCACCCGAGTGAAGATAAGGGGGGGGGGGGGATGACAGTCGACTTTTCACTATCAGTTTCTATTTTGAAAATATTTAAAAAACTTTTTTTAGCGGCGACTTCTCTTAAGGGTAAAAGTACCCTCCCCAACAATAGTGAATTTCCTTAAGCATATCTATGATACAAAGTAGAACGATGTCTGTCCGTCTGTCTGTCCGTCTGTCCGTCTGTCTGTCCGTCTGAAGCTTAAGATCTCAGTAACCACTGAACTGATTGGGCTCTACTCTTCAGGGAATATACCTACTGGTCCTGTGATGGTTTTAAGCTATTTTCTTTGGGGGTGGGACACCCCCAACCCCCCAAAAAATGAAAAATACCCCCTCCCCCCCAAAAAAATAATTTTTTTTTACTTTTTCTTTTTAAATCTAAAATACAAAAAATTAGGTTGATCAAACCTCTTGGAGCAAAGCCCCTAGAGGCTAGGGGCGAATACGCTAGTAAAAGATATAAAGTAAAGGAGAATCATGTTAGTTCAGCAAATAGCCAAAATCATTCGCTACATACACTCAGGCAGACCTCCTGTTAATTTTATATAGGGAGTCTCAATATTACTCTAAAACTAAGATTATAAGCTTTTGGTTAGTATCACTTACTGTAAGGGATGGGACATTGGGCTGTAAATTTTACTAATATCCAAGTACGTTAATAGATCTTCTACAAAAAGCTGTCATTTGGTTTATCATCATTGGTTATAGGAAAGCAATAGAGATGTGGTTACATGACTTTAACATCCATTGTCTTATCCCTTAAAATCCCTGTTTTTTTATGTAGCTATAATTAGAACTTGCAGTATATGTTTTCTACTTTAACTTGACCATAATTATTTAGAGAGAGTTAATACATTATTGATACTAGAGATAATCTATAATACAAAGTACAATGATGTCTGTCCGTCCGTCTGAAGCTTAGGATCTCGGTAACCACTGAACCGATCGGATTCTACTCTTCAGGGAATATACCTACTGGTCCTGTGGTGGTTTTAGGGTATTTTCTTGGAGGGTGGGACCCCCAAGAAAATACCCCATAGGGGTTATATAGTGCACTAATTTAACATCCATTGTCTTATACCTTCCTTTAAAAACTCGGTTACTTATGTAGCTCTAATTAGAACTGGTAGAATATGTTTCCTACTTTAACTTGACCATAATTATTTAGGGGGAGTTCATACAATATTGACACTAGAGATCATATTTTGAAACGGGGATGTAGAGTGCACTAATTTTCAATCCATTGTCTTATCCCTTGAGATCCCTGGTTACTTATGTAGCTCTAATTAGAACTTGTAGTATATGATTCCTACTTTAACTTGACCATAATTATTTAGGGAGAGTTCATACAATACTGAGAATAGATAACAATAATAGCTAATTCTTTTTAATTCTATACTAAATATAATCTGTTACAAATGGATGATCAAACTAAACTCCATTTTTTTATTGAATGAATAGTTTGAAGCAATGTTTTTTTTTTCAACGGCTTGCTTCATAAGAACGGACAAAATGTCTTTTTTGTGATTTATTTTACTCGATTGATATAGCAGATTTAGAGATTCTTTACAGAAAAAAAAACAATATTAATGAATTATGGATTTTTAAAATGATTTATGCTACTTCTAGTTTTTGCCATATTGTTTGCACACCTAATTTTGGTGGGTGTTTACTGTTTATCTCCATTTTTATGATAAGCCTTGTACGTTTATAATTAGCAAATGTGCCATTTATAAATGGCAAACTATGCACCTACCTTTTTTAACCCAGGGTTTTGGCAGACGCTTTTGCAGTCATCTAAAGCCGCACTGTTTTAACAATTTCGCAACAGCTAGTAACAATTCCCCCATTAAACAGAACAGCTAATATTCTAGTCGTTTCACCTTTTTCAATCCTTATAATTTGTTGATTTTAAACCATATCTATTTTTAAATTGAGGGCAAAGTTTTGAACTATCATTGTCATCTCCCTGCCTGGCGTCTAAAAGTGTCATTTATAAGGAACAAAAAACTAAACACCTCTTTATCTTACCCAGGATCTGAAGGGAAAAGTCAATCGATGATTAATTGACATACATTTCCAATGATTATAAAAAAAATTATTCCTTCTGTAGATTAATCTATTTGTTTGGACACTACCGGTTTGAAACCAACCAATTAAAATTAAATAAAAGTATCCCAAGTTTTTAAGCAATAAGAAAAAAATGCATTAAAAATTTGGGTATCAATGCAATTTACAGTCCATTGTCCCCTCCCTCCCTGATCAAGCCGAAATCTTAATATTTCTAAAGCTATTAAGCTAAAGTTATCAATTATAATTGACTGGTAAAGATGTATATTTGACATTTTTTATATAAAACTAGACGTTTCCACTAACTAGAAAAATAAAATTGATTTAAAATTTTAACTTATAAGTATTATAAGAATTATCATTTATTGGCTAATAAAGTATGGGTATCTTTATTACATCTTAAATGGTTGGTTTAAACTGGCAAAGTCGATTTTTTAAAACTAAATACTTTTATCTACAGAAGGGGTAATTTTGTTTATCATCATTTAGGATGTTTTCAATTTATTGTCTATTATATTAACAAATTTTCTAGAAAGGGGAATCAACCGATATGGTTCTCCTTTTCAATGTAGCTTCTCATAGGTCCTGAGAAGGTTTATAAACTATATACATTTTTTTATGTATTGCTATTGATTAAAGTTTGCTGTATTGCATATTATCTAAACATATGACATTCCCATTTTAAATGTGAGCCATTTAGCCATTTTGATGAATGAATTATACTTTGAAAAACAATGCTTAACCCTTTGAGGAAGAAAAATCATATTATAAACCTAAATCAGTAAATTTTTTTTTGACAAGAATGTTTACTTTTTTAAACATACCTTCAGTTTATAAAGATGTGAGTTGATATGTAGCTGCTTCTATTTTGTCTGAGAAATTGAACACAGTAATAGTGTCTGACTGATTATGACGTAACAAAAAAAATAGCCAATGAGAGGCCGTTATTGACCAATGGTAAAATTTATAGTGGCCTCTCATTGGCTAATTTTTTTGTTACGTCATAATCAGTCAGACACTATTACTGTGTTCGAGAAATCTTAACTAGAAATTCTAGATATTATGACAGACTAGACACCTGACAAAGTGATAGAATTACTTCTAGCTGGCTAATATAATGATACCCTCCATCCACCCCCTTTATCCCATCCCAAACGATCTAACCTATAAATAAGGTCCATATTAGGAATCAAAATTGACGACAAATTTTCCCCTGTCAATATATCCAAGTAATTATAAATCGATTCATTCATAAAGGGTTAAAACTTCTAAACAGCCTTTTTTGTTTAAGCTCACGAAATTGTGTCTTAGTAATGGTCGCACTTTTTGTCTTTCTACTGGTTACTTTTCTTGTTAGTAGCGAGGCTGATATTCAGTACATTAGACTGTCAGTCTATCATCTATTTTCAAAAAGTATATTTTATTTTGTTATTTATAAGTTAGACACCTTCATCGTTAATTAAGACATGTTTAAATTGTCCAATAATGATTCCTGTTACAATTGGGTAAGATGAAGAAGGCGTAGCAACTTTATAATTATAACACGAAAGTCAAATTCAACTACCTTGACACCAATTGTTGTATGATAATTTTATCCTTTTCATCATCAATTTTGATAAAATGATTCCAAGGACAAAAAAGTTACAATAATTTTTGCAAAACAGTTCTATAATCATGTCCTCAAAGTATAAGTATGTTTGTCCTTAAGTCGGATTTGAGAGCTACGTTTTTATGGAGGTTGTCATCCTTGTTTACATTTAGGACCTCTCCCTCTAACATTTTACACCCATCATAATAAATTACCCTCTTTTAAGAATTGTATAATCTTTCCCTTTACCATCTTTATCTAACTAAAAAAGATATTAGAACTAGAGAATCACTTTTTACCCTCTCCAACAATTTCTTGGTAATATGGTTGGGGCAAGGTATATATAGGCCCTGCAGGGTTTTGGAATAGGAAAATATCCTCTTAAATTAAGGTTTTTATGTTATACGTGGATATATTGACATAGGAAAATTTGTCGTCAATTTATTGGTCAGTTTGTTCATCAAATAGTTGGGGATGGGGTAAATTATTTAGAGAACATGAAAATCTGTTGTAACATCCAAGTAATATTATATCCATTCTTACACCTTTATTAAAGCAGTTATTAGCACCCACCTTGTCTTTTATACATACGTGAGCAGAATAAACAAACATTTTTGAAAGACGAACCTTTTCTGTATATAGGGTAGGTACGTCCGTCCGTAACGTATAACTTAATGCTATAATTGACCTTTCAAAAACAATTCAGAAAGCGTTACACTTCTGTAATCATACATTGGAAAGTCAATTTTTAACATAATGCATTTATTTTATTTTAAGATTTGATAAATATCCTATTTACATGTAATATTGATTCCTAGGATGATAATTGGGTATCAAAAAGTACGAATGTTTTTATTAAGCATTTTAGAAATATTGTTTGAATTACAATCCAATAAATAAATGTTTGTAAAATTGGCCAAACAATTATTTTTTGTTGTGCTTAATTAATTGTTAAAATTAATCTAGTTACAGATATGATAAATTATCATTTCGATAATAAAATTTTCCCAGTCCTCTAACAAAACCATGGATAAGAATTCTCAAAAGTAAAGATAGACAGTAGAATTTTTTGTGAAGATTTTTCTGACAAATAGACATTTTTATGATTCATTATGTTAATCTGTCAGTAGAATTATAAAGGACTTAATCTTACGTGGGAATTTTATTTCTTTCAGCTCCTAATAAAGATAGATTGTATACTTGTTTTTTTAATGGTTTTCTGATCAATTGAATCTACTCTATAATTCAATCTCATAACAGGATTTTTTTTTTTTGGGGGGGGGGGGATATAATTGTATGAGTAAGTTTGGTTGTTCTTTTTCCCCCTAAAACATGTCCCTATTCCTTTAAATAAGTTAAGAAGACAAGAATATTTAACATTGGTCATTAATTTTTGCCCATCTAACCTTATTAAATATTCCTCACAAATTTCCTTTCACAAATAAAGAACAACACTTCCAATCCAGATTCAGAAAAATTAAACAAATATTTCCTGGAGGGGGGGGGGGGCGAGAACGATCCTTAAAAAAAATTAGGTTAGGTTAGGTTATAGGCTAGGGGGCCGATTTCCGCGGCCAGGTCCATAGTATTGTAGGTGTTGGGGTACCAAAATTTCAAAATTCAAAAAAAAATCCTAAGAGGATAATAACCAAATTGATAACTTTCCCTGGACAATAAGAAGCTTTACTGTAATGGAAAACTCTGTCGGTCTAGTAGTTAGCGAGATTTTAAGCTACAGGCACACAACCAGACAGGTTGATAATGGCTAATAGCAGACACAATATAAATATTTTAAAGGAATAATTTAACATGCAATATTTACCCCTGAATTAACTAGGAATTTGCAGGGAGGATGAGGACAGATGCCTTTACAGTAAATTATTATCCGAAATGTCAGGGGCCGGGGGGGGGGGGGGGGGGCATTGGACTGTTAATTATACCAAATACTTTGAGTTCAAATATTAAATTTTGATTTGTTTACTCATTAACTAACATTTTTTTTTACCTTTTTAACAACCAATAATTTGAATCTAAATTAAGGATAATTTTATTTATAATTATTGTGGATATATACCAGTTTAAAGTCTATTGTCTAATTCCCTAAGATCCCTGTAAAATAGCAAGTAAAGAATTTATTTTACCATTCATTGTCCCATCCCTTAAACCCTGTGTGAATTGTGAAGATTTATTGTTAGATTTTGTGATTTGTGGTACACTGCAACTATTCATGATAATATCATTTAGAAATCATAACATTACCACCAGGGATATATAGGGATAGGACAATACTATTCATGATAATATCATTTAGAAATCATAACATTACCACCAGGGATATATAGGGATAGGATAATACTATTCATGATAATATCATTTAGAAATCATAACATTACCACCAGGGATAGTAAGGGATAGGACAATACTATTCATGATAATATCATTTAGAAATCATAACATTACCACCAGGGATATATAGGGATAGGACAATACTATTCTTGATAATATCATTTAGAAATCATAACATTACCACCAGGGATATATAGGGATAGGACAATACTATTCTTGATAATATCATTTAGAAATCATAACATTACCACCAGGGATATATAGGGATAGGACAATACTATTCTTGATAATATCATTTAGAAATCATAACATTACCACCAGGGATATATAGGGATAGGACAATACTATTCTTGATAATATCATTTAGAAATCATAACATTACCACCAGGGTTAATAAGGGATATATAGGACATTGGGAATTTGGAGATAAATGATGTACTGTACATCCCCAATAATGATAAACAAAATTAACAATTCTTTAGATTAAAATACCCAAAGTTTTTTATTTATCTAATAAGATAACAGGATCTAAAACTGATCAATGATCAATGTCCCCTTCCTCCCAGGTAACATTAATATCACAGGGTTAGGTATTTTAAATAATAATTGAAAAGATTTTTAAAAAGTTTATCCCTAATCTTATATAAAAGTAACAGGATGTCTCTGTGTGCGTGTGTGATTGGCTGTCTGTAGTGCAACTAGAGGCCTCCAGGGACGTTATCCTTCGGCCGCTTAGGTCTAACAAAACTGGTTTTGATCTTATTTCATTTTAATATCCGCGAAAAGCTGTCTAAAATACGATGCAATAAAAACTTATTAAGGCATCTTTGTCAATGTTCCTTTAGTTGACATTGTTTATAAACTAGGGCACACCTTCCATAGTTTTCAGGGATCTTAAGGGATAAGACAATGGGCAATAAATATATATAAACATCTCAAATGTTATAAAACAATTTCTCCCTTTTTGTAGATTTAATTTATTGTATGAAATGTTTGTTCACTTCTAGTTTGGAACCAACCAATCTAAAGTACCTAAAGTGTTTGAGACAACGAATAAAATAACGTGGTTATAAAACTTTAGGTATCAGTGTTTAAAAAGTATAAAAAATGGTATTTTACCCCTTTTCTAAAAAAGGGTAGCTAGTGTCATCAATAAAGACATGTACAAAATGGTATTACAGATATCAAACTTTGCATGATGATTCTTCGAATTGCTGGTACAATTTAGAAAGTGATGCAACTCTAAAATCTTTATAAAAAAGTTCAATTTGAAGATCAATAGTTTGTTTAGCTATTTTGCTATAAATTCTATTGTTTTTTTAATATCATTACATATTGATTCCTAAAATAATTAGGCATCATGTAATAAGCCTACACAATATTAGGACGTAGGCCTAAATATCGTTTATGCTATCTTTTAAACGATGTTTAAGCATATAAATTTGCTATAATTTTAATATATTGTTTTGTTTCTTAAAATTTTTTTTATCTAATTTCTATGATATCTACAACATATTGTCTCATATTAGTATAAAGCTTATTTGAATATAAAAAGATCTAAAAAAACTTAAATACCAGGTTTATGTATAAAACTCTATTTAAGGTATTGTAATATAACACAACCAATAAACTTCATTTTAAGGGTAATTACTAAGTGTATTATATCATTTTAAAGCTTATTTGAATATAAAATTAACTAGAATACTAAAACAGCATTAATACGAAAGAATTGAAAGAAATTAAGAAAATTCATCCCAAGTGTTTCATATAATTTTTATGTTATTGTATCATGCTGTAACATTCCTCTAGAGATAGTTATCTTGTCAGGAGAAAATGGAAATTTTTATCAACAAATCTAGGATTTCATAAAAAAAGTTGAAAAAGTAAACTTTGGGAAATTGACTAAATAAATAATTTCATAAAACAGATTTTCTTCAAATGGGGTCAGTATGTCCTTTTGTATTTTAAACGCAGTCTGGCCGAGATGTAAATATTCTCCATAAATATGGGAATATGGACATACAATTTCAGTCGTCTATATTCACGTTTCCTATTGATATTTTAGATGTACATACGGATATTTTAAAGTATAGAGTAGTTTTTCTACTAAAAAAATATGTAAAATAAGGAAAACACGAATAGTTTTTTTTTAAATTTTCTCTAAAATCCTGGGCTCAATATGAAATAAAAATTTTCGTAGCAAGTACTTTCCCCTGGTAGTTGTCCCCTTGTTGTCATCCTTCCACCATCCAGGAATACAAAGGGAAAAGTTATAATTCATAGGTGAGATTTGGACGGATTGAGGCTATTTTCATAGAATTATCCTATTTTTGGTTTAAGCTCATGTAGAGTCTAAGATCGTGGCACAAAAATATAATGTAAAACAGGATAGATAAATTTTTTTTTAAAAATATGCAGCAGTGTCTCAAAAACCATAATAAAAATGAGGTATTATACATATCTTTTTTTAAAATTTTCTTCTTTTTCTCTCATCTCACTCATTTTTATGACGTCACATGGCTCATTTTTAGACACTTCATACATCCATATATCCCTGACCACAGCTAAACAATCACATCCCAGAAAAACAAATTTAATATCTCCAGACTTACAAAGGAAGAACAGGGATCTTAAGGGATAAGACAATTAATGGTAAATTTATGTAAAATTAAACAACCCAATTATGATAGACAAATTATCTCCTTCTGTTGTTTCTATATATTAGAGGAAAATTTTGCACACTGTTAGTTCAAACCAACCAATCAATCAGGGGTTATATAAAAGTATTCAAAATGTATAAATTATATATCTAAGCAAATTTCCAGGTTTGGTCCTGTGTGTCCAGATTATTCTGGTCTCCAGAAAAAGAACTTTTTTCGTTTCTGAGGAGGGGACGCACAAATCTCTACTTTGATGGAAACAGCCTAAAAACATGTGAATATATGTTCCTGATTCGACAGTAGACTTGAGACGTGAGTCTTGACGTTTACAAAATTGGACTACATAGTTCGAATTCAGAACTTATTGACACAAAAAAAGTATGTAAAATCATGGATTTTAAGTGATAAGATAATGGATGAATAATTAAGGTACAACCTCATTCTGTTGATTAGATTTGTGGGTCAAAAAGATTTTTAGCAACCAATCTGGATTTAATAAAAGTAATCTAAGTTTATTTTATACCAATTAATGACATAAATGTTTAGTATTTTTGGTACTAGTTGAATTTATAGTTTATTCTAGATTTATTAAACTATTTGAATTGATGAGCTTATTTTTGTGGAAGTTGTCATTTTTGTTTTCTCTAACAGTAAAACAAGATAGAGTTGTATATAGAACACAAAGACTCTAGCTTCTTATAAAAGCGAGAAGAGTGTAAATATTTTACTCAAGACACTAAATCGTTACAATTTTCATGAGAAATACGCATTTTATAAGGCATACAAAAGGCTCTAATTTTCGTTCTATTTAACGTAATTTTGTAATTTTTTTTGCTGGTTATTTCATTTTACATATACTTTTATCATTTTATCAAAAAAAAATTTATCTTTTTTTATCATTTTTTGGAGAAATTAATGCTTAAACTAAGGGTATCTTTAAACGCAAAATTGACGCACTTAGAATAAAAAATGCGAATTGAGTACAAAGGGGGGATAATTTCAAGTCATGCATGTTCCAAAGATATCTTTTTTTCCATAAAATTTTAATGTTTAGTCCACCGGAGATTACCCTGAAAATCATATATCAATTTAGGAAGGTAATTTTTGTAGAATAGTTACTGAATTTACAACTTTATGTACACTAAAAGTATAGTTAAGATCAAAGGCGTGCAAAAGGTTGGTGTAGGGGTTGTTTACACCACCCTTGTAAAATTAAGGGGGATGGATACACCTCCCTAGGTGTCCACCCATGTCCACCCTCTTGACAAGAGCCTACACCCTCAGATACACCCCTCTATAAATTCCAAGGGGGTGTAAAGGAAATAAATTTACACCCCTTAAAATAAAGAGTGGGGGGGGGGGGAGGTGTTTAAGGCGGGTGTATAAAATTAAGCCACTGATTAAGATAATTCTATGCTATCTATTTTTAGATAAATTAATCATTAATTTCCAGACTTAACTAAAAAAAATCTTGCAATATTCTGTACAACTGTACTGTACAAATTTTAATCAGTAAATAAAAGTGATTGACACAAGAAGGAGCTCTCATACATATGTAATTAAACCACAGTTAATACCTCTAAAGATCTTGATTGATATATATTTATAACTTTTAATATTGTTTACAATAGTGATTAAAGTTAATGTTGGGGAGGGAGATATTTCCCAATCCTCTTTTTAAAGTTTGTAAAAATGTATTACTTATGTAATGAAGTTTTGGTGACATACTTAAATAAACTATCCTTGATTTTGGTTAAAGGGAGCTGTTAAAAGTTGTAAGTGTCAAAAAATTTAGGTGGTTATAAATTAATGGAATATAACCTGATATTATTATCATTTATGTACAAAAAGATTATAGATACAGTATTACACTTTTTTTCATAAGTAAATTGGATAATTTTTTTTATTTTTTATTGCAACACAAGGTTATTTGTTTATCTCCTGGTACAAGATTCAACATTATTATTAGTTAAATCTAATTTTCTATTGAAACAAGCATTCAACCATTTTTACAGTATTATCGATTTTAATATGAATTATTAAATATGTATTATTAACCCTTAACAGTCGGGCCCCTTGCCGCACCTTAATCGGTTGGTGATGGGGTGGGCGTTCAACGCTCCCCCCCTATTATCTCTGTTCCTATTAGACCTAGAGGGCTAAATCTTTTTTGTGCAAGTCCCCTGTTTGATAATAAATTTCCGACCTTTTATAAGTCAAAGTCAATTTTTGCTTAGTTCACCTTTTTATTTAACAACCTTTTTTACTTAAAAATTTTAAACGGCTGTAATTTTCTTATATTTAAAGCTAGAAGAACAATTTTTTCACAGAAAATGTTTATCTTTAAGTAAATTTTATATTAGAAATATCAAATATAAATTTCAGCGGCCGCAGCAGGCGGTCAGCAGGGAAAACGGCTGCGGATCTCTATGAAATTTAGATATGTTATTTACTAAGTATATTTGCGATTACTTTTATTTAATGAAATCTTCCAATTTTTAACATGTACAAAACGGCCTGCTTTATTGCTTCAAGATCCATGTCAGATCTATATAGGAAATAAATGTCTATAATCGAGCTCAAGTTTTCCAAGGAATATATGATTAAAACTCATAGTGCTCCAATAATCCATAATAAACTCTCATTGCCCAGAACGATAAGACCCATTATTTTACTTTATTAAAAATAAATTCATTTTTTTCATTTCATGTTGCTATTTACCTTATATTGATGTATTTAATTTCTAATCATAAAAAAGAAAATTTAAATTTATAATATGATAAATTTAAGAAAACTATGTTTTAAAAGAATTCAATTGTGGCGACATTTTGTGTGTTCAAATATTAAACTAAAATTGTAATCATCATCATTAACCCTTTGGTGATGGTAATGTAAAGAAAAAAATATAATTAAAAAAAATCTTTTAAAAATCATTTAAATTATTAAATATTTACTTTCTTTTAGATAGTAATGCCGGATGAGGAAAATAGATTTATTGAGAAATAGATATGCATATAGAAAACTAGCCAATAGGGAGATAATTATATCGAGCCAACTCTAGTGTTGACATATAAGAAAAGCTTACGTTTAAAAGGGGGACGTAACTGAAGCTTTTTTGATGCTGGGGGGGGGGGGGGTTCTCCGGAACCACTTGATGAACCATGCAAATTTTTTGGACTTAAACTGTTTTTAACCTATTTTTGAATGGGGGGTCAAAAATGTACTAGGACACCTATAGAATCAGACTGAAGAGCCTAAATTTGAATTAAGTCCCTAATAAACTTTTTTTGGGGGATTTAAAAATTAATTTTTAGTGTTGCTGTAATCATTTTGACTGAAGCAAAAGCTCTTTTTATACTTCGGGTAATATTGTGGCTTACAGAACATTTTTATACAATTCACTTTATATTGATACAATAAAAAAACATTAATCTGTTCATTGGAAATATTTTTTTTTCCAAAACAATTAATTTCATTGAAAAATCTAACATTTACAATAAAACAAATAATTCTGAAATTTAACCAATAAGAAGTCTTGTTTTATTTCAATTCCTAACAATTCAAAAAAAGAGTGTTTTCACAAAGTGACTAATTTCCAATGTAGTTAAATAATTTTTATTTAATTAAAATGAAAAGAATGAAAACCATACACATAAAAGATACATTCTATTTAAAATTATTTTAAAAAATAAGTTTGAATAATCTTATTTTATAATGCATTTGTATATGTGACAAAAAAAAATTTGTTGTATAGCATAAACATTTGTTGTCATTTAACCCTTTACAGCCATTTTTTATGTTTTTAAAATAAGTGAGAGAACACAAACATGTTAATGTTAATTCGTTGATATATTATAAAGAATTAACTTTTTCATGAATTTTTATAGTAAAATCATAAGGCCTAATTTTACTCTATACCAGAATACAATATTTATGAAGCAAAACACTCTAAAAGCTACGAATTTTACCCAAATAAAAAAAAACCTTTTGCTTCGGTCAAAATGATCACGGCAATAGTAAAAATTAATATCTAAATCCCCCAAAAAAAGTTTATTGGGGATTTAATTCAAATTTAGGCTCTGCAGTCTGATTCTACTGGTGTCATAGTATATTTTTTATATATGTTTTAAAAATAGGTTAAAATCAGTTAAAGCTTTTAGGGGTATGAACATCTTATGGTTTCAAAGTCAACCCCCTACCCCCATCCCTTAGCCCCCTGGGGCTCAAAACCCCCCTAAAAATGAACATAACCTTAATTTTCTCAGAAACCATTTGACCAATAGGGATGATTTCTTAAACTTAAGCTTTTATGGTTATAAACTAACTTCTAGTTTAGAAGTCACCCCCCTGCCGCCTACTCCTAGCCCTCCGGGGCTCAAAAAAACCCTAAAAATGAACCTAACCTTAATTTTCTCAGACACCATTTGACCAATAGAGATGAATTCTTAAACTTAAGCCTTTATGGTTATAAACTAGCTTTTGGTATAGAAGTCACCCCCCTGCTGCTAACCCCTAGTCCTCCGGGGATCAAAAAAACCCATAAAAATGAACCTAACCTTTATTTTCAAGGGGGTGACTTATAATCTAGGAGTTAGTTTATAATCATAAAAGCTTAAGTTTAAGAAATCATCCCTATTAGTCAAATGGTTTCTGAGAAAATTAAGGTTGGGTTCATTTTTAGGATTTTTTGGAGCCCCAGAGGGCTAGGGGTTGGCGGCAGGGGGGCGACTTAAAATCTAAAAGTTAGTTTATAACCATAAAAGCTTAAGTTTAAGAAATCATCCCTATTGGTCAAATGGTTTCTGAGAAAAATAAAGGTAGGTTCATTTTTAGGGTTTTTGGAGCCCTGGAGGGCTGGGGGTTGGCAGCAGGGGGTGACTTATAATCTAGGAGTTAGTTTATAATCATAAAAGCTTAAGTTTAAGAAATCATCCCTATTGGTCAAATGGTGTCTGAGAAAAATAAGGTTAGGTTCATTTATAGGATTTTTTTAAGCCCCGGAGGGCTAGTGGTTGGTTGCAGGGGGGTGACTTCTAAACTAGAAGTTAGTTTATAAGCATAAAAGCTTAGGTTTAAAAAATCATCCCTATTGGTCAAATGGTTTCTGAGAAAATTAAGGTTAGGTTCATTTTTAGGTGGGTTTTGAGCCCCGGGGGGCTTGGGGGTGGGGGTAGGGGGGTTGACTTTGAAACCATAATATGTTCATACCCCTAAAAGCTTAAGTCCAAAAAATTTGAATGGTTCATCAAGTGGTTCCGGAGAAAACCCCCCCCCCCCCCAGCATCAAAAAAGCTTCAGTTATGTCCCCCTTTTACGTCTCTAACTCAAAAATTGCGGCCAGAGGAGCCTTTTAAAGATTTCTGGAGACCTGGAGGATCAGAATCTGCAGGTTCATATCTGGAACCTGAAATTGACTTGAACACATTTTTATATGAGGATGTACTACTATAGGATATTTTAGTATTTTGGTAAGATAAAATGCATTGTTTTAGTCAAAAAATATTTTTGCTCTTTACCTGGATGACCCTGGATGATGTCATGCTTATGAAGCCCTAAATAAGATTTCACAAAATCTATTTATCTAACAACTGCAAAATATCCTTAACCTTAAATATCTCAAGGGGACTTGCACAAAAATTTTTAGCTTACTAGCTCTAATAGGAACTGAGATAATAGGGGGGGGGGGGGACGCCCCCCCCCCCCCCCGACTGATTAAGGTGAGGTAAGGGGCCCGACCGTAAGGGGTTAATTAAGTGAATCAGTCTGTTAGACCAATGGTAGAAACTCAGCAGATAGACGAGACAGATAGACAGGCAAGAAGAATGATCAAATTACAGTTTGACCATAATAGACAATTCATTAAATAAAATCCAATAGAGAACCTGTGAATGATCAGACAGATGGAGGGATAGACAGACAGACGGACAGACAGACAGTTTTTGAGGCATTAACAAATTAGAACTAGGCTATGCTAGATGATTCATTGAAATCCGAAAAAGAGGCAGTTAGACAGATAGACTGACAAGTGGAGTGACAGACAGACAAAAAAACAGACAGACAGAGGGACAGACAGACAAAGGGGTATTGCCTAAAAACAGTTTGGCTGCTATATGAATCATTAAAACCCACCATAAAAAGAAATTTACATTAGTTTCATTATTTCGATACTCAACGCCCCCCCCCCCCTTCCCCAACTCAAAGGTGTTTATTATTTCTTAAAACCAATAAGTGACTTCTCAGCATAATAAAATTGAAAATACTTTTTATTTCATCAATTTATCTTAAATAGAACGAAAGTTATAATCATTTTATTGTCTACAAGAAAAATGCTTTGAGTAAAAATTAACCGAATTGTCAGTAAAAACGTCATATTTATGCATATTTACACAGTAAATAAATTTTAAAATTGTATTCTATTGTAATGAATAACTTAAGGGGGTTGTATGAATTATAAAAAACCTAAAAAAAACCTAATTTGGTTAAATTAGTCCACGTAAAGATTGATTTAGTACAGTACGTATGAATAAGTTGTCAATTTCCTGCCAGAGTCCTTGTGAGAAAGGAGATATGTAGACAATGGCGTGCACATGGTTATACAAAACATTTTTACACTCCCCTCTCCCCAAAAACAAAAATCGAGGAGGGTTTAGAAAGGTTTAAAAAAAGTTAAAAAGTGGAAGATGATTAAAGTCCCTCAACAGATTATGACGTCATACGATAGAATAGCCAGTATACACTGTAATTGACCAATGGTAAAATTTATGCTGGCCTCTCATTGGTTTTTCTATCGTATGACGTCATAATCTGTGGAGAGGCTTTAATCATCCTCTAAAAAGTGTCCTTTGATTGATAAATGGACTTTTCAAGGGGGTGTAACTTTCTTCCCTTTTAATTGTTTAAAGAAATGTATGAGGAAACATACCATTGTATTAAACCCCTTTCTGCACGCCTCTGGATGTAAAGAGTATCATTTTTCGGACATAAATGTAAAAGGTTCTTAAAACAACAAATTCAATGTTTTTACTATCTCATATATATTAGCCTTTCTTTAGATTGTCAGTGTATACCTACTTTAAAAGATTTCTTTAACTTATTATTTATCTGTTTATCTTATTAACGCCCCTAGAGGCCTCTAGGGGGCACATAAGATTGAGGGGGTAGATTTCGACTACCTATTTTTTATATTTTTTGGGGGGAGGTGATTTTTTTCTTAGGGTGATTTAGAACCCTCCTCCAAAATAATTATAAACCTTCCTTGGACTACACTGTAAAAGAGAACCAGATCGGTTCAGCGGTTAATGAGATCTTTCGGTACAAACATACACACAAACAAACAGACAAAGACAGACATTCTGTTACTTTATTATTACTTTAAGGATATTTAACAGCTTCGCGCCTTGCATTCAGGGGCTTTACCCACCACCGTTTTTCGTGTTTTGTCTTACCCTTCAAGAATTAATTTAAAACCACCAGAGGACCAGTAGTAATATTAGAACCCAATCGGTTCAGAGGTTACCGAGATCGGAAGAATATGGGAAATTTAAACAATCTAATCATAATCTTTGTGGTAAAGTTTGATTTAAGGTCCATTAACCCACCCCTGCACCCCTGATATTATTCTATATTAATCCTTTTTAAATATTTAATTGGCATGCCTAAAATATCTGCAATGATTGTATGTGTGCAAATATTGACAAATACATAGCAAAAACTATTTCAAAACTCCTCCTTCCATTACTCTGCGATTCGAGTGTTCGGTTAAAACAACACGAGGATGTTAGCGTCGAGTAGCGAATCTTTCTGAAATGAAACAGAGTGGGGGAGAGGAAAGCAAAATAAGAAAGATAGGTGGATAGATATATGTCTATGCAGAGAGAGATAGAGAAAGGGGATATTCTGCACTGCAGGGCTCTGCTGTCCATTTTTGCACCTAACCAATAAAAATATCCCCTCACCCCTAAAAAATCGTTTTATTTGTGGTTTACTTTTATTTCAAGTAAAATTGCCAATATGAGAATAGTTAGTTCTCGTATCGTATTATAAACAGCTTTCCGCGGATATAAAAAGTACAATTGTTAGATTTAAATGTACAATTATAAGAATTAAAAAAAAACTGGTCTTAATCTTATGATTGTACATTTTTATATTCGTAGAAAACTTAATATAATTCGATGCTAGACATATTTTTTTTCGTATAAATGAGAACCGGTTCTAATCCATCGGATATTATTCGGTTTCGAATGAATAAGAGGAAAACTATATGCAGTATTAAACAAACATATTCTGTTTATATTATGATGGCAGAAGTTGAATTGAACTAATAACACCTGATAACATCACATGGCATAAAAAGTTCACTTCACAAATACTCTTACAAAGGTGTTTTTACAGTTCAAGCTAATTTTGAAAAAAATAAGAATCAAAACAATTACTATTTTATATTAACCTTTTTTGTTACAAATTTTAGCAAAATTCAGAACTAAAACAAAAGCAACTTTGATCATAAGTTAGCAGTAATGGCAAAAATTTCCGAAATTTCAGAAAATTAGAACGAAATAATTACAATTTATTCATAAATAGCGCAGCAACAAAAAAGTTTTGACAATTGCAAATAAAACTATGACAATTATGTCCATAAGCAGCGCATCAATGTTGCCCTAAGTTTATTTCATTTTTTTTGATAAATTTAATGTACTAGAATATGATTTTCTTTTACGTATTTCACTTATTTAAATTTTTTAACAGACAAAAGTCATTATACTTAAGTGGCATACACAAACGGATAGTAATAGAAAAAGAATTTATGAAATTAGCTGTTTTAAAGACAACCCATTTATAGAATTACTTTGTCACCTAATCGAAGTTAGTTTTTGTTGGGTATAGAACCCCGCCCTAATATTCATATGTCATAAATTTTAAGTAGGCGTTAAAGACATGTTTTTGCATGTTAAAGCTAGGCTTTTCTTTAATTAAGGCTTGTCCCTTTGTCCACTGCAACGAATAACTCTAAATGATAATAGAGATGTGGTAGAATTGTGCTATAAACTTTAAACATGTCGTGATGATTCCTGTAACATTTAGGTTTCTGTCACTGAGTCATCCCTAAGTTGTCTTTAGGCATCATGTAGACATTGGACAATAAGTGTAACATATTCAATATTAAAGTATAAAGGGGTAGTTTCACGAAATGCAGTTGAACTTAATTTAGTGAACCGCATATTTTTTCCTAGTTAATGGGTTAAACTACATTTATATAGCATATATTTGAAATAAATTAAATTGTCTACCACGTATTATTGAAAATTGACCCGCGACCGTGGCTCAACACGTAGCGCATCCGCTCGTCGTCTGGAAAGTAATAGGTTCAAATCTCGGTCCGACACCGCGTCATAACTACAGACGTTAAAAATGGTTCCTACTGCTGCTATGTCAGGTGCGCGACATAAATAGTAAGAGTAGGGGGGAATGCCTTGGCCCAAAACAGGCGCAACTCACTACCATGCACAGTTAGGACTTCTCAGACAAAGGTCGTGCAATCAAAGGGTTGGTTGTCTGATGGGCATATGGACGCTTTACACCGCAATCATAAGGCTTAGGGCTGACAACCTATCCCATATCCATAAAAAAGCCACATTGTTGCAGAAACACTGACAAATTGTCAGCGGCCTATGCTCCCCCTGTGGAATGAAAAGGGCTTGTTACTGTTTTTTTAGTATTGAAAATTGTCTTTTAGTGATATATGATTATGCAATTTAAAAAGACGATTTTCAAGTCTTGATATTTTAAAAACTACTTGGTAGAAAATTGAAATTCTTTCAAATATATGCCATATAAATATAGTTTAACCATTTAATCAGGATAAAATGTGCGGTTCACTAAACTAAGTTCAAATGCATTTCCTACCCTTTGAAATTAAATCAAACTCTTTGTTTATATTCCATTCAGTTTATTTATTTTTATTCAGTTTAGCCGTTCCATAGTCTTCTTTACATTTTTTGTCTGTTCAGTTTGCTGAGTTTCGCTTTTATGGTTGCTTTAATCCTTGTTCATCATATCAGTCCAGCGATTAGCGATACTATAAGCTTCAGACAGACACATAAACATCTTGTTACTTTTATATAAGGATTTAAATATTTGAGATTAAATTGAATATGTTTGAGAGAATTTTTAAGTCTACGTGATCATATAATACAATTGATTATGTTATGATGGTGCATATGACATGACAAGAATGACTGTATGCATGCTAGCATATGAATATGAATAAAAGAAACCCACAGGCTATCACACAAATTCTTTGTTATACAAGAAATATATTAACAAAGTATGACATCTCTTATAGAAATAGCATGTTCATACAATGTTAAATAATGTTTAAAATAGCAAATGTCAAATGCTTTTTTAAAACTACTCAAAAGTAACCCAATTTGATCTATTCAACTTAAAACCAACCGTAAGTAAAAACTATGTTTCGCATCTTTTTTTTTATATAAATCATCCCCGTAAATAATCTTGTTACTTTTTCCCGTATTTGAGTTGAACTTTCTATCCATGTTAAGATCTCGCAAACGGCTATACAATTTTAGGAGAGCTTTGTATTTGTTCTGGAAAGGTTTTATAAGTCTCTTTTCTTAGATGGGAGAGGAAGTGAAGGGGGAAGGTGAGATCAACCTAACAAATATTTAAATATCCTCCCCCCCCCTTATATTTTCTTTGGTGGGTTTTGTATATTAAATCTTACTCCCTTATTTTACTAGAAGTTATAAGAGCATGACTATTAGCTGTTTTCTAATATTCATAAAATTAGCTGCTTTATAAAAACTGTCACTTAATATATTACTAGTGTATGACATCTTAATTGTGAGTCTCACCTATTCCCACATGTCCAGTCTAATAACCATGCCAATGGATGTATAATTTATTTCAATTGTGGATATAGAGTTTCAGATAACTTATTATGGTAAATATATAAATTAATTATCAGAATTATATTAATTGTCATGCAAAATGAGTTTACATTTATAAAAAAATACATACATATGTTCCAAAAAGAAAATTTTCTAGACATCTCTTTAAACAAAGTGATTTTTGTTTCTCCATTTTGATTGTTTGAATGATAATTCTAGGGAAGATAAGTCATAATGTCATTTCTTTTGAATGCAGTAAAGAATATTTTACAATCTCTGATAAATCATATGGAATGTTATGCTTTCTCCTTTCTTAAACATTTTATAATTTAGTAAGTTTTATTTAAATACAGCAAATACTAAAAACATAGATGAAATAAAAACTGTTGTATTTCTTCTTTTAACGATGCTAAAACAGTCCAATTTCATGTGATTTTCCTAGAAATGCGTTAGTATTTTGAGTAGTTGAATTAGTATTATAGAAAAAGCCATTTATTGCTAACTTAATTTTACTCACTTTACTTTAAATTGATTTTTAAAAGTATATTCGTGTTTGTTGCATGGTTTGTACACCTGAGCACGTAATAGATTTCCCCAGGGATGGAAGGGACATTGGACTGTAAATTTCTCTGGTTCCCGAAGTTTAATATCACGTTTCTTATTCGTAAGCTCAAAAATTTGTATTACTTTATTGAATTTTGATTGGTTCAAACTAGCGTTGTCTTCCACCAATGATTATAATCTACAAAAGGGGTAACTTTGTTTACCATCATTTATCTTCCATTGTCTTATCCCTTAAGATCCCTGGCGCGTATTAGTTGTCCTAGTGTGAGCGCGTGCACAAAATTGAAAATTGTCACAATGAGTGTTTTCACCATAATAAATCATTTACCTGTCTATTTGTCTGTCTATCCATCTATCTGCATATTTGTATGTCTATCTATCAATCCATCTGTTTATCTATCGATTTAAAATTGTCACAATGAGTGTTTTCACTATAATAAATCATTTACCTGTCTATCTGTCTGTCTGTCCATCTGTATATTTGTATGTCTATCGATCTAACTATCCAACCAAAAATCTTACTATCTAAAATAGTCACATTCTATCTAATTGTATATGTATCTATCTATCTACCCAACAATCTATCTATTTAAAATTGTCACAATGAGTGTTTTCACCATAAGACTGTCTATCTGTCTGTCTGTCTGTCCGTCTGTATATTTGTATGTCATCTATCTATTTAAAATCAATGAGTAATTTTACCATATTCAATGATATACATACATTTATATCTACACATCTATCTTTCTAACTGTCAGTCTGTCTTTCTATGTATATTTCTAAACATACATATCCATTTATCTATCTATCTATTAGTTTATACAAACGTGCAAATTTAAACCTATTGAAATTATCACTAAAATATCATATATTAGTCTCTTTTGTATATCTATCAGCTATAATATTTCATTATAAAACATCATATTAGTTTATATCATGTCAATCTATTTTGATTATATGTACAGTACATCAAATTATCATGATTTGATATGATTTGTATGACCAAGTTTTTATATATCATGAAATTAATTACGATTCGACAACCCTGAAATTTGTTTAAATATTGTTGGCAACCGTTACGCTTGGTCACATGCTTTCACGGCATTGTTCGCACTAACAATCCCTGTGTCCAAGTAATCCTATTTCACGAATTAATTACGATTTGGCAACCCTGATTTTGTGTGAATATATCTGGCAACCATGACGCTGGGTCACATGCTGTCACGGTATTGTTCGCACTAACACTCCTAGTGGCTAGTGTCCACCCAACTCATATCTCACATGAGGTTGCCCAGCATTTTAGCAAAACTCATGCAGTTTTAGCTCATTAAGGCGTTTCCCCCTCAGTGCGCCTTTTTGAGCACAGAACTCCCGTTCACTCTTATTTTTAAAAATTAAAATTATAGAGAGGGGAAGGTTAGTAATACTGTTTTCAGTGCTGTTTTTAAAAATCTAAATGTTTGTTGTTGCTGCGCTTTTATAAACCTGATTATTTTTGTTTTAAAAATGTTCTATTTTTATTGTAGAAGCAATTTTTAGATACTTCACCCTTACAGGCCTCTAGTGGCATGGGGTGGAGTCGTTTATTTTTAAAAAGAAAAAAGATTAAAAAAGATATTTTCGGAAGGGTGGTAATACCCTACCCCATATTAGTTACAAATCTTCATTGGATCTATGAAAAGCTTCATTGTAATGTAGTCATATCAGTTCAGCCAATAAAGAGCTCCTTTGTTTCCCACTCACACACACACACATCAAAGTACTATTTAGATAAGGTTTTTACAAATTAAATTTAAAGTTTACTTAGCTGATTTAGAAGAACAGCATACCTAACTCCCTTGGTGCTAAATGGTTAGGGGGTGACATTCTTCAATGATTTTAGGTACTATCTCAATTTCTTGAATTTTTGGTATTTCCATGCTTTGCATATTTAAAAAAAAGTAGAATAATAAAGGAGGCACGAGCTATATGTAACTCTACCCACGGTGTGGGGAACATGTGCCGACTTTCAATTGGGTATCTGAATATCATCCAATAGCGTCCGAAATTTAAACACAGGCAAGTCGCTGCAAAAGAACAGAGAGCAATTTGCTAGCAGACGAAAAAGGTTCCCACCACTTGGACCAGGTAGCTCTCTGGATTACATATCTGCAGTCATACATTTTTTGTGTAAAGTAAAGGGTAGAAAATGTAAATAAATTGAGACCTGCCATATTTTTACATATTTGGTCTTTCTGTATTAGTTAAATAATACATAGAAAATTGTATTGTTACCTCATCATACTAAATTGACACCACAGAATAACATTAGATATATTGACAGTGGAAAATTTGACATCGATTGCAAATGTGGACCCCATTTATTGGTCAGTTCATTCATCCAGTATGAGAGGAGGGGATAGGAAAAAGGGTGTATAACTTCATTAGTAGTGCAATAAAATAAAGTAATAATAAATCGATTAGAATAATATTTGTTCAATGGATACAGTACCTCTAGATCCATGATTGGTAAATTAGACCAATAAGAATACAAGAAACAATCAATGCAATTTTTTTATATAAAAGGGCAGTTTTTTTATTTCAAATATCCTATTATATAAAGTATCTATAGACACAGTGTTTCGCCTTTTTAGGGCTCATCAGTATGGCTCAATTCATCAGAGTTAATTTTGCCAGAGAGCTCAACCAACTTATGATTAGTTGGGGGCCTTGCACTTATTGCTAATTAGTACGGTTTTTCATTCCCCTGAGAGTGCTTTAGTCCAGCCTAATACCTGACCGAACGAGCATATATATCCATAGACACAGCGTTTCGCCCTTTTAGGGCTCATCAGTATGGCTCAATTCATCAGAGTTAAAGGAATCTTTTTTTTGTCTGCAACGAAGGATATTTTAGACGCTGAACCGATATGGTCCTCATTTACAGTGAAGCTTCTTATAGGTCCTGGGATGGCTTTACTCTATTATTCTTTTTTATAAAAGGCAGGGTTTGGTTTTAGGCTATTTTCTACTATTCTATATAGCTTAGAATATAGAGCCCCTACATGCTAGGGTCGCAGCCGCTAGTATATAATAAGTCAGCTATTAATAGTTGAATTTCTTTCTAAAAATTGTGTAGCTCGTGTTATTGGAAAGAATCATGTGTGACCAAATATTAAAAAATAAAATTGTCTGCTAGAAATTCCTTTGAATAAAGGACGGATTATTGTGTCTAAGAACAGTCCATCTAATTATAGAGTAATAAATTAATACTTGTTCACTGTTGTTTGAATATAGAATATATGTTTCTATTTAGGAATATTATTAAATTATCTATCTTAAAAAAACTTAAATGAATTAAAATAAGAGGTTTTTAGTCAATCGAAAGCCAAAGACTACTCTAATAAGTTAGGTAGAGCTGTTAGAAGAGCCCTGCATGAATAGTACCCCAAGGAAAAGGGCTCAGCATGGTTAGAGAGATCATCAGCAGAAACTAAAACATGATAATTAAAATCAAAATTATAGAAAGGGGGGGGGGGGGGATTTGGTGATTTTAATAAAAGCACTGAGAATGTTTTTTTTCTGCTGATTTAATTAGATAAATGAAATAGCAACAAAAACAATGAAGTGAAAAAAGAATTACTCGATTATTTGAAGGTTTCTCTCCTACCTTTCCTTCTAATTTTTCAATTTGAATATACATAGAAATTCTTAAATACCACAAAACCTCTCAACTTCATTATATTTTACTCCTGGAATATGGAATATTATCTTTAAAAAAAAAACTAAACCTTATTCACGAATTTTATAAAGAAAGTTAAGTTCAAATACCACAATTTTTATTAGAATATTAAACTTAAGCCTATGAACTATCATACTTGTTTATTCTTAAAATCGGATAAGTAATACGTGAATATATAGACAAGGGGAAAATTTGTCGCCAATTTAGGTTGCTAATATGAACCTATACTTGATATGGACCTCATTTATTGGGCAGCTCGTTCAACCAGTACGGGGGGGGGGGATGATGTAAAGAAGGGGGATGGGTGTGTCATTATTTTAGCAAGCAGCAATTATCACTTTATTAGAGAACATGAAAATCGGGCACAACATCCAAGTAATATTATATTTATATCGATTATTTTTTTAGAATAATTATCCCTGGAACCATGTCTCCTTTATTCAACACAACATCTTCACAATTTGAATACAAATTGATTCAAAATAAGACGTCCATAACATAATTATTGATACATTGTTGGATGCTAGTATCTAGGGGCTCCAAATTCGAGGAGGTAGAGATGTAAAAAATAGTCTGAATCCGTCCCAAGAGTTAACATAAAGATGAAATAGCATAAAACTATCACTGGAGCTATGTAGTAGAGCTTTTCTTAAGTCGAGAACTTAGTAAGTTCTGTATTTATCGAAATCTGAAGCTTAGACAAAAAAAACCTTACTACTTTATTAAATGGGATATATTTTTTTCTGGGCTTCTCATTAATAAAAAACAAATTTAGTGTAAAGCCCCACTTTTTATTTAAAAAAAAATTTAGTAGAGGATGGGATCTGCTCTTCATACCCATATATCTTATGATTTGTGTAGCAAATAGCCTAAAACCAGTCCAGTATATTAAACTATAACGTACATAGAACTTTAGAAAATCGGATTTCATTTGCTAATTTAAAGGTTTATCTGTTTTGAAAGTTCACTGTAAAAGATAGCTATTAACCTACCCCTATACAACCATAATTCAAAAGACAGCTATTTAGTATTTACAATTCAGGGAGGGCGGGGACATTGAACTGTAAATTTTATTGGTACCCAAAGCTTTATAACCAAAGCATCTCATTCGCTGGCTTAAATACTTTCATTAAGTGATACACATAATTAGTCTCCAAACTTTTCCACCAATAGATTTACTCCACAGTAAGGAGGGTAATTGGTGGTGTAGATCAATTTATCGTCCATTGTCTAATCCCTTATTATTCCTCTTTAGTATCAGAGATAAAGAAAAAAGTAAAAAAATTGGAGCCAAAAACTTACATATGGATAAAGTGAGTTACAAAGTAGATGTTTATTAATAAAGAAATCTTCACTGTAAATTTCAGATGCATATCTATAATACAAAGTAGAACGATGTCTGTCCGTCCGTCCGTCAGAAGCTTAAGATCTCGGTAACCACTGAACCGATCAGATTCTACACTTCAGGGAATATACCTACTGGTCCTGTGGTGGTTTTAGGCTATTTTCTTGGGTGGTGGGACACCCCCAACCCCCCAAAAAAACAAAAAAATCCCCCCAACATTTTTTTTGTAGAAGATTTCCTTGGTCCTTTTTTTGTAGAAGATTTCCTTTTTCTTATCATTTCTTGGGGCTTTGCTAGGGGCAGAGCAGCTAGTATTATTATATAGCATCCGAGTTAAAATTGTTTTTTAGTGTAATGGATGTACGGATTAAGTAAGTTGTAAAGAAGATGGTTATTGGTAGGGAAAATCTTCACAAAAAATTGTCCATTAAAGTTATATTAAAACTGGTTAAAAATCTAAAGTAAGAAAAAAAACATATTGAAACTGTAAATGAAAATACTATGTGCTTGTTGGAGGACTATCCCCATCCCTTTAAAATATAAACATATTCTTGGCCATTTTATTTGGCCACCAAATCCACTAAATTTTACTCTAAATTGATTATATATAATTTAAATTTATTTGCCATAGTCATATCCATATATCCGTGAAGTTTCCTACTCTTTAACATATTGAATTGCTTGAAGACTTATTCTCAGGGATCTTAAGGGATAAGCCATTGGACAATACATTGATACATAATTATATACTCCATGATGATAAATATGTTCCCCTCTCTGTATGTAAAAATCATTTGTTAAAAAATTTGGACCTAAAAATCTAAATTTAATAAAAGTTAGTTTTCGAGCCAAAGATTAAAATAACGTGGTCAAAAGCTTTGTGTACCAGTAAAATTTACAGTCCAACGTCCTTCCCTTCCCTAGTTATTAATATTATGATTTATAATCATACAATAGAACATATAATGGAAACTATTTATAAGAAGATTTACACCTGTGTTCGCATAATTCAATAATAATATAATCGATATTTTATTATTTGGATATTGCACAAGATTTTTATAAACTCTAATAAAGTAATACTTGTATCTGGCCAAAGTAATGAAACCCCCATCTATCCAATTTACCCAATACCCTTCTGTACTACTGTATGAACATAACAAACTGACCAATTGATGAGGACCATATTAGCAACCTAGATTTACGACATATTTTCCCCTGTCGATATATCCATGCATTCTATATCCATATATAATAACAATACTTTCAATAATACATTTTATTTATATAATTTTATTAGGATTACAGCTAGTCTAAAACTAAAATAAGATAAGACAATTTATGATAAATTGATGTGCACACCCAAATAATGATACACAAAATTACCTATACCGAGGTTTACATTATTGGTTAAAACGTATGAAAAAAAAACTTTCTGTAATTATTAGTTCATATCAACTAATAAAGATTAAAGTTCAAGTGTTCAAAGTTATTTAAGCAACGAATGAGAGAACATTAATTAATAAAATTAATAAAAAGTTTTTATTTCAAGTTTTAAATTTATATCTTAAACACGTAATCTATTTTAAATCAAGATTTTTAGGTAAATCGAATGCCCAAAATATTGACTGACAATTGTTGTAAAAATTTTAGGTGTCACGTGTTGCCTTAAAGCAGTAAAAAGCAAATATTTTAGAATTGTCCAATAGATTTTAAACTTTGCACGATGATTCCTGATACAGTGCGGTACATTTAGTAACGCGTAAACACTTTATAATAGTTATGTCTGTATTTCTATTTATAATGTGCTGATGATTCCTAGAATGATAAAATACTATTCTAAGTACGTCCTTATTAAGTACTATGAATTAAAGCTTTTTATGACAAATATACACCAAATGTATGTAAATATTTCGAAGGAAAAAATATTCTGTTTATTTAATTAATATCATTAGTGCAATAGCTCTATTTGTAAATGTCAGTTTTTCCGTCAGATAACATTATAACAATTATTTCTTTTGAATTACTAATGACTTTTAGATTTGCTAAAACATTTAATAGTTGTTTTATGTTGAGGTCAAATGTTAAAATATTTCCAATAATAAAGATGTCACGTAGAAATTCAAGTGTCCGATTTTAATCAACATTTTTGGGGTGTTCAAAGTTTACGGTAAAAATTATACTTAGGTGGAGGGGGATCTTAAACTGTAAGATAAACTGATATTTACCCCCACTTCTGTTGAAAAGTTTTGTCATTTCCAGTTTATGATGTCCATATAAAACTTGATTAATCCATAACGTTTTAAAGCCAACGGTTTATAAAACTTTTGGTAACAGTGTAATTTACAGTCAAAGTATATCACATGGATATATCAAATGGACTAACAAAAAACCTAATAGTTGCTTTAAAGCGAGCTCAGTAAAATAGCCTAAAACCACTAAAGACATTTTAAAACTTTCCTAAAAGGTACAATCAATTCAGTACAACACTTTCTAAGCTCTTTAGCTTCAGTTAAAAATAACTTTTCTACTTTAAGATAACTAGAAACATGTGTGATTTTAAATTAAAGATGTTCGATTATTTTTTTACATTTTTTTGAAGATTTTTTTTCATTATATTGTACAATATGGCAAATTACATATCTCCTTCATACAAATTGAAACAAGGATGACACGATCCATAGAATCAAAGTTTAACAAATCAAAAAGACAAACGAACATTAACATGCTCTTTTAATTTGAATATAGAATAGCATTTCTAAATCTGGAGAAATGGATTTATTATCACTTGGATCTTACACCCCATTATCATGTACTCTAATAAAGGTAAACTTATAGCTGGCTAAAATAAAGACACCCACAGCACCCCATTTACCCCATCATAATATCCACGTTTATTCTATATCCATTACAGGAGATGTCTAAGTTTTTAACAAATATAATATATCCTACAAATCACGTTTAAAATAAACCTATGTACTTTTTAATGCGCTATTTGAATTGTATCTGACTGTTTCAGGAACCGTCAAACAAAGTTTGAATTCTAAAGCACGATTCTAAATACCCAACGATCAGACTATCCGCTAATATCTTAGGCCAATAGATGGGAAAACCGGTTTAATTTACATGCACCCTTAAGTTTTTCTGATATGGCTTCTAAACCAATTAATAACCGCTGGATTAGAACCAGTTTTCAGCCAAACTACAACATCCGTGGAAAGTTGTCTAAAATACGATCCGATAAATGATTATTTTCTTTCTATTTGCCGTAATTAATTAATTTGTTGACCCAGAAAGAATCCACTATTTATCTAAAAAATGCAGTTTAAATTTCTCAATAACATATAATAAATCATCAATAAGTTCTGTTATCTTCAGGGAAGAAGGAAACATTGGACTGTAAATTTTACTAGTACCCAAAGTATTATAAACGTGTTGGCTTCAAAACTTTAAGTAATTTAACTAAATCTTGATTTTTCAAACTTTAGTGTCCAAACTTTTCAATCAATAATTTCTTTAGCAGAAAAAGTAATTTTGTTTATTATAAATTTATCTTCTAATGTCTTATCCCTTAGGTTTCCTGATTATCTTCAAGTCTTGGCTGTCACAACATATTAAAGACTTATGATAGCTAGACTGCTTCGAAAACAATTTTTCTTGTTATAAAAAATTTAAAGTGTTTGAATACGATTAATTCGCTTTTTTATAATAAATGATTATTAAGGTTGCATAATATTTTTGCTTACCCTTGTAAAATAATCCTTCTAGCTTGCTAATAGTACTATAACCCCCCTCCTCCCCTTTTTATCCCATCCTCTTCCTTCTTACACAAGGAAAGTACTGACCAATAAATAAGAACAAAAGTGGCAACCTAAATTGACTACAAAATTTCTACTGTCATAATATCCACGTATATTATACCTATTTTTATACTGGATACCTTAAAAAATTGTCGACAATATTGCAATAGATAAAAGTTGCAATGACTGACATCGAAGCTTTACAAATCAGAAAGCCAAACGACCATACGCCAATATAGAAAAACCGCGCATTAAATACTAAACATTATTTATACTGGTTATAGAGTTGCTAAGCTTTCAAAATTGTACCTTACTATAACAGGAATCATTAAGCATAAAACTATTTGACGATTCTAACATGCCTAAATTGACGATAATAGCTATCTGTTGCGGACAAACTGAACCTAAATGTAAGAAAAACCTTACCTTTAAAGATATTTAAAACCAAAAACCCAAGAAAAAAATGAAATTAAAAACTCTATTAAAAACTCTATTGTCTTCGAGAGACAAACACAGAATTGCCCTTGATTTTACAGTGATAAGATAATCGCAGATAAATTAACTTGCTATTTTATGTTCAAACAATCAAACCAAACTTTGGTATTAATGGGTTGCTATCTGATAAAAAGCTTAAATTTTTATACTAGAATATTTCATACAATATAGATTAAATAAATAAGTATAGATGTATAACTCAGACAACTTCCTGATTTATGTGGTGTGGACCTTTTTCGTCTGCTAACAAACTTTTTATTGCTATTTTGTAACGACTAGGAGGTGTTAATACTTTGACGCTATTGTCTATATATTCAAAGATCCAATTAAAAGTCAGCATTGGGTCCCCACCCTGCACAGTTATTTAACCCCTGTCCCCTCTATTCTTTTACTTTATTAAAAAAAGAACATATTTGTTTTCACACAGATTGCAGAAACGTCATTACTACAGGCTAGGGGAAGTTTATTATATTTGAAGATCGGATGGGGGGGGGGGGGGTGCAGTGCAAGATTAAAAAGAATTTTTCTACATATTTGTGTGTGTACGTGGTCTGTTTATTATTTTAAACAGTATTCGCCATTTTCCCTCGAACTAAATTTGGACCACAAAACTTATTTTTGATGATAATTTTTCTGTTAGGTTAGGTTAGGTTATGTAATTGTTACAATATCAACACTGGCTTTGAGCTCCATGCTGGGGCAAGAAACTCGTTTAGAAGCTTAAAATAATAAAAAAAAAGTGGGAGAAGGGGGGGTGTTTGTGTTTAACTACAAACATCTTTCAAATCTATTGAAAAAAGTTTTGTCTTTATGTTTCTTCTTCACAATCCTATTTATTATCATCATTGGGGAAGAAGGCGGGGAGCTGTAACACATCGGGGCCCTATCTATACGGAATACTATCCAGGTAGAAATCTTCTAATCTTTATCTAACCAATCCTAACAATACAATTAAGCATTAGAGATACTTTTTCTTCAAAATGTGGTCCAGCTGCAAAATTAGGGAAACCACCGTCCAAAATACACTAAAATTTTGAATTTGGTTTTTAAATATACGTGGATATAAGCTTGACAACATGGAACTCATTTATTGGTCAGTTTATTTATCAAAGATGAGTGGAGGGGATGGTTTAAAATGGGTGGAAAGGGGGGGAATCATATTCTAGCCCGCTGCATGCTTAACTTTATTAGAGAATAGAACTACAGAATAATGGTGGTTCATAATGGGGCCCTTAACTTTAAATGGGAAACTACTGATGTTTATTTATCTAATAACTATTAACAAGATGAGTATTTTCACATTAAGGCTAAAAATACAAAATAACAATTTACAAGTATTAAAAATAAAAAAAATCAACAAGTGTGAAATGTAACCGTTTAGGAGATACTTTGCTTCGAACAAAAATCATGGCTGTCGTCTATATTTTGAACATAAGGGAAGGGTTTTAGTGCTCGGTGGGAACTCTGAGGTAAAGCCTCTTGTGCTGTAATGTACAATCACTAACGATAGCGTGACTGCTCTCGTTTAACTCTCCCTGCAAAATGGTCTTTAACACGGAATTTTTTAAAATAAAATTTCATATCAACATACAATTTAGAATTTTTTCACACATTCCTAGCTTTATCATAACTAGTGGCTACGCCCCTCCAGGCCTCAAAGGGCACTTGAGGAATGAATGGATGAAAGTTGCTTATCCTTCATCAATTTTAGTTTTAAACAAAAACTTTTGAGGTCGGGGCTGTTTTTTCTACTAGTTTTCTACCTTTTCTAACTAAATTCAGTAGTCAGCGAGATCCTTTGTAACAAACAGACGGACACACATACATCAATTTACTAGTCTATATGGATTAAATGAAATACAAAAGTAAAGCTATTAACTTTTATTCTATTTTGTTAAAGAAGACTATGGACCTATTTGATAATAAAGTCCTTAATATGATAAATAATAATGTTGGTTTTAGCATAATATTGATATGTCGATATGATAAGTCAGCCACGGCAACTTTTATTGTATTCAGTTTGCAATATAATGTCCAAAATTACTTTATACTGTACCAGGGGCGAAGCCACTACAGACAGACGGATAATAAGGACAACCATCCTACATTTGAAACATATATATTCTTATATTTATATGGTGTATGTTGTCCTTGTTAATTGCTACTAAAATATAAAAGGTGTTGCTTTAAAGTTAGGCTTTAGTTTAGGACAAGGATGTTCGCATGTCCAGTACTAACTATGATTATAGAGTAGCAGCGCTTCAATGTCGTTTCAAAATTATGAAATTTTGTTAAATTATTATATCATTTGATCTGTTAATTCTTATGCTTTGAAAACTTTAGATACGTATATAAATTGTATATAATCAATGCTTAAAAACAAGGATGACAACATCCATAAAAAAAACAAAGCTCTAAAATCAAGTAAGGACAAACGAACAATAACTCTTGTAGAGTGTCAAAACTTAATAAGCTGGAAAAGTTTGAAATCGATACGACAATTCTAACATGTCTAAATTAACTGATAGTTACGAATGAAAATACCCTTATTATAGAAAAGATTCGCGTTTAAAACAGCTAAAACATTTAAAGATTTACATTTTAATCAGCTTTCTGGACTAAATTATAGATGTGAAGGTGCAAATTTATAAATTACATGCTACCAGGGATATCAAGGGATAAGACAATGGCTGATAATTTGGTGTACATCTTCAATATATCATAGATAAAATTTAGACTAACAAGGATGACGGACATTAACACTTGTATAGTGTATGAACTGAATAAACAGAATATAAAAGTATAAGAGTCAAAGCAGAATTGTAAGTAAATTTGTTTGATACAAGATAATGTTTATGGACATACTTATATTTTTAGGACTTGACTATAGAGTTGCTTCGCTTATAATATTGTTCTTTGTTGTCCCAGAAATCAATATACAAAAAATCAGATCAATTGGATGATTAGATCACATAAAAATTTGTTGTTAAAAAAGTAGGAAAATCAACATGTTTAAAATGGACGTACGGATATTCTGGTAATGATTATAGAGTTGCTACGCTTTCTAAATCGTACCTAACTACTACAAATTTTAACTGATGAGTAAGACAATGTATTTATAAAACTTTGGGTACTATAATTTCTAGTTGATAGTCCCCCACCCTCCCTGGAAATTATATACTACTGTATCCACACTTAAATTGGAGATTGGTAGCTTAATCTATAGTTGTCTGTCTGTCTAGATCTCTCTCTCTCTCTATCTAATCTATTTACCTCTTTCTTTCTTTCTTTGCTTTTTCTTGATTCGCTCTCTTTTCTATCTTTCGTTTTTTTTCTCTATATTTCATTCTTTATCTCTCTGTCTATCTCTCTCTTTCTCTGTCTATCTCTCTCTTTCTCTGTCTATCTCCTTCTCTTCTCTCTCTCTCTCTCTCTCTCTCTCTCTCTCTCTCTCTCTCTCTCTCTCTCTCTCTCTCTCTCTCTCTCTCTCTCTCTCTCTCTCTTTCTTTCTTTCTCCATATTTTTTCACTCTCTCTTTCTTTATCTCGCATTCTGATTATCTCACTCTCTCTCTTCTTTCTATCTCTCTATCTATCATGCTCCTTTTCTCTCTTTATCTCACTCTAGTTTTTTATCTCTCTTATAGCCCTTTCTATCTATCTTCCTGTCTCGAAAACAGTAAAAGTGTCGAACTATGACGTCAGAAAAAATTAACGATTAACCAATGAGAGGCCGCTATATATTTTATCACAGTGAATACTGGCTTCTTATTGGTTAATTGTTAATTTTTTCTGACGTCATAGTTCGATACTTTTACTGTTTTCTCCTGTCTCGCTCTTACCTTCTATCACTCTGTGTCTCTACCAATTTACTTTCTTTCTTCTTCTTTATTTGTTTACCTATATCTCTCCTCAGAGACGGATTAAGTTTAATAGAAATCGAAACATTAAATAATTGTTTTCAAAATTCGAAAATGAAAATAAAATATAAGGCATGGAAAATTAGTTCAATTTATAAAGTGTCACCAATCTTACTTTTATAGTAAATGTTAACAAGACAAGGATGTAAATTTTAATTAAACAATAAACGGTTAATTGATGTACTTCCCAAATCTTGACAAACAAAATTACCCCATTTGTAAATTAGTATTATTGATTGAAAAACTTCGACATTAAATATTGAAAATCAACTAATCATTATTTTATTAGTCCTAAAGGTTTGTGGCCAACGAATGAAAGATCAAATATGTTTGTTTATGAGACTTTGGAGAACAGTATAATTTCCAGTCCAATGTCCCGTCCCTCCTTAATTAACAGTAAAAACAGTTTAAAAATTAGACCGATTTATTTAGACATACTTATCAAATGATTAATATTATAAGATTGCTACGCTTTTATATTATGTACCTTTCAAAGCGATAGGAAAATTATAAAATTTTAGTACGACGCAATTTAAGAACAGACGAACCACTTTCCAATAAAGAGTTGCTTCGCTTTTAAAATAAGGATGACAACATCCATAAAAGACTAACATTCGAACAATGAATAATTCAATGTTACAATGTGTTCAGTTTCAACAATTGCAAAAAGCAGGGTTCGGGTTAGTGAAATCGTCATATTATAATTTTAAAATTCAGCTGGTTGTCTAAACAGACAACCCATCTTTTTTTTAATTTGTTTAAATTTGAGGCTTATGGGCGGCTAGAAGTCTAAGAATATGGACAAACATACATTTAAGACTTAATCATAGAGATGATTCGCTCAGTGGCTAATCGTCCTATAAATCATTATTCAAAGTATCACATGAATAAAATAATTATATCATATTTAAAAGGTGTAAATTATTTTAAAAATCAGCTTGTTTTAAATGGACTCACGAACGTTCAGGTATTGACTATAGAGTTGCCAAGCAATCTAATTTGTACCTACCCGTCACAGAAATCATCAAGATAAATTTAAAATCGATAGAACAATTCTAATATACCTAAATTAACTATAAACGATATTCGTAACGGACGCACAGACTTAGTTGGTAAAGCTTTGCTTCCCCAAAAAGGTGTTTCCTGATTTATTAAGAAAAGATATTCTAATGATAAAATTCCTCACTAATTTTATTCTTTAACTTTTTAAAACAAGAAATATTCAAAAGCGTAGTTTCGCTATTATTAGTTTGCTCTGTCTTAATGTTTTTTCTTTTAATTTTCACTAAGTAAAAGATGTTCACTACCAATTGTGTTAAACAAAATTACCTCTTCTGTGTATTAAATTATTGGTTGAAAGATTTTGACGCTGTCAGCTTGTACCACCCAATCAATCAAGTTCCCTGATTTTTAAACCACGAATAATAGAACGTATTTATGAAAACTCTCAAGATTGATATAATTTGCAATCCAATGCCTTCTTTATATTGGTTTAATTTACACTATAGCTGAGATATTTTTGGAATTAAATGTTCTTTTTTGAATTAGACCTTTCTATTTAGGATATTCTGGTTTTAATTGATTCGTTTATAATTCATTCTTTCTTATTTAAGTTTTAATATCAAACAAAAAACAGAAAATTATTTATGAAACAAGGATGACAACATTCATAATTAACTAAGCATAGAAATATGAAAATCGATTTAACAGATTAACTAAACGTAGCCAAAATACAGACAAACAGACATTTGGAATAAAAGAGGAGCTTTTCTACTAAAAATATTAAATATGATGTAAGCTTTAACGTAAATTCTGTTTTGACCGCCTAACCGTGCTCCCTTGTATAATAAAATCACGCTCGTGCATTTTACGCCAAAAATGTTTTTGTAATGCTACCTATTTGTAACCAAGAAATATACTGTATAACTGCTTTATTATCAACCATCTACACTATATATTCTATATAACTATAGGAGGGGTAGTGTCTCTATAGTCATGGTTATATCATATACATGACTAGAGTAGAACTGCTTTATTATCAACCATCTACACTATATATTCTTTATAACTTTAGATAAGATAGTGTCCTTATAGTCATGATTATATTTATATACATGACTAGAGTAGACAGTGCTTTATTATCAACCATCTACACTATATATTCTTTATAAATAAGGTAGTGTCTCTATAGTCCTGGTTATATAATATACATGACTAGAGTAGACACTGCTTTATTATCAACCATTTACACTATATATTATATACAACTATAGAGTATAGATAAGGTATTGTTTCTATAGTTCTGGTTAAGTAATATACATGACTAGAGAGTAGACACTGCTATATTATAAACCATCCACACTGTATATTCTATATAAGTAGACACTGCTTTATTATCAACCTTCTACACATTTTTAGTATAGATACGGTCGATGACAAATTAATTCCACGCTGTATCACGGGATGGGGGCGTGATTGAAATATGTAGTATACTCCTTTGATTAAACTCAATTTACGGGTTTTTATATAATTGCAACGTAGTTATAAGACTTTTGGTAGCAATAAATTGAGACGTTGGGTATCCCTCTAACTGAACCGATTTTTGATTAGTCAACGGTCTAAATTTGTCTCGGCCAGGATATGATTAAAAGCCTAAATCGGCCAAGGAATAGCCGAGTACAATATTTTTAAACTTAAAAAATTAAAAATAAAGAGCTAAATGATTTATTGTGTCTTTCTCTTTTTATCGACAGACGCACTTGGATATATTATTTTCATAATTAATTATATGTATTTCCCATGTTAACGTCACCTTATGTGTAAATTTGGTGAGCCACAGTATTGAGTAGCGTTGTTAAGTTAGGATGGAAGAATTTTGTAATGAAAGCAAAAGTGGGGTAGAGGATAAGGGATGGGGTAAAACAGGTTATCATAATGTTTTATTTTCTTGACTTTAAGTTAAACTCTATCATAGATACATATACATACCCCCCCCCCCCCTCTTTTCCAATGACCTAGTTATTTAACCCCTTCCCCCTCTAGTGTTTTACTCCAATATCTACACTATATAATCTTTATAACTATAGATCTATGTATAAAGTTGTTCTTGTTTTCATACATACAATTGACATAGTTCAAAAAAGAAGATCTTTAATTCTAGACATTTTTTATGACAACGCCCTCTTTATTCTAAATACCCTTCGATCTTTTATCCTACCCCTCCCCTCTGCCATTAGTGCTCTCACAAAACAACATATTTTTTTTATTAATAAATTTATTTTAATGTAGATAAATAACAAGATAAATGTCTAGATCCCCCTGTTAAGGTCCTTTTTTGTCTGCTAGCAAATTGCTTTCTGCTCTTTTGTAGCGAACTGGCTGTGGTGATATTCACGATGCTGTTAATTGGACTTTAAGGACCTAATTGAAAGTCGGGAAGGGGAAATACAGTTATTCAACTCCTTCACCTCTCGAGTGTTTTACTCTAATATTTAAACCTTTAGCCTGGACAAAAAGACCTAAATTCTATTCAGGGAGAGAGGGAACATTGAACTGTAAATTATACTTGTCCTAATAAAAAAAACGTTGTATAATCTTGTTACAACGTAGGAACATAATCTAATGTGGGAGGGTGATGGGAATATATTTAGGGTGTACATTTTTTCTTGTTACAACATAGGAACATAATCTAATGTGGGAGGGTAATGGGAATATATTTAGGGTGTACATTTTTTCTTGTTACAACATAGGAACATAATCTAATGTGGGAGGGTGATGGGAATATATTTAGGGTGTACATTTTTTCTTGTTACAACATAGGAACATAATCTAATGTGGGAGGGTGATGGGAATATATTTAGGGTGTAAATTTTTTCTTGTTACAACATAGGAACATAATCTAATGTGGGAGGGTGATGGGAATATATTTAGGGTGTACATTCTTTCTTGTTACAACGTAGGAACATAATCTAATGTGGGAGGGTGATGGGAATATATTTAGGGTGTACATTCTTTCTTGTTACAACGTAGGAACATAATCTAATGTGGGAGGGTGATGGGAATATATTTAGGGTGTACATTTTTTCTGCCAATCCTCCTGTTCAAAATAATTCTATACGTTCTTTCATTCAAGCAATTTATTTTATTTATAAATTCAATGTCTTCTTTTATAAAAAATAAAGTAGTAAGGTTTCGGTGTATCCTATCTGATTGATTTCTTTATTTTAGGAATGCTCCATATAGATATTTCATAGTAAACAAGTAAAATTTTGGCTGAGATTTTAGAGAAAAATTTATCTTAACAATTCAAAATAAAAATGAACATTCTATCCTCAATTATTTATATGAGCTAAGTTGGAATTTCGACAGTCAGTATGACGTTTGTCATATAGTAGCTCCGCTAGTAAAAAAAGTTTGCCTTTTTGTATGGATTCCAAACGTAATAGCATGGTTGGTTTACGTGAATCTAAAAATAACACATACAAACATATAATACATATACTTAGCCATAGAATATTTATAGATTATAGATAATGTTTAATTATTTGTCATATCAACAGGGGGAATATAATCATACGTTGGGACATAAGGAGCTTTCACTCAAGAAGCCTATTGAGCTTTGATATTACAATAAAAAATTCTGAAATAGGAGGAGAAATTACTCTTTTCTATGCTTAACCCCTGTGGGGCTACTCAGTATCTGATAATACCTAACTTATCCTAAGTAACAAACGAAAAGACACAAAAATAACGCCCTTTCTCTCCCCTTCTTAGATGCATTTTATTTAAAAACTAAACGGGTTGGGTATCAATAGGTCATCTTTGTTTACTTTCTAGATAAAATAATCGATGGCACACACAAACAGGCTCAAATTGCTGATATAAAACCTAGAACAATGGATACAGGATATATGTCTATATATTTTGCTTATATGGATCTCCTTTATTAGTCAGTTCGTTCATCCAGAAGGAGGAGAGGGGATGCGGAAAAGGGTTGTGGATGAGGGATATCGTTAGTCTAACCAGCTACAAGTTTCACTATATTAGAGTACATGAAAATCTAGTGTAACATCCAAGTAATAATAAATCCATTGCTGGAATAAAAGCCAAGACTTTGATTTGAATATAATTCAGGGTATTGTGCTTTTAAAGTTGTCATGATTAGTTAATTCTAACTAGATTTACATATTTTTATATATCTGTTTTTAAAACATGGTATGCACATTTTTTTATATAATGCGTCCTTTAGTAGAGATCTTTAGGGGTAAGACAATGGGCGATAAAAATAACATTGATCCATCTCCAATTAATAAACAAAATTACCCAATCTACTGACAGAAATTATTGGTTTAAAAGTAGGTCCAGTGAAAGTTTTTACTACCTAATCTAGATAGAAGTCCTTATTTATTTCAAATCAACGAAAGAAAAACACTTGATGGAATTTTGAAACAGGATTTAATATATTTATGCTATGAGTTTTCATAAGCAATTTAGTCCTCGAGAGTTAATGGACATCAGACTGTAACTTATGCTTATCCCAAAGCTTTAGTGACACTCTCGTGCGCTGGATTAAAAAGTTTAAGACTTTTTTTATTTATGTTAAAACGGTCTAGGCGTTTACTTATCTTTTACAAAGAGACATCATGTTACTTTATTATTTCTGAGCAGGTTTCTGAGTAAGTGCTCAACTAAAATAGAAGTACCATATGGAAAATACAATAGTGAATAGAAAGCTTAATATAGTTGGGAAGTTGGAAGTTTGATTCTTAGATTTTCAGCACAAAGGAAAACAATGACCGATAAATTGATGGATATCCTCAATGATGTTACACAAAATTAACCCATCGGGGTTAAATCGTTTGGACACTTAACTTAATAAACCAACCAATCAAAATTCAATAAAAGTCCCCAAATTTGTTAAGCCAACGAATAAAAAATCGTTATTAAAACTTTGGGGACCCATTGTCCACTACCTTCTTGGGTTTAATCTGTAAGTACACTAACCACATAATTACCTTTAAAATTGCTTTAAGTGTTAAATACAATGTGCTTCCATAACAGCAAATATTTTACTTTTTGCGATTAGTCTGCAAGGCATCATTTATTTTTTAAAATAATAGATATGAAATATACGTGGATATTATGACAAGGGAAAAATTTAGGTTGCTGACATGAAACTCTCTTATTGGTTAGTTCGTTCATCCAGTATGAGGAGAGGGGATAGGGTAAAGAGGGTTTGCGGTTATCTTTGCCTGCTGCGAGTTTCACTTTCTTAGAGAACATGAAAATCTGGTGTAAAAATTCAAGTAATAATACATCCATTAGGAGAAATTGGTCTTTGGTTGTTTTTCACAAGCCTTTCACATAAAAAAAGTCTTTTAGGACCTTCAGAGTAGGTCTCATGGCACTGACTCCTATCACATCTATTGCAACAACCCAACCTTTGTCTGGAAGTCCTAATTGTACATGACAAGGGATAAGTCATTTCCCCTACTCTTCCTTATCAATATTGTGCCTCTGACATAGCAGCAGTAGGTACATTTTTTACGTCAAAGTGAAAGCATGACGCAATTTAGGGACGAGATTCAAACCACTCACCCCTTCCAATAACGAACAGAGGATGCGTTAATATTCACGGGTATGGTAAATCTATAAAATGATGTTTTTTTTAACAATTTTATAAAAACATACTTTTTTTTTAATACTCTGCAAGTGGGTGGAATGATTTACACCGTTTGCTAAAATGTAAAACAATGAGACAAACCATTTTTAAACACTATTTCAAGTAAACAAGTGTTTTAGGGTTCTTTTAAATTGCATTTTGCATTTAACAATAGAGATCTAAAGGGATAATACATTAGTCGATAAATTAGTGTACATTCTCAATGATGATACACAAAAGTATTTCTTCTGTAGATTAGATTATCCCTAAATATGCTTGGGACGGTGCCCCTAATATCACAAGTGGCATCAATTAAAAATTAGTGAGCTATGCTCTGTATAAAAATTCCCCTCAATGCTAGGAGCGTAGCCTCTAGTTTCTCAAGTGGATACTAATTTAGAATAGGCAAGCTAAGATCTGTAAAAAAAAAGTGCCCCTTGATGCTAGGGGCTAAACCTCCAGTATATCTTAAATAACTATCCCTTGACAATAGGGTGACTACTATCTGTAAAAAGGTCCAGTGGTTTCCCCCTAAGTGCCTAAATGAGCTCAACAACCCCACCCCCTACAAGCTTTAAAAAATTGAAAGTAAGAAATAAAAGTATTTAAGGCAAGGGATAAATTTTTGTTTGTTGTTTTTTTTGCTTCCCTTCCCTTAATTTTAATTTATTTCAAATATGAGGTGGAGGATGGAGGGTTAGTGCTCGATAGGAAATTTGAGAGAAATTACCAAAGTGCCCGTGGCAGAACTATTAGAAATATTACAAGTTTATTGTGCTGTTTAAACCATTTTTGGACACCATATAATTCCAAATCCCCCCCTCCAAATTGTATAGAATAAGGTATTTATAGTGACATATTTGTTTTGTAATTTTGTATATGTATATTGTAATTTTTTGTTAAAAGCAAATCTTTTCTACGATACTGGTATGTCCGTCCGCCTGTCTGAAACAGATAGCTTTTTTCATTCTTTTCTTAGGAAAACAAGATCCACCATTATTAGCGAAGTATCTCGATGATTAAATTATAAAAAAGAAAGTTTGACCTTATACAATATCCTGTTTGTTGATTCGACTAAATGAAGAGTTTTACCTTTTTTGGTGTTTACATCTTTGTTTAGGATAACCATGGAAAGTATATATTGTCATAGGGTATCCTTTATCTTATATTTCATGCAAACATTTTAGGATTGCCATCCCCCACCCCCCTCAGATAATACACCCCAACCAATGTTAAATTGGTCCCCCAAGAATGTTTACAGTATAATGAGCAATTCATAGGCACGTTCCAACTGGGGGTATTGTTTCAACTTGGTTAGTTACAATTTTAATATACACAAAATGTTTGTTACAAAATTCTGGTATGCACAATATCTATCCTATTATATAATTAGTAAATTTTTTGGGTTGTTTGTTCGTTAAAACGATTGTGTTCTCATTTTATGGGATAGTTTTAAGCTACTTTTTGAGCTTCTCTTTACCCTTTTGAATAAAGTAGCTCTAGTTGGTAGGGCCGCATCCACTAGTAAAATACAAAGTAGAACGATGTTTGACAGTATGTCTGGAGCTTAAAATCTCAATGATTACTGAAATTATTTGGCTCTTTATTTCAAGGGATACACCAATTGTCTATTTCATGGTTTTAAGCTATTTTCAGAACAAAAAAATAATGTGCAAACTTTTTAACCAATAATTGTAATCTGCATAAGAGATAATTTTGTTTCTCATAAATCAGGATTTACATAAATTAATTGTCCATTGCCTTGTCCCTATAAAGTTTTTAGTATTGAATTAAAAGACTGAAACAACCAAAAACAATTGGGATGTGGAAACCTAAGCTTTATAGAACCTTGATCAGAAATTTTAGGAGTATTGTAACTTGGAAATATTGTTGTTTACCTTAAAACTGTTAAATATGCGTGGCATGTTATTTTCTGATCTTGTTCCAGTAAGGATCATATATCTCCTTTTTTATCTCCCTCTCTTTATTGTTTGTTTGCTCTCTCTTTCCCTCTCTCTTCTCTCTCTCTCTCTCTCTCTCTCTCTCTCTCTCTCTCTCTCTCTCTCTCTCTCTCTCTCTCTCTCTCTTTCTTTCTTTCTCTCTCTCTCTCTCTCTCTCTCTCTCTCTCTCTCTCTCTCTTACCCTCTCTCCCACCCTCTCTCTCCCTCACACTAGCTCCATAAAGCCAGGGATCTATAGGGATAAGACAGTGACCGATAAATGGATGTACATCCCCAATGATGAAACACAAAATTACTCCTTCCGTAGATGGTTGAAACATTTGGAAACTGAACTTAATGAACTAACAAATCAAAATTCAATAAAAGTCTATAATATAAGCCAACAAATAAGAAAAGGCTATTATACAACTTTTGAGACTAGTGTTATAAACAGTCCAATGTCCCCTTCCTCCCTGTCTTAAAGCATATATAAGTTCTCTCCAAATAAAGATGATAATTTGTTCGCAGCACCTGTGGGGTAGAATCAGGTGTACTCAACGATTATATCCATGATTAATAAAAAAAAACATGTTCACTTGGAGCAGCAGAAGAAGATAAATTTCATTTAACTTTGATTTCGCTATTAAGATTTTAGAAGCTTTTGTATGTAATTTTCATTAGTTGGTGCACGCTCTTAGTGTAACCATCATACTACCCACACCTTGATTGTCTGAAGCAGATTTTAATTGGGATTCCTCTGTTTATGACCTATGGCATTTCCCTTTCTCTTAAGAATAGTTTATTCATGTCAATGAACAGTAAACCTATATACAGTAAAAATAGATACAATCACAAGTCATATTCATGAAATGTAATTTTTAAATAACAACCACTATAAGCTACTTATAGGGTTTGTGCTTTACTTATAACTACATACTCATATTAACATTATAATGACAAAAAAATCCACATATGAATTTAGAGGAAATCTGTCAAACTCTACAATTGTTGAACTAGATCACTATGTAAATATAATGTCCTCAAGCATAGTTCATAAAGATCTAGGATACTGATCAGTATTTTAACAATATTCAGGGGGTTACAAATCCACGAAAAAATTGAGGACGATTGCGTCCAATTGTACCCAATCATTTAATCATTAGAAAAAAGATAATTAGAAAGAGAGAAATAGAAAGATGGTCGAAAAAATACCCCCCTCCCTCTCATAGTTTTTATTTAAATTAAATTAATGGAGGCGTGGGAGATTTATTTTTGTTCGTTTACAAATTTAGGAACAATTAGGCTATATTGAGTACTGGATAGCCCCACAGTTAAGCAACCCCCCTCCCACAGGTGTTAAACATAGGAGGAAAAAACCTACAACTCTCATTTTCAATTCAATAAGGTTTAAGGGCTCAATAGAGACTTTGAGGGAAAACACTCAAAAGCATCCTTAAAAAATAAAAATTTATTAAATTTTAAGACATTTTGGTTCCCCCCCCCCCCTCTGATCTATATTAGGGTGGTATTATAAATCCAAATATGGCAAATTGTTGGAAGCAGAACCACTCTACTTTTGGGTTTTGTTTGTATTCTTTAGGTTTTGTATGTGCGTCAATTTTCACTCTATTATGAAACTTCTATTGCTTGAAGTGAAATTTTTTTGACTGCAAATTTACTGGTACCCAATGTTTAATAAACAAAGTCTTTGTTTGGTTAGTCAAAAACTTTAGGGAATTTATTCAATTTTGATTGGTTGAACATATCTTCATAATTCAAACCTTTTTCTTAATAGTTTTGATTAAAAATGAGGTAATTTTGTTTTTTGTAATTTAATGTTTACATCAATTTATAGTCCATTGTCTTATCCCTTAAGATTACAGTCAAGTTAATATATTATCAATCTATCTCTACATTTATTTTGTTTTGCTGAACTAACTTTGGTGTATTTTTTTCTTGCTTTAAATATTTGTTCTATTTACCTAAAAGTTTTTTTTCTTGTCATAAAGTTCATTTGGGCGTATGTATGTATATATTTTTATACATAAATATTACATTAATTCTATTCATATTGCTATGAAAAAAGTTTTACTTAAATTATTATCCTTGTAAAAAATGAGGGTTTATATTTATTTTGTCAGTAAATCAAAATGTGAGGCTGTCTGTAGGATACATAGTTCGGAAAATGTAATTTTTTGGCTGCTTTTTAAGCATCCAAAATATAATTTACTTCGTCTGTCGGTCTGTTGGTCATGCTACAAGGTTAATTTACTGAATATTTATCATTGTCCGATAAGGATATACAGGGATAAGACAATGCCCGATAATTCGATGTACATCCCCAATGCTTATGAACAAAATTAGCCATTTTGTAGATTAAAATTAGCGGTTGAACACTCAAATTAATGAATCAACAAATCCGAATTTACTTAAGTGCCTAAAGTTGTTAAGCCAACGAATAAGAAAACGTTATTATAAAACTTTGAGTAATAAACAGCAAAGTGTCCCCTCCCTCCCTGGGTAAAATCCCATGGTCACACTAACCCTCCAGGAACATTGGAATGCAGGGATTTGTAATGAAAGATAGAATAACGTTTATCCGGTGCGAAGTAACAATGGATATATTATCACTTGGATCTTACACCAGCTTTTCATGTTTTCTGATAAAGTAAAACACGCAGCGGGCTAAAAACCTGACTTTTCCCCTTCTTCAGCACTCCTTTCTACAGGAAGAACGAATTGACCAAAAAATGAGTTTAATGTCATCAAGCTTAATTGACAATGATTTTCCCATTGTCAAAATATCCACGTAAATTCTACGATCACTAAAGTTACAGTTTCTTTTTTGTATTTGATTTTGTATGTGATTTTAAGTACATCACAATAAAATATAGGAAACTGATAATTGTAAAAATCTATTGAAGATTTTTTCCCCATTGACCTGTCCGTGCATCCCTGGAAAGTCACAAAAAATAAAATAAAGTTTAACTGTTGAATAAAGATTTAATCGGTGTTTTATCACTTCCGCTAGATCACATATGCTTACTGTTTCTCCTTTATCAAAAAGATATAATAATAGATATTTAATTCCGACAACTACCTGCCCCATGTGGTAAAAACCCATTTCGTCCGCTATCAAATTGCTTTCTGTCCTTTTGTAGAGACTCAGCTTGTTATTATTTCCGACGCTATGATTTTTATAGACCCATCACAACATCGGGATAGGGTTTATGCATTTTGAGCAGAGTTTTATATAGCTCATGTCCCTATTCTTTTACTTTAATGTTAAAAAGACAAAATATTAATTAGACAAACGAAAACTTTTAGTTATGTGCTGTTGTAAACATTATAAGTACCATCCTTTACCATCCATGGAAGATAAACTACACGGTTTAGTAGTTATTCAAATCTTAAGTTTCTGACAAAAAACTTTAATAATTTATATGATAGGATACAAATTTTAAAAAGCGGTTCTGATGGTTTGTTAATGTGATACCTAAGTACGGAAATGTATGCCCACTGATTTTATCTTATAACATTTTATTTATACAATTGTCCACCTTAGTTACAAGCTCATTAATATTCTTAATATTTCAGGGAGGGAGGGGACTTTTATTACATCTTGATTGGTTTGTACAAACTAGCAGTGTTCGACCATATCCACAAATAATTTGAATTAATAGAAGGTAACATTGTTTATCGCAATTTGGGCGTACATAAATTTATCATCCAAGATCCTATCCCTTAAGATTCCTGGATAGATATTTAGGTCCATTTGAAACCTCAAAGGAGGATTCCTGTAACAATAAGAAATACTTTAGAACTACTGAACTTCCTTTAATAACATTTGAATTAAAATATTTGTTTATTAAGAAATTTTATTTGAAATAATGTTTTAAATGGTGATTCATAAAAAGATTCATATTATAATAATTTTCACATTACTCTGATAGTTTTGATAATTTTTTTTGTCTATTTTTATGTTTATAAATGTCTTCATTCTTATTCAAAATAGATTTCTTTGAATCTCCCGCTTATAGGAAAAATTGTTATCTTTTGTTTACGATTTTATCAAATATGTATAGATACAAAATTCTAAAAGAATTTTTTTTGAGATAGAAATGTCAAAATCTATCTACCTAACTATAAGGTTGAACAAGAAGGACGTAGGGTGGGCGGGGGGGGAGGGGGGGTTAAGGGTTCCTCGAACTATTTAGATATATCTATCTATCATTCAATCTATATTTTTATCTATCTATCTATCTATCTATCTATCTATCTATCTATCTATCTATCTATCTATCTATCTTTCTATCTATCTATCTATCTATCTATCTATCTATCTATCTATCTATCTATCTATCTATCTATCTATCTATCTATCTATCTATCTATCTATCTATCTATCTATCTATCTATCTATCTATCTATCTATCTATCTATCTATCTATCTATCTATCTATCTATCTATCTATCTATCTATCTATCTATCTATCTATCTATCTATCTATCTATCTATCTATCTATCTATCTATCTATCTATCTATCAATCTGTCTATCTACCTACCTATCTATCTATCTATCTATCTATCTATCTATCTATCTATCTATCTATCTATCTATCTATCTATCTATCTATATATCTATCTATCTATCTATCTATCTATCTATCTATCTATCTATATATCTATCTATCTATCTATCTATCTATCTATCTATCTATCTATCTCATGAAAAGATAAAGTTGTCACCTTGTTTCCAATTATCTGTCAAAACCTTGCACCAAGAGTAACCTAGTAAAGAAGGTCCGGTGCTCTCTCACAAGGTCCCGTGTTGATCACAGAACCTCTGACTATACTATTTTTATCAAAATAAAAAGTAAGAGAAGCAATAACTAGTATTGAACTCAGGAAAGAAGGCGACATTGGAGTTTTTAAGTTTCAATTCTTAAAAAACACGTTTCTCATTCCTTGACTTTAAAACCTTTGATACTTTTATTAATACTTACAGGTTGGTTTTAAAAATTTAAAAACCTTTCAACCAATAATACTAAGTAGAATTATGTCTGTCCGTCTGTCTCTTAAGATCTCGGTAACCACTGTACCTATTGGATTCTACTCTTCAGGGAATATACCTACTGGTCCTGTGGTGGTTTATGCTATTTTTTTAAAGTTTTAACTGCGAAAACAGTAAAAGTGTCTAACTATTACGTCAGAAAAAATTAACAATTTACCAATAAGAAGCCAGTATTCACTGTGGTAAATTATATAGCGGCCTCTCATTGGTTGATTGTTAATTTTTTCTGACGTCATAGTTTGACACTTTTACTGTTTTCTTTAACTGCGCTACTTATGGGTATAATTTTTATAGTTCACTCTTTTAATTATTACTCTATGGCACAGCAAAGAGCTCAATCCTTGGATAATTTACGCTCTGATCTGAATTTGTAACTCTCCATAGAGATCTAATGATAAGAGTTTTAACCACCTAGCACAGAGTTTCCTTAAAAATACACATGTAAACACAAAAAAAGTAAAACTTCACTTTCAAAATGCATTTTAATTCCAATATTTAAATTGTAATGAGAAAACATTTATTTAAGGGTTACATATTTTCGACCCACCGTGATCCGAGAAACATTCTGTTTAACAATTTATGTCAAATTGGTTCATTGGTCATTTATAGAAGTAGCAGGGTGTCTATAACTGTTAGTATGTCTGTTTGCATGTTTTACTTAAAAATATCGCTAACCACTCGGCCGAAATGGCTAGATTGACTTCTAGAATTTTCTTTTTCTGTTCTATTCTACTAATGTAAAATTTTACACCCTACAAAAATTGTTAAATCGCTAGAACACTTTTTCTGTACAAAGGGGTATTTAAAATACTTCTTCAAGTAGGTTTTTCCTCTCAAACGAGGTTTCTTCAGGGATCTAAAGGGATAAGACAATGGGAGATAAATTGATATACATCCCTAATGAATACAAATCAAATTACCCCTCCTACTGCAGATTTAAATTTTGAATTGAAAAGTTAGAAACCAAAGTACTTAAAGTTGTTAAGTCAACAAATAAAAATCGTGGTTATAAAACTTTGGGTACCTTCCTTCCTGGGTATTTCTAGAAAATTTGTATCGACACATAAAGGATAACAAATAGGATATAAGAAAGATATGGACTTTTCTTACAGTTAAATACAAAATTTAGACATTTTTAACCAATTGAGAAAATGTATTTCCTATCTTTAAACCTATTTTGTCTGTCTGTCTTTCTGTCCTGACCAATTATTATTTATTTAATCTTTCATTTATAACCTAACCTGTATTAGGTTATAAATAAGATTTTTTCTCGTATTCATTAGAACCCGTTGGATAGGAACCGGTTTTCATCCATACGAAAAAACTATGTCCAGCATCGTATTATATCCAGCTTTCTACGAATATAAAAATGTACAATCATAAGATTAAAACCAGTTTCTTAAGCTCTTGCCTTCAGCACCTCGGGGCAAAAAAAATTGTTTTAATCTTATAAAATACATTCCCATATAAACAACCCCTTAAATAGTGGATGTAAATATTCATTTATTTCCCTGGTATCTCATTTATATCCCTGGTATGATTTTAGAAGATTTTTAATTTTTTTTGGAAGATTTTATAATTTTTATTAATTACTAAAAGAAAGAAAATAATCTCCTTTTTTCATATTTATAATATTTTTTTGAAAAGAACACTTATTTTCAATATATATAATTTAGCATAAAAATAAGTTTTTGTTTAAATGAGAATGATCGGTCCATCTGTGGTAATACGACAACCAGACGGACAGGCAGTTTACAGAGTTGCTACGCTGTGACTTATCATAACAAACCCTCTGCACTAATCTTATTATATCACCATCTATCTCATGACCGATGTTGACCCCGCTATCTAGCGGTCAAACTGGCCTGCCTAAATGTGGGGAGGGACTCAAACACGCAGCTATCACGCGCCCCTCACGCGATTATACAACCGGGAGGTGCTGCCTCCCCTTTTACCACCGCTGCCCCCACAGCCTGTCTACCGCCGGGAGCTAAGCCCTAGCGTCCCACACCCCCTTCAAACCTAACCATTGTTATAATCTGTTGTATATATATAGTAAACATTCATTGTAAATATTATTCAGTTAAATATATAATTTCTGTATGACTAAATCCTGCTAGTTTGTTTTGGTAGAATAATTCAAGGCTAAGGCTCGTTGAACTCGAACTCGTTACCCTGTGGGCCGAGAACGCTCGGCTTACCATAACTTGGTGTCAGCGTGTTTCAATCGAGCCGTACAGAAATTAGCCTATTCTACCTCTGATTGGACCCTTTGGCAAGTAAGGGGACAATCAGCCGCCAACTGAGAAGCCAACTGACCCGCGAGACGGCCTTTTTAGGTCGAATTTCCATCATTTTGAACGCAATATGTGGGCCTCTGGCCTACGGCAAGCAGATTTAGCCTGCTAAAAGCGCCAGTTAAGACGCTTTTTCCGTACCGTGTAGGAGTAGCGCTAGGTGCGCAGCCACGGTAATCGGATAATTTAGCTCAGACGGCTACAGAACTGAGTCTAAATTGGCAAGTGTAGCTGGGACAAGCCCCAGGACACCCAGGCCAAACCTACGAGACAGACAGCTGGGTGCTGGTCTCCTTGAGAAGGCAATGTGTGGCTGCGAAGCTTCAGCACACAAGTAAGCCCTACCACTGCGACGGATAGCAGATTTTGAGCCACAGGCACGGCAGGACGGGACATTCCCTGCCGCTGCCTTCCAGGATTCGAACCCGAGGCGCTGTAGGACGGGCCATTCCCTGCCCCCATTTTCGGGATTCGAACCAGCAGCGCTGTAGGACGGGTCATTCCCTACCGCCGTCACCCCTCTGAACCTTGCAGGACGGACATTCCCTGCTGCCAGTGCTTCCAGAATCACACCTAGAGCTCCTAGTGATAACAACACATAAGTGTGTATAAATGTCAACCAAGTGATAAAAAGAAATATAAAATTGTTGACCCAGTGATAATTAATAAGCTCTAGTGATTCGAAGCTACAGTCTAAGCCACCATGGTAAGCGATACCACCATAGCTGCGGTTCGGCCACCACCGAAGTTTCTGCCAACCCCAGCCGAACGGGAGGCCCCCTTGTCTCAAGGGCAGGACCTCCACTTCCCCTGCCATATCAGGGTGAGGTTTCCTACTCCTGACCCTGCCCAGCATGTACAGGTTGATGCCATGATCGATTCTGGCAACCGTGTACCAGGGTCTGCTGTAATTTCTGAACACCTCATGCACGCAATGGGCGTGCAACGCATGTTGATTCCGGACAACACCCAAATCCTGACTGCTAACGAGGAAGGCCAGCCCCTCCAGGTAATAGGAAAATTGAAAGAATTATATATGGCAGTCTCACACACCCTTATACTCCATCTGTACCACGTGACTGTGGTCCGGAACCTCTCACACCCTCTGAACCTAGGAGGGTATTTTCTCAAGGAGTTCGGAACTAGGCTCTGTTTCGACATGCAACCACCTTGCTTGTGGGTGCGTGGGGAGTTTATCCCACTCCATGGCGTCCCCATTGACCGGGAGACAGCCGAGAGAGAGTTGAGTTATGAGGGGCCTCTGCCAGGCCCACTGCCAGAGCAGCCGCGTGTGGTCGAGAAAGGCACGCACTGGGTGGATACTGCGCTCAACGCCCATAGGGGGGCCAACCTGCTAGCCATGGGGTTGCCCCCAGTGCCCAAGGTGCCGCGGGAGAACCTGCCAACAACGTTCCCTGAGATTGCCAGCCCTCCAGAACCAATCTTCTCCGCCGACACCTTTATCAACGGCCAGCCATGTCCACCTGGCCCCCTCTACCTGGGACCCCCAGCCAGTCAACCAGCCAAGTCCGAGTCCAGACCCGTCAAGTCGCGGTCTGATGCACCCGGAGCCACACTCAACTCCCAGGAATCAGCCTCTCCCGGCGCCGTGCCCGTCCAGTCATGGCCGGCCGCCTCCGGAGCCACGCATGGCTCCGCTGCCTCAGCCTCTCCTAGCGCCGAGCCCGTCAAGTCGCGGCCGGACGCCCACGGAGCCCAGGCTGGACCCAGTGCCTCGGCCTCTCCCAGCACCAAGCCCGTCAAATCGTGGCCGGACGCCCTCGGAGCCACACCTGGCTCCGACACGTCAGCCCCTCCCGAGGCCGAGCCCATCAAGTCGGGGCCTGTGGGTCCCGGAGCCGAAGCTGACCCCGCACCAGCCACGTATAGGCTAAGCGCTGTCACTCCAACTGACGGCCAGCCACCCCAACTTCGCACGGCCAAGCGGGTGGTCTTGCCTGGCCGCGGTGTCATGGCGGTCCCTGTTGAATTAGTAGGCCACCGCACCAAGGATGCCATCCAACTAGCTGCCCCAGAACAGAGGTTTGGGGAGGATCTTGTCATCCCAGAAGGCCTGTATGCCCACAGGCCTGGATCCGCCACTGTGTTTCGAGTGCTGGTGGTGAATGAAGGGGAGACGCCTCTCCTGCTGGACGCTGGCCTCCCAGTGGCAGGGGAGCTGGTCAAGCCTGACATTTTAGAGGTTTCTGATAAGCCTCCCCCGAGTCTCCACTCGTTCCAGGAGCCTGTTGAGCCCCCAGACATGCAAGAGTTGTGGGAGGCCCTTGAGATGGAAGACAACGAGTTCCTGCGCAAGGATCCCTTGCTCAAGAAAGAGGTTTGGACCATGTTATCAGAATACAGGGACGTCTTCTCCAACTCTACCCCCGGCTGCACAGATGTAGTCGAGCTGCAGCTGCGCCTCAAGCCAGGGACCCAGCCGATCCGCCAGAGATTTAGGGATCTGAACCCGCGGCAGGAGGCTGAGCTGGAGAAACAATTGGACACCTGGCTACAGGAGGGAGTCATAGAGCCGTCAGACTCCGCCTGGAGCAGCCCCCTGGTGCCCATCAAGAAGAAGGACGGGAGCACCCGCTGGGCCGTCGACTACAGAGCCCTCAACAAGTGCCTGGAGCTGGATAGCTACCCTCTGCCCAGGATCCAGCAGTTGGTAGAACGAGCTGGAGGGCACCGCGTCTACAGTGCCCTAGACGCGGTGGCCGCATACTACACCATCCGTGTGTCTGAGGACAGCCGGCCCTGTACCGCCTTCACCACCCCCAGGGGCTTGTACCAATGGAAAAGGATGCCCTTTGGCCTAGCTACGGCGCCATCTGTCTATTCCAGATTTATTGCAGGGGTCCTAAACCCATTAGGCACAGCCAACCTCCAGTCATACCTTGACGACGTCCTGACCTTCCACCAGGATACCTGGGCCCACCTGGCTAGGCTCCGGGAGGTCTTGGAAGCCCACCGCAGGGGAGGAATCCGCCTCAAGCCAGCCAAGACCAAGCTGTTCCGAGCCAAGGTGGATTATCTGGGCCACACCCTCAGCCGTGAGGGGATAGCCATGCAAGAGGATTATATTGACCGTATCCTGGACTGGCCGGCCCCCAGCACCCCCAAAGATTTGCTGGCGCTTCTGGGGTTCTTTGGATACTGCCGCCTGTTCATCCCAGAGTATGCCGACCTCACCTACGAGATGAATCAGCAGAAGACGGCCAAGACCCTAGCCTGGACACCTGAGATGGAAGCCCAGCTGCTGCAGCTCAAGGACAAGTTCCGTCAAGCCCCCATCCGAGCGCCGCCCAGGTTTGACTTGCCAGCGGTATTCCAGCTCACCACAGATTTCAGCAGCCGCGCCATCTCTGCCATTCTGAGTCAATGCCAGGACGGCAAGGAGAGGCTGATTGCCGCCGTGGGGCGCAAGACAACCAACCCCGAGACTCGCTACCCGTCCTGGAAGGGAGAGATGGCCGCCATTATGTATGGAATCCGGAAATTCCACGGCATCTTGTCCTACCGCAGCTTCCAGATCAACACTGATTCCTCAGCCTTGCTGCAGATGAAGTCGCTGAACACATCCACAGGGATGGTGGCCCGCTGGCAAGAGGAGCTAGCGGCCCTAGATTTTACTGTCTGCCACAGTCCTGGCACCCAGAACACCAACGCTGACACCCTCAGCCGCCGAGAGGACGCCAACATGCCAACGGCCAGCGCCGAAGAATTAGCAGAGCAGGCTGAGTATATCCATAACCTTTGCCAGCTAGGGGAGTCCGCAGCCAGCCGGCCCCCTGCCGCCCGACTGGACCCAACTAGAGTACTAGAAGCCCAGACACAAGACCCTCTCCTGCTCCGTGTCCGCCAGTGGGTGGCTGATGGCAGAGCCCCAACCAAGGCTGAGCTGCGCGGCAAGGAACGAGACGAGCAGCAGTACGCCAGCTGCTTCCCAGCCCTGGGACTTGACGAGCATGGCTGCCTCACCACCACTGACCAGACCCTGACAGGGGAACGGACAAGATACCTGCTGCCTTCGGCCCTCCAGCAGGACGCGTTCTTTCTAGCCCATGGGACCCCCATGGCCGGGCACTTTGGGATGGACGCGACTATCGCCCGCGTTGCCATGCACTTCTGGTGGCCCAACCTGGCCCGTGACGTCCGCCTGATGGTTCAGACTTGTCCTGAATGTGTCCAGAAGGTTACCAAGGAAAGGTTGAAGCAAGGGATACATGTGCCCTCCCGCCAGGGGTATCCACAGCAAGTCCTGTTCATCGACCTGGTGGGGCCACTGCCAGAGACCCCAGCCGGGAACCGCTATATCCTCACCTGTCAAGACGGGTTCAGCCGGTTTGTCAGCCTCTACGCCATCCCCAACAAGCGCACCCTCACAGTGGCTGAAGCCCTGCTGCACCGCCACCTGGCCATGTTCGGATGCCCCCTGAAGATCCACTCCGACAATGGGATGGAGTTCACCGGCCAGGTATTCCAGGAACTGGCCTCCAGGCTTGAGATTGGCCTGACACATCCACCACCCTACAACCCGCAGTCCAACCGAGTGGAAAGGTTTCATCGCACGCTCAATACAGGCATGCGTCTGTTCTTAGACAGAGACGACAACAACTGGGAGCCCCACTTGCCTGCCATTGCCTTCGCCTACAACACCAAGGCCTGCAGATCTACCGGCGTGACCCCGTTCCTGGCCTTCTTTGGGAGAGAGGCCAAGCTTCCGGTGGACATGGTGCTCCGGCTGCCAGAAACAGAATATGCCTCGGTTCCAGCCAACGTCCAAGCTCTCCTGCAACGTTACCATGCAGTGCATGATGCCATCCAGCAGAAGGAGGAGGGAGCCATCCGGAGGAGCGCGGCAGCCTACGAAGGCACGGCCAAGTATGAGGTTGGAGACTTGGTCTGGTACCTGGCCCCCCGCCTGGTGCCAGGGAAGGCAGCCAAGATTACCAAGAGATGGACTGGCCCCTGGAAGGTAGTGAGGAAAGCTACAGAAGTCCATTATGTCATCAAACCTGCCTCTCCAATAGCCAGGATCTTGGAAGTTACCGCGCATGTAGGCCGACTGCGCAAATACACTGGAGATGTGACTGCCCACCAGATTCCAGCAGACATTCAAGTCGACGTGGACGGCGACGAGGATGCCACCGAGCTGCCGGTTGGAGCGGCGGCGCCCGCAGCTAGCGACCCAGGACAGTTCCCAGTGCACCAGCCGGCCGCAGCCGCCCCACAGCCCAGCGGCCAGGATCGTGACCCAGTAGAAGAGGACCTGCAGGAGCAACCCAACGAACCACCGCTGCCGCCACCAGCTCCAGAGCCACCCAGAGATGCCATCTGGAATCCTGATACAGACATGGAGCACCTGCCAGCCAGCAGCGAGCCTGTAGGAGGAGAAGCAGCTACTGCAATGGAAGAGGCCGCCCCAGAGGACGAAGCTGAAGCCATGTGCCCCCTGTTGATGACAGCCATCCCTATCCAGGTAGGAGCTAGGAGGCCAAGCAACCTGAATCAAGCAGGCGCCCCCATGGAATTTTATGCGCCCTCAGCCATCGTCATTCCCCCCTTGGGAACCATCAGAGTTAGCCTAGGCCTCCGTGTCCTGCTACCCGCTGAGGCAGAGCTAGTCCTGCAGACTAGGCAAAATTTCCAGCGCCGGGGCTTGGCCGTCGCCAACCCACGCCTAGAAGCCAACCAGGAGCTGACAATGCTGATATCCAACCACAGCCAGACAGAGCAACGAGTGTCCCGTGGAGCCTGTGTAGCCCGAGCTGTCCTCCATCGAGCTGTGCCCCAGGAAGAGCCTGTCCTGCGCAGACATAGGTTGTCGTATCCCCAGGTTCAAGGCCTGGTGGCTCGAGAGCCACGCAACCCTTGAAGGGGAGGTTGTGGTAATACGACAACCAGACGGACAGGCAGTTTACAGAGTTGCTACGCTGTGACTTATCATAACAAACCCTCTGCACTAATCTTATTATATCACCATCTATCTCATGACCGATGTTGACCCCGCTATCTAGCGGTCAAACTGGCCTGCCTAAATGTGGGGAGGGACTCAAACACGCAGCTATCACGCGCCCCTCACGCGATTATACAACCGGGAGGCGCTGCCTCCCCTTTTACCACCGCTGCCCCCACAGCCTGTCTACTGCCGGGAGCTAAGCCCTAGCGTCCCACACCCCCTTCAAACCTAACCATTGTTATAATCTGTTGTATATATATAGTAAACATTCATTGTAAATATTATTCAGTTAAATATATAATTTCTGTATGACTAAATCCTGCTAGTTTGTTTTGGTAGAATAATTCAAGGCTAAGGCTCGTTGAACTCGAACTCGTTACCCTGTGGGCCGAGAACGCTCGGCTTACCATACATCATTTATTCCCTCGGGTAAGAAATATTCATTCCTAAACAAAAAACTGGACAGGAATACCCCATTCTATATCCCCGGCAAGCTGTTTATAATGCGATGTGAGAAATAACTATTCCGATTTGAACCATTTGTTCCATCAATATCGAAAAATCATCTATAGCATCGTATTACAAACCTGTTTTTTTATTCGCAGAAATATGTCTATAATACGATGTAATAAATAACTAATATAAATTTGAAAGGCACGGAATCAAAAATAAAGCTCTGAGGTTAGATATATTAATACATTAATGTATAAGAATAGAGGAAGCATAAGCTATATGTAACTTATACATTTTAATTTAATACAAAAGCAATTTTGTAAACCACCCTTCACCAGCTATAGAGATCTTAGCAGCGCGGTTTTATAAAGGTTGAGAAACTTGGTAATAAAAATGTGGTGCATGCTTTGACTTTTGGGGGGTCCTACAACTATATGTCTGTTTGGTATGGAGGCAAAAAGTTGGAAGTTTGGAACCTAAATTTACTAAAGAATACATGATTCAATTGATATTACGACAGAGGAAAAATTTTCGCCATTGTAGGTTGCTAATATTGACATCATTTGTTGATCAGTTTGTTCATCTAGTAGGAGGGGAAGAGATCGGAGGAGATGGATTTTACGAATCCAAAAGATATAGCTTTATGGCAAATAGTTTTAAAGCTCCTTGAAAACTTCATCACAAAACCTCAACATTAAACTTTAGTCAAAGAAAGGCAAATATTATCTGGAAATTGTGCTTATAATTTACATTACAATCGATTTCAAAATTTCTATGATAATTCCTATAACAGTTCGGTATAATTCATAAAACCATAGGAACAATATAATCTCTACTAAAAATGTCCGTTTTAACTACATAGTTGTTTTTTGTTTGTTTTTTATTATAATTATTATATGATATAATAATTCTGATCACTTGACTCTTCTTTGACTTGGATTCTGGATTATTGATTACTTTTTACATTTAATAAGCATCGTGTACATTTCAGTCTAAGTCTGCTAATTGATATCTAATTTCTAGAAGCAGACATATGTCTACTAGAAATCTATTCAATAGATCTTAGACGATGGAAATTTGAAACTGTCGGGTCAATATTTCTTTAATATTCCCCCTATTTTCTAACTGTCCAAAGACGTTTATAATAATTAGGGAAAGGGTTGAATTTGGACAGGAAACCTAAATATTAAAATCTTTTCTAAATTTATACGATCCTGAAAGTTAATATTTACTGATATTTTCCAATAAATTTTTTCGTTTCGTCAAAATTTGGAAAAATAGCCAATATGGCTGTCTAGAAAAAACACGAAACCTCTACACCTAATATTTTCTCAGTGTTTTTTTTTTACTTTTTATACAATTTTTTTTAAAAATTAAATATTGATGAGTTTTTTATTTTTATAGAATGAATTATAAAAAAAATAATATTGGTTGATTGGTTTTTGCGATATCAGAACTCAGAACCATATCAGTTTTACTTTTAAACAATTCAATAAATATGAAAACTTTAAAAATTAAATATTGATGAGTTTTTTTTATTTTTTTAGAATGAATTATAAAAAAATAATATTGGTTGATTGGTTTTTGCGATATCAGAACCATATCAGTTTTACTTGTAAACAATTCAATAAATATGAAAACTTAGATATAAAATTTGTATAATAGATAAGACTTTTAAATAATTTATTCTCCCCTTTCTTTATTCCAAAAATCTCGATTTTTCTTTCATTGTCATATCCTAGTATTTATTATGTGTATTTGTATTGTCGTGTGAGTATGTGAGAGGGTTGTAAAGGATAGATAAATTACCACCCCCCCCCTCTCCCTCACATAGCTGTTAAGACTTAAGATTTTTTGTTTCAGGCTTTCAGCGTATCTACTCTATAATAATCCACCTTCCAAAGATCCAACACCCTACATTATCCAACCCTCCACCCTGCTTACTGTCTTCTACATTTCAACTCAACCATATATCAAACTTGCTAATATCATAAAGTGAAAGAAAAGTTAAAAAATAAACCACCAATAACCATTAAATAATGTATTAATCATTCTAACTCAAGTAATATGTACTAATTTATTATTTAACCTAACATACTAACAAAACAATAATCATAACTTTTTTTACTTTAATGAAATAAATAATCTAAATAAATAAATAAACTATGTTGACTTAAATAAAATGAAAATAAATATTTTTATTTTATTTGGATTGGAGTTAGTTAGTTTTGTAAATTGTAACGATTTGTCCTTGTTCTCTAAGGTCTCATATTTCCTGTATCATGAGTTGACCCTTAGCTTTATGCGGTCATAAATGTTCCCCCCCACCCCCAAAAAAAAAGCTTTTATCAATATACCTTGTATATTGGGGAATATTAACAAGGATTAAAACATCCATAAAAACTAGTACTGAAACTTTATGACAAACGGATACAGGAAGCAAATGCCTACATTACCAGAAATGAAAAAAGCTATCCGCTTTCTTACGGAGATTGACCAGCCCTAATTATAAAAAAGCTATTGTTCTGTAAGATTAAAACGATTTCTGAAACTGTATAACAAACGGATAATAACACAAACACTTAAATAGTTCAGAATAGTCGACAAATAGTCGACGGACAAACTGACCCTAATTATAGAAAATTATTGTTCTGTATGAAAAAATTTTATCTTTACATACCCTTTAAAATAAGTGGCATCCGCATTTAGAGCCTAGAGGTCAATATCCAAACATATATGGGTGGGGGAAAAGGGTTTTACATGTAAGTAACAGTTAACACCTTTATAGTCCCCCCCCCCCCCAAAATAAAGGGAAGGGCAATGGGCTGTTTATTTTACACTAGTCTCCCCCCCCCCTCCCCTATTTAAGAAGGGTTGCTATATGAAAAGAAAGGGTTGAACTTGATTTTGAATATAACCCCCCCCCCCAAAAAAAAAGATACAAAGAATAATCCCTTTATTTATTTAAATTTTGAATTTTCCTTTATAAAAATTTTCCATAATATATATATGACACCTTTATTATACATAGAATATATGAAAAGAAAGGGTTGAACTTGATTTTGAATATAACCCCCCCCCCCCCAAAAAAAAATACAATGAATAATCCCTTTATTTATTTAAATTTTCCTTTATAAAAATTTTCCACTAATGCTGGGTGACGGGAGAGAGTTTTTTTTTTAACTTTTAAGAAAGGTTTATATATATGACACCTTTATAAATTATAACCTTATATTATAATGGCCGATAAATTGATGTACACTCCCAATGATGATGCACAAAATTACCCCTTTTGTAAATAACAATTAATAGTTGAAACGTTTTTACACTCAACTTAATGAAGCAACCAAGTCCCAAAATTCCCCAAAATTGTTGAGCAAACCAAAAAGAAAACGTTGGTATAAAACTTTGTTTTTAAAAGATATGAAATGATACAGATATTCATCATATCATTATCATCAATCTATTCTATAATTGGCCAAAAAGCCTTCATAAAGTGACATCAAAGCTGACAATAAAAATGGTAATCCTTGAATGTTATGTAACTTCCAATATGTAACTATGAAGCAATTTTGTTTGTCTACATTACCGAATACTTTTTTAATTCTATTCATCTCAAATGTAACTTTTCTTAAAAATAGGTTTCTAAAACTTGAAATATAATTTTTAACTTTTCTTACCAATGAATGATGAAACTTAAGTATAAATTGAAAAACAATTTGAAATATCCAGCCTCTAACGGCTAATTTATTTACTAAAATTTCATCGTATTAAATCCAAATTAAATCTTGTTGGTTCCCCCCCCCCCCCCATCTCCTCCTAACCATTACGTTATGATGGGTGGAGAAAAAAAGATTACATATAATTATATTCAAATAAGAAGTGTTGAAAAAGGGGGGTGGGGCAGGTTTCAAATAATCTTTAATCTTTTAATCTTTAATCTTTTACGGAGGGTAAATTAAGTGTTAAATTACCCCTTCTGCAGATTAAGCATCAAATCCTCCCCCCTCCTCAAGGGGAAATTAGGAGAATTCTTAGTCTTACATGTCATATAAATATTTTCCAACACATCCCATGATTTCCCTCGTACTTCGTAGTAATTGGATACGGATTATAGTTATACCCCCCCCCCCCCCACACTTTCTTTTATGTGTGTTTATTTTATCCCTTACTATTCCAAAAAATAAAATTATGGGTGGAGTTACTGTTAAGTTGTTAACCCTTTTCTTCCCCCAATCATCCAATGTAAGCGGTAACCTGGCCATTCTCACCACCTTAGGCTTAAAGTCATAAAGTCATAATTAATATTAATCTTTTTTTTTAGTTTTAGTTCAGTTACAACATCGTTAGAGAATGGCTGAGCCTGACTCTAATAAAGTTATAGGTGACGATGATGACAGTGAGGTTGTCCAAGCTATGCCTGACTCTTCAGTTACGCGTACTCGTAGTTTGCGTGAACGTAAGACGATCCCTGATGCAAGCATACCCGATATTTTGGATGAGGTTGACCTTGATATGTTGGAGGAAAAGGAGGGTTTGGGGTCCCCCCCCAAAAAAATAACCCCCAGTGATAACATTAGGTAATAATAATATTTTCATTTTATATTTAATAATGTTATAAAAAAACTAAAAGGGGTAGTTTCACGAAGTTTATTTATTAAGCTCAAATGCATTTCGTGAAACTACCCCTTATAAAATTAGTGGGTTTCGTCGTATTTTTACTTTTTATTTACTATTAAGCTCAAATGCATACCCCTAATAAAATTATAATAAATGGGATTATGAAAAGTAGTGGGTTCCTTTGTAATGTATTTTTACAGTAACTTTTTATCTTAGGGTAGGTAAATGTTATTTATTTATTTAATTTTCAGTTGCACTCCAGGGTCGGTAATGTTGGAGGAGAAGGAGGGGTTGGGGACCCCCACAAAAAAAATAACCCCCAGTGATAACATTAGGTAATAATAATATTTTCATTTTATATTTAATAATGTTATAAAAAAACTAAAAGGGGTAGTTTCACGAAGTGCATCTACCCATGCTAAAAAAAGTATAGAAATGGGATTTTTACAGTAACTTTTTATTTATTAAGCTCAAATGCATTTCGTGAAACTACCCCTTATAAAATTAGTGGGTTTCGTCGTATTTTTACTTTTTATTTACTATTAAGCTCAAATGCATACCCCTAATAAAATTATAATAAATGGGATTATGAAAAGTAGTGGGTTCCTTTGTATTTTTACAGTAGCTTTTTATCTTAGGGTAGGTAAATGTTAAAAAAATATCCTTACTTACTTTTGGTCAGGTTAGGTTGGGTCCTCCATCCATCCTCCGGGGCGCATTCCTTCCATGTTCAGCAACTCTCGGTGCTCTACACACCAAGAGAGGCCATTTTTTTTTAGAATATAATCCCAAATTTGGTAAATTTGGTGGGTTCTAAAAAGAACCAGAGAAATTGAAAATTTATTTATTTATTTAATTTCAGTTGCACTCCAGTCACTTCAAAAATAGCTGATCCACAACGGAAGCGAATAATAACAAAGTTGTGTTCACCTCCAAGGGTCAAGAAAAGAAGAACAGAGTCTTCTCCCCAATCGAGGTAAAAAAAACAAGTAGCCAAATAATTTTTTTTTTATTTTGTCCAGAGGGCAAGGGAAAAATAATATTAATTAATAATTAAAATAATAGGCTATTTTTTTAAGGTCAAAACCTGACAGCCCAGAACCTGAAAATCCAACTTCACCCCCCAAACCTTCTCCCCAATCGAGGTAAAAAAAACAAGTAGCCAAATAATTTTTATATTTTGTCCAGAGGGCAAGGGAAAAATAATATTAATTAATAATTAAAATAATAGGCTATTTTTTTAAGGTCAAAACCTGACAGCCCAGAACCTGAAAATCCAACTTCACCCCCCAAACCTTCTCCCCAATCGAGGTAAAAAAAACAAGTAGCCAAATAATTTTTATATTTTGTCCAGAGGGCAAGGGAAAAATAATATTAATTAATTAATTAATTATTTTAAGGTCAAAACCAGCAAGCCCACAACCAGCTTCACAAACAACACCAGATACATCACCAATGCGCCCACTCAACGTAACGCCGCCGCCGTCTCCATCACCTACAAGTACAACAGCCACACCTAAAGCCGCAGCCACACCTAAAGCCGCAGCCACACCTACAACACCAGCTGGAGACACACCTTCTTCAGCACAGTCATCCCCAGCTGGAGAAAAGCCAAAAGGGAGAGGTGGCCGTACAAAAGGATCCAAGAATAAACCCAAGATGAACAGTGACAGTACGGAACATATGTTCATCAAAGGTAAGCTTAAATTAGTATAATTAATATCAATAACATAGGTAGTAACATTAAAAATTTAATTGACAGGATGTCTATTTGTCTGTACTTAAATAAAATACATTATATTATATTTATAATTAATAACCATACAATCTCAACCGTAAATACATAAATTTCTAGAATACTAGTTTGTTTTACTTTACCTATATATTAAATTAACTGTTCTATTGATTACCTAGACTGCGTGGGTACAGTACAAGGGGACACACACTCGCTCTATGACCGCCTTGATGGGAAGAGGATAACATATAGTAATGGTGATAAGGTACAAACATAAATACTAAAAATAATAATAAAATGTAGAGGGGGGGGGGGGGCAATTCTTGATGGGAAGAGGATAACATATAGTAATGGTGATAAGGTACAAACATAATTACTAAAAATAATAATAAAATGTAGAGGGGGGGGGGGGGGGCAAAAGTGACACTTTTTGAAAGCAAAACTAAAAGTCAAGAAAGGAACACAACTAAAAAAAGAGTTACAGGTGTGAGATTATTAAATAAAATGTTTAATAAAATTAAAATTACTTCAGGTTTATGTCTACTTGGTTAAAGTGCTTGAAGATCATGCTTACATGATCCCCAACTACCCTGGAAAGGGTCAGAATAAGACCCCGTGGGGGCGGGGGTGCAAATACTGTAACTTCCATACCTGGGATGGCACATACCACGTGAAAGAATACCCCACAGAGGGAAAACCAAGAGAGAAATTTATACTGCAAGAAACTAACCTTCTTAGGTAATAATATTAAGTTGACATAAAATAACATGATGTATTAACGCAACGTGCCGGAGCCGTATAATTTTGATGCGGCTCCGGCTCCGGGGAGCCGTATTTGGAAATACGGCTCCGGCTCCAGCTCCGGCTCCTACCTTAAAATTAATATATCAATTTTTTTCCATTATTGAATTTGATAAAATAAGATAAATAATATAAAATATTTTGCTTTTATTTGATTAAAGCTATATAAAAGTAGAAGGATGTGTGTCTATTTGTTAAGTAACAATAGTTTTTCAGTTTATTATATGGAAATAGACCGTTGCCAAATTATAATATTACTTTAAAAAATCATTTTTACCTAGTCCGGAGCCGGAGCCGTTTTTAACAAAAAATACGGCTCCGGATCCGGCTCCACAAAAAATGTTGCTGCTCCCGGCTCCAGAACACTGGTATTAAGTATTCATAAACATTGATTAAAAATATATACTGACAGACAAGGTGAATTATAGAGTAGCTTTGCTAAAAAAAATAATATTAATTGCTTACCTGTTTAGGAGGTTTACCCGTCACTGGATCATTGACCACAGAGATGTTTACCGAGAGTATAGGAAGGGAGTGAACCTGGCCAGCTTTCAGAGGAAGTTTCAACAGGCCCAGGCAGATGCTGAAGTTATCCATGAAGTCAAAATATACGTCACTGCCCTAGAAGCGCTGCGCCACATAACAGGAAAACTGGTTAATAATGAAAGTTTCCTTCGCTTTAAGGTAAATGTATGTTTAATATTTTTGATCATATTTGCTGTTATCTAATGTCTCATACCTATATTTTTTTAAACAAAATTAATTGAAAATGATTGCTAAAATCGAAATATATCTTCATGTCAGTTAGAATAGTGTATTTTTTAAAAATAGGTTGAAAAACATACTAACTTTAAAAAATTCGCTTTAAGGATAAGGATGCCAATGCCTTTGACCATATCATCGCCAAGCAGGTCGGTTTACTTGAGAAAGGCAAGAAGCAGGATGCACCCACCAGCAAACAGCTTCATAACTGGCTGCAGGGGCAGCACAAGTATTACATGGAATCCTTCAAGAAGATTTTAGAAAATAAAGGTATTAATAACTATTAACTATTAAGTATTATAATTTATAAACTAAAACATTACTAAATAATTTCAAAATCTGAAAGAAATAACAAATAATTAATTTAAATTATCTTCACTTCCGCGGGTGTGTACATTGCCGAAATCGAAGGAAAGGTGCACACCTGCGGAAAAAATGTTAATATTTAATTATTTTAAATAACAAATAATTATAATCAATATTATCTTTGTTTCCGCAGGTTTGCACCTTTCCTTCGACTTCGGCAATGTTCACCACACCGACTTCATTGCAGGTAACCTAAATAAAATAAATAAACTATTATTATTTATTAATGCAATTACAACTGCAGCAGCTACATAACCTGAATTAAATAAAGTAAAGTAAACTATTATGAATGAATAATATAAAAGAATTACTAATTTTTCAGTAACTGCAAACTATACCGATGCAGACGGTCCCAAAGAATTGTTGCTCGCCTGTGAACAGGTATAAGTTTAAAATTAATTCTTAGAAATTTAGAATGACCACAAATACCTAAATGATAATTTGATTAATTACTTATGTTTAGATGCCTAAACCCGATGCTTCCGGCCGCAGCATCTACGAATATTTCGAAGAACTGTTGAAAAGGTTTGGGCTTGAGCATTATCAACTTCTCAGCTCCACATCCGACTCGGCTGCCAACTGTGTAAAGGTAATGAAAAATTATAAATTATAATTATAAAATCATAACTATTTAATAGTTTTTTCTCGCATCGTATTTTAAATGGCTTTCCGCGGATGTAAAATGTACAATTGTAAGATAAAACCAGTTTTTTTAGATGAATATTTGAATGAATACGAGAATTAATATTATAAAACAATACCATTAGAAAGTAAATCATTAATTTATTTTTCATTCTTTAGTCCGTCAAGATACTCAATGAAGAGCACGGGAAAACCCCCACAGAGTATACAAGTTTCATGAACCATGAGGATGAAGATGAGGGAGTCAGTGATGATGATGATGATAGTGATAAGGAAGACACACCTGAGGCTGATAGTGAAGATGAAATCCCGTTGGATATGTTTATAGAAGATTTAGATGAGGTTGAGGATGGTGTTGTAGAAGCCGAAGGTGAGGGTCAGGATGGAGATGAAGAAACCCTGGCAGGAACAAGACAAGGCGATGGCGGCATATCAAGTGCGATTTTCTACAGGTCCATCGCCATCAAAGATCCACAACAAAGAGAGGGTAAGTAAAGTTAAATTAAATTCATTCCCAAAAAATTCAATGAATTACATTTAATGATTTACAGGGGTAGTTTCACGAAATGCATTTAACTAAATTATATTAATTTATTAAATTATTTCTTTTCAGCAATCACAAATTTCGGGAAACTAATAGAAGAGAACATCCAGAAAACAATGATATGTGATGAGCAGAAATGTGGACTTATAGTGGGAGGTGTTTGCCTCAACCACCAAGTGGAGTTGGCGTTGAAGCAGGCTGCCAAAGTTGTAAGTAAATTAATTAAATGATTAATAGAACCAACTAAATAACTTATACAGTAACTTAAAAAGTTAAATAATAAATTATACAAAAACGTGAAAATTAACAAATATTATATTTTTTTAGAAAGGGAAGGGGTACAACAGAACCATAATTAACCTGGCAAAGCTGGTCAGTAAAATTATGAATAACAAGAAGCTGCGTCGCATTTTGGTAGAGAGTGGACAACGTATGCTTACCAGATACGTGGAGACGAGATGGAGCTCCAGAATGAACATGATAAAGCGGTTCTTAGAGTTGTTTGACAACAAACAACTACTTCAGAAGGTGAAAAAATCCGTGCAGGATCAGAAAGGTAAACCCAAAAAAGTTAATTATAATTTAAACAACAATTTAAAACTAACAAAATTACCAACTTAAATTTCTCTCTGTCCCTTAATTAAACAAAAGAGAAAGGTAACAAATAGAAGTTTATTAAAATTTAAACTAAATAAATTATTTCTTCTCTCGTTCCCTTAATTAAAAATTAGAACTGTATATATCAATAGAATTAATTTTTAATTTTTATTTTAGTCAACAAGAAGTTTGACAATCTGCGGCCAACACCTGACCAGGTTCTTGCCCTCAGAGAAGTCCTGGAAGTGTTGGAGTGTGTGGATACCATGCTGACAATTCCTGCACAAGCCCATGAGGCCACAATCGTCCAGATGTTCACCATGCTGGATACGGTGTTCTTTACCCTACGGACAAGTATGCCTGGCAACTTATTCGCTAGACGTGTATTCAAGTTCCTTCACCTGAGAGTTAACAAGATTGTCCGTACTAATGCAGGCTGGCAAGTCTGTCTCTACCTACACCCCCTGTCACGCAGTCATTTGGAAATGATTGCGAGTGGCACACAAAGCTTTACGGTGACACAGGATGAAGCAAAAACAATTTTACAACAAGCACCCAAAAATTGTAGGTTGTTGGGTGAACGGCTACACCGAATCTCACTGAGAGCCAACCTAAGTCCTGAAGAAAAGGCAGATGAAGAGGCCGACCTGCGTAGAGCTAATGCGGATGCCGACAATGAGGATTCCGAAGCTGACGAGTACGAATCTCCAGAAACTGCACCTCCCACAGGTAAAGATATACAATATTAATTAAAATAGATAATAATAATAACATTAGTTAAATAATTCAATTATCATTTTTATTAATTATATTTATGTATTACAGGCATGATGACACCCATCCAAAAGATGTTTTGGAACAAACAACAAGAGTTCAAAGAAATTCAGGCTCAAGCAGCAGCCAAGAAGAAAAAGAAAGAACAACGTGACAAACAGAAGGATCCCCTGGACGTCATGAAGAAACACCTGAAAGCTGGGCTGAAGGATTGGAGTAACATAGAAGAATCCAAGTTGCATGCCTTGACATACGGTTACCAACGTGAAGTCGCTAAGATAAAGGAGGAAATTGCGAAAGTCAAAAAATCTAAGTCCAAGGATTTCGATGTTGAAGAACGCCAGAAACTGTACAAACAAGGAGCAATGACCGCAAGCCACAGGATGCTTACTGCCAGGTATGAACATGTTGCAGAGAAGATATGTTATCCACCTGGACTTGTCAGTTTGATGACCAACTTCAACAACTTACCTGTTTCTAATGCGAGGTGTGAGAGAATTTTCTCACACCTCAAATTAGTTTACTCATCGAGGCGCTATAACCTAGAGAAAGAAACCATCCACGCCATCATGTTCTTGAAGATGAACAAGCTAGTCCCCAAGAAGTCCCAAGCATTTTGGGATAGGCAGGTAAAAGTTACCAAGAAGACAGCAACCAAGGAACTGGAAAAGTGAAATAATTTTTGTAAATATGTTTATCATATTAATTATGTTGGAAAGAAATAAAGTAGAAGTAAAGTAAAACAAATAATTTAATGAAATAATTTTGTGTTTTTTAAATATCTGTATCATTACCATTATAAAATAAATGTTGTAATAAAACCCAAAAAACTGTTTATTGATATATTTATTTTTTTTGCAGTATTGTTATTTAATTTAACAAGGATGAATAATCAATAAGTAGCGAAGCCAAAAACATTACTCAAATCATACTTGTCTTGTGTCTTTATGCGTGGATGGTCTCTTGCTCGAGGTTCTAGAGTAAATAAGTTGGACATCAAATGAAAGTAAATACTAAATATCCAAAAATAAATTTGAATTTCAATTAAAGGGTGATGGAAAAAAATAAAAATGCGTACTTGCCGCTTCGCTTATATTATTGTACATTCAAACATCAGTAAACCAAAAATCAGACCAATCGGATAATTAGGTCACATAAAAATTTGTTGTTAAAATGTAAAAAAAATACGGACATTAATGTCAGAACTGAATTATCAGAATGCGAATATATAAGAGTCTAAGCAAAATTGTAAGTAAATTTGTTTAAAAACAGCTTGATAATCAGGTTTAATATGAGCGTACATTTAAAACCGAGTTTCAATGCAAAAAAACGCGGAGCCGAATCTAGAAATACGGCTGCGGATGTGTGTATATTTGGTAACATATGGTTTTTAAGTTTAATTTAAGGAAATAGACCGTTAAATCATATTATTACTGTAAAAACTCACTTTTAACTAATGTGGAGCCGAGCCGTTCTGAACGACGTAAAAAAATGCACGGAAATTCTTTTCGAACACAGGGATTCAATATTTTTAGGTAAGACTTATCGATAAAACACACCCGATACTTTGTAATTTTGGAACGATATAAAAAAATAAAAAATAAACATAATTAAAAACAAAGTATGGAGCTTGCCGAATTATTCACAGTATAAAATCTGTGCGTTTAAAATTGAAATTACCAAAAGGCAAAATAAGAATAATTAAGTTATAACGAACAGACTTATCACTTTATATCTACAAATTATTACAAAATCCTTACCTTAATATACAGTAAATGATTATGTGTACTGCCTTCCGAAATAGAAAACATAGCCTATTATTTTGACGTGTATGTACTCTTATGACATTCACTCAAAACAATAGACTACAATAATTTTTTTCGGACGACAGTACAGAATTAGATCTTCTTGTGTTGACACTTGACTAAGACTTTGTTTCTTTCTTCTTTTTTTTTATAACTATGCAAATAATATTTATCACTTTATTTTATTGTATTAATATAATTCCATTTGAAGTTTTCACATTGAATATTAAATTTTTTATTATTTTTCACTTTTCTTTGTATCTAACTAACGCGTAGTATGACGTGTCAATACACTCTGAAATTCAAATAAGGACTGAAGAACTATGTGTGTGTGCACGAGGTGCACGAGGTAGAAATGTACATGGGTAATTAGAAACTTCAATATAATTTATTTCGTTATATTTACATTTTTTAAAATAAGATTTTTTAATATGTTTTGACCACGGTAAATAATAAAAATTTGTTGGAGGAATTTTTGTGTATATATTTATCCCTGATATAACAGCATACACCGGAAACGGATGATATCAAATAACAGGGAATCTATAAATATATTGTTACAAATACAATTACAAACTATTATAAGTTAACTTTAATATATTTCATTATCGTTATATACTTTTTTTACGTAATGCAAAATTATCCTTTTTTAATATTAGGAAGAATTTTTATTTTACCCTGTAAAAAAAGCAATGAAAAAAGTAAGACGTCTAAAATGTCGTATTCTTAACAGGTAGACTTTTTGGAGTAAGGAAATTATGTCATCACATTAATTTCATAGAAAGAACCTAAAAGTCTAATATATCTAGTAAATTTTATTTCGGAATTGTTTAACGAACATACTTAATTTAAGATTGCGTGATTTATTTCGAAATAGAAATATAAAACGTAAAAATTTATTATTTTTCAAAATCTTCTATTTATTTACCAAGTACTTCGTATATAAATATTAAGAAATTTGAATATTTAGAACAATAGAAATAGGGATGTATTTTTGAACGAAGGGAGAGGGGAATTAATATCCTATTTTTGAAATAGAATTCTTGCACACGTATATAAATATTCCCCAATTTCAATATTTTCATATGTCTAAATTCCCTTCCAAATTTACTCGAAATACGATACGTTTAGGGTTTAGAATAGTTAATATTTAAAATATCTAGTAGACACATCATTGTCTAGAAGATCTGTATTTAATGTTCGTTTGTCTGACCTGTTTAGCCTCGATGATAAGAAAGTTGTCATTCTTGTTTTAATCATACAATTTTAAAATGAATAAATGCTATAATTTAGAACAAAAAGAAACATGCATGTTCTGCCTTTTTTGGCCTAAAAATGTGGTTATTTTGGCTCGTGTGTGTCGAGAGTAATTTTTAAGACAACCTACCCTGACCCGGGAGGAAGGGGATATTGTACTGTAAATTAAAATAGTACCCAATGTTTTAGAACAACGTTATTTGGGTACCTTTATTGAATTTCAATTGGTTGGCTAAAAACTAATTGTATTTAAACTTTTCAACCAAAACTTTTAATCTACATGTAAGATGTTGTTTTAGCATATTGGTGGATGTAAAAAAAATTATCGTCCAATGTCTTATCCTTAATTTCCCTGGCCCTGACAGACTCACAGCCAATTAGCAAAATTTCATTCAAAACAAGATAGTTTACATTTTTAAGGAAATTTATTCACTTTCAAAAATTTTGGTGAAATATGTTTTGCGCACAAAAAGTTATTTATATCAAATATAATCAAATTCAATTTAAGTATGTTTTGATAGTTATTTATGGCATCGTATTATAGACAGCTTTCCGTGGATATCAAAAGATTGATTCCATTTTCCAGTTCAGTTAACAAAAGGGGCAGAAGGTTCGGGATTTTTATGATTTTTGCTGAGAACCGGTCCTAATCCAGCTGATTTTAATTGGTTTCAAAGCCATACTGGAATATGTAAACTGCGAACCAAGAAAATAGGCAAATCTGAATTTTCAGTATAGCAGCTTTATTATTTATTTGAGATGAGTTTACTGTAAATATAAAATGTAATCTATGCATCTTTTGGTTACAAGTTGCAACTGTCAATTTTTTATAAATCAGCACCATTGAAGCACAAGATCTTAAAAACAGCATTTGGGGGAAATTCTGGTGAACCAAAAAGATATGCAAATCCAAACAAATCAATGGAAAAACGATTTTTTGGCACTTTTCCGAACCTAGTATTAGTGTCTAACTTTTAATCTTTGTGACGTAACAAAAATCGAAGGATGAGAGGGGAGGTGGGAAAGGAAACCCCTAAAAAAGAGATGGATTTTTGTTACGTCACGAAGATAAAAAGTTAGACACTATTACTAGGTTCCACTTTTCTTTCTTTTAAAGATTGATTCTGATAAATTAACAATTTTTTAAAGTGATTTATGCATTAATTATTATGAAATATAATATAAAGTAGAAATTAATAATTTTTCTGAATAAGAAATATTTGAAAAAAAGAAATTCGACCCATATCACTTTAGAGGACAGCTGCTGACCCCTAGTCTTATGGATGTAGCTAAATACATGTTAAAGATAAAAATTACCCTTGCCTACACAAAAATGTTTTTTGATGTGTTAAAAAAATCTATTTTAAAATCTCGATTTTGAGGATGATGGCCTTTAAGATGCTCCTACTGTTGGTGATTTTGAGACAAATGATATCAAAGTACATGCCCATGATGAAAACTTATATATTGAACTATGGTCCAATTTTTGTAGTAATAGCAGCCTCCAATGGAGGCTCCATTTGAGGCTGCTATTACTACAAAAAATAGTACATAGGTTAATAGACAAGTTGTCATCATGGGCATGTACTTGGATAACATTTGGCTCACCATCACCACCAGTAGGAGCATCATAAATTTAGCTAAATTTAGCATCATGAATTTAGCTACATCCATAAGACTAGGGATCAGCAGCTGTCCTCCAAAGTAATAGGGGTCGAATTTCTCTTGTTCTAATATTTCTTTTTAAGAAAATTCATTAATCTCTACCGTATACTGTTTTTCATAATAATTAATGCATAAATCAATATAAAATTGTTATCGACCATTATCCCTTTAGATTCCAGGGATTCATTCCTAGAGGCTAAGACCGAAGCCACTAGTAAAATATAGAATATAATATAAGTTTTTTTAGTTGATGTTTTGTTAACATGTGTAAGAGATATAATAGTAAAACATATGTATGAAAATTTATAATCAAGAGTAACATATTTACTATCAAGTAGTATTTTTACAAAGTTACCATATTTTTACTTTTTTTATTAGCGCAGCTACATTTTTAAAGTTATACCTTGGTCATTTAACTACAGTTTAATATTCAAAATACAATAAAACACCCTTCAGAATAAAGCATTTTTTTCTTTTTAGATTGAGATAACAAAAAAATAACTTTTTTTATATGATATCCTTTTACCAGACTGAAAATCTAACCCCCTCCAGTCTTTCCAGTCTTTTAGATTTTTTGATCAAGCCCTCCTAATAGGAGCTCCAACCTAGGAGGGCCCTACCCCTAATTAATGCTCAAGTAATCTATACCTGGCCTAACCTTAAAGAAATCTTCATTTTTGGTTTATATGCGCTAAGAGAAACCAACAAAATAGCGGTCTTTTCTTCTTAATATCTTTTTATATAAGAAAAGTGTCTATTAAAGCTATTTTTCTAATAGAAAATTAAGGCTTGTAACGTAGGAACACACCCTTACGTATATGCGATAAAGTGTTTAGGCATAATCACCCGAGACTACCGAATTTGGACTTACATACTTACATATATATTCTTTACCATGCTAGCTACCCGCGGATATGCAGGGATAAGATAATGGAGATATATTAATGTACATCCCCTAAGATGATAAACCTTTATACCCTTCTTTAGATAAAAACTAATGGTTTAAAAGTTTAAACATTGCAGGTTTGAACCAATCTAACAAGATTTATTCAACATAACCTTAAGACAATGAAAAATAATGTGTATAAATTATAAAACTTTGGGTACCAGTATACTGTCTAATGTCCCCTCCATTCCTGTAGCTAAAAAACTGACCTAAAGTCTTAAACAAATCTGAAATAACAATTTTAGCATTTACCTTTTGCTACAATAAGAAATATTACTTTATTGAAGCATAAATCTCTATAAGGTTTGATATTAATAAGACAATTCTAACATACACAGATACACTAATAGAGCTTTCTGCTACGTATTTGCTGTTTTGGTTAAACACTGTAGCTTGCATATTCAATCAACATAGGAAATTTGCTATGCTAAAAATATACAAACAAAAAAATAAAAAAATGTTAAAACATCTTTTTCTATAATGTAATTTAATATTGAATCATAAATATCTTTTATTCAACAAAATATCACGTTTTTAAATATAGGCATACTTATATCAAGAGATGCTTTGTTTAATACATTATGCCAAATAGACCAGGTAATCAATAAATAAATAATTAGGTAGATAGAATAGTTATTTCTCGCATCGTATTATAAACGGCTTTCCGCGGATATAGAAAGTACAATTATGAGATTAAAACTAGTTTTTTTAGCCCCGCGGTGCCGAAGGCACCGGCTAAAAAAGCTGGTTTTAATCTTATGATTGTACATTTCTATATTCGTTGAAAGCTGGATATAATATGATGCTAGACATAGTTTTTTCGTATGGATGAGAACCGGTTCCTATCCACCGGATTCGAATGAATACGAGAAAAATAATTATCATGTAATAAAAATGAAAAAAAAATCCATTTTGTTTAAAATGGACATACAGACTGTATTGTACTGGTTTTAGACATTTCTAATATACCTTGTTAAGTTGTTATATCTTTAGGCTATCCGTTATGGACAGACAGACAAATCTCAAATTTTGAAAACTTAGCTTTTAAAAATAATAACTAAAGATAATAGTTAAAATAAAGGTAAAACAAATTATATATGCAAAAATTCCGCCGGCAATCTTTGAGAGCAAATTTTTATTATCCATTCGGAAATATTGAAAGTGTTGGCTTAAAGGCTTTTTATACCATAGAATACAATGGATATAGAATAAGCGTGGTTATTGTGACAGGAGATGAATTGTAGTCAATTTAGGTTTTTAACATGGACATAACTTTATGGTTAATTCGTTCATCCACTAGGAGTGGAAGGGATGGGGTAAAGTGAGGGGAGGAGGTGCGTAGATGATGGGTTTCGTTATTTTAGCCAGCTACAAGCTTCATCTTAAGAGAGTACAAGTTAATCTGGTGTAAGATTCATATGTAGGCGTAAAGACGAATGTCTTTGAAAACGCATGTTAAGGTTGCACTTTAAACTTCAAATTTGGCTAGAGGATTCCTGTGGCAGTAAGGTTCAATAAAGAAAGCGCAGTAACTCTATAATCAATAACAGAAAGTCAGTACGTACACTTTAAAACAATATTTATCTTTAATTTTTTTTACATGTAACTGGCGTCTACGGCCGTAAAGACTTATACGGGCATTTGTTGGAAGATAGGGGATGATATCGTGAGGTAAGTCGATTCTCATTTTGATTATATTATTATTTTTTTTTTTTGGGGGGGGGGGCGGGTAGACATAGTTATTTTACGGGGCGCTTTCTATGATGTTACTTTCAGATAAGGATAATTATCCTGTTCTTGCGACTTTAGCATAACGATTCCTAGACCAATTAGGCACATTAAGAAAATAATGTGAGCTTATTAATATTCAGGGAAGTCCAAGCTTTCTTATTTTGAAGGGGGTAAAATGAGGGTTTTCGAAGGTCTATTGGGGTATTCTAATATGCTTTTAAAATTTATTTAAGTATGTAAAATTTTGTTTTGTATCTAAATATACATAATCTTTGTTGAAGGCGCTATGGTGTTAACTAACTGCTTATATCCCGGGGCAAATATCTCCCCCCAGAAAACACTGTATAGTGTATATATATTATGCAAATTAACTCATTGAGAAATCAGTAGTTACACATGGCTAACAGGGATAAATATTACTTAACGACGGATCTTGTTAAAGGTCCTCAATTGCTTTTTATAACTTTTTTGGGGTAGAGAAACTGCTTTAATTTTTTTAAATCAATCATTTATTCTCAAATTTTGAGTCTGGTTCTGTCTGTGTGTACCGAAAGAACTCGCTAACCGCTGAACCGATATGGAACTGTTTTATGTGAAGCATCTCAAAGGTCCAGGGAAGATTTATCACAATTTTGTAGGAGGGGACCTTTACCCTCAGTAGAGAAATACCCCCCCCCCCAATTTCAAAAAAAAAATATTTTTTAAAACTAAACTGTATATTGAACTCATGGTAATTTTATTTATCATCATTAACCCTTACAGATCGGGCCCCAATTCCCACCTTATCAGATCGGGGGGGGGGGGGGGGGGGGGGTATCCCTCTATCTCGGCTCCTGTTACAGATAAAGATTTTTTTCTGGTGTCTCATGTGTATTTGTAGAGAAAATTACTTTTTCTAGTCATAGCGGTCAGGCCGCTTTTTAGCGTCCAGCCGCTAAATTTTTAAAAAGCTGTAGAGTGGCCAATTTTGCAGTTAGGATGACCAAATTTTAGGACGAACTTTTATTTTTCATAACAAAAAAAATACTTTTTTTCTGATCATCGCCGAAAAACGGCAAATAACGGAAACCGCCATTTTCGGCGGTTACGGCGGTAAAACGGCGGTTGGCGGCGCCAATTAATATTTTTATCTATTTATTGTTGCTCAAGGATTTACCAAAAAAATTTATAGGTCTCTAGCTGTAATAGAAGCCACGATATTCATGATATATGTCTGTAGTAAAAGTCGGTCAGGGAGCGGTCAAACGGTCATAACACCAATTTTCTCAGAAGGTCATTTAGGTTTCTACCTTATACACAAAAGTCATAATGTAGAAATTAAGATTTATTTAGAATTTTTTCTAATTTTGGTGCTACCCAACCGACTTTGACCGGACACCACGACCGGCACAGACCAGATATCCTTATAAGATCAACTCGTGCCGACGTATGTATAATTACTAAACTTAAAAAGTCATGAAGTCACAGCTCTCCATCTTACCTACAAAAAAAATTAGATTGAAAAAACTAGAGGGGGGGCTCTCGGAGCCCTCCCACCCCGATCTGTAAGGGTTAACAATGTACAGCTCTTTATCGTCCATTGTCTTATCCCTTGATATCCCTGAACAGACAAATATTATGCGCACAACCCAGGGATCTTAAGGGATCAGACAATGAACAATAAATTGATTTGAATTCCCAATGACGTTAAAACAAATTAACCTTTTTTTAAATTAAAACTACCAGTAGACAGGTTTGACAAGGAATAAGATATCGTATTTATAAAACTTTGGTTACCAGTGTGACTTACAGTCCTATGTTCCTTTCCTCCCTGACACAATCCCTTCTGACAATCCTTTTTAGGTGTGCAATTAATATCCAAGGGTACAATCTTTTGTAGCTCCCAGAGTAATAACATATTGTAAGTTTACAGCATAATATATACCCTAAAAAGTCTACTAGTGTATTGTTATTCTTATGGATTTATACATCATAGAACCAGCTCTTGGTATATTTTATCTTTCTAAAGCATCTGTATGGTAACTTAGTTATTAAAATGGGTTTATTAAAACATTAGACATAGATAATTAGTTTTTGAAAAAAGGATTATGTAACCTTAAATTAAAAGAATAGAGTGGGCATGAGCTATATGCTTTTTTGCCCAGACGAAAAGGGTCTTCACCGCTTGGGCCAGGCAGTTGTATAGATTACTCATCTATACTTAAACATTTATTATTTGATCCTATTGGTTTTCTACTTAGCTTAGAACTCCCATCTTTTAAACTAAACGAAAATAGCCCAAAATCATCCTGGGACCTATGTGAGGCTTGAAAATTAATTATACTGGTACCCAAAGTTGTATCGAAACAATCTTTCATTCGATGTCTTAAAGTCTTTGGATATATTTATAAAATAATGATTGGATTTTACAAGCTTTTCCTATTATAATTTGAATCTAAAGAAAAGTAATTAATATGTGTAAATAAATTTATCGTCCATTGTCTTATACCTTAAGATCCATGATTTCGGGTAAATGTAATTTGATCATGAATTTCTTTGTGACCAAATAGATAACTGACTACTGAGCATCTACTATGTAACTCAATTTTTTCGTCTGCCTGTCTATTTCAATAATGACATTTTCTCGTTTTATTTTAATGCTACATTTTAACTAACCCTTTAATACTCTTTAGAGATTCGTTTGTCAATTCAAGTATTAAGGATTTATTTGTAAAGAATTTGGTTTTAAGTCATTTGATTTTAAGGTATCTTTTTGTGTGTTCGTTTCTTTAAATAAGGAAAGCAATAGATAGACAAGTAAACTTAGATTGCTTACTTATAAATTTCGAACTCTATTTGTTGACTTTGGCTTTGGGGGGAGGGGGGGAAATGTTATTTACTCGGCTGCTATTTAAGACCATTTCACTTTTTTGTGAGTATCTAGCATACAACCCACTTGGTCCGTCGGTCTTTCGGTCCTGTTATAAATATTTAAAGTTTATCTCCTTCTGTTTAAATATCACTGAATATCTGCGCTATAACTCACTTTGTCTGTTTGTCTATCAATAATTTTTGTTCTTCGCTACTCTTGTAATTCAGACTGTATTTGATCTACTTGTTTTAGACTCTACAGTCTTCACGCAGTTATCAATACCTGTTCAAAGTGTTTTTCAGTTTTACACATTGTACTTTAATATGGTTTTCTAATAAACACCTCCGCTTAATATCAACATAAAATGAAGGTTTCTTACAGAAAGAGAGGGGACAACGGGCTCTTTATTACACCAATCCCAAAAGTTGTATAATAACGTTTTTTTATTGGTTGACTTAACAACTTTGGAGACTTTCATCGAATTTTGATTGGTTGGTTCAAGAAGTTGAGAGACCAAACTTTTCAACCACTAATTTTAATCTACAGAAGGTGTAATTTTGTGTATCATCATTGGGGTTGTACATTAATTTATCGGTCATTGTCTTATCCTTGGTTTCTTACCTTGAACCTTGGAGCTGTAATTCAATGTATGTTGCTTTATAGCCCTAATTTACCTATCCTATAACTTACATCTAAAAAAGTTGCCAAAAATCTTTAAAAAATCGTATTTGTTATGTCAACTACATAAATGTATATTGGGCACGTGACAATAAGGTATTGATATTGATCAGCATTCTAACACACACAGGATAGCGTCAACACAAAGACACACAAAAAAAAACACTGGCTAGCCTTATCCCTATTGGAAAGATGTCAAAAGCTATACTTTATATAGTTGTTTTGCTCAAAATGTAGTGTCTAATCGTCCTTGACATCATTATTACAATAATCAATAATCATATCATGTAAAAATGTTGTAGGTAATAATTATACATTCTGGTAACGATTATAGAGCTGCTAAGCTTTCTAAATCGTACCTAAATAATAAAGGAATCAACACGACAAGTTTGAAAATTTAGCGGATAATTCCTAAAGGCCTAAATTAACAATAAGATCTATCCATTAATGACAGGCGTATGTACGGACTAACCCTCAATTGGAAAAAACCTTCGCTTTAAAAAAGCATGTAATAGAATTTAAACTAACTGGTATGGACACCTTTACTATCTGATATATATGAAGATGTTCCTCCTTCAATATATTTCAAAGAATTAGTATTTAATTATAGAGAAATACTCTATTTGCCAATTTATATGAATTTATAAATCTTTTATAAACTAACAATAGATGATATATGTAATAATATGAATTTGCTAAACTATTTATTAGTTTAGTTTATTGTAAAATATATTAAATTGAAAAGTTTTATGTATTTTCATTTTTGACAACAAACTTAACGGAAAATTGAAAGAGAGAAATTTTGAAATTAAGATGAACGACGATCTTCGAAAAAGGAGAATTTTTCTTATCCTCATTCAAAAGTAACAGGATGTCTGTCTGTCTATGTGTGTGTACCAAAGGATCTCGCAAACCACTGAACCAATATGGTTCTATTAAAACAATGTAGCTTCTTAAAGATACCGGGAATGGAGAACTTTTTTGGAGGAAGGCACCACCAACCTCCCAAGATAAATCGCCGCTAGAAAAAATTCCCCAAGCTAAATTTCTGTTTTAAATTCCTTCTAAAAAAACTTTTCTTTTTCTTTTTAAAAATAAGAAAAAAATGGGGGGGGGGTATTATAAACCATTACTTCTATTGTGAGATAGTTAGAATAAGAATAAGAGACCACACACCATTATTTCTCATTTCTCTTCAAATTATAAACAAAAATTTCAATGCTTTGAACTTATATTATTAATTAAATCTAAAACAAATGCAATGATAAAGAGCAGTAAACCTTTTACTTTTTGAATACTGATTCCTATGACAATAAACTACAATGCTTTAAGTATAGAATCTCTATAATATTAATCATGTCCTAAAAATGTAAGTATGTCCCCTGAATTTTAACTATTATGCAAAAAATTCACACCATTTTGTTTAAGATTATAAATTAATAATCTACTTTTTAAAGTTTTGACACTTAAGATAATAATCAACAATTAATCATGTTCATTCTAAATATTGTCTGATTTTGAAGCTTCGTTTTTATGGTCGTTGTCATCCTTTTTTTTAATTTAACACTTTATTGTATTGCAAAAATGATTTTGGAATTGCTTAGGACATACAAGTGTTTTTTAAAGTTTTGCATTTAAAAGAACCCCGCCGACAAAGAATGGATTGACATATGTTATACTGTAGTTCTTTTTATTGCAAACTCTATTGACACCCGATATCTTCAGGGATAAGAGAATAGAAGATAAATTAATGTAGTCCTCCAATTAGGATAAATAAAATTACCTCCTCTGTAGATTGGTGGCAAAGTTTGGACAGAGCTAGTTTGTGCAACCAAATCAAGACCTGATAAAAGACCCCAAAGTTTTAAGCCAACGAGTAAGAGACACGTTTATAAAACTTTGGGTACCAGTATAATTGTCTGTCCTATGTACCCTCCCTTCCTAACTCCGACTCTGATAACATTTTCGCATTCCATTTTTTTAAAGAACAAAACTTCTCTATGATAAAGTGAAAAAACTTTTAAATTGTGTTTCCCAGGACGATTAGGAACAATGCTAAAAAAGTAACAATTTTGGAATATTATTCTCTTTAATATTCACTATTATTTCACCCCTAGCATCAATGGGTGGGTGGGGGAGTTTAGCAAAATAGCATAAAATCTCTCAAAAACAGTTATAGAACTTCCCTAATAATTACAACCAGTTAATTTCCATCATTTTCGGAGTTCTTTATGTTTAGACTAAACAAACTTACAACTTTTATCACTTTATTACATTGTTTGTTAGTCTGTCTAATTCATTGAGCTTTGGATGTTGTAATCCCTGTTTATTTACTTATAATTTTATTCTCCAATATTCGCGGAAGGGTGTCTATATCACGATGTGATAAATAACTATTATACCTCCAAATTCATGATTGGTAATCTATCTATCTTTGTAGTAACATTTACATGACCAATAACAATTATTTTAATATATTCAATTTTTAAATGGACATGTGTTTGTAAGCTTATGAACCACTATTCTCTTGTTGTTGTTTTAAAAAATCAGCAAATTAATTTTTTAGCAAATGCGCGAAAACTTAAAAAAAACATTGTTGGTTATCGACCGACAGATATACACAAAGGATATAATGATATTTAGAGTAGCTTTGCTTCTTATATATGATGTTTATTTTATCTCATCCTTATAATAAAGTAACAGGATGTGTGTTTGTCTGTTTGTTTGTACTAAAGGATCTCGCTAACCGATGAACCAATCGGGATCTCCTTAACAGGGTAGCTTCTCATAGGTCCCGGAAAAGTTTTTAACTATTTTTGGGAAGGCTACCACCACCCTCCCATGAGAAATCACAAAAAATCAATTTTTTTACGTTTCTCGATTTAACAAAGAGAGTTTAACTAAACATAACCGTCAAACGCAACATAGACATATTTAAATATAAAAAAAACATTTAAAGTGCCAATAGAGGCCTCTAGGGGCGTAGCCGCTAGTTTTAGATTAGATATAAAAGAAAAGTTGAGAAAAAATAGATTTTCTTCTACAGCAAGAGGTCTTAAAGGATAAAACAATGCACGATAAAATGATGTTTAACCCCAGTTATGGAAAACAAAATTACCCTTTTTGTGGAATGGTTAAAATGTTTCGGCTCTTTTTGTTTGTAATAAACAATCAAGGTTTTTTAAGAGTCCCTAAAGTTTTTAAAAGAACTTAGTGAATTTTGGGGACCAGTATAGTTTACATTCCATAAGGTATGAATCTTAAGAAACATATCTACTACTGATTGGTATATATGTATGGACACTCAAGTATTCTGCATACATTTGTAAATTTGAAAGGGCTACACACACAGGGGAGGAATGATGGACAGACAGACACATTGAAATATATTGAAGATTTACTGGACATTTAAAACATTTTCAATTGGATTTGGAAAATATACAACTTCCACTTTACGAATCATGAAAAACAAAGAGCTACTGTAATTTGTAATGGACAACAAAAATCTTGAAAAAATTATTTACATCCCCAATAAAGATTACCCCTTATGTAGATTGTTTATATCAATACATTTCATATGCTAATTTTATAAAAAAAAAATGTTGCTTTTTATATATTTTTAATTTTCATGAGATGTAGTTGTATTATTAAAAATGTTTTTCCTTTTTGTGACAATTTTTGCATCATGTATAAGCGAAGCACTTCTATAATCAAGTTAGTACGCGATATAAAATATCCTGTGATTAAGCAATTTGTTTACAAAAAGATTTGTTCAGATTTAGATTTTGAATTAATAATTTAATATTTAGTTTTTGTAAGTTTTTAAGTGTCGAATGGATATAGTATACGTGAATATATTGACAGGGGAAAATTTGTCGTCAATTCAGGTTGTTTATATGAATTTCATTTTTTGGTCAGTCAGTTCCAGTAGGAGTATGGATGATTTGGTAAAGGGGGTGGATGGGGGGGGGGGTGTACCGTTTTTTAGCCAGCTGTGAGTTTCACATTATAAGAGCACATTAAAGTCTAGTGCAACATACAAGCAATTATAAATCGATAAGGCACCCTCAAATTATTTTTTTTTGAGGGGGGTAATCTTTATATCATAGAGGCAAGGACATCCAAGGTTTTCTATTTGGGGGGGGGGGGGGGGGTTACACCATTACCCCCGTTGGACGTCCCTGGATTTAACTATCATTGTATGTTTTGTATTATAAATTTCTGAATCAACAATGTTTTTGCCACTGTATGTGGAACGACATCTGTATAAATGATGTACATAGAGACGTGAACTGTCCACCTACGTAAATGAGGTGAACCAGTTTTTAAAGAAAATCTTGATAAATTGTTAACTTTTTTCCGTTATAGCTTTTACTGGGGCTGAGAACCGGTCCTTATCCAGCGGAGATTAATCGGTTTCAAAGCCATTCTGGAAAAGTATATATCTTTACGATTTCTTATTATCTGATTTTTAATATCCTTTTGGTTGATTTGTGAGATAAATTTATTTGATCTAATATATCCTAGGAGAAAAGGTTAGAAAGATTTTTTTTGTAGATTAAATTGAAAGAAAATATGCAGGGACATATTGACAGGGGAAAAATTTGTCGCCAATTTAGGTCGCTACCATGGACATCATTAATCGGTTTGTTCGTTCATCTAGTAGGAGGGTAGGGGATGGGGCACAGGAGGTAGAAGGTGGTAATCTTTATTTTAGCCAGCTGCAAGTATCACTTTATTAAAGTACAAGAAAGTATTAATATATGGTAACTACATAATCTCACAAATCAGTTATGTGACGTCATAAAAATGAGGGATTATCCATATCATGTTTAGGGGTTTCTTTCCACTACTCCAGAATTTCATGTTCTCTAAAAAGTGAAACTTGCAGCGGGCTAAGATAACAATTCTCCCTCTCAAACTCTTTAACCAATCCTCTCCCCTTCTACTTAATGAACAAACTGACTAATAAAAGAGCAAATTAAAACGAGATTTTCCACGTATTTTCTACACTTTATGAAAATTTTAAAATTTTTTTTTATAAAAACTGTTCCCTAATCTCGGACACAATATTCATACTCTTGTTAAAAATCTCGCAAATTTTTCATCTTGGTGGAACCTGAATTGGTTGGTTTAAATGGTTGTCATACTAGAACATTACATTTTTTAGTAGCGAAGCTACTCTACAATTGAAATTGTATGTATGTCCTCCGGGAAATGTTTTTTTTTAAAGTAAAAGGCTGATTTTATTTTGAGATTAACTATGGGAGCTTAATTAATTTGGTTGGAAGGTATCATTGGAAGGTGTTATTCTACTAGCTCGAGGGCATCTCATCTACAACTGACTTGGTCCGTAGGTCTATCTGTAATGATCTAGGGATATCTGACTTCAATATATAATTTTTTCTTGGTTTTTTTATCGGTAATGTCTTATAAAGACTAAAGATGAATATCTTTTGATCCGTTGGTATGTCTATAAGAAACTGTCCTTTCGTACGTCAATCTGAAGGACTGTCTTAACGGATAGTACTGATAGTTTATTAGGAATGTTAGAATCTTCCTATTTTAATCAAACCTTGTATGATTCCTGTAACAATTTGAAAGCACACATACTTATCAATCATTACCAGTATGTCAATTTTAAACATATTGTTCTAAAACTAAATTTATATGTTGACATTATTCTGTAGTTAGATTATGATTGTTGATACCTTGGTCGATTAGGAACAATTATATTAAGCATTATTAATTCAAGAAAAACTGCTACAGGCTTATATCGAATTTATGTACAGACTTCTAAAGAATTTTCTGTTGTTAAAGTTCTGTTTAAATTCAGTCTAAAACTAATTGAATAATTGAATATTTAAAGGTCTAGAAAAAGTTAAGAAAAATTATTAGTTAAACCAACTATGATGCTATGAACCACAGGGGTGTAGATATAGGTCAATAGGATGAAAAAGTGATTTAAAGAGTAGATGCTCAATAATATAGGTAAGCAATGTAACGACAAAAACCAACCGCCAAATCTCAAATATTAGCCGAGTATTATTACTGTATTATAGCCGAGTATTACACCAGATATATAAAGAAATTAGGAATAAAAGAGTAGCTATGCTAAAAACACATCTTCCATTCGTTGCTCTTACAATTTAGTTGGTTCATACTAGCAGTGTCCAAACTGTTTTACCAATAAATTGTATTACCAAAGAGTGTGCATCAATCTTTCATCAACTTTGAATTTTCAATTGACCAATCCTTACACCCTTTTGAAAGTCAGAACTTGTAAATACGTTAAATTTTTCAAAGTAAAACAATATCTGAAAATTATACTTTACATTAGTTTCAAAGCAAGCCATCTCAGGGGAAAGGGACAGTCAATCACAAATTTTACCTTTTAAAAATATTTGACTACGTTTACCTAGATGCGTCTATGCGTCCTTCCGTAGTCCGTAACGCTATGGGGAAATGTGATTTTCTCGGCTGTTATTCAAGATAGACGGCTGATTTTTTGTGAAGTTTCCCTAAACCATTAAACATCCAGCATGTAATAAAATTAAGCCTCCAAGATTTTATTGTGCTTCTCTATTTGTAAATATACCTTTAAAATATAGTAGGAGGGGAGGGTGAGGGGGATATTGTTATTTCATCCCGCTGTGAGTTTCACTTTATCAAAGAAAATCTGTTGTAACATTTATGATGATACATCCATTGTTATTTCATTTGTTAATTTTGATTATTTTTTTATTCCTTCTCCCTGAAAATATATCTTACCAATGGTCCAAGAAAAAAACATGAACAGAGAGAATGAGATGAGAGAGAGAGAGAGAGAGAGAGAGTGAGAGAGAGAGAGAGAGAGAGAGAGAGTGAGAGATAGAGAGAGAGAGAGAGAGAGAGTGAGAGATAGAGAGAGAGAGAGAGAGAGAGAGAGAGAGAGAGAGAGAGAGAGAGAGAGAGAGAGAGAGAGAGAGGGAGAGAGTGAGAGATAGGGAGAGAGAAATATAATACAATGTTTTTGTATACAAAAATACAGGGGTAAAACTTACATCAAGTTTGTGATGGTAAGTTTGCCTAAAATATTTGGAGAATTTATTGGGTTGTGCAAACAAGCAGTGTCTAAACTTTTTAACAAATCACTTAGATCTACAGTTTTGTTTATCATAATTGAGGGTTTACATCAATCTATTAATTTATCCCTTAAGAACCCTAATTTTCCATTCAGCCAGTAGTTTCCGAGATCTCGGGTATAATATAGGGATGAAAAAGATATTTATTTTAAGATATATTTTGCCCTGGTTGTGTAAATCACTTACAGTGTTACAGTGTTAGTTGTTTTAATAGATTATACATCATATATTTACTTAGATTACTCTGTATTTTTATACTAAAGTAACTGGATGTCTATATGTCTTTCTGTACGTACCTAATGATCTTGATAACCCCTGAACCGATTTAGTTCTCCTTTACATTGTATCTTCTCATAGGTCCTGGGAAGGTTTATAGCTAATTTTGGGAGAGTACCAACTGCCTCCTAAGAGAAATCTCCCCTAAAAAAACAAAAATTTGAAGTAGAGTAGCTACAAATTAAACCTTTTTAAGGTCGAAAAAGCATTCTAGCTTTTTAATACCATTTTGTCTCTAAAAGTTGTCTGAAAGTTAACGTTATCACTGAGATCTTAATAGACAAAGAAAAACCAACGAAATAATATCTTAAACTGAGTAATATTTGCTTCTCCTCCAAATTATAAAATAGAAAAAAAAATTCAAGGGGGAAAATGGTCGGTGAGAAAATTAATGCTTTTTAAAATAAAAAAAAGGTTTAAAGTTTACATAAACTATTAACTATCTATCTATCTATGCATCTTTTTATCTAATAATATGGGATGAAATATAATCAAGCACTGCACCCCCCCCCGCATCCCGTTATTTTTAAAATAGATGGAAATTATGGGGAGCCGGAGGCTCCCAAACACAGTGCAGTCAATGCCTGCGCTTACCTATTTCTCCGGGGCTACACTGTATATAACCTAATCTAACCTAAACTAAAGTAATAAACAAAACAAAAACTACCCCCCACCCAACTATTTTCAATTCTAAATAAAGAAAAGGTGGGGGGGTCCAGGGCTAAAAAGGCACTTTAAGGGAAAACGTCAATTGTGTCACGGATCTAAAGGGATAAGACAATGGCTGATAAATTGATGTACATTCCCAATGAAGATACAAAAAATTACCCCTTCTGCAGATTACAATAAGTGGTTGAAACGTTTGGACACTTAACTAAATTAACCAACCAATCAAAATTTTATAAAAAAGTCCACAAAGTTGTTCAGCCAATTAATAAGTTACAGTTATTTAAGACTTTGGGGACTAGAGTAATAAACAGCCCAATATCCCCTCCCTCCCTGCAATAGTGTATATATAAGAAAGGTTTAATTTTGTCATAAATCAATAGAACAAGTAGAAACAATAATGTTGCTCATTATAAAATCACTTTTTTCAACACATAAATTAAACCAAGGATAAAAATATCCATAGAAACATTTTTTCTTTTCAAAATAAATACAATTTTAATATTAAAACTTATGTTTCGAAAGTTTTGAAATCTGGTACCAAAAAAAAGATAAATGAAGTTAAATTGCCTGGTTATAAAGTAGCTTCACAACTAGAAGAGCCTTGTTGGTAAGGTGATAGGTTCGAATCTAGGCCAACGCCACAACATAACTAAAATAATTACTTTTGTTGCTATATTAGATGCACGACATTAATAATTATATTAGGATGGAATGCTTTAGCCCAAAGCATGCACGCTTGGACCTCAAAACAAAAGTCGTGCAACTGAAGAGTTGGTTATCTGTTGGATGTTTTGTCTTCAACATATACTTTATCAGCAAGATTTGGTTCAGAGATACATCAAATTAGGATTTAAAGATGAGAGAAAAATACTACAAAATTGTAGAGTAGATTTGTTATTTTAACAAGGTCAATAATAGTTGGAAAAGATATTTTTTGAGTTTAAAAAGCAAGAGGGAGATAGGTCATCTGAAGAAAAAGAAGTAATGGTTTTTCTTATGATATACACCCCCCAAATGTCGAGTAGATCTCTACAATGAACATACTTAGTAATTACTCGTTCTGAAAGTTATTATTAATTAAACATTAATCACTGATGATTTTTACAATCTTATTAAGATTTTAAAAGTTCTTTAAAGTTTTAATCCAACGATTGAGAGATATAACACTTTGGGTAAACAAAATGAAATAGGTTTTAATCATTTCAAATATGGACATTTTGCATGAGAATACTTTATAATTTTAATCTGCTACTATTTATTTTGAAAATATCTTTTCTTGTTTTTTAATGGAAATAATACTAAACACTTATCGAATTTAAATCGGTTAAAAATCATATTTCATCTAAATAACATGCTATTAAAATTAAAGTGATTTTTTTCCTAAGCTTTCTTTTAGATATATGACCAGCATAGGTTATGTTTAGAATACACAGGGAGGGAGGGAGGGGACCATAAAATATACTGGTACCCTAAGTTTTAAAAAAACATTATCTTATTTGTTGGCTCTAAATCTTTGGGTTCTTTGATTGTTTAATTCCAAACTGGTTTATCCAAACATTTTACCAATAATGTTTATCTACAGAAGCGGTAATTTTGTTTATCATCATTAGGGGCGTATTCAAATTTATTGTCCATTGTCTTATCCCTTATGATTCCTGGGACTACATGTATTATGATAAAACTAATATTAGTTTAGAAAGGACCATTATCGCCCCTGGCCACAGAAATACTTGGAATAAAAAAGGGTTAAAGGGCCAGGTAACATTTAATAATTTTTAGCAACTTAAAATCATTTTTTATCAAAAGTAATAGGATGTCCGCCTAACTGTGAGTATGTCTGTTTCTCTTTCTGTTTTACTACCTCGCTAACCACAGGACCGACTTGGATCTCCTTTACAGTGTAGCTTAATACAGGTTTTTAGGAAGGTTTATAACCATTTTTGTTGGGGGTGACACTAAAATTTACCCAAAAAAAGATTTTACACCAAGCCGTACTAAAACTTAAATGAAGATTTGATACCACGCCTTACTACATGAAGAGATAATACTGAACCGTTTTAAACTTATATAAAGAGAATTGATACTGAGCCGTACTAAAACTTTAAGAGAAAGTTGATAACAAGCAATACTTAAGCCTAAATTAAGAGTTGATACCGAGCTCTACTAAAATGTAAACGAAGAATTTTATACTGGGCCGTACTTAAAAGTAAATAGAGAGTTGATACCCAATCATACAATAAAAGGTAAATTAAGAGCTGATACCAAGCCTCGCTATAATATAAATAAAGAGATAATACTGAGCCGTATTAAAACACATATAAAGAGTATATTTTGAGCCAGACTAATACGTTTCTAGATAGTTGTTACCAAGCCATTGCTAAGGGTGCTGGATTATGTGTGAAGGAGATATTATCTTTTCAATAAATTAGAAGAACCATGCGTAGATATCACGCTACATTTTATTAAAACGAGGCTAACCACATCCATTTGTGTGTGCGTCTGTTTATCTAAAGCCTTTTTTTCTATCAAATCAGAGGTGGATTCTTGAAAAAAATTGCCCCACTAATCGCTTAGTGGGGCAAAATTGTTTTCGTGAAAAATCCACCAAAATCACATTTTAGAGGATTTTTCACGAAAACAATTTTGCCCCACTAAGGGATTAGTCTAAAAGTCTAACACAAAAAATTACTATTTTTGGGACATTTTAAGACTTCTAGCTGGCTTTTGAAATTGTACAATGTTGATTATTGTATTGTTCCTTATTATCTATTTTGGGGAAATTCTTAATTGACATCATGTCTTACTAAAATTAGTTTTTAGTCGCAGATTCCCTTTAATTTTTTTTGACAAATATGTCAAAAATATTCAAAATATCAAGAATATTCAAATGAACGTAAAGACTTTTTGATAATCCTATTATATAAAGTATAAATTTTTTTGTCTATAGCGAAGGATCTCATTACCTGATGAACCGATATAGTTCTCCTTTAAAGTGAAGCTTCTTATAGATCCAGGGAAGATTAAAACTATTTTGGTGGAGGGTATCTCCACCCTTCCAATAAAAAATTATCTCCCCCCATAAATATATATTAAATTTTTTAAAATCTAAAAATGAAAATGAGGGGGGTTCAAATTCCTCCCCCCCCCCCCCCACCCCCCTCAACCTTTAAGGACGTAGCCGCTAGTAATTATAAAACTGCGACACTTCCATATCATTCCTTATAGTTAGATGAATCATAGTGCAATTTTGGAATACATTCTAACATGCTAAATTTTAAATCGTAGCTAAACCGATCAGAAAGACTAAATAGTTTTGCTTTTATTCAAAAGTTATTCTGATCTTCTTAGAGTATTTCTAAGTTTACTAGCATAAAACCATATTTGACATACACAAATGCATGCTCAGTAGGATTTAAATCCCTTTTCAATGGATATCAATCAAGTCAGTCAAAATGTTTACTTTTCCAACCAAACCAAAGCTGCAAAAAAAGGGGTCGGACATGGCTGAATAAAAATGGGGCGGGGAGCGAAAAATTTGCAAATTGTACTTTTCTGCCGCTGTGCGAAAAATTGGTATATGTGTATGCTTATAATGGATGGATGTGTGTTTAATGGAGGAGGTACTGCAAGAATTATCAAGTTTAATAAGTTCAAAATTAGTTTGAACTTTGGACATTCTAAAAAAATTGTATCTTTGGCGTTCATTTAAATTACAACTGGACGGCAAATTAAATTTTTGAAAAAGATCATTTAAGAAGCTCCTTTTAGGTTAGATTATGTTAGGTTAGAAGTGTCCCGCAGGGATATATGATCCCCAAAGGAGCTAGGAATTAGGGCAATGGGCGAGGTTTGATAGTCAAGAAAAAGGTTTTAGTGAAAGCTCCGAGGAAAAAGGGATTTATGCTTGTCTCTGATTGTGGATGGGTGGAGATTTAAATTTTGAAATCTGTTGAAAAAATGGGGGGAGTTATTCCTGGAAATTATCTTAAAAGTTTATAAGTATGTATATGATTTCTCTAATCGTCTTATAGACAGTTTTTCGTGGATAATAACATTATTAGCCCGGACCTTCATCCCCTCGGGTCACTGAAGAACTTGAAATAATCATATTATCAATTTATTTTTGTGTTTACTTATCATAATTTCCATCCATCTGTTTATATAATCTAATATAAGAGTAAACCCCATTTTGAATGGGGGAAGGGGGCGCATTATTATACACGTAACTATTTATTGTAGGCATACTTTTAATAAAGATGCATTAATAGAGGTACATTTTAGACTAATATCTAAAATTCAAAAGTTTTTAAATTGATGATTTTTAGATGCCTAATATCCCTAAAAGTATCAGCTTACATGACTGACTTAGAGATGTTGTAAAAATTGCATAAAATAGGATTCTCTATAGAGACATACTTACATTTTTAGGACTTTATTATAGAGAAGTTGCGCTTGAAATATTGTACCTTGTTGTCCTCGGAATCATTGCTCAAAAATCAAATAAATAGAATTATTATTTGTTATTATTGGACGTGCTCATCCTTATTCATTTATCTTATATCTTTTTTTGTACTCGCCCAATAGTTTGCGTATGTGTGTACCTTACAGAATTCAGTGTAACGAAAAACACACACACTAACACACACAGACGCGCACACACACTTACACGCACTAAATTCATTAACCACGCTTTTCATTGCCTTTTCCGGAGTTAAGCAAGCAAGGGTTTACTTTACATCTGAGATTAGAAGACGCCAATTTTTTTAAGTTTTTTAGAAATGACGATTTTTTGTATTTAGGGTTGGTCCGTATATCTGTATCGGATAGTTACTGTAGTTAATTAAGACATGTTAAAAATGTTCTATTTGTTTCTAACTAACAAGGCAATTTTTTTAACAGTCAGGTACTATTTATAGAAAGATTTCAAGCTTTGATAATTGCCTTATCCAGCAGTAACTTAATCTTTGATAATTTTCCAGGATGGACTGAACATACTCACATTTTTAATCTTAATTATATAGATGATTTCTTGTTGTAATGATAATCAATATTTTAAAAATAAATTATTAAGATTAGTATATACGGATTTTTGGTACTTTTTGCTATGTCATCTAAACTGTTACAGAAATAATCATGTAAAGGTTAAATCGATATGACAGAAATTCTTGCATGCCTGAACGATCAGCAAGGCTATCTGTTACGGTCATATGCATGGACGGGCGTTCGTACGTACGTACCGAACCCAAATTATAGAAATACTTCGCTTCTAAAAAATCTAAAATCGGTGCCTGCTAAGTAACATAGGGCATATCAAATAATTTAATGAAAAGGTTGCTCCACTTTAATTGCACATAAGAACTAAATATTTCAGACATTCCATCTCTCTTCTTTTTTAAAGGAAAAACTAAACAAGGATGACAACATTCTTAAAAGCAAAGCTCTGCAAAAAAAAATATATAATAATTGCTCATTTACATCCCTATAATAAAGTAACAGGATCTATGTGTGTGTGTACAAAAGGATCTCCCTCACCACTGAACCGATTTGGTCCTCCTTTACAGGGTAGCTTTTGGGAAGGTTTATAACTATTTTGGGGAAAGGAAACACCACCCTCCCAAGAGATATCGCCCCTAGAACAACGACCTCCACCCTGCCAAATAAATTTTGTTTTCTTATTCTTTTTACATTAAAGAAACAGAAGTCTGCAAAACATTTTATATGATTCTAAGCTTAAGCTGTTATGCCTAATTGTTCCAGAAATATAAAATAATTGAGAATCTTTATAGATTTTTTAAAACTAGTCCTTATAGCTTCAAGGACAATTCTAGCATGTCATATTATACTAAAAGACGTAGAGACGTGCAGATGGACTGACCCTAATTTATAGAAAATCTGTGCTTATAAAAAGTATGTAAAGATCAAGTTTAATTATATAAAATTAAAACATATTAAATACCACACATATATTATGTGTATTTTATTATGGCAAAACAATGTAAGTTTTTATTAATTCTCCATCTATCTTTGTGTACAACTAGTGGCTTCGCCCCTAGAGGCCTCTATTGGCACTTGAGGTGTGTGTATGGTAAAAATTTAGTTTTAAAAGAATGAAAAAAAATTTATGAGGGACATTTTTTCTAGAGGTGATTTCTTTTGGGAGGGTGTGGTGTTCTACCCTTCCCAAAAATAGTTATAACCCTTCCCTTGAGAAGTTGCATTGTAAAGGAGAACACTATCGGTTCAGGGATGGATAAGATCCTTTGGCACAGATAGACATCCTGATACTTTTATATATGGATACATGAAACATGAATTACAATATCCATTTTAGAAATCAGGAAATTGGACAAACAAACAAAATGAAAAAATCATGAAAACTTTAAAATATAGGAATCGATCTAGCACCCCAATTAATATGCAAATCTTAATGAAACTTAGTGAAAATATGTAGAATGTGAATTTATTTAATCCCCTAGTCGTCTGTCTTGAAAAGGAGTCGAGAAAATTACAAAATCGCTACTCAAAAATCTTCGATTATAGCATTATGCCTAATCTCCTAATATTTTTTTTTCAATGTAAAAAAAGATTAAAATAAATTTTTTGTTATTGAATGAACTTTCTTGTACTAATTATAGATTTGCTACGCATTTAAAATAATACCTAACTTTTACAAGAATCATCATGCTAAGCTTAAAATGGATAGGATAATTATAACATGCCTAAATTAAAGATATAATAGTTGTGGAGGCACCTTCCCGTATTTTAGCAAAGATTCGCTTTTTCAATGGGAAATGCCTAAATGATTAAATATCGTGTGAAGTTAAAGTTAATTAAGAAATGATAAAATCTGTCAATAGTTATCAGTTCATATAAAAACATATCAGTATTGAACAATAGACAAACAAGGATGGAAGCACTTGTAATACTGTAAAAGTGGAAATATTATTATCTGGATCTTTCACAAGGTATTCATGTTCAGAAACACGCAGCGGGCTAAAAAAAACGATAATTCTTTACCCCGTCTCTTATTTTCTTAATGGATGAATGAACTGACCAATCCTTTTGGGAGTAGGGAATGATATTTGGCGTATAAACCTCCCCTAATTTTTTGAAACAGCATAAATAGAATAGTGAAACATTTTAATAAACCCTCCATCCATCCACGTAGTTACTGGAGCCATCCAAAAATCCAGGTAAATCCAAGCACATATCTTAAAGTGCATTGAAAATGTTAAAGAAAACAATAAATATGTAAGTATAGATGAATGCCCTGGCCCGACTGATGAAGACCTTTTTCGTCTGCTAGCAAATTGCTTACTGCTCTTTTGTAACGACTTAGCTGTTCTAATATTTCCGACACTATTTCCTTATATATTCAAAGACTCAATTGAAATTCGTCACAGGGTTTCTACCCCGTGGGAGAGTTATATATGAGTCGTGCTATGCTATTCTTTTTACTTTAATAAGAAAACTCTAATCCATATTACAAAAGAATCTAACACTTGAATTTTTCTGTCATTAGATAAGAACAGTTGTAAGTACGAACATATCACACCTATAGAGTAGCTGTGATGCTTAGAATATCAATATGTTATTAACAGTCCCATTTCCCCTCCCTTCGTGGAATGAATATATAATATCTTGTTTTGAGGCGACGAATCATTTAATTGAAAACAAAGTAAAGTTAATCAGGTTCAACAATCAGCGGCGGCAAAAGACTCAAAGTAGCATACAAAACATCAAAGTTTTGATTTTCAAACTTATGTTAAATAGATCTATTACTATAGATGATTTATCCGAAACTGTTAATTAGTTGGTCTGTTGATAAAGGCTCGTAATACCTTTTTCTCCTGTTATTATTACATTGCTTTAGTGAAACCGGCCTATTGGTTAAGCAGTTGGCGAGATCTTCAAGTGGATGGACGGAGGGAAAGATGGATAGACAAGTGGACAGATTGAAGATAGCAAAACACAGAAACAGACGAATGGACAAAGTTCTGCTTTATAAATAGATTAGCGGCTTCACCCCTAGCCTATATAAAATGAAGTACCTCTGGAGCTTCAACCATTACTTTTAAATAATTAACTTCCACCCCCCAAAAAAATGGGGGAGGATTTTTTTGTTTTTGGGGGGCTTGGGGTTTTCTCATCCCCCAAGAAAATAGCCTGAAACCACCACAGGACCAGTAAGTATATTCCCTAAAGAGTGAAATCCAGTCGGTTCATCAAGCTTCTTTGTATTATAGATATGACATTGACAGACAAGGAATTTCATTTTATTTTTAAATATCATTTTACTATAATGTCACTTTTATGCTGTGTAGTTACCATAAAATATCAAATCACATGCAAAGCAGTTAGAAAAAATTAGTTTTAAGGGTCAGAGGCATATTTGCTCCTAACATGAAGGAGCTATATGAGGGTAGGAAGAGAGGGGTTCGTAAAAAGGAAATTCAATCATTGAAAAAAGTAATTTTGTTGCTTTTTAATAATACCATGGCGCTAGCAGAGTATCTCCAGGGATTTTAATGGATAAGACAATAAATGTACTTCCCCAATGTTGATAAAGGTTCCATCGGGATTCCTCCTACACGGGATTCCTCCCACTGAATTCCTCCCACAGGATTCCTCCCAAACGGGATACCTCCCACACGGGATTCCTCCCACACGGGATCCCTCCCACGGGATTCCTCCCCACGGAATTCCTCCCACTGGATTCCTCCCACACGGGATCCCTCCCACGGGATTCCTCCCAAACGGGATACCTCCCACGGTATTCCTCCCACACGGGATCCCTCCCACGGGATTCCTCCCAAACGGGATACCTCCCACGGTATTCCTCCCACACGAGATCCCTCCCACGGGATTCCTCCCAAACGGGATACCTCCCACGGTATTCCTCCCACACGGGATCCCTCCCACGGGATTCCTCCCAAATGGGATACCTCCCACGGTATTCCTCCCAAACGGGATACCTCCCACGGTATTCCTCCCACACGGGATCCCTCCCACGGGATTCCTCCCAAACGGGATACCTCCCACGGTATTCCTCCCACACGGGATCCCTCCCACGGTATTCCTCCCACGCGGGATCTCTCCCACGGTATTCCTCCCACATTGGATCCCTCCCACGGAATTCCTCCCACACGGGATACCTCCCACGGTATTCCTCCCACACAGGATACCTCCCATTGTATTCCTCCCACATGGGATCCCTCCCACAATATTCCTCCCACACGGGACTCCTCCTAAAAATGTTTAAATTTTTTCCCATTTTCAATTTTTCAGAATGGGGTGACCTTTTAAAATTTTCGAGAGGGGGGTCACCTTCCACACCCCCCTAAAAAATTTTTTTTTCTTTTCATTTTCAATTTCGTTGAGTGTGGTGACTTCCCACACCCCAAAAAAAATTTTTATTCAAATTTTTTTTTTTGTCATTTAAAAATTTTTTTTTTCTTTCATTTTCAAATTTTTGGGGTTTGGGTGACCTCCCACACTTCCATAACAATTTTTTTCAAATTTTTTTTATTTTATTTTCGGGGTTGGGATGACCTTCCACACCCCCCTAAAAAAAATTTTTTTCAAAATTTTGTTTTCCTTCATTTTCAAATTTTAAACTTTTCAGGAGGATGGGGTAACCTCCCACATTCCCCTAAAAAATTTTTCAAATTTATATTTTTTGCTATTTAAAATTTTTTTATTATTTGAAAAAAAAAATTTTAGGGGGGTGTTGGAGGTCACCCCAACCCAAAAAATTTTAGATCCAGAAAAGAAAAAAAATTTGAAAAAAATATTTTAGGGAGGTGTGGAAGGTTACCTTACCACCGAAAAATTGAAAATGGAAAAAGAATAAAATTTGAAGAAAAAAAATTTTTAGGGGGGTGTGAAAGGTCATCCCACCCCCGAAAATGAAAAAAAAAAAATTTGAAAAAAAATTTTTATGGAAGTGTTGGAGGTCACCCAAACCCCAAAAATTTGAAAATGAAAGAAAAAAAAATTTTTAGGGGTTTGTGGAAAAAAATTTGAATAAAATTTTTTTTGGGGGTGTGGGAGGTCACCCCACCCTCAACAAAATTGAATATGGAAAAAAAAAATTTGAAAAAAATTTTTTTTTAGGGGGGTGTGAGAGTTCATCCCACCCCCGAAAATCTTAAAATGAAAAAATAAAAAATTTGAAAAAAAAATTTTATGGAGGTGTGGAAGGTTACCCCACCCCAAAAAATTTAAAATGAAATTATGGGGATGTGGAAGGTCACCCCACCCTGAAAAATTGTAAAAATTTGAAAATTAAAGAAAAAAAATTTTAGGGGGTTGTGGAAGGTCACCCCACCCCAAAAAATTTAAAAATGAAAAAAAAAATTTGAAAAATTTTTTTTACGGGGGTGTGGAAGGTCACCCCACCCTGAAAAATTGTAAATGGGAAAAAATTGAAACATTTTTAGGAGGAGTCCCATGTGGGAGGAATACCGTGGGAGGGATCCCGTGTGGGAGGAATACCGTGGGAGGTATCCTGTTTGGGAGGAATACCGTGGGAGGTATCCTGTTTGGGAGGAATCCCGTGGGAGGGATCCCGTGTGGGAGGAATACCGTGGGAGGTATCCCGTTTGGGAGGAATCCTGTGGGAGGGATCCCGTGTGGGAGGAATACCGTGGGAGGTAACCTGTGTGGGAGGAATTCCGTGGGAGGGATCCCGTGTGGGAGGAATACCATGGGAGGTATCCCATTTGGGAGGAATCCCGTGGGAGGGATCCCTTGTGGGAGGAATACCGTGGGAGGTATCCCGTGTGGGAGGAATTCCGTGGGAGGAATTCCGTGGGAGGGATCCCTTGTGGGAGGAATACCGTGGGAGGTATCCCGTGTGGGAGGAATACCGTGGGAGGTATCCCGTGTGGGAGGAATACCATGGGAGGTATCCCGTGTGGGAGGAATACCGTGGGAGGTATCCCGTTTGGGAGGAATCCCGTGGGAGATATCCCGTGTGGGAGGAATACCGTGGGAGGTATCCCGTTTGGGAGGAATCCCGTGGGAGGGATCCCGGTTGGGAGGAATCCCGTGTGGGAGGAGTCCCGTGTGGGAGGAATACCGTGGGAGGGATCCCGTTGGGAGGAATCCAGTGGGAGGAATTCCGTGGGGAGGAATCCCGTGACTACCGTGTTATAAACAGGCTAATGTCCCCTCCCTTCCTGAGTAACTCTAACCAAGCACAAGTCTTCTGTCACATAAAACATTGAGTAATATTGTGTCACAGCTCAGAAATAAATTGTATCTAGAACAATTTACGGTAAAATGTTCCTGGTAACGATTATCTTTAAAAATCTAAAAACTTTAAAGGCTGCTAGCAGCCAAACGGCTGAACGAACATGTCATGCCCGCACACCGTGTAGTTTTGATCATTACTTAAGATCAGTTTAGGTTAGGTTATGTAGCCCCGCAGTGTTATGGCACAGCAGGTATAGGCCCAGCAGAGCCAGAGGGCCCTTTGATGGGTTGCTCAAAGGAAAAAAATATTTCCAAGCTCAACCTTTCTCCTACCAAGAAGCCTCAAGAGAGACATGTTAAAAAAACAGAAAAGTATAAAAAAGACAGACATAAAGACAAGCATGAAGCAAAAACAATAAATAGACAGGCAATCGGCTGGTATAGCAGATAGGATTATGAAATTCTTTTTTTAAAAATATTAGTCTAAGCTATTTCTCTCTCTTTGGCCAGAAGAGTGTTCAAACCAACTTAACAAATTTTATTATTTAGCAAAATATATTTTGCAACCTAATCATCAGTATACCCAATATAAATACCACTGGCTTCGACACTAGTATTTAAAGGAACTGTAATCATTTGAGTGTGAGGGATACGAAAATAGCATAAAACCAAATAAAAAATCTAATTTTAATTGCAATACTTTAGGCCTATATAGGTATAAGTTTCCCCCAGTGGTAAGTGGGATCTTAATAAAAAAATATCAAGTTTATGAAATAAATTTGTAATATTCAATATCTCTATCTCTTTTGCTAATCTGAAATATTTACCGCAATGAAAAAACGTTGCTCCGTCCAGCAATAGCAGCCAAAAAAGTTTTGTATGATTGATTTGCCGCGCCACAACTCTGCCCTAAAATGTCTATCTGCCTAAGTACTGGAAATATTTCTCTCTCTGCTGGCTGGGGCCAATTTTTACACTCTAATCAGTAGTTGGTTATCATACGTTACAACAAAAAATGATAAAAGAGAACGGCAAAAGTTTTTTTTACAAAAAAGTAGCGTTATTAAAATGTGAATTTACTAGTACAATATCCCATGTGTTGGCTTAAAGACATTAACTACTTTTACTAAATTTGATTGGTTGATGCAAACTAGCAGTATCCCAAAATGTCCACAGAAAGGTATATTTCCTTTTTTATAATTCATCGTTAAATGCCTAATTTAAAAAAAAAATAATTATGTTAAATAGTCTTGAAAAATGAAATCCAAACAAAAATTCTATTTTTATTTATAATTATATTGCTAAGAATTCACACGAAAGACTTTATGCCTATTTTTCTTAGGGATGGCCATTTCTAAAATCAATTCAATAATTCCTTTTTGCTGCAGAACTATTTATGCTAGTTTTAAACGAAATAAAGGCGTTCTTCATTTTAAAAAGATACTAGAAAGAAAAAATAGAAGATAGATAAAAAAAACCAATGTGTAAACAATTTAAATATGAACCTGCTATTTTTTGTGTTGTATTATTTGCACCCCGTAGTGGTTAAGGGTGCTAACATTCAGTTTTTGTGACACCTTCGTTAGGCAGATAAGGGATGAGGCTAAAGACATTTTTTGTAGCACAGCTACAATACAACAAGAGCATATAACAACGTCCGAACGTCTGTTTATCAAAAAGTTGGTAGAGTGTTTACTAAGATATATAAGTTTTCCGGAATTTTAATGTTAGGGGGAGATTTGAAATCTGCATCAAATTTTAAGGATTTTTTTTTATAAAATTCGTTTTTTCTATAATTCTTTATCTAAAAGCGGAAATGCATTTTAAGTTAATTAATTTTGACCAATAGGATAGGTGGATTTTAAACTACCTGCGCTCTTATTGGTTGATTGATGTACGCCATCCAATCAGAGCGCAGATTTTTTAAAATCCACCAATCACAGATGCCAAAATTAATTAAATTAAATTGCATTTCCGCTTTTAGATAAAGAATTATAGAAAAGCGAATTTTATAAAAAAAAATCCTCAAAATTTGATGCAGATTTCAAATCTCCCCCTAACTTTAAAATTCCGGAAAACTTATATATCTTAGTGTTTACATTAGTTATTAATTGACTATGTGTAAAAAAAAGGATCTTACTACCCGTTGGACCAAAATTCTAGATAACATATTATTTTTTATATTCTATTTATTTTAAAGTTAGTATGTTTTTCAACCTATTTTAAAAAAATTACACTATTCTAAGACATGAAGATATATTTCGATTTTAGCAATCATTTTCAATTCATTTTGTCTCTTGTAGAAGTGAATCAAGCAATATTAGCTTACAATTTTACAATTAGCTTACAATTTAATCTTGCTCATAGTTTTCACATTTTTCATAGACACCTTACTTATATACATAATCGTTCTTGTTTAGTTTTTTTATATTAGAAAATATAGTCATAATATTCAATTAAGTATGTTATTGCCTCTTTATTATCTAAATATTGAGTTTTAATCAACTCTATATAAAAAAGTAACAGGATGTCATTGTCTATATAAGTATGAAAAAAAGGTAGCATTATCAATTGCTAATTGACAATAGAAATAGGGCAATCCTAGAGCAGAATTTAAATCGTCCAAAAAATATTAATTCGTCTGTTGCAATATTCCTATTCAATTCAAAACACAGTATTGGTATGGGATCTTAAGGGATAAGATAATGAAAGATAAATCAAAACATGTCTCCAATGCTGAAAAACAAAATTACTTCTTATGTATATTTAAGTTATTGGTTGAAAAGTTTGAATACTACCAGTGGGCAGGGGTTAAATAAATGTATGTCCACGGAGTGAGAATCCTGTCCCGACTTTAAATTGTGTCTTTGAAAACCAGCCAATAGCATAGGAAAAACTAACACAGCCAAGCCGCTACAAAAGCATAAAGCAATTTGCAAACAGACGAAAAAGGTTCCCCCCACTGAAACCAGGTGTTGTCTGGATTAAACATCTATACTTAATAAGCTTAATAGAGCAGTACTTAATTGTTTATTAAATTAAAACATACTAGCGGCTTTGCCCCAAGAGGTAATTAAAAAAAAATTGGAGCTGCCCCAGTATCAATTTCAAAATTTTCGGGGGGAAAAAATTGGATCTGCCTCATTATCAAATTCAAAATTTTAAAAAAAGTTAGGAATTTTTTTGTTTTTGGGGGTGTTGTGGGTGCCCCACCCCCAAGAAAATAGCCTACAGGACCAGTAGGTATATTCCCTGAAGAGTAGAATCCGATCGGTTCAGTGGTTACCGAGGTCTTAAGGGACAGACGGACAGACAGACAGACATCACGCTACTTTGTATTATAGATACAATTTAATAGACTAAAATCAAAACAAGGATGACAACATCCATAAGAAGCTAAGTATAATCAAAATTATGGACGGACAAACAGAAAACGTGAATTATAGAGCAGATACTCTATAGTCATAAATAAGAGAAGAAGATAATAAGCTAGAGAAATTGTAATACTAAATACAAATCCACGAAATCTTTTAAAAATATATATCAGAACGACAGACCAATGGACGAACTTAATTATACATATACTGAATTATCATAGGTTAATGGAAACTTTAAACAAATAACAGCTGTCTATCCTAAATAGAAGCCGAGAAAATCAATTTTCAGACAGAAGAACTTACAAATAGACTTATTTTCATACCATACAGTGTTTTTTTCGAAACAAAATTTGATATTAGGGAATCTAAGCTTGTTTGTTGAGTAGATTAATATCCCGACCGACACAAAGTAAAAAGATGCAGGTAGTGAGGGGACATTGGGCTGTTTATTACACTAGTCCCCAAAGTTTTATAATATTGTTCTTTTTATTCGTTGGCTTAGCAACATAGGGGACTTTAATTAAAGTTTAGTGCCCAAATGTTTCAACCACTAATTGTAATCTACAGAAGAGGTAATTTCTGTATCATCATTAGGGATATAATTATACATCAATTAATCGGCCATTGTCTTATCCCTGAAGATACCTAAAAAATATGTTCTATATTTAAGTTAATAAGAAAGATAAAGTTATCAACTAGATGGAATCTTTTCCAGGCATACTAAAGATAGCAAAGAGTGACACAAAAGTTATGTTCACTTTCGCTAAGCTATCCTATTATATGTAAGCTTTTTTTGCTTTAGCGAAATGGTTCTTCTTTACAGTGAAGCTTATCATAGGTCCAAAGTAGATTTCCAGCTATTTTAAATAAAAAATGAACCCCTCCCCCTCAAAAAAAAATTCTTTTCACTTTAAATCTTTAAAACTCAAATTAAAAATAGGTAAGGTCGTTTTTTCTCCCTAAGTTTAAGTTCCCATAGAGGCTTCTAAGGGCGTATCCGCTAGTATTTTAATATTCTAGCTTCACTTTCAGACTCAAACCAGCACCTAAACGTTTCAACTTTTAAGTATACTCTACCAAAATAAGGTAATTTTGTTTATCCTAATTAGGGATGTAATACAACAAAATCAAATTATCGTCTATTGTCTTGTCCCTTGAGATCCGAAGATTTTTTTATATTTTGTACCACCATTCTACTTAAAGATACGGTGGACACATTTTCGATCACAAATTGATAAAAATATTTGGTTTTTGAACGGCTGGAAAACAAAATAGTAAAACATCTGAAATTAGCAAAGCATCTCAAATTCTTATAAATCATTTGGTCAAAATAATGAATTATTATTAATAGTATGGCTTCAAAATTGATTAATATTTGATGGATTAAAAACGGTTCTCAGCCATACTGAAAAATCATCTATAGCATTGCATTACAGATAATTTTCCATGCATATTAAAATAAAAATCATACAATTAATACCAGTTTTGTTATCCCAGGCCTTCGTTTTAGTATATATGGAAAAGTGTCTACAATACGATGCGATAAATAACTATTCTTTAATATATCTTGAATTAAAAAAAAAATTTTAAAGCTATACCAATGCTTCAAAATTGCACAAAAGAAGATATTTATGGAGTAGCTTTGTTAGGCAAATTAGTGAATCATAAATAGAATTAACTATTATTAATTGGAAAGGATTGGCTTTATAAAATTTGCAAGTTCATAAAATGTTTTGCTGTATTTTAAATGTTAAATTGTAAGGATGTTTTCCTAGCACGAGCACAAGAAATACCTCAATATACATTGTTTTTATAAACGCCTTTTTTAGGTACATATCACTTCTAGAGTTTTTTTTTAGAAAAGGGGAGGTATTCGAACCCTACTTTGCCTTCCTTGACCTATAAGAAACTTGACTGTAAATGAGAACCATATTCTTTGCTTCACACTTAGACAGACATCATGTTACTTATATTTCTTTCTAAAAAATCAATATGAGGGATTTAATTAAATAAGATTTTTTTGTCTGTCCGTTAAGGTCTTACTTTGGGTTTTAAATACAAAACCTCCAAATAATTCTTCTAATAATTTCAATATAAATAAGGAAAATTTTGTATATCATAATTGGAGCGTGGGGATCAACAGTTTTTCCTCCCTTGTCGTATTCCATAGTATCTCTAATAAAAAACTATACCTTCTGTAGATTATACTTATTGACACTGAAGGTTTGTACAACCCAATCAAATATAAATACTCAATGTTTAGTATAATATTCAGTACAATTTTTCTCGGTTCTCAGCTTGATCGTAATGAGACTAAGTTAGAATATGAAAAATAAGAACCTATGCTTCTTATTTATAGGGCTTGGTAGCCGCGGGTCAGCCCCGACGAAGCCTCAAGTTTAAACCCATTAAAATATTTTGCATTTTATTTACAGAGGGATTGTAATCAGGGAGTTAGGAAGGGGACAATGGGCAATTAATTCAATTTAAGAGCTTTTGCTGAAAGACCATGAATTCCAGATTTATCCAGAAAATGTTAAGGAAATTTTAAAGGGTGTGTTAATAATTTAGAAAACTATTTTATAAGATAAAGTTCCAAGAAGAAAAGCATTTATTGGAAAATTAGATTACCAGCACATCAGACTGACGTAACCATTCTGTAATTAATTACTAGAAAAATTTTCCTTGGAACCTGTTCAACCCATAGCCCTATAACCCCATATTGGGTTCTTAGACTGTTTATTACACAAAAATCACAATAAAGTTTTTATCTGTGAAATTATATTTTCTGGAGAATAAAAAAATTGTTAAAACCAGCCATCTCATAACAAATTGAGTTTATTGATACTTGTCTGCTATATTATGAACTAACGTTAGAATTTAACATTGTTAAAGGTTGATTTCCCTAAGGCCGACAGGCGGATGACACGCGGCTGCCGAGCCCTGCCCTGCTTAATTTTCTGATCAAATAGTTTAAATGTCTGAATGCATCAATATTTATCAGGGAGGGAGGGAACATTAGTCTGAAAATTATACTAAACCCCAAAGTTTAATTAACACGATTTCTCATTCGTTGGCATAAAACTTTGGGTACCTGTAATTGATTGTGTTGTACAAACTTTTAGTGTCCAAACTATTTTATCTATAGAACAGAAAATTTTGTGTACCACAATTGGGAAGATGTATCAATTTATCATCCATTGTCCTATCCCTTAAGATCTCTGATGTTTATTCAAAAGATTAAGCATTTAAATCCTTAAATGGATCCTTTTATCATTACAATAATGACGGAATTGGCAAGCAATAAAGGAGGCTTCGCTTAAAACCGCATACAACGATCCACATAAATAAATTACAATACAAATAATTCAACTATTTTTTCCCCTAAACTAACAATCACATCTTGGAGCGAAGCTCCTAAATGCTAGTGTCAAGGCCATTAATCCAAATGTACATAGTTAAGATTTGGATAACTACTAAACCGATTGAGTTCTTCTTTAATAGAATTCATTCAATATAATAGTCTCTTTCGTAACATCGCACCCTATGGGGCGATTTTTCGTATTTTTCACAGTAGCTTTTCTCCTATTTCTAGCCTTTGCGAAGGGCTCCAGCCCTGCGGGGCCAATTACCTAACCCTGTAGGGCAATCACCTAACCCAATATAACCTAACCTAACTTAAAATAACCTATAAACAGCCATGTTAAAAATACGACGAATCGCCCCTTATGGGGCGTTGTTACGAAAGGGGCTATTCCCGAAGCTTCACATAGGCCCCAGGTTTAAAATCGAGGGAGGTGCGAGCCTTGGCATTTTGGTGCAATTTACTGAAAAATATGTCTTTTTATCGAGGTAATATTCTTAAAATTTAGTGATTTATTTAGACTGACATATGGTTGTTTGGGGATGTGTCCATTTAATTATGCCGGAGTTGGCTGATACACAATCATTTCTCCAATTAAGCCCTCTATCTTTAATAACTACCGAGTAAATTGCTACAAAGTTAGATAGAATATTTGTAACAATGCAGGAACTATAATAAAGTTTGAGTGTGATAAAGTCTATTGTAAATATGTCATGGTGGTGTCTTTACACAAGAAAATCTTAATCGACTGGGTCAGAAATAGTTATTTATCGGAATTCATTAAAGACAGCGTTCCGCGAATAGTAAAATTATAAGTTATTAGATTTATTCTAGTTTTGTTGGCGCAAAATTTTCAGGCAATTAATTATATTATTTTTATTTTATTAATCGTGGAAAATTGTATTTAATTCGGCAAGATACATGATGTTTCAGCATTGCTGATAATAGATTCCAATACTGCGGATATTAATCACTATCAAAGCGATGCTGGAGAATAAAATTCTATCAAATTGATCAATGAAACAAGGATGACACCTCGGGACTAAAAAAACTGATTTTAATCTTATAATTCTACATTATATATCCGCGGAAAGCTGTTTATAATACAATGCGAGAAATAACTATTATAAGATATATATTGAGGTTCGGCAGCTGTGCGTCAGCCTGCAAGCCTCTTAGGCCTGGAAAATCAACCTTTTACAATTTTAAATATCAGCTGAAAGTCTTAACCTGACACAAATATGGCAATTCTCTTTTCAATTAATACTGGTTTAAATTTGAGGATTAGTCGAGTCGCGGATGACGCGCCCTCAGCATCTAGAGGCTCTGTATTTGATAGGGGAGGGTGGGACTTCCATAAAATGTGGTACTGAATCGGTTCAATGATTAGCGAGACCTTAAAATTACATATTACTAGTTACTTCGCCCCTAGCATAGGGGCTTTTAAATCAAAAAAAAAATAGCCTAAAACCACCGCAGGACCAGTATCATTAATTTACCCGTTACCGAGACTTTAAGCAGACAGTAAGACATCGTAATACTTTGTAATATAGAAAATGAAGTTTCATTTTTTAGCTCTAAAAGTTTGTTGTAAGGTTTAGTGATTTTAGAATTAATATTTTGAATAATAAAATTATAAATAAGTGATTTTAAAGAAAAATCATTCATTCAAAATTATATGATAAACAAAATTACCCCGATTTAATTAGAATTATTGGTTTAAAAGTTTTGACACTTCTAGTTTGCATCATCCAATTAAAAAATCTAAATACTCAAAGTTTTTAAGCCAACGGACGAACCTAATGATAAAACTTTGGGTACCATTGTTTTACCTCTAAAAAATACCAACTAAGAGGGAAAGTTCATCATTTTAGTGTTTTGATTATAGACAGCTCTCCGGGGATATTAAAATGAAAAATTTTAATATTCGAAGAGCTGAGTGAGCCGAGCAAACAAAACTGGTATTAATATTATGATTTTATTTGTGTATTCGTCCGAAAATTGTCTTTAATATGATGCTATACATGAATTTTCAGTATGGCCAAGAACAGGTTTTATTCCAGCGGATATTAATCGGTTTTGAAGCATACAACAAAGTTGACATTTTGGTAACAACAATTAATCTTTATACGGTCAATTTTTGCCCACTTTGATAAATTAAATGGCAAATCCACATACAGACACAAAGGATGGTTAGAGCAAAGCTTCTATATAACTTGCACTAGTTTGTTCGCCTCTACCCGCTGGGGGATATATGGTAAATAGCCTAAAACCACTCTTAGACAATTATAAAGTCTCCCTGAATTGTACAACCCAATAATTTCCGAGATCTTAAGCTTCAGACAAAAAAAACCTTACTACTTATAACAGGACTAGCAGCTGCGCCCCTATGAGCGGATATATGGCACTAAAAGTTTTATAAAATACATTTCTTATCATATGGCTTAACAATTTTGGTTACTTTTAAAAACCTTGATTCGGTGGTATATTCAAGCTTTCTAAATGATTATTTTAATCTACAGTGAAGGAGAAATTTTGTTTATTATCATTAAGAATGTGCTTTCCGCGGATATTAAAATTAAAAATTATAAGATTAATAAGACCCAGATAACAAAACTTGTATTGATTTTATTCAAATTTTGGTAGTATATTGTCTGTAATACGACTATAAACTAAAAACGTTAAAGAAAGTGGATTAAATAAAAACGTTAAAAGCTCAACTCAACATGATAGATAAAAATATTTCAGTGTTTTTTCGGATAATGTAATGCTTGTTGTGTAATTAATTGTAGGCATGTTTCAAATTGAAAGCTTGTCAGGGATTTCAAGGGATAAGACAATAATCGATAAATTGATGTTCTTATATAAAGTGTGTTACCTTTTTATATGTTCTTTATTATTTGGCCACAAATCAGACCTTTTTCGACCGAAGATACTCAAATGGTTCCTTTACAAGCCCAATCAACCAGTTTTAAGATATCTTTATATTTCAAGGAAAAATGATTGATTGGGTTTGTAAAGGAGCCATTTGAGAATCTTTGATCGAAAAAGGTCTGATTTGTGAGCATTTTTGACCAAGTTAATAATGAAACATATAAAAAGGTAACACACTTTACTTCATTACTGATTAAAATCGTTGCTGGAAAATGAATCTCCGTGGTCAATACCAGTTTTTATGAACCCAATCCAATTTTTTTAAAAATACCCAAAGTTTTAAAGCCAACGAATGAGAAAACCTACTTGTAAAAATTTTGTTACCAGTATAATTTATGGTCTACTGTCCTCTCTCCCATGAAAGCTTGAGAGTGAAAAAATTTACTGACTGATTTTTAGAAGCATATCAACTATATAATAATATTTGTACTTTTGTATCTTTTGGTCTGTAGGTTTGTCAGTAGGGCCATATTGAGGACATTGAATTTTCGAGGACAATGGGTAATTAGCTAACTCTTGTAGAGATAAAAAAGTTGAACTTTTCAGGGCTCGGCAGCTGCGCGTCAGCCGCGTGTACGCCTCGGTTAAATCGTAATATTATAATTTCAAAATTCAACTGGATGTCTAATTCTTTAACTAAACACACAATCCATCTTTTTAGAATTTTTTTTTTTTAACACACGTAGGTTTAATTTTGCGGATTATACGCGGTTGTTGAGCCTTGTTAATTTTCTTTTGAATATCAGTATTATCTAGGCCAAATGAGCATTGATTATGTCATTCAAATTACCGTTCTTTTATGGTACACCGATAAACCTCCTAAAGGGACAAACGTCCTAAAACTCAAAAAGGGACAAACGTCCTAAAACTCAAAAAGGGACAAACGTCCTAAAACTCAAAAAGGGACAATCCTCCTAATGCGACAAACGTCCTATAGAACAAACCTCCTAAAGGGACAAACGTCCTAATGCGACAAACGTCCTAAAACTCAAAAAGAGACAAACCTCCTAATGCGACAAACGTCCTAAAGGACAAACCTCTTAAAGGGACAAACGTCCTAATGCGACAAACCTCCTAATGTGACATATCTTAAGTAAAACGTCCTAAAAAATTTTAAAATTATGAAATAAAAAAATCATCCAAATTAAATGAGACAGGTAACCAAAGATTTTTAGCCATATTGGTTTGTAGAAAAATGCGGGTACTTTTATCAAATTTTGATTGGTTGATCCCATATTAATATTGTCAAACTTTTCAACCAACAAATATTGAATCTACAGAGATGGGGTAATTTTGTTTATGTTAAATGGACACTTACATTATTTTTGGTCCATTGTCTTATCCCTAAAATTCTCTGCACTTTACAGTATTATGCACTAAAAAGTGTATAAAAATACAGCATCAAGAAAATAATTTTCCTGTATGACTTCAAACCGATTGATATCCGCTGGATTAGAAACTGTTCTCAGACATACCGAAAATCATGTATAGCATTGTCAGACAATTTTCCACGAATATTAAAGTACAACTCATATCAGTTTTGTTATCCAGGGTTGATCGGCTCCTTGGGGCTAAGAAAACTGGTTTTAATCCTATATTTTATTTTGATATCTGCGGATTACTGTCTATGATACGATGAAAAGATTTATGCTTTTCCATTGTTCCATCATTTAATAAAGTAGCTGGATTTATGTCCAGTTATATCTTGCAAACAGCTTCACAGACTGTTTCATAGTTTTCTACTTAAAGGTAAAGGGCAGGTTTCAAGCCATTTGGTGAAGCTTTAGATCATTATCCCAACCTATATGATTCCAGAAAAAATATCCCTCTAACTTTTTTTTATATTTTTCTGTTTTGTAGGAATAATATATCAAAAAAAGATAAAAAGGCTGAATACCCATTTATGGAAAGTGTCTCTGAACAGTTGAGATATAGGATATAGAGAGAAAAAAACAAAGATTACAACATTCATGTAGGAAAGCCCTAAAGTCAGAAAGAAGGACAAATGAACAATAACTCTTGCAAAGTGTCTCTGAACAATGGAGATATTAAATATAGAGGAAATTCATATTTATATTAAATAAAAATGGTCTTGGCTGACATGATATCTACACATCGACAGTAGATTAACACCCTGGCTCAACATGCAGTGCTTCCGCTCGTCGTCAGGGAGATGATAAGTTCGAATCTCGGTCCGACACCACGTCATAACTAAAGACGATAAAAATGGTTCCTACTGCTGCTTTGTTATAAATACTTAGAGTAGGGGGAATGACTTGACCCATAAACAGGCGCAAGTCATTACCATGCACAGTTAGGACTTCTCATACAAAGGTCGTGCAATCAAAGGGTTGTTTATATGTTGGATGTTACTAAACTTAATGTCAACCTTTGAGCGTTAGAGTATTGCATCCCATTACAAGCGGATGACCCCCTTGGGTTCTCAATATGATAACTTAAAAAATAGAAGGAGAATCCCGTCCCAATTAGGCAATAGGAAATAATAATACATTAACCAAACCTATGCAAACCATAATTTACAGGGGTATTTTTTCAACCCTCTATGATGAAATCTGTATTGTGTATGTGTCTATTCTGGTATGAAAGGGCACAACAAAGGTTTAAAAAACAGGATCAAAGAAAAAAATGTTTTAACGATGAAATTGCAGTTTTAAACACGTCTGATCTGATCTGGGTTTGTGATACCAGCTTTCACAACATTTTCTTCCAATTTCTGAAATAAAGCTTTTCTACACAAATATATAGTCAGTCCGTCCGTTTATTTCTCTTACGGATAGCTTTTATAGTAAGCATTTAGGCATTTTAGAATAGTCAATGATTTTCCTATCGATTTCAAACTTGGTCTGGTGATTCCTGCAACTGTAAGGTATGATTTAGATAGCATAGCAATTATATAATCGTTAAGTAGATTCATTTACCCCTATTCAAGTTGTTGAACACCTCTCATAAAGTTTTTGCCTCACATTTGAATTGTGTGAAAGATAGAGTTACTAAATTTTCTTACTTTTCAAATGGCACAAATATGTAACTTTTTTTGATTTTGTTGGTGGCCAGCATTTAAGCAATTTTCAACAAATGTAGATACAAATTTTGTTTAGACTCTTAGATTGTTATGTGTTAATGTTCATTTGTCCGAGCGTTGCTACATTTGTACGTAACTGTTACAGTAATCTTCAGACGGACTGAATTTCATTACATAAAAGCTTCGCTTTTAAAAATATTAAAAGCATAGCATTTTGTTCACAAAATTAAATATAATATTGAAAAACTAGAATTTTTAACCAATAATATATGAAAAGAGTGAAAAAAAGACAAAAAAAATTCCACTCACTTAACTGTCATAACATAATAGTGTTAAGGCAAAACTGTGTTTATCAAAACTTACCTAACCTTGAAAGGGCGGGAATTTCCTTCCATATTGAAGTGATCATCTAGAGAGACAGAGCGTTTAATGTGACGCGATACTCTAACACCCAAGGATATTAGGTTTAGTAACAGACAACCAACCCTTTGGTGCACGACCTTTGTCTGAGAAGTCCTACTATGCATGTTTATGGGCCAAGGTATTCCCCCAATCTCTTAGATGATGCGTTACATGTTGAGCCACGATCGCGGATTAAAATTTAGAAAAATCCACTGGATACAAACCAGTTTCTAAGTTAACTAAGGCTAACAATTAAGTTAAATGCCATGTAAAATGTACCCCCCAAAATCTTAAATAAATTCATTTGTTTTGGCATCTGACTAAATATAAATAATTTTATTTTCGTATCCTGGGCAATTGTATACGCCCCTAAAGTCCTCGAGGGGCACAAATGTGAAGGGGGGTAGGTAAGTCGACCCTTGCAACTTTACATTTTAGTTTCAAAAATATTTTTTTTTGCGAACAGTCATTTTTAGGGGTTGATTTTTCTTGGGGGATTTAGGATGCACTCCCCAAAGAAGTTATAAACCTTCCCTAGAACTATAAAAAGGTTCACTGTAAAAGATCGGTCCAGCGGTTAGCAATACCTTATGGCCCATACACAGAGAAAGACAGATAAACATCATGTTACTTTTATATTAGAACACAAAGATTTCTTTATTACATTACAAAAACACTAACGAATCCAAAAGATAAGATTCATCAAAAAAATCTTTATAGTTAAAATCACCGTCTTTCCAAGGGGACAACAAGTTAGGCTATTCTTTTACAAATGAAGCTTTTCTATATTTAGGGTCGGCCCGTCCGCCCATAACGGTTTGCTATTTTCGTGAGGTGATTCGTGAAGTAGTTCGGTACGATTCTAAAAGAGTACCAACTCTATAATCCTTACCAGTATGTCCGTAAGTCCATTTTAAACGTGTTGATCTGATTTTTGGAATTCCGATTCCTGGGACAACAAAGTACAATGTTATAAGCGAAGCTTTTCTCTAATTAAGTCCTAAAAATATAAGTATGTCCTTGAACATTATCCTGTATTTGAACATTTTTTAAACAAATTTACTTGACGTTTCACACAGACTGACTTTTCAAATTAAAGTGTAGCTTCGCTACTAATTATGCAACTTACAAATTCATGTTTTATTTCAATCTACCTAGATATTATTATTTCAAAATTTTAAATAAATTGGATAATAATTTGACGAAAAGTCATTTTAATTTTTTTAAGATTTGAGTTGTTATTAGGATCCTAATGTAAAGTTTAAACTTATTACGACAATTTTAACATTCCTAAATAAACGATTATTATTATCCATAACGAGTTTTTAAAAAGAATGTTTCAGCAGTTATTAATTCATCAAAGCAAGCTAAAGAATTTAACTTATCTCCCTTCTTAATTAGGTTAGATAGTTTAGATCCTTATTAGGTATTATGGAATTGAAAATTTTAATAAAAAAAATTTAATTGTCTAAAAATACAGTGTAGCTATATCCAGCAATATAATCTTTTATATTATACAACAAATATCCCTCCTAACAAACCATCTGCTTCTAAAGGGTCCTTGCTACTTGGGGGAAGGTAGGTTTCTGAAATATGCATCTATTCTTAATCCGTCCGTTCACAACAGTATGGGTTTGAAAGGAAAGATATTAATAGTTATTTCTCGTATCGTATTATAAACGGCTTTCCGCGGATATAGAATGTACAATTATAAGATTAAAACTAGTTTTTTTAGCCCCGAGGTGCCGAAGGCACCGGCTAAAAAAACTGGTTTTAATTTTATGATTGTACATTTCTATTTTCGTAGAAAACTGGATATAATACGATGCTAGACATAGTTTTTTCGTATGGATGAGAACCGGTTCCTATCCACCGGATTCGAATGAATACGAGAAATATTTATCTGTAATATAATTTAGCTTTTTTTTAAAGTAAAAAATCTAGAAGATGCATTTTTCTTCTTGGAGCGAATTTTCCTGAAAGAGAAGTGGTACCCTGTCCCCCCAAAAAGTTATAAACCTTCCAAGGATATATGAGAAGCTAAATTAATTCAGCAATTATTAAGATCCCATGGTACACACTGACAGACAGACCAACATGTTTGCTGCATTACATTAATCATGTTTGTAGATACTCCCTTTGTAGCAAATTTTGTCTGTCAATCAGTTCGTCCATTACACTTTTGGGAAAATTTGATTTTCTCAAATTGTCCAAGCTGAATTTGTTTTATGGAGATTCATTGTACCAATGAGCTTTCAGTATATACAGGGTGTTTTTTAAATAGGACAAAAGCATTGCTTAATTTAACCCATTTTTTTTCTCGAACTTTATAACAAATAATACCCTAAAAACCGATTTTTTCACATCATATCATTTTAGAACTCAAATTCCCTGGTTATTGTTTAGACTAAATAACTTTAAATGCAGCTAGTTCCCAAACTAAACTAATCTAAAAGAAACAACAAAATAGTAAAGAAATAAAAATTAACAAAAATGACACAGCAAAAAAAAATCCCGAAAATTTTTATTCCTTAGCGCATTTCTGTGTGCTGTGCATTTCTTGAGCATTTTGTGTAATTGGTTATAACAGATTTCAAACCTTTTAATTCAAGTTCTAATGATACGCGTACTCCTACTGTGCTGTCAGCCGTTTGAGAGCTAGAAATATTATTATTTATAGTTATTTAGATAGATAGATAGATAGATATGTATTTCAACATAAGCACACAAAATAATAATAATAAAATTAGTGCACATATTCACATATTTTATGCATAGTTTGGTACTTTTATAACCTGGGTTGGCCGTTGCATAAGCTGAAAATACCAGTTTAGGACAAACATAGTCAAATAAATTTAATAAGGTTTCTAGCTATATCGAATTTAATAGGATAATTATATTGGATATATACATATACATATAACATATTAATAGGTTTAAACAGAACAAATATATAAATAAATAGTATGGTATTAGCAATGCTATTTACACTATGATACAATTGGGTTAGAGAATTGTTAAAATTTTACAACAAATTTAGGCAGATTTTAATTATTTTTACAGACAACACATTTTTGCTTATTACAATTAAAACTCTTGTACTTATCTAATGATTTCTTTTTATTGAGATTTTTAGTGGAATTTTTAGTTTCAGAACGCCTTATAGCAGTGTCTAGGTTGTTTCATATTTTAACAAAGCAAACATTAGGAAAAGTTTCTAAGGCTTTATGTTTAGGTAAAGGTACTTTTAATTTTATTACTCTGTTGAATAACATTGATTCAAAAATTTTTAGTCAATACAATAACTTTGGAATTTGGCGTTGGTTCATTAAAATTCCCAAAATCATATGCTATGTAAAAACAGTTTTTTTAGGCATAACTTGTTGAAAATCGCTAAATGTTTTTTTTTATCTTTCACAAATCTCCCCAACCCAATGCACATTGGGGCAAATCAATCAAAAAGGGGATTTAATTATTTAGTACCCTTAAAATTAATTCCACAAAAATTTCATTTTATACTTTTTTGTAGGCAATTTAACAACGAACAAATTTGCTTTTATGTTTTTTTTCTGTCATTTGAAAGGAACATGGAGATAAAGGTCATTTAATGAAGGTAGATGGAAAATTACCAGATTAACCCCTCCCCAAAAATAGCGCCCCCTTACTCTACCCATCTATCTATTAATCTATCTATCCATCCGTCTATCTATCCATCTATCTATCCATCTATCTATCAATCTATCTTTCAATCTATCTATTCATCTATCTATCCATCAATCTATCCATCTATCTATCCATCTATCTATCCATCTATCTATCTATCCATCTATCTATCTTCATATATCTATCTATCCATCTATCTATCTATCCATCTATCTATCCATCTATATATCCATCTATCTATCCATCTATCTATCCATCTATCTATCCATCTATCTATCCATCTAATTATCCATCTATCTATCCATCTATCTATCCATCTATTTATTCATCTATCTATTTATCTATCTATACATCTATCTATACATATATATATCCATCTATCTATATATCTATCTATCCATCTATCTATCCATCAATCTATCCATCTATCTATCCATATATCTATCCAACTATCCATCTATCTATCTATCCATCTATCCATCTGTCTATCCATTTATCTATCCATCTATCGATCCATCTATCTATCCATCAACTATTTATCTATCTATTCATCAACTATCTATCTATCCATCCATCTATCTATCCATCTATCTATCCATTTATTTATCCATCCATCCATCTATCTATCCGTCTATCCATCTGTCTATCCATCTGTCTATCCATCTGTCTATCCATCTGTCTATCCATCTGTCTATCCATCTATCTATCTATCCATCCATCTATCCATCCCTCTATCCATCTGTCTACCAATCTGTCTGTCCATCTTTCTATCCATTTACTCATCCATCTATCTATCCATTTATCTATCCATTTATCTATCCATCCATCCATCTATCTATCCGTCTATCCATCTGTCTATTCATCTGTCTATCCATTTACTCATCCATCTATCTATCCATCTATCTATCCATCCATCTATCCATCCCTCTATCCATATATCTATTCATCTACCTATCCATCTTTCTATCCATCAAAGTATTCAAAATGTCAAATTTGGGGTCATTTAATTCATTTCAGTAGAAGGGGAGAGGATGGTGTAAAGGGGTGGATGGGGATTCTTATTTTAGCAAGCTACAAGTTTCACTTAATAATAAATCCATTATAAATGTGAGCATGATTGACATGAATTTTTATTGGCTAATATCTATATTTATAATGATATTATGATTCTTGTTTACTGTTTATATGTATACTAGCAGTTTCGCCCCTAGCCTCTATGGGCTTTGCTCCAAGAGGTAATTAAACAAGGATGACAACATCCATAGAAGCGAAGCCCTGAAATGGAAGGACAAACGAACACTAACACTTGTGAAGTGTCAGAACTAAATATTAATGCATGTCTATACAAAATTGTAATTAAAACTGATTAAATACATGTTACAATTTAAGGACATACTGACGTTTTTAGGACTTTTATAGAGTTGCTTCGCTTATAACACTATACCTTATTGTACTAGGAATCAGTATTCAAAAATCAGATGAATAGGATATTTTTAACATTCAAACCATTATTTGTTGTCATAAAATTTAAAAAATTAGCTTGTTATAAATGGATGTACGGACTTTCTGGTAACGATTATAGAGTTGCTGTGCTTTCTAAGTCGTACCTAACTGTTGTAGAAAATGGCATGAAAAGTTTGAAATCGATAGGACAATTCTAGCCTGTTTAAATTAACTAAAAGAGCTAACTGTAACAGACGTATGGACGGACCGATCCTAATTATAGAAATATGAAAAAATTTAGAGGATTTTTTTTTTGTAAAATAGCTTTAAACCACCACAGGACCAGTAGATATATTCCCTGAAGAGTAGAATCTAATCAGTTTAGTGGTTACCGAGATCTTAAGGGATGGACGGACAGACAAACAGACATCAAGCTACTTTTATTATAGATTAACGCCCAGGGATCTAAGGAACAAAACAATAACCGATTAATGTATGTACATCCCCACTATTGATACATTAAATAATAAATTATATTACAAAATTGATTGTCTGTAGATGACAATTAGTGGTTGAAAAGTTTTGATACTCATCTTAATGAACCAACCAATAAAAAATCAATCAAATTTCCCTAAAGTTGTTATGCCAACGAATATAAAAACGTTATTATAAAACTTTGAAGTTTGGGGACTAGTGTAATGTCCTCTCCCTTTCTAAATAAAACTGCTAACGCTAAACATGAAGACCATGTACCTACATAATTTAAAAACAAAGCATTACCAATAGACAGACAGATAGACTACTTGCTAATTCCAAATTAGAATGATTATAAGAACACTTCGTTATTTGAATATTAACTTTACCTTTCCGCAGTGAGAGAGGGGACATTGGGCTGTTTATAAAACTAGTCCCCAAAGTTTTACAGTTGTGTGTTCAAACGTTTTAACTACTAACTTTAATCTACACAAGGGGTAATTTTGTGTATTATCATTGGGGATGTACATCAATTTATTGACCTTTGTCTTATCCCTTTAGATCCCTGATATTTGTAATAACCCATAGAAAAGATTATTCAGTTACATTAAAACATCAAACATAAAGAGGTTTAGATTTAGGTTTAGCCCCCCCCCCCCTCCCTCCCCTCTCCATCATTTAGTGCAATAGATCTTGAAAATATTCATTATCAACTTTAATTCAAAGTCTGATCAAATAAATATTTCTCATAACTATGTTTTTGCGTCTTTTATTTATATGTATTACATCTCACATATTGACTTTAAAAGCGCGTTTAAAAGATTTTCCTAACAAACTTTTCGTGCACCCAGCCTCAGAAAACGCGCTAAAAACCCCTACGGGGGCGCGGGGGGGTAAGTGAGACCAGTACAGGCGATTATAATATGTCTTTGGGCAATCAAATATCGTATTTTTAGCCGGTGGCAACCGGTGAAAACATGTTTCCTCTTACTGTCTACTCAAATGTTGATTATAAAACAAACAAAAATAAACTAAAATCTTAACTTCAACTAGAATTATTTAGGACTAATATCTTTAATTTGTGTTATTTTCTTTTATATTGTCAAAATACATGTAGTGCATGACTCACCTGAAGTTATTTTGTCTAATTACGTTAATTCTAAGAGATTTTATAATACTTTTGAAATTGTTGGTGAAACACAAAATATATGCCTTTTTCTGTAAGAAAATTTTTGCATATCTTGACTTTCAGACTTTAGAAAGCTTACTTAAAAAGCGTATTTTTACGATTCCTTTGAAATCTGATGTACATTGGGTATGATAATACTCATAGAATGATTGAAACTTGATTTGGGGGTGGTGAATTGATGCCCCTTGTTGCCCCTATGTGCAATGGAAGAAAATAAGATATAGATTATTGATTTCTGTCATCGGTAAGTGGGTTAAATTATGCAATACTTTTGTCATATTAAAAAACACCCTGTATATAATTTACTTATTTTGTATGGGTGTCTGTCATGCAGCTAAATTTGGTGCCATAACACTGCAGGGTTAACCAGTACCTGGTTTAACCTAACCTATCCTGACCTATAGTAATAAACAAATGAACGAAAACACACACCATTTTCATTTGAATTTTATTCAAAATATTTAGATACATATTACAAGTTATATTTCAAATAAAATTTTATCTAAAGACGCAATTTAATATTTTATTTCCCTGCACAATGAAAAAAAACATCTGATCATAAATATTCTGCCTATAAAAGATTTCTAACTTTTCAAATTACACAGTATATTTCCAGCAAGTAGGAATATATCACCATGATGAAGCTGATCACTATTTCTGCTCTGCTCCTTGTTTGCATTGCTAACCTAGAGGTTGCCAATGGCCAACTCGAGGTTGTTGTAAAGCAAGAGGATTATAACCGTGGAGCACTTAACAGATTTTGCTGTTTTATTGCCCAGTCCCAATGTACCACACAATGTGCTGGTCAAGATTGTGCTGCTACCTGCACTGGTAGATGTGGATTCCTTGGTCTCTTCACCTGTGGACCATACACCTGTTCTGGAATTGCTGCATCTACCTGCACAACAACAACAACTACTACTGTAGCCCCAACCACATAAGCATAACGCTAGACTTTTTGCTTGAAAAATGCAGATTTAGATATATATATTTGGTTAATAAATTTTTAAATTTTGTATGGACAAAAAATTTTAATAAATGGTTTTGAAAATTTCTAATTTAAAAATGTTTACTCCCTTGTATTGGTGTGTCTGTCTGGAATTTTAAGATGTATTATGAATTCATTTGATAGAATAATCCATTTCAGTTGGTATTTTAATGTTGATTTGTGCTTCAATACAATAATTTAGTATTTTAGCCACATAAATGCTTTGTTTAAGTCAAGAATTATTATGCTCTTTTCTGAGATCAAACTTTTGGCACTGTTATTATCAGTAAAATCATTAAAAAGTTAAATAGCAAAAGCAAATTCTTTGGCTAAAATCAAGCTTTTTAACAGTTGCCGATTTTTCTGACACAGTAAGCATACTTTTTTATATACTCAAAAGATTATTGGATCCTCAGTAAGTTCTTAAAAGATTTGAGGGAGGGGTGGGACTTTTTCTAACCTCTATCTAAGCAACTACTATTAGAGCTAGAGGGGTAAAAAATTGTGAAGTATCTGATTGCAATATAGAAATTACAACTATAATTTGTCTTTTGGTTCTCTTTTATATAAAACCAGAAAATCAACTACTGATAGGGATAGAGCTGTTTATAAATTTAGTATAATTAATAATTACAGATCTTTATAAACAAAATTGTAAAAAAAATTGTTAGACCTATTTATTGCTTACTTTCCCTTTTTAGTAGCGAAGCTACTCTATAATTCACAATGTCCATCCGTCCGTCCGTCCGTCTGTCCGTAATTAATGAATTGGGGGAAACGTGATTTTCTCGGCTCCTATAAAAGGTAGAATGCTTAAATTTTTTGACAACTTTCTCATTATTCAGGAGCACAATTTATTATAAGACATCAATGGCGGTCGGACTGCTTTTTAGCAGGTTTTAGGCTATTTTTATATTTTCCAAATGTTCCCCATATCTTTGGTGTTTATGGTCCGATTTTAAAATTTTTTCAATTAAAGATATCAAAATTAAATTTCCTGTCGTTTGAAGAAAACAACGATGTCGGTCAGACTGCCTTTTAACAGGTTTTTGGCTATTTTTATATGTTTGACATATTTCCCCATATCTTTGGTATTTTTGGTCCGATCTTTGAAATTTTTTCAGTTAAAGATATCAACATTAAATTTCCTGTCGTTTGAAGAAAACAACAATGGCGGTCAGACTGCCTTTTAACAGGTTTTTGGCTATATTCATATGTTTGACATATTTCCCCATATCTTTGGTATTTTTGGTCCAATTTTAAAACTTTTTTGTATTAACAGTTTCAAAATATTTTTTCCCATTGTTGTGTGCATCTAGTATGTAATTTACTTTAACCGTCTTCATCATACACTATAAAACAAGGTTTCGTGTTTATTTTCTCCAATAAATCTATTCTTGATTTAATAAATACAATTTAAATATACTTGTACGTATTCCCATCCACAATTTGTGCTTCGCTACTTATGGATGTTGTCATCCTTGTTTCATTTAGCAAACTTTGTCTGTTGGCCCTTTTTTAAGGAATAATGCAGGAAATACACTGCTCTAACTGTTGAAACACTGTGGCAGTCTTTCAATTGTTAGAGTGGTTTATAGGTAGGCTTCTTTTTACATATAAAAACCTCTAAATTGGTTATCCAATCTTTATTCAATAACAAATAGAAATATTAAAACCAGGGAAAATCTGAACATTTTTATTTATTATAATGTTTCTAGGGATATATAACTTGTCATATATAGTTGAAACAATTTATTTACTATTAAGAATTTTTTTATGACAGGAAATTGCCAATTCATGTTTTAATAATGTAGTAATTAAAATAATAATTTTGTGTCCATATTCTCTCTAAAATATACATCAAACTTAGAAAAAGTGTTTTTGTAATATCTTCTAAAACAACTGCTCCTTTTAGAACATATACATTTCAAAAGATGTGTATAATACATCATTCTGGTAGAATTTTTTGCTTTAAAGTTGAATTAAAATATTTCTTTTACTTGAAAGGACAGAAACAATTAAAATAAATATTTTTTTTCTGAAAATTCTATTATCAATTTTAAATGTTTGTTAATTTCCGCCCCTCATTTAATTCCTTTATCCTTCAATTTTTTTGACATATTGAAAGATTTAACCCTTACCAGTCAATCCCATTTCCTCAACTAAATTGGTCAAGGGGAGGAGGTTGTTGATTGCACCCTCTATTATCTTAGCTCTAAATAGATCTATGGTGCTAAAAATAAATTTTGCATGTCCCCTGTTTGATAATGAATTTCCAACAAGCCGTCAAAGTCAGTTTTTGCTTCCTTCACCCTTAAATCTAACAATCTTTGTTTTTAAGTCCTTTTTTACTTAAAAACTTTAAACGGCTGGATTATGGAAAGGAAACAAAGTCATTCATAATTAGGACAGAAGTCACTGGAACTTGGTCTAAGGTAGGCTATTAGTATTTATGCCCTACAAAATCAAACTTAAGGGAGGTGACTTATGTCCTTAATCTGACAAATTCTTTCATAGGGAAGGATACTTATGTCCTTCATCTAACAAAATCTAGCTTATCTGTCCTTCACCAAGCAAATTCTTGCAAAATATAGCCTTTCTGTCCTTCATAGAGCAAAATCCAGATAATATAGCTTTTCTGTCTTTTTCATTGCAAAATCTTTCAAAATATAGCTTTTCTGTTCTTTCCATAGCAAAATCACACACAGCTTTTTTTCCCTTCACCTAGCGATTTCTAGCAAAATATAGCTTTTCTGTCCTTTACATATCAAAATCTCACAAAATCTAGCAAAATCTAGTAAAAAAAGCTATAAAAAATGCTTTGCTTAAGTAAAATAAAAATACTTTTTCTTTTTACCTGGATGACCCTGCCAGGTTTGCTGGCATCCTGTGCCCATTAGGATGGAGTTATTCAAAAATTCTATTTTCCCCCCCTACCTAACCATTAAGAATTAAGAAATAATATATCTATAATTTATAAGCAAGTATTTTTAATGCAAATTAAAAAATCAACATAACTTTCTTCTTATTTTATGTATTCAAATATAATAAAAAGATGACTTTAATCTATCAATAGCACATTTTTAAAAGAAATTTTATTATTAAAAATGACTATGCCATGGAAAAGAAAAAATTTAATTCTTTCATAGGGAAGGATACTTATGTCCTTCATCTAACAAAATCTAGCTTATCTGTCCTTCACCTAGCAAATTCTTGCAAAATATAGCCTTTCTGTCCTTCACAGAGCAAAATCCAGATAATATAGCTTTTCTGTCTTTTTCATTGCAAAATCTTTCAAAATATAGCTTTTCTGTTCTTTCCATAGCAAAATCACACACAGCTTTTTTTCCCTTCACCTAGCGATTTCTAGCAAAATATAGCTTTTCTGTCCTTTACATATCAAAATCTCACAAAATCTAGCAAAATCTAGTAAAAAAAGCTATAAAAATGCTTTGCTTAAGTAAAATAAAAATACTTTTTCTTTTTACCTGGATGACCCTGCCAGGTTTGCTGGCATCCTGTGCCCATCAGGATGGAGTTATTCAAAAAATTCTTTTTTCCCCCCCTACCTAACCATTAAGAATTAAGAAATAATATATCTATAACTAGCGGCTACGCCCCTAGAGGCCTCTAGTGGCACTTTAATTGTTTTTATTTATATTCAAAATATAGCTATTTAACGTTTGACGTTTATTTTTCGTTGAACTCTCTTTCTAAAATCGATAAATTTAAAAAAAAAAATTAATTTCTCTAGGGAGGGTGGTGGTACGCTCCCCCAAAATAGTTATAAACCTTCCCGGGACATATGGGAATATACCCTGTTAAGGAGAACCCGATCAGTTCAGCGGTTAGCGAGATCCTTCGGTACAAACACACAGACACACAAACATCCTGTTACTTTATTATTTACTAAGTATATTTGCGATAACTTTTATTTAATGAAATCTTCCAATTTTTAACCTGTACAAAACGGCCTGCATAATTGCTTCAAGATCCATGTCAGATCTATATAGGAAATAAATGTCTATAAACGAGCTCAAGTTTTCCAAGGAATATTCGTTGAAAACTCATAGTGCTCCAATAATCCATAATAAACTCTCATTGCCCAGAACGATAAGACCCATTATTTTACTTTATTAAAAATAAATTCATTTTTTTCATTTCATGTTGCTATTTACATTATAATGAAGTATTTAATTTCTAATCATAAAAAAGAAAATTTAAATTTATGATATAATAAATTTAAGAAAACTCTGTTTTAAAAGAATTCGATTGTGGCGACACTTTGTGTGTTCAAATATTGAACTAAAATTGTAATCATATGATAAACCCTTTGGTGATGGTAATGTAAAGAAAAAAATATAATTTAAAAGATCTTTTTAAGATCATTTAAATTATTAAATATTTACTTCCGTTTAAATAGTAATGCCGGGTGAGGAAAATAGATTTATTAAGAAATATATATGCATATAAAAAAACTAGCCAATAGGGAGATAGTTATATCGAGCCAACTCTAGTAAGGATTTATAAGCAAGTATTTTTAATGCAAATTAAAAAATCAACATAACTTTCTGCTTATTTTATGTATTCAAATATAATAAAAAGATGACTTTAATCTATCAATAGCACAGTTTTAAAAGAGATTTTATTATTAAAAATGACTATGCCATGGAAAAGAAAAAATTTAATTCTCAAGAACATAAAATGGTGTTTGCAAAATCTAGCTATAATAAAATGGTTTAGTCAAAAAAATATTTTTCTCTTTTTACCTGGATGACCCTGCCAGGTCTGCTGTAATCCTGTGCCCGCCAGGATGGAGTTATTCAAAAAATTCCAACTCTCAGTTATATAGCTCTCTTTTTTACACACAAAAAAAAGCAGGAGGGGACTTATTTCCCCCCCCCCCCCCCCCAACCATTAATGGTTAAGTAATAATATAACTTTAATTATAAGTAAGTATTTTAAGATGAAAATTATAAATGAACAAGACTTTCTTCTTATTTTTAGATATTCAATTAAAATAAAAAGATAACTTTTTAATCCTTTAGTAGTACAGTTTTAAAAAGATTTTATTACTAAAAGTGACTCTGCCATTGAGGATAAGAAAACAAAATAGAACAAAAAAACATTGCATGCAGGGAATAAAAAAAAGTAAATATGTCTCACTCTCAAAAGGGGTCATTAATTTAACCCCCTCCAAATTTTTACCAAAAATTTGCTCTTGGGAATAATTAAACAACCTAAAATCTATTGGGAGGTTAAATACACACCTTCCAAATCTGTTAGGGGGAGGGAGTAGTGAGGAGTAATTTCCCCTTTAAAAAAAATTTATCCCATGGGTAAAATTTTTGGGAGAGGTAATTTAATCATGTAAAAAAGTTCCTACAAAATAATGAAGTCTTAATATATTCATTAAGTACTATTGAACACACTAGTAGCTTAAAAAAAAATTAGGTAAAGAAAAAATTTAATTCTCAAGAATGTAAAACAATGTTGGCAGGAGTAAAAAAAGCAAATATGTCACACTCTCAAAAGGGGACTCCAAAATTTTTACCCAGAGGTAAAATTACTGCTTACTGTGTCAAAAAAAATCTGTTAGAAAGTTTGATTTTAGCCATAGAATTTGCTTTTGCTATTTAACTTTTTAATGATTTTACTGATAATAACAGTGCCAAAGTGGTAACATTAATTTATCTGGAATATCTCAATCCTGGCAGTTTGATCCGGGACAAAAAAAACATAATAACTCTTGACTTAAACAAGGCATTTATGTGGCTAAAATACTAAATTATTGTATTGAAGCACAAAACAACATTAAATACCAAATAAAATGGATTATTCTATCAAATGAAATTATAATAGATCTTAAATTTCAGACAGACACACCAATACAAGGGAGTAAACATTTTTAAATTAGAAATTTTCAAAACCATTTATTAAAATTTTTTGACCATACAAAATTTAAAAATTTATTAACCAAATATATATATCTAAATCTGCATTTTTCAAGCAAAAAGTCTAGCGTTATGCTTATGTGGTTGGGGCTACAGTAGTAGTTGTTGTTGTTGTGCAGGTAGATGCAGCAATTCCAGAACAGGTGTATGGTCCACAGGTGAAGAGACCAAGGAATCCACATCTACCAGTGCAGGTAGCAGCACAATCTTGACCAGCACATTGTGTGGTACATTGGGACTGGGCAATAAAACAGCAAAATCTGTTAAGTGCTCCACGGTTATAATCCTCTTGCTTTACAACAACCTCGAGTTGGCCATTGGCAACCTCTAGGTTAGCAATGCAAACAAGGAGCAGAGCAGAGATAGTGATCAGCTTCATCATGGTGAAAGAATATATTTCTTTGTAAATTAAAAATATAGTGAATTCTTATGTACAAATATTTTCTTTTATAGTCAAAATATTCTTTGATCAGATGTTTTTATTTACAAGAATATTAAATATGTATTTGCATTTTTAGATTGTAGGAAATATATTTGAAAATCTAATAAAAATTGTAATACATACCTAAACCCCCCTCCCTCCAAAAAAGATTGGGTTGGTTTGTACTAGATGGCCCTGAAGGGTTAGTAAGTATTTGACAGAGTTATGGACAAATAATTTCTGAAATTGGGAGAAAGGGGTGAGTTCTTAGTGCTCCTTTGGTCACTTGAAATCTATTACCATGTGTTTTAATATTAAGTTTTAACAAGAATGACAACATTTGTAAGTATATTAAGTAGTCAAGTAGAAAAATGTCATAATTTTCACAGTTAAAGGGAAAATTTCAAACGGCTGTAATTTTCTTATTTTTGAAGCTAGAAGAAATTTTTTTTCTCCAGAAAATGTTTATTTTTATGTAAATTTTACAATTTATATATCAAAATATAAATTTCAGCGGCCGCAGCTGTACTTGGCTTGTAGACATGTAAAAAAAGCTAAAGTTTTAAATTTGAAGTCTCTAAGTCAAAAACTGGGGCCACAGGAGCCTTTTAAAGATTTCTGGAGACCTGGAGGATCAGGACCTGCAGGATCATACCTGGAACCTGAAAGTGACTTCAAAACCTTTATTTCATATAAGGATGTACTACTAGAGGATATTTTAGTATTTTGGTATGATAAAATGCTCTTTAGTCAAAAAATATTTTTGCTCTTTACCTGGATGACCCTGCCAGGTTTACTGGCATCCTGTGCCCGCCAGGATGGAGATATTCAAAAAATTCCAACTCTCAGTTATGTGTCATACCCATACTTAAAAAGTCACGCAGTTTGGGCTCTTTATCTTTCACACACAGCACTGAGAACTCACCTCTATCTCCTAATTTCAGAAATTATTTGTCCATAACTCTCTCAAATACTTACTAACCCTTCAGGGCCATCTAGTACAAACCAACCCAATCTTTTTTTGGGGGGAGAGGGGTTTAGGTATGTATTACAATTTTTATTTCATTTATAAATATATTTCCTACAATCTAAAAATGCAAATAAATATTTAATATTCTTGTAAATAAAAACATCTGATCAAAGAATATTTTGACTATAAAAGAAAATATTTGTACATAAGAATTCAGTATATTTTTAATTTACAAAGAAATATATTCTTTCACCATGATGAAGCTGATCACTATCTCTGCTCTGCTCCTTGTTTGCATTGCTAACCTAGAGGTTGCCAATGGCCAACTCGAGGTTGTTGTAAAGCAAGAGGATTATAACCGTGGAGCACTTAACAGATTTTGCTGTTTTATTGCCTAGTCCCAATGTACCACACAATGTGCTGGTCAAGATTGTGCTGCTACTTGCACTGGTAGATGTGGATTCCTTGGTCTCTTCACCTGTGGACCATACACCTGTTCTGGAATTGCTGCATCTACCTGCACAACAACAACAACTACTACTGTAGCCCCAACCACATAAGCATAACGCTAGACTTTTTGCTTGAAAAATGCAGATTTAGATATATATATTTGGTTAATAAATTTTTAAATTTTGTATGGACAAAAAATTTTAATAAATGGTTTTGAAAATTTCTAATTTAAAAATGTTTACTCCCTTGTATTGGTGTGTCTGTCTGGAATTTTAAGATGTATTATGAATTCATTTGATAGAACAATCTATTTTAGTTGGTATTTTAATGTTGATTTGTGCTTGAATACAATAATTTAGTATTTTAGCCACATAAATGCTTTGTTTAAGTCAAGAATTATTATGCTCTTTTCTGAGAACAAACTTTTGGCACTGTTATTATCAGTAAAATCATTAAAAAGTTAAATAGCAAAAGCAAATTCTTTGGCTAAAATCAAACTTTCTAACAGTTGTAGATTTTTCTGACACAGTAAGCATACTTTTAATATATACTCAAAAGATTATTGGATCCTCAGTTAGTTCTTAAAAGATTTGAGGGAGGGGTGGGACTTTTTCTAACCTCTATCTAAGCAACTACTATTAGAGCTAGAGGAGTAAAAATTGTGAAGTATCCAATAGCAATATAGAAATTACAACTATAATTTGTCTTTTGGTTCTCTTTTATATAAAAACCAGAAAATAAACTACTGACAGGGATAGAGCTATCTATAAATTTAGTATAATTAATAATTGTTATATATTATATTTATTAACTAGCCTACAGCTCACGTTGTTCGCTGGTCTGTAATGCTATTGAGAACATTAAATATCTGTAGGGAAAAGGTAGAAGGCTGATGCAATAATTATAGTATAAAATCCGGTCAATTAAGAATTCGTAGAGGGCCTGATCTTTCAGGGATAAGACAGAAGGCTTTTTTATGTTTGCTGACCTATATACCTCTACTCTATGAATAAAATTGTCCGTCGATCTATCGTTAAAGCTCTAAAATATTTTTTTTTCAGCTTTTATCAAAGATAAACTTTTAAATGTTGTGTAAATATTCAAATACCACTAAGCATCATTACTTACTATGTCAGTCTGTTGTGCACCATTTTTGCTTTCATTTGCTTTGCCTTTTATTTTTTTAATTCAAGAGCTTCTATAGTTATGGATGTTGTCATCCTTATTTATCTGCTAAAAGTTTTATTCCTCACCTTCTTCGTTATTCTGTCTATAGTGCTTTGGAATTAATAAAATTAATGTGGGGGAAATGTTTATTTTCCCTTCTGCTATTTAACATATAAGATTGAATTTTTTTGAGACCAATGCACTTCTGACCGCCTAACCGTCGATCAATCAGTACTGCATAAACACAACTTTATTTTCTGATATCAAAGACTGCTAATATTTTGTGTGAAGATTTGTATGACCACTGCACTGATCATTGTTCGTCATTCTGTCGGTTATGCTCCTTTTCCTTCTTTTTGCTTTTGTGTTTTTACTTTTACAATTAGGAACGTTGCTACATGTGGATATTATCATCCTTGTTGATGATTTTTAAACTCAGGGATCTTAGGAGATAATGTACTATATTTATTTTACATCCCCCATGATGATAAATAAAGGTAAGCCTTCTGTTGATTGAAAGTTTGGACACTTCTTGTTAGAAGTGACGAAACACAGATAAAGTTTTTTAGTCAAAGTGGTTACTAAACTTTGGTTTACAGTGTTATTTACAGTCAAATGTTCCCTCCTTCCCTGAGCAAACGAAATTTTGGAATTGAAACTATCCTTCTTACTCTATAATTCACATGGTCCATTAGTCTCTTGGATCGAGACATAATATTTTAATCGCTAAAATATTTGTTTTTTCATATGCTATCAAAATTAGATGGCTTAAATTTTTAATTAAGATTATAATGACACATTTGCAAAATTCATTTTCATTTAGTAGCGAAGATTATCTATAATTCAAAATGTCCTTCCGTTCGTCTGTTGGCTATGATTAGAGGAAAATGTGATTTTCTCATTTGCTATTCAATGGCTGAAAAGTTCTGTAAATATTCCCTACATAGCTTGCCAGTATGGGCCTCATCTATTGTTCAGTTCATTCATCCAGTAAGAGGGAAGGAAATTGGGTAAAAGGGTTGTATAATGTTGTTAATGATCTATTTCTTGTTAAGAGCAAAAAAATTTTACAGTGGGGGTTTGTCTATCCATCCTTACGTCTCTAACAGATAGTTCTGATTGTTAATTTAGGCATATTAGAATTGTCCTATTGAATTCAAACTAAACAATAAAATTCTTGAAATTGTTATATCCTGCAATGAAGTCAAAGTAAAAATCTTATTTTTTTCCATTGCTTTACATAGTTGCCCTATCACCATGATGTTAGTATGTAAAATAAAATATCTTGTCTTTTTGGTAAAATCTAAATATTTTCTCTCCCTCTCCCCGTTCTCTCTCTTTCTCTCTCTCTGTGTCTCTCTCTCCCCCCGTTCTCTTTCTCGACCCCCCTCTCTCTCTCTCTCCTTCTTTCTCTCTCTCCCTCTCCCCGTTCTCCTTCTCTCTCTCTCTCTCTGTTACACATAAAGATTTCTACAACTTTAACGTATTATAATATCTGTGAACTGATTTATTCAGTAGGTAATATGTTTTATATAACAATGTAACAATACACGATTTAACGTTTTGCTTCATTTTTATATAATTTTTTAAAGATTAAAATCCTAATATTTTTCATTTCAAATTTTCGTCCTGAAAGGGTTAAAATGATTAGTTTAATATCTGACCGCATTACGGGGAGTGTCGCACGAATCAATTTATTATAAAACTAAGTTTTCTTACTTTACTATATTATAAACTTAAGTTTTTCTGTTTTATGAATACAAATCAAATTCATCAATGTTATTTCAATAGCAACATGAATATAAAAAATACATTTATGATGCAAAAAGTAGAATAATGGGTATAATCGTTCTGGTCAATGAGAATTTAATAGTGATAATTGAAGTACTATGAGTTTTGAGCGATAAATGTCTGGGAGATTCGAGCTCATTTATAGACGTTAACTTCCTATATAGATCTGTCATGGATCTTGATGCAATACAGCAGCCCGTTTTGTACATGTTAAAAATTGGAAGATTTCATTAAATAAAAGATGTCGCAAATATAGGTATTAAATTATACAGATCTTTAAAAAAACAAAATTGTAAAAAAAAATTTTGGACCTATTTATTGCTTACTTTCCCTTTTTCATTTAGCAATCTTTGTCTGTTGGCTCTTTTTTAAGGAAGAATGCAGGAAATACACTGCTCTAACTGTTGAAACACTGTGGCAGTCTTTCAATTGTTAGAGTGGTTTATAGGTAGGCTTCCTTTTACATATATAAACCTCTAAATTGGTTATCCAATCTTTATTCAATAACAAATAGAAATATTACTTATCTGCCTTAAAGGGAGTGTGTATGTAAAATTTATCATATGATTATCAAATCTTAAAATTTTTTAAGCACCTTTCACTCTAATGATCAACCAAAAACGTCCTATTCACAAAAATATTGAGTGATATCCTCTTAGAAATTTTTTCTCAATTTTCAAAATTTGAATACACCCCCCCCCCACGCCTCCCAACAGAACTATGAACTCTGGCCGCAGCGCTTGGCTCCCTAGTCTGCCTAGCCGCAGCGCTCGGCTCCCTAGCCTCTAACCTAACCTTACCTAACCTAAAATAGTTGTTCTCTGTCAAGAAGGTACACAAATTTCCAAAATTGAAAAAAAAATTCTAAGAGGATAACGCCAAATATTGAGTATTTATGTCTTTATTTGAGGTATTTTAGGAAGGTAAAATAAAAACCAGGGAAAATCTGAACATTTTTATTTATTATAATGTTTCTAGGGATATATAACTTGTCATATATAGTTGAAACAATTTATTTACTATTAAGAATTTTTTTATGACAGAAAATTGCCAATTCATGTTTTAATAATGTAGTAATTAAAATAATAATTTTGTGTCCATATTCTCTCTAAAATATACATCAAACTTAGAAAAAGTGTTTTTGTAATATCTTCTAAAACAACTGCTCCTTTTAGAACATATACATTTCAAAAGATGTGTATAATACATCATTCTGGTAGAATTTTTTGCTTTAAAGTTGAATTAAAATATTTCTTTTACTTGAAAGGACAGAAACAATTAAAATAAATATTTTTTTTCTGAAAATTCTATTATCAATTTTAAATGTTTGTTAATTTCCGCCCCTCATTTAATTCCTTTATCCTTCAATTTTTTTGACATATTGAAAGATTTAACCCTTACCAGTCAATCCCATTTCCTCAACTAAATTGGTCAAGGGGAGGAGGTTGTTGATTGCACCCTCTATTATCTTAGCTCTAAATAGATCTATGGTGCTAAAAATAAATTTTGCATGTCCCCTGTTTGATAATGAATTTCCAACAAGCCGTCAAAGTCAGTTTTTGCTTCCTTCACCCTTAAATCTAACAATCTTTGTTTTTAAGTCCTTTTTTACTTAAAAACTTTAAACGGCTGGATTATGGAAAGGAAACAAAGTCATTCATAATTAGGACAGAAGTCACTGGAACTTGGTCTAAGGTAGGCTATTAGTATTTATGCCCTACAAAATCAAACTTAAGGGAGGTGACTTATGTCCTTAATCTGACAAATTCTTTCATAGGGAAGGATACTTATGTCCTTCATCTAACAAAATCTAGCTTATCTGTCCTTCACCAAGCAAATTCTTGCAAAATATAGCCTTTCTGTCCTTCATAGAGCAAAATCCAGATAATATAGCTTTTCTGTCTTTTTCATTGCAAAATCTTTCAAAATATAGCTTTTCTGTTCTTTCCATAGCAAAATCACACACAGCTTTTTTTCCCTTCACCTAGCGATTTCTAGCAAAATATAGCTTTTCTGTCCTTTACATATCAAAATCTCACAAAATCTAGCAAAATCTAGTAAAAAAAGCTATAAAAAATGCTTTGCTTAAGTAAAATAAAAATACTTTTTCTTTTTACCTGGATGACCCTGCCAGGTTTGCTGGCATCCTGTGCCCATTAGGATGGAGTTATTCAAAAATTCTATTTTCCCCCCCTACCTAACCATTAAGAATTAAGAAATAATATATCTATAATTTATAAGCAAGTATTTTTAATGCAAATTAAAAAATCAACATAACTTTCTTCTTATTTTATGTATTCAAATATAATAAAAAGATGACTTTAATCTATCAATAGCACATTTTTAAAAGAAATTTTATTATTAAAAATGACTATGCCATGGAAAAGAAAAAATTTAATTCTTTCATAGGGAAGGATACTTATGTCCTTCATCTAACAAAATCTAGCTTATCTGTCCTTCACCTAGCAAATTCTTGCAAAATATAGCCTTTCTGTCCTTCACAGAGCAAAATCCAGATAATATAGCTTTTCTGTCTTTTTCATTGCAAAATCTTTCAAAATATAGCTTTTCTGTCCTTTCCATAGCAAAATCACACACAGCTTTTTTTCCCTTCACCTAGCGATTTCTAGCAAAATATAGCTTTTCTGTCCTTTACATATCAAAATCTCACAAAATCTAGCAAAATCTAGTAAAAAAAGCTATAAAAAATGCTTTGCTTAAGTAAAATAAAAATACTTTTTCTTTTTACCTGGATGACCCTGCCAGGTTTGCTGGCATCCTGAGCCCATCAGGATGGAGTTATTCAAAAAATCTTATTTTCTCCCCCTACCTAACCATTAAGAATTAAGAAATAATATATCTATAATTTATAAGCAAGTATTTTTAATGCAAATTAAAAAATCAACATAACTTTCTTCTTATTTTATGTATTCAAATATAATAAAAAGATGACTTTAATCTATCAATAGCACAGTTTTAAAAGAGATTTTATTATTAAAAATGACTATGCCATGGAAAAGAAAAAATTTAATTCTCAAGAACATAAAATGGTGTTTGCAAAATCTAGCTATAATAAAATGGTTTAGTCAAAAAAATATTTTTCTCTTTTTACCTGGATGACCCTGCCAGGTCTGCTGTAATCCTGTGCCCGCCAGGATGGAGTTATTCAAAAAATTCCAACTCTCAGTTATATAGCTCTCTTTTTTACACACAAAAAAAAAGCAGGAGGGGACTTGTTTCCCCCCCCCCCCCAACCATTAATGGTTAAGTAATAATATAACTTTAATTATAAGTAAGTATTTTAAGATGAAAATTATAAATGAACAAGACTTTCTTCTTATTTTTAGATATTCAATTAAAATAAAAAGATAACTTTTTAATCCTTTAGTAGTACAGTTTTAAAAAGATTTTATTACTAAAAGTGACTCTGCCATTGAGGATAAGAAAACAAAATAGAACAAAAAAACATTGCATGCAGGGAATAAAAAAAAGTAAATATGTCTCACTCTCAAAAGGGGTCATTAATTTAACCCCCTCCAAATTTTTACCAAAAATTTGCTCTTGGGAATAATTAAACAACCTAAAATCTATTGGGAGGTTAAATACACACCTTCCAAATCTGTTAGGGGGAGGGAGTAGTGAGGAGTAATTTCCCCTTTAAAAAAAATTTATCCCATGGGTAAAATTTTTGGGAGAGGTAATTTAATCATGTAAAAAAGTTCCTACAAAATAATGAAGTCTTAATATATTCATTAAGTACTATTGAATACACTAGTAGCTTCAAAAAAAATTAGGTAAAGAAAAAATTTAATTCTCAAGAATGTAAAACAATGTTGGCAGGAGTAAAAAAAGCAAATATGTCACACTCTCAAAAGGGGACTCCAACATTTTTACCCAGAGGTAAAATTACTGCTTACTGTGTCAAAAAAAATCTGTTAGAAAGTTTGATTTTAGCCATAGAATTTGCTTTTGCAGTTGTGAAAATGGGTCAACAGAAGTAACTATCATAAAAGATTTTGTACTTATGTAACAATCTTTTAATTAAGTTATTCTATTGAAAGTTGTCTCTTTCTTGGTATCTCATTTCTTTGTTTGTGTGGTAAATGCATCAAAAAATGTTCATCAACAATTTAAAAATAAGTTATGATGTAGTTTTAAGATTTTCAAAACCACTTCAACACCAGACTAAAAAAATTAACAACCTGACATTGAAGTGATTCTAAAATTTTGTGTTAAATTAATTATTGACAATAGGTAAACTAATAATCAACAAATAATATCTAAAGGGATAGTTACAGTGCATTTAAAAAGTTTGATAGCCAGCATAAGTTACAAAAATACCATCTAACATATATAATTTTGTATTAAAATGAAAAACAATCAATAGGCACCACTGGACTAGTCATTTTTAAAACTACCTGGTAGAAAGTTGAAATAATTTCAAATGTATGTCATCTAGATAAACTATTAAACATAAAAAATATGAAGTTTACTAAATTCAAGCTTAAATGCATTTCTTGCAACTACATCTTTGATGCAAAAATAAGGAAAAATTTAATACTATTAATTAGATATCTATGAATATTTGATTTAAACATTCACTTAAACAAATTAAACAATTTATTAAACTAAATAATAATATTATATCAGAAAAAAAGAAAACTAAAAAACACAGAATATGCAACTAAAATTTTTGTTTTTGTTAATGTTGCTAAGATCAAGATTCATATTGTGATATATTTTGAAGTAGTTTCTATATTTTTTTAATACTCCCCCCCCCCCCCCCATAAAGTTTTTTTGCCTCTTATTTTGAATGTTAGATTTACAAAATTTCTTTTTAAATTACACAAATATGCAATCTTTACTGTAATTTTTTTTACTCCTAGATGCCACCAATTTTTTTTGCACGAAACACAAAGTAACATTGATTATAATCCTACTAAAACCTTTTTTTAAATGCCTCGGTACTTAAAATCTAAAGTGTTATTCTAACTTAAATTTTACCTAATTTTAAATGAAAATTTTTAAAACTTTCAGTCTGTATGTTTGGCATGTAACATCCAATTAATATTTCAAAATAATATTCAAAGATTTTAAGCCAACAAATTAGAGATTATAGAACCAGTATAATTTCCAGTCCAATGTCCACTCCCTCTGTGGTTTATGCAAATATCTTGATTGTTATATAACACAAAAATTTAACCACAAAAACGATTATCTAGAAAAAAAAACTAACCTGAAAGGATATCTAAAAAGATACAACACAAAATATTTTCTCTAACTATATAAATTTTTAGTTTTCCTTTTAAAACTTAAACTTCACTATCTATCTATTGAAATTAACAATTCATATATTTGTTTCTCCTTATATAAAAGTAACAGGATGTCTATATGAGAGTGTCAGTTTGTCTCTTAATGCAATTGGACCACTCTAACTGCTGAACCAATATGGTTCTAATTAACAATGTAGCTTCTCATAGGTCCGGGGAAGATGTTTTTTACCTTTTCTTTATAAAACTAAAATTGAAAATTAAGGGGAGTTGATTCACCCCCCCCCCCCCCATTAGAGGCTTTTAGGGGTGTAGCCGCTAGTTAGAATCAAAATACAGGGAGGGAAAAACCATGGGCATTTTAATACATTATTTCCCAAAGTTTTATAATAACCTTTCCTTGTTCTTTGGCTCGCCAGCTCTGGGTATATTTATTGTATTTTTATTAATTGGTTCATAAAGTTGAGTGTTCAAACGTTTCAACCACTTATTTCAATCTACAGATGGGTTAATTTTGTGTATTATCATTGGGGATATACAACAACTTTTTTATTGGCCCTTGCCTTATTCCTTTAGATCCCTGAACAAAATAGCAATATCTAATGATACTCAGGGATCCAAAGGGAAAAGACAATAGCAGATAAATGGATGTATATATCTATGGCACACAAAATTACACCTTCTGAAGATAAAAATTAGTGGTTCAGGAGGGGCACTTGAGGAGGGGGGAGTCGAATTTAATACACCAATTTCTTATTTTAGATTTTAAAAGAAAAAGGGAAATAATATTTTTGGGGGTGGAATTTTTTTTTGGAGGGGGGGACCCGGGACCCCCCTCCCATAATTTTTAATTTTAGTAAAAAAATTAAATTTTCTTAAAGGGGTGGTATTTTTCATTTTTGGGGAGGTTGAGGGTGTCCCACCCCCCAAGAAAATAGTTATAAACCTTCCCGGGACCTATGAGAAGCTACCCTGTTAAGGAGAACCCGATCGGTTCAGCGGTTAGTGAGATCCTTTGGTACAGACACACAAACAGACAAACATCCCGTTACTTTAGTATAAGGATTGTGTCCAAACGTCCACTTCTAATTGTAATCCATATAAGGGGTAATTATGTTTACCATCATTGAGGATGTAATTATTCATCAATTAATCTGCCATTGTCTTATCCCTTTAGATTCCTGCGATAATAAAATTTGGATATAGTCCCTTTCGTGGCAAGGGGTGTTTCATCGTAATTTTCAAAGCGAAGATTTCTATAATTAGGGTCAATACGTCCGTCCGTAAGTACGTCTGTCCGTACATCCGGAACGGATAGATTTTATTGGTTAGTTTAGGCATGTTAAAATTGTCCTATCGATTTCAAACTTTGCATAGTGATTCCTTTAGTAGTTTGGTACGATTTAGAAAGCGCAGCAACTCTATAATCATTACCAAAATGTCCATACGTCCATTTTAAACATGTTGATTTTTACTTTTTTAACAACAAATTTTTATGTGATCTAATTATCCGATTGATTTTTATATATTGATTCCTTGGAACAACAAAGTACAATATTATAATCGAAGTAACTCTATAATCAAGTCCTAAAAATGTAAGTAAGTACATAAATATTATCCTGTATCAAGCACTTTTTTAACAAAGTTACTTAAAATTTTGCTTCTACTCTTATACATTTATATTCTAATTATTCAGTTCTGGCACTATACAAGAGTTAATGTCCGTTTGTCTAACCATTTTAGTGCTTCGCTTTTATGGATATTGTCATCCTTGGTTTATTAGATTTTGATAGGTTATTTTAGGTTAAGTGGATTGCACGACCTTTGTCTGAGAAGTCCTAACTGTGCATAATAATAAGTTGCACTGTTTTAGGCCAAGGCATTCCCCCCACTCTATCTATTTATGTCACGCATCTGACATAGCAGCAGTAGGAACCATTTTTAATGTCTTTAGTTATGACGCGGTGACGGACTGAGATACAAACCTATCACCTTCCCTACGCTGAGCGGATGCGCTACGTGTTAAGGGATAAGATAATGAACGACAAATTGAAATACATCCCAAATGACAATAAACATGATTATTGATTACCCCTTCAAAGTATTAAAATTGTTGGTTAAAATGTTTCTGAGCTAACAGTGAATTAAAGAGCACAGTGTCCCTTCCCTCCCTGGTGATGGATTATTTATCACATTGCTTTAGACTTTTCCACAGAGAGATAGATAAATGAATGATATTTTTTATATAGGGGTTCAGAATCCTTATAATCTATAATACAAAGTAGAACGGTGTCTGTCTGTCTGTCTGTCTGTCTGTCTGTCTGTCCGTCTGTCTGTCTGTCCGTCTGTCTGTCTGTCCGTCCCTTAAGATCTCGGTAACCACTGAAACGATCGAATTCTACTCTTCAGGGAATATACCTACTGGTCCTGTGGTGGTTTTAGGCTATTTTCTTGGGGGGTAGGACACCCCCAACCCCCCCCCCCCCCAAAAAAAAACAAAAAATCCCCCCCCTTTTTTTTTCTAGAGACTAGGGGCGAAGCCGCTAGTCCAGATAAAATAAAACAGATCGTGTTAATAACAACTTTTTAGGAATAGTAAAATATAAAAAAAAATTTGAGATTAATTCCAGTTTAGTTGGCCTTAAGGGGCCGAAGGCCCAGGCTTTCAAAACAAGTAAAATGTTTTTTACTTTATTATTAAATATTTATTGAAAGTTATCTTTAAAACGACACTAAACATAATTTTATCAGTATGGCTTAGAACCTGCAGAAATTAAAAGTATTCGATGCCATACTGAAATAGTTATTTATCACATCGTATTATCAACAGCTTTCCAACTATATTGAAATTAATATTGATAATGGAATCATATAACGTAAAGTCCTACCTATACCAATTCACCAAGTTAAACTTGTTATAAAACTTTGGGTACAAGTGTAATTTACGGTCAATGGCACCTCCCTCCTTGTTTGCTCAAACAAATGCATCATAAAAATGTTTTAAGAAATAAAGCCAAACCCAATTCAACCATTTCACCAAAACAATTTCTGAACCAATCTAATCAATTTACTATTTTAAAACATGTAAATTTAAAGCTTTTAAGCCAGTGTAGTTATCCCAGACAAAGTAAAATTGGCCTGTTTATTAAACTGGCTCCCAAAGTTTTATAACAACGTTTTCTTATTCGTTGGATTATCAACTTTGGGGATTTAAATTTGTATTTTTTAAACGTCTCAACCATTAATTGTAATTTACTGAATTTTGAGGGTAATTTTGTCTATTATCATTGAGGAAGTATACAAATATATCGGCTATTGTGTTATGCATGGTAATTATAAAAAGTAAAGGCGCTAATTTTTACAATTTTTATTGGGATAAGACAATGAATGTTTAATTGCAATGATGATATTGCATCGTATTATAGACAGCATTCCGCGGATAGTAAATTTAAAAATTAAAAGATTTATTCCGGTTTTGTTAACCCTGAGGGGCCGAAGTTAAGGGCTAACAAATCTGGCATTGATATTATGTTTTTTTTTTCATTTTCATACTCATATAAAATTTGTCTAGATTATGATACGTTACACATTTTTCCAGTATGGCTTTGAACCGGTTCTAATCCCGTGGATATTAATCGGTTTCAAAGCAATACTGAAAATAAAATTACCCCGGTTGAAGATTAAAATTATTGATTGGGCACTACTTGTTCGGAACCAACCAATCAAAATTAAATAAAAGTACCCAAAGTTTTTAAGCTAACCATAGATCAAGGATAGTAATAAAATTTGGGATACCTGTGTAAATACAGTCCAATGTACCCTCCCTCCTTGGGTAAAAATGTATTTTACTGCTCAATGATCCCTACATCCCTGGGTATGGTGTGTCTACAAAAAGGCAGTGTCTAAACTTTTACACCAATTATTTTAATCTACAAAAGTGGTCCAGTTTTAAAATTGTAATTGTGCATATTGTAAACAGTTATCGCTCAAGTAAATTTCTGTTTTTCTACCATATAATAATTTGACTCAAAACCTATTAAATCAAGAGGGAAAACTTAGATTCGTAGCCACACTAAAATAGTTGTTTATAGCATCATATTATATACACTAAACAGCTTTCCCTGGATTTTAAAATGTACAATTGTAAGAGTAAAAATATTTTTAAGATAATGTGTTGAAAACTTCATTTTATTTGCTCAAAGATGTGCCTCAAATTAAAAACGTTTCAAGAAAAATGCCACCCCCCTTCTCCTTATACAACCTATCCTAACCTGACTCAAAATTGAAGGTTTCAGTGCTCATCAAGGTACTTCGAGTGAAAGCGCCAATATTTTATTTTAGAGCATTGCAGTTATGGATTTATATTTCTTGTTTTTACTTCAAACTAAATTTTCGTTTTTACAAGGAATCTTAAAGACTAAGACAATGGACGATAAATTGATGAAAATTCCCTATTTACAAACAAGTTTGAAAACTTTACTAATCAAAATTCAATAATTTATCATTATTATCTTTAGTGTTCAAACGTTTCCAACCCTAATTGTAATCTACAGAAGGGGTAATTATGTTTACCATCAATGTGGATGTATATTGATTTATCGGCCATTGTCTTATCCATTTAGATCCCTGATAAATATCAGAGAAACAAGGATGACAACATCCATAAAATCGAAGCTCTGAAATGAACATTAACAATTGCATTGTATAAGAGTGGCATAACTGAATAAGCATGATACTGCTCCAGGACATCTTACATTGTTAGGACATGTTTATAAAGATGCTTATAACATTGTACCTCGTTTTAATAAGAATTAGTATTCTACAATAAAATGAATAAGATCAATATTTTTTTTGTCAAAAAAGTTAAAAATCAATATAGATGTATGAACATTCTGATACCTCGTTATAACGCAAACTTTTAAATCGATATGGGCGTACGAACGGACGTACCGAAACAAAGTATAGAGAAGCTTTGCTTTTGAAATGTATAATTGATTTTCCAGTATGGCTTCGAAACGGATTAATATCTGCTGGATTAGAACCGGTTCTCAACCATACTGAAAAAAATAAGTATAGAATCATATTACAGACCATTTTCCACGAGAATTGAAAAATTCATAAAATTTGAACCATCTTTAATCTTATTATTTTTCATTATGATATATGCGGAAATCTGACAATAATACGATGCTATAAATTAATATTCCAGTAGGGAAACCGATTAGAATCCGCTGGATTAGAACCGTTTTTCAACCATAATGAACTGTGTATAACATCGTATTAATACCAGTTTTGTTTCTATTCTCATATTTTTTCGTTTTAATATCCTCAGAAAGCGGTCTATAATACGATACAATAAAAAAAAAACTAATCCAATCTAAATTCTAATATTAATAATCTTATAAAAGGGTCTTTACGTCTGTCCCGTATATTCGCCTAAGAAAATACATGTTAATTTAATACATAGTTTAAAAACCTATAAAAATAGTCCAACCTTGATAATCTTTCATACTTTCCTTTGCAATAAAGTTTGGCTTGGTTAAATTTTATGCGTAGTTTTAATTTAATGTTACGGTTTATAACAACTTAGATATTCTTAAATTATTACTGAATTTCTTTGTTGTTTAAAATGTATCATTAAAAAAAGAATTAGAATTCACACAAGTTTCTTTCATAAACTAATAACTTTCACTATAAAAAAATATATTGCACATATAATTCACATTTAATTCACAGACACTATTACTCTCTTGAATACCTTTATCATACTGACACGACACGCTATTGTGTTGACCAGCGCAATCACACACACACACACACACAGACACACACACACACAAAACTAGGCATCTTGTTTAGAATTCAAGCTGAATGTACATTTACACTTTTTGTGCTCAAAAAACTCATAGATGGAGTCGTTTTACGGGTGTCATCATAAAATACAATATTGTAGAACTGACCAAGCCTGATCAAAGTTCAATTCTGTGTCATTTGCCTACGATGCTTCGTTACGGCAGTGGCGGCAATTTTCGGCGACGTAAACATTTGTTCGAAACTTATCAACCCATAAAAGTGGTATTGGGAGTTATTTTAAGGACTTGACATATAAATACTTTTTTCTAGAACATCAAGAGCCCAACAAAAGTTGTCATTAGTAGAATCCACGTTAGACGCACAATTACGGCGTTAGCGTCAGATATAAGGAAGTTTTTTTTAAATTTTTTAGCAAATGGTGCGCCACACAAGTACAAGAGCTAAATTGTGTGCTGAGGCTTCTTTGAGGGAAAAGTTTAATAACTATGTAGCTGGAAGGTACAACCACCCTACTAAGAGAAATCGCCATTAGATAAGACCTTGATATATCCTTATATAAAAGTAACAGGATGTCTATCTGTGTGTCTGTCTATAGAACAAAGTTTTATTTTACCATTTTTAATACCAAACTTGGAATGGGGAGGGTCGAGTTCCTTCCTCCCTAAACTCAAGTGCCCCTAGAGGCCTTTTGGAGGCGTAGCCACAAGTAAAGATCATATATATAAATGCATAACAAGCATGATCAACAGACCGACTGACCAAGTAAGTTTGTTATTTTATGATCTTTGGACAGACAAAGTTTATTATAGAAGAGGGATAAGAATGGCCGAAGAAATAATGTACACCTCCAGGGTCGTCCAAGCTTTTTTATTTGGGGGAGGTAAAAATTTTTAGGGGGGGGTAAAATGGCGTGCTAAGCACGCCACAAACTTTCTTTACCCCCAAAAATTTTTTTACTCCGGGGGTAAAATTTGCCTGGGGGGGGTAATTATCCCCCGTGAAATCTGTTGGCAGGGGTAAATTTTGTTTACCCCCCCCCCCCAAAAATTTACCCCCGGGGTAAAATTTTTTGGGGGGTAAATACCCCCTTAAATTGTTTGGGGGGGTAAATACCCCCTCCTCAATGGTTGGGGATGCCTACAGCACCCCCAAGGTAGGGGTAAATATAAAATGGGAGGGGTAAAATGAAAAATATTTTGGGGGGGATAATCACCCCATTACCGCCCCCCCCCTTGGACGTCTATGTATACCCCCTATGTTGATACTCATAATTACTCCTTCTTTAGCTTAAAATTAGTGATTGAAAAGTTTGAACACTCAACATAATAAAACAACCAATCATAATTTACTAAAGTCACCAAAGTTGTGAAAGTATGATTGCTACTAAAACATTAAGAATAACACAGACAATATAATAAAAGTCCCCTAAGTTTTTAGGCTAATAAATAAGAGAACAATTTTATAATTTTGGGTACCAGTATAATTTACAGTTCAATGTACCCTCCCAACCTATTTATAGAGAAGTTGCGCTACTATTAACACCCTTGAAATGACTTTTGATCAGGAATTTATTTTAGGGATAAGACAATGGCCAAATCTATGTAAATCCCCCATAATAATACACAAAATTCTTCCTTCTGTAGAGTTAAATGAGTGGTTGAAACGTTGAAACACTCAACTTAATAATCCAACCAATCAAATTCACTAAAGTTTTCGCTTCTATGGATGTGGCCATCCTTTATATAATATCTTAATATATTAGTAAATCTTTACTTTAAGAATTAAAAAAAGTAATAATAAAAAACATTTTAAGGGGGGGGGGGTGGATTTTTTCTTAGGACAATTTCTTTATTTCTCTTGGGATGTTTAGTTACCCTCACCAAAAATAATCATAACCCTTCCCTGAACATATAAAAAGATTTACTGTAAAGGAGAACTATATCGGTTCAGTGGTTAAAGAGATATTTCGCTACAGATAAAAAACTTACTTTTTATTAAGTACATATAATGCCTTTAAAAAAACACTTTAGACCACTCTATGTTACTTAAATTTATTTCCAGTATGGCTTTAAAACTGATTAACATCCGCTAGAATAGAATAGGGTCTCAGTCATACTAAAAAATTTTTAAATTTTTATTTTGATATATGCAGAAAGCTGTCTATAATACGATGCGCTAGATAACTATTCTAACTAGTTAGGGAGTAAGACATTTGGCTGTTTATTACACTAGCCCCTTATTCATTGGCTTAACAAATTTGGAAACTTTTATAGAATTTTGAATGCTTGGTTTATTAAACCTTAACAGTCGGGCCCCTTACCGCACCTTAATCGGTTCAACGCCTCCCCTATTATCTCAGTTCCTATTAGAGCTAGAGGGCTAAAATTTTTTGTGTAAGTCCCTTGTTTGATAATGAATTTCCGACCTTAAGTAAGTCAAAGTCAATTTTCGCTTTCTTCGCCCTTTTATTTAACAACCTTTGTTTTTAGGTCCTTTTTTACTTAAAAATTTCAAACAGCTGTAATTTTTTAATTTTTGAAGCTAGAACAACATTTTTTTTGCAGAAAATGTTTATCTTTATGTTAATATCATATTAGAAATATCAAAATATAAATTTCAGCGGCCACAGCCGGCGGTAGCTGGGAATACGGCGGTGGATCTTTATTAAATTTTAATACGTTATGTAGACATGTAAAAAAGCTTAAGCTTAAAATTTGAAGTTTCTAAGTCAAAAATCGCGGCCACAGAAGCCTTTTAAAGATTTCTGGAGACCTGGAGGATCATACCTGAAACCTAAAATTAACTTGAACACCTATATTCCATATGAGGATGGGCTTCTAGAGGAAATTTAGTATTTTGGTAAGATAAAATGCTTTGTTATTCAAGTCAAAAAATTATTTTTGCTCTTTACCTGGATGTCCCTATCAGGTTTGCTGGCATCCTGTGCCCGCCAGGATAGAGATATTCAAAAAAAAATCCAACTCTCAGTTATGTGTCATACCCATACTTAAAAAGTCGGGCAGTTTGGGCTCTTTATCTTTCACACACACAGAAAATGAGATAGAAAATACTGGAGGGGGGGGGGGGGGAGGGCGTTCAACGTCCCCCTCTCCGCCGACCGTTAAGGGTTAAGTTCCGTGTTCAAACGTTTCAACCACTAATTGCAATCTATAGAAGGGATAATTTTGTGCATCCCCATTGGATATGTACTTCAATTTATCGGCACTTGTCTTTTCCCTTTAGATCCCTGTACGGTTATTAGATTGACGTATCTACCAATTTAGGTTCAGATGTATATCTTTAAAGAATTAGATCTCGAAAATTGAAAGATTGGACTCAGCTTTTTGGGAATATACCCGCTGGTCATAACAAGGCTCGTAAAATACACTCAAAACTTTCATCTGTTATATTTACAAACTTGAACGGACGGACGTCAACATAGAATAACTTTGCACTTTAATAATACACAAATGAATGAATGAGAAAATATGTTTTTAAAAATCATGATTTATAAAAAAAGTTTTAATATTTTTAAAAGAAAATGACTGATAAAACAATGTATAGACTAGATGTGCATAAGTCATAGATAACTATTAATTTCAGCAGTCTATCTTTCATAGCATCAGAGAAAGTCAAATAGCTTTAAAAAGTGTAATTACTTTTCCAGTATAGCTTCAAAACCGATTAAAATCCGCTGGATTAAAAACTGTTCACAGCCATACTGAAAATCATGTATAACATCGTATTTATAGAAAATTTTCTGCAAATAGTAAATTGATTATTCTTAATACAATTGATACCAGCACTGTTCGCCCGTGCATTTGGAGCCTCATAGATAACAAAACTGTAATAATTCTTACAAATTATTGTATGACTATCTACAGCAAGCTGTCTATAAATGCAAAAATAACTCTTTTTGCCAGTTATCCCTTAACAGTCGGGCCCCTAGCCGCAACCTTATCAATTTGCCCCCCCCCCCCCTCAATTATCTCAGCTCATATTAGAGATAGAAGCTAAAATTTTTTTGTGCATGTCCCAAAGCTAGTAAAAGTGGCTGACTCAGATTAAGACGTAAAAAAAATTAACCAATTAGAGGCCAGTATACACTGTAATTGACCAATGGTAAAATTTATATTGGCCACTCATTGGTTAATTTTTTTTTTGATGTCATAATCTGAGTCAGCTTCTTTTACTAGCTTCCATGTCCCCTGTAAGTTTCTGACTATAAGTGAATCAAAGTCAAATTTTGCTTCCTTCAACCTTTTATTTAATAACGTTTGCTTTTAGGTTCTTTTTTAATTAAAAAATTTTAATGGCTGTAATTTTTTTTATTTTTGAAGCTAGAAATACATTTAAAAAAAGTATCTTTATGTAAATTTTATATTAGAAGTCTCAAAACAAAAACAAAAAACAAAGTGGCCACAGCTACTACCCGCTAAAGTTGGGGGTCATGGGAGGCTTTAAAAGATTTCAGGAGACCTAAGGGATCAGGACCTACAGGATGATACCTGGAACCTGAAATTGACTTGAACACCTATTATTTACTACTAGAGGATAATTTAGTATTTTGATTAGATAAAATGCTTTGATTAAGTCAAAAAATATTTTTGCTCTTTACCTGGATGACCCTGCCCGGTTTGCTGGCATCCTGTACCTGCCAGGATGGAGATATTCAAAAAATTCAAACTCTCAGTTATGTGTCATACCCATAATAAAAAATTCACTCCATCTTTCACACACAGAAATGAGATAGAAAAAACTTAAGGGCTAAAGTTTATCAAATTAATTAATTTATTTCATGTTGAGCCTTTTAATGAAACAATGCACTGGGTGTGTGTAAGCAATGTCTATTCAAAGAAGTAATTTTTTCAAATTATTAAGAAAAAATATGTTCAAATCATTATTTACCCCACCCAAAAGATTTCAGACCCCACCCCCCTCCCACCACCACAAGCAATTTTTTGACCCCCCCCCCCCCCACCTATCTCGGCTCCTGTTACAGATAAAGACGTAAAATTTTTTTCTTCTGGTGGTTCATGTGTATTTTTAGAGGAAATTACTTTTTCTAGTCATAGCGGTCAGACCGCTCCTTAGCCGCTTTTTAGCAGCCAGCTGCTAAATATTAAAACAGCTGTAGAGTGGCCAATTTTGCAGCTAGGATGACCAAATTTTAGGACAAACTTTTATTTTTCATAACAAAAAATTACTTTTTCCGAAAAACGGCCAATAATGGAAACCGCCATTTTTGGCAGTTATGGCGGTAAAACGGCGGTTGGCGGCGCCAATTAATATTTTTATCTGTTTATTGTTGCTCAAGGATGTACCAAAAAAAATTATAGGTCTCTAGCTGTAATAGAAGCCACGATATTCATGATATATGTCTGTAGTAAAAGCCTGACAAAAATCGGTCATAAAGTTGGTCAGGTAGCGGTCAAACGGTCATAACACCACTTTTCTCAGAAGATCATTGATATCTAAGTATTCACCAAAAAAATTTTAGGTTTCTACCTTATACACAAAAGTCATAATGTAGTTATTAAGATTTATTTAGATTTTTTTTCTAAATTTGGTGCCACCTAACCAATTTTGACAGGATGCCACAACCGACACAGACCAGATATCCTTATAAGATCAACTCTTATAAGGACTGTTGACTGTTCAGTCCAGGTGCAACTCACCCACACGACATTAACCCTTACAGATCATATTGACCCCCCCCCCTCTAGTTTTTTCAATGTTATTTTTTTTGTAGGTAAGATAGAGAGTTGTGACTTCATGACTTTTTAAGTTTAGTAATTATATGTCGGCAAGAGTTGATCTTATAAGGATATCTGGTCTGTGTCGGTTGTGGCATCCTGTCAAAATTGGTTAGGTGGCACCAAATTTAGAAAAAAAATCTAAATAAATCTTATTAACTACATTATGACTTTTGTGTATAAGGTAGAAACCTAAAATTTTTTTGGTGAATACTTAGATATCAATGATCTTCTGAGAAAAGTGGTGTTATGACCGTTTGACCGCTACCTGACCAACTTTATGACCGATTTTTGTCAGGCTTTTACTACAGACTTATATCATGAATATCGTGGCTTCTATTACAGCTAGAGACCTATAATTTTTTTTGGTACATCCTTGAGCAACAATAAACAGATAAAAATATTAATTGGCGCCGCCAACCGCCGTTTTACCGCCATAACTGCCAAAAATGGCGGTTTCCATTATTGGCCGTTTTTCGGAAAAAGTAATTTTTTGTTATGAAAAATAAAAGTTTGTCCTAAAATTTGGTCATCCTAGCTGCAAAATTGGCCACTCTACAGCTGTTTTAATATTTAGCAGCTGGCTGCTAAAAAGCGGCTAAGGAGCGGTCTGACCGCTATGACTAGAAAAAGTAATTTCCTCTAAAAATACACATGAACCACCAGAAGAAAAAAATTTTACGTCTTTATCTGTAACAGGAGCCGAGATAGGTGGGGGGGGGGGGGGTCAAAAAATTGCTTGTGGTGGTGGGAGGGGGGTGGGGTCTGAAATCTTTTGGGTGGGGTAAATAATGATTTGAACATATTTTTTCTTAATAATTTGAAAAAATTACTTCTTTGAATAGACATTGCTTACACACACCCAGTGCATTGTTTCATTAAAAGGCTCAACATGAAATAAATTAATTAATTTGATAAACTTTAGCCCTTAAGTTTTTTCTATCTCATTTCTGTGTGTGAAAGATGGAGTGAATTTTTTATTATGGGTATGACACATAACTGAGAGTTTGAATTTTTTGAATATCTCCATCCTGGCAGGTACAGGATGCCAGCAAACCGGGCAGGGTCATCCAGGTAAAGAGCAAACATATTTTTTGACTTAATCAAAGCATTTTATCTAATCAAAATACTAAATTATCCTCTAGTAGTAAATAATAGGTGTTCAAGTCAATTTCAGGTTCCAGGTATCATCCTGTAGGTCCTGATCCCTTAGGTCTCCTGAAATCTTTTAAAGCCTCCCATGACCCCCAACTTTAGCGGGTAGTAGCTGTGGCCACTTTGTTTTTTGTTTTTGTTTTGAGACTTCTAATATAAAATTTACATAAAGATACTTTTTTTAAATGTATTTCTAGCTTCAAAAATAAAAAAAATTACAGCCATTAAAATTTTTTAATTAAAAAAGAACCTAAAAGCAAACGTTATTAAATAAAAGGTTGAAGGAAGCAAAATTTGACTTTGATTCACTTATAGTCAGAAACTTACAGGGGACATGGAAGCTAGTAAAAGAAGCTGACTCAGATTATGACATCAAAAAAAAAATTAACCAATGAGTGGCCAATATAAATTTTACCATTGGTCAATTACAGTGTATACTGGCCTCTAATTGGTTAATTTTTTTTACGTCTTAATCTGAGTCAGCCACTTTTACTAGCTTTGGGACATGCACAAAAAAATTTTAGCTTCTATCTCTAATATGAGCTGAGATAATTGAGGGGGGGGGGGCAAATTGATAAGGTTGCGGCTAGGGGCCCGACTGTTAAGGGATAACTGGCAAAAAGAGTTATTTTTGCATTTATAGACAGCTTGCTGTAGATAGTCATACAATAATTTGTAAGAATTATTACAGTTTTGTTATCTATGAGGCTCCAAATGCACGGGCGAACAGTGCTGGTATCAATTGTATTAAGAATAATCAATTTACTATTTGCAGAAAATTTTCTATAAATACGATGTTATACATGATTTTCAGTATGGCTGTGAACAGTTTTTAATCCAGCGGATTTTAATCGGTTTTGAAGCTATACTGGAAAAGTAATTACACTTTTTAAAGCTATTTGACTTTCTCTGATGCTATGAAAGATAGACTGCTGAAATTAATAGTTATCTATGACTTATGCACATCTAGTCTATACATTGTTTTATCAGTCATTTTCTTTTAAAAATATTAAAACTTTTTTTATAAATCATGATTTTTAAAAACATATTTTCTCATTCATTCATTTGTGTATTATTAAAGTGCAAAGTTATTCTATGTTGACGTCCGTCCGTTCAAGTTTGTAAATATAACAGATGAAAGTTTTGAGTGTATTTTACGAGCCTTGTTATGACCAGCGGGTATATTCCCAAAAAGCTGAGTCCAATCTTTCAATTTTCGAGATCTAATTCTTTAAAGATATACATCTGAACCTAAATTGGTAGATACGTCAATCTAATAACCGTACAGGGATCTAAAGGGAAAAGACAAGTGCCGATAAATTGAAGTACATATCCAATGGGGATGCACAAAATTATCCCTTCTATAGATTGCAATTAGTGGTTGAAACGTTTGAACACGGAACTTAACCCTTAACGGTCGGCGGAGAGGGGGACGTTGAACGCCCTCCCCCCCCCCCCCTCCAGTATTTTCTATCTCATTTTCTGTGTGTGTGAAAGATAAAGAGCCCAAACTGCCCGACTTTTTAAGTATGGGTATGACACATAACTGAGAGTTGGATTTTTTTTTGAATATCTCTATCCTGGCGGGCACAGGATGCCAGCAAACCTGATAGGGACATCCAGGTAAAGAGCAAAAATAATTTTTTGACTTGAATAACAAAGCATTTTATCTTACCAAAATACTAAAATGTCCTCTAGAAGCCCATCCTCATATGGAATATAGGTGTTCAAGTTAATTTTAGGTTTCAGGTATGATCCTCCAGGTCTCCAGAAATCTTTAAAAGGCTTCTGTGGCCGCGATTTTTGACTTAGAAACTTCAAATTTTAAGCTTAAGCTTTTTTACATGTCTACATAACGTATTAAAATTTAATAAAGATCCACCGCCGTATTCCCAGCTACCGCCGGCTGTGGCCGCTGAAATTTATATTTTGATATTTCTAATATGATATTAACATAAAGATAAACATTTTCTGCAAAAAAAATGTTGTTCTAGCTTCAAAAATTAAAAAATTACAGCTGTTTGAAATTTTTAAGTAAAAAAGGACCTAAAAACAAAGGTTGTTAAATAAAAGGGCGAAGAAAGCGAAAATTGACTTTGACTTACTTAAGGTCGGAAATTCATTATCAAACAGGGGACTTACACAAAAAATTTTAGCCCTCTAGCTCTAATAGGAACTGAGATAATAGGGGAGGCGTTGAACCGATTAAGGTGCGGTAAGGGGCCCGACTGTTAAGGTTTAATAAACCAAGCATTCAAAATTCTATAAAAGTTTCCAAATTTGTTAAGCCAATGAATAAGGGGCTAGTGTAATAAACAGCCAAATGTCTTACTCCCTAACTAATTAGAATAGTTATCTAGCGCATCGTATTATAGACAGCTTTCTGCATATATCAAAATAAAAATTTAAAAATTTTTTAGTATGACTGAGACCCTATTCTATTCTAGCGGATGTTAATCAGTTTTAAAGCCATACTGGAAATAAATTTAAGTAACATAGAGTGGTCTAAAGTGTTTTTTTAAAGGCATTATATGTACTTAATAAAAAGTAAGTTTTTTATCTGTAGCGAAATATCTCTTTAACCACTGAACCGATATAGTTCTCCTTTACAGTAAATCTTTTTATATGTTCAGGGAAGGGTTATGATTATTTTTGGTGAGGGTAACTAAACATCCCAAGAGAAATAAAGAAATTGTCCTAAGAAAAAATCCACCCCCCCCCCCCTTAAAATGTTTTTTATTATTACTTTTTTTAATTCTTAAAGTAAAGATTTACTAATATATTAAGATATTATATAAAGGATGGCCACATCCATAGAAGCGAAAACTTTAGTGAATTTGATTGGTTGGATTATTAAGTTGAGTGTTTCAACGTTTCAACCACTCATTTAACTCTACAGAAGGAAGAATTTTGTGTATTATTATGGGGGATTTACATAGATTTGGCCATTGTCTTATCCCTAAAATAAATTCCTGATCAAAAGTCATTTCAAGGGTGTTAATAGTAGCGCAACTTCTCTATAAATAGGTTGGGAGGGTACATTGAACTGTAAATTATACTGGTACCCAAAATTATAAAATTGTTCTCTTATTTATTAGCCTAAAAACTTAGGGGACTTTTATTATATTGTCTGTGTTATTCTTAATGTTTTAGTAGCAATCATACTTTCACAACTTTGGTGACTTTAGTAAATTATGATTGGTTGTTTTATTATGTTGAGTGTTCAAACTTTTCAATCACTAATTTTAAGCTAAAGAAGGAGTAATTATGAGTATCAACATAGGGGGTATACATAGACGTCCAAGGGGGGGGCGGTAATGGGGTGATTATCCCCCCCAAAATATTTTTCATTTTACCCCTCCCATTTTATATTTACCCCTACCTTGGGGGTGCTGTAGGCATCCCCAACCATTGAGGAGGGGGTATTTACCCCCCCAAACAATTTAAGGGGGTATTTACCCCCCAAAAAATTTTACCCCGGGGGTAAATTTTGGGGGGGGGGGGTAAACAAAATTTACCCCTGCCAACAGATTTCACGGGGGGTAATTACCCCCCCCAGGCAAATTTTACCCCCGGAGTAAAAAAATTTTTGGGGGTAAAGAAAGTTTGTGGCGTGCTTAGCACGCCATTTTACCCCCCCCTAAAAATTTTTACCTCCCCCAAATAAAAAAGCTTGGACGACCCTGGAGGTGTACATTATTTCTTCGGCCATTCTTATCCCTCTTCTATAATAAACTTTGTCTGTCCAAAGATCATAAAATAACAAACTTACTTGGTCAGTCGGTCTGTTGATCATGCTTGTTATGCATTTATATATATGATCTTTACTTGTGGCTACGCCTCCAAAAGGCCTCTAGGGGCACTTGAGTTTAGGGAGGAAGGAACTCGACCCTCCCCATTCCAAGTTTGGTATTAAAAATGGTAAAATAAAACTTTGTTCTATAGACAGACACACAGATAGACATCCTGTTACTTTTATATAAGGATATATCAAGGTCTTATCTAATGGCGATTTCTCTTAGTAGGGTGGTTGTACCTTCCAGCTACATAGTTATTAAACTTTTCCCTCAAAGAAGCCTCAGCACACAATTTAGCTCTTGTACTTGTGTGGCGCACCATTTGCTAAAAAATTTAAAAAAAACTTCCTTATATCTGACGCTAACGCCGTAATTGTGCGTCTAACGTGGATTCTACTAATGACAACTTTTGTTGGGCTCTTGATGTTCTAGAAAAAAGTATTTATATGTCAAGTCCTTAAAATAACTCCCAATACCACTTTTATGGGTTGATAAGTTTCGAACAAATGTTTACGTCGCCGAAAATTGCCGCCACTGCCGTAACGAAGCATCGTAGGCAAATGACACAGAATTGAACTTTGATCAGGCTTGGTCAGTTCTACAATATTGTATTTTATGATGACACCCGTAAAACGACTCCATCTATGAGTTTTTTGAGCACAAAAAGTGTAAATGTACATTCAGCTTGAATTCTAAACAAGATGCCTAGTTTTGTGTGTGTGTGTGTCTGTGTGTGTGTGTGTGTGTGATTGCGCTGGTCAACACAATAGCGTGTCGTGTCAGTATGATAAAGGTATTCAAGAGAGTAATAGTGTCTGTGAATTAAATGTGAATTATATGTGCAATATATTTTTTTATAGTGAAAGTTATTAGTTTATGAAAGAAACTTGTGTGAATTCTAATTCTTTTTTTAATGATACATTTTAAACAACAAAGAAATTCAGTAATAATTTTAAGAATATCTAAGTTGTTATAAACCGTAACATTAAATTAAAACTACGCATAAAATTTAACCAAGCCAAACTTTATTGCAAAGGAAAGTATGAAAGATTATCAAGGTTGGACTATTTTTATAGGTTTTTAAACTATGTATTAAATTAACATGTATTTTCTTAGGCGAATATACGGGACAGACGTAAAGACCCTTTTATAAGATTATTAATATTAGAATTTAGATTGGATTAGTTTTTTTTTATTGTATCGTATTATAGACCGCTTTCTGAGGATATTAAAACGAAAAAATATGAGAATAGAAACAAAACTGGTATTAATACGATGTTATACACAGTTCATTATGGTTGAAAAACGGTTCTAATCCAGCGGATTCTAATCGGTTTCCCTACTGGAATATTGATTTATAGCATCGTATTATTGTCAGATTTCCGCATATATCATAATGAAAAATAATAAGATTAAAGATGGTTCAAATTTTATGAATTTTTCAATTCTCGTGGAAAATGGTCTGTAATATGATTCTATACTTATTTTTTTCAGTATGGTTGAGAACCGGTTCTAATCCAGCAGATATTAATCCGTTTCGAAGCCATACTGGAAAATCAATTATACATTTCAAAAGCAAAGCTTCTCTATACTTTGTTTCGGTACGTCCGTTCGTACGCCCATATCGATTTAAAAGTTTGCGTTATAACAAGGTATCAGAATGTTCATACATCTATATTGATTTTTAACTTTTTTGACAAAAAAAATATTGATCTTATTCATTTTATTGTAGAATACTAATTCTTATTAAAACGAGGTACAATGTTATAAGCATCTTTATAAACATGTCCTAACAATGTAAGATGTCCTGGAGCAGTATCATGCTTATTCAGTTATGCCACTCTTATACAATGCAATTGTTAATGTTCATTTCAGAGCTTCGATTTTATGGATGTTGTCATCCTTGTTTCTCTGATATTTATCAGGGATCTAAATGGATAAGACAATGGCCGATAAATCAATATACATCCACATTGATGGTAAACATAATTACCCCTTCTGTAGATTACAATTAGGGTTGGAAACGTTTGAACACTAAAGATAATAATGATAAATTATTGAATTTTGATTAGTAAAGTTTTCAAACTTGTTTGTAAATAGGGAATTTTCATCAATTTATCGTCCATTGTCTTAGTCTTTAAGATTCCTTGTAAAAACGAAAATTTAGTTTGAAGTAAAAACAAGAAATATAAATCCATAACTGCAATGCTCTAAAATAAAATATTGGCGCTTTCACTCGAAGTACCTTGATGAGCACTGAAACCTTCAATTTTGAGTCAGGTTAGGATAGGTTGTATAAGGAGAAGGGGGGTGGCATTTTTCTTGAAACGTTTTTAATTTGAGGCACATCTTTGAGCAAATAAAATGAAGTTTTCAACACATTATCTTAAAAATATTTTTACTCTTACAATTGTACATTTTAAAATCCAGGGAAAGCTGTTTAGTGTATATAATATGATGCTATAAACAACTATTTTAGTGTGGCTACGAATCTAAGTTTTCCCTCTTGATTTAATAGGTTTTGAGTCAAATTATTATATGGTAGAAAAACAGAAATTTACTTGAGCGATAACTGTTTACAATATGCACAATTACAATTTTAAAACTGGACCACTTTTGTAGATTAAAATAATTGGTGTAAAAGTTTAGACACTGCCTTTTTGTAGACACACCATACCCAGGGATGTAGGGATCATTGAGCAGTAAAATACATTTTTACCCAAGGAGGGAGGGTACATTGGACTGTATTTACACAGGTATCCCAAATTTTATTACTATCCTTGATCTATGGTTAGCTTAAAAACTTTGGGTACTTTTATTTAATTTTGATTGGTTGGTTCCGAACAAGTAGTGCCCAATCAATAATTTTAATCTTCAACCGGGGTAATTTTATTTTCAGTATTGCTTTGAAACCGATTAATATCCACGGGATTAGAACCGGTTCAAAGCCATACTGGAAAAATGTGTAACGTATCATAATCTAGACAAATTTTATATGAGTATGAAAATGAAAAAAAAAACATAATATCAATGCCAGATTTGTTAGCCCTTAACTTCGGCCCCTCAGGGTTAACAAAACCGGAATAAATCTTTTAATTTTTAAATTTACTATCCGCGGAATGCTGTCTATAATACGATGCAATATCATCATTGCAATTAAACATTCATTGTCTTATCCCAATAAAAATTGTAAAAATTAGCGCCTTTACTTTTTATAATTACCATGCATAACACAATAGCCGATATATTTGTATACTTCCTCAATGATAATAGACAAAATTACCCTCAAAATTCAGTAAATTACAATTAATGGTTGAGACGTTTAAAAAATACAAATTTAAATCCCCAAAGTTGATAATCCAACGAATAAGAAAACGTTGTTATAAAACTTTGGGAGCCAGTTTAATAAACAGGCCAATTTTACTTTGTCTGGGATAACTACACTGGCTTAAAAGCTTTAAATTTACATGTTTTAAAATAGTAAATTGATTAGATTGGTTCAGAAATTGTTTTGGTGAAATGGTTGAATTGGGTTTGGCTTTATTTCTTAAAACATTTTTATGATGCATTTGTTTGAGCAAACAAGGAGGGAGGTGCCATTGACCGTAAATTACACTTGTACCCAAAGTTTTATAACAAGTTTAACTTGGTGAATTGGTATAGGTAGGACTTTACGTTATATGATTCCATTATCAATATTAATTTCAATATAGTTGGAAAGCTGTTGATAATACGATGTGATAAATAACTATTTCAGTATGGCATCGAATACTTTTAATTTCTGCAGGTTCTAAGCCATACTGATAAAATTATGTTTAGTGTCGTTTTAAAGATAACTTTCAATAAATATTTAATAATAAAGTAAAAAACATTTTACTTGTTTTGAAAGCCTGGGCCTTCGGCCCCTTAAGGCCAACTAAACTGGAATTAATCTCAAATTTTTTTTTATATTTTACTATTCCTAAAAAGTTGTTATTAACACGATCTGTTTTATTTTATCTGGACTAGCGGCTTCGCCCCTAGTCTCTAGAAAAAAAAGGGGGGGGATTTTTTGTTTTTGGGGGGGGGGGTGGGGGTGTCCTACCCCCCAAGAAAATAGCCTAAAACCACCACAGGACCAGTAGGTATATTCCCTGAAGAGTAGAATTCGATCGTTTCAGTGGTTACCGAGATCTTAAGGGACGGACAGACAGACAGACGGACAGACGGACAGACAGACAGACAGGCAGACAGACAGACAGACAGACAGACAGACACCGTTCTACTTTGTATTATAGATTATAAGGATTCTGAACCCCTATATAAAAAATATCATTCATTTATCTATCTCTCTGTGGAAAAGTCTAAAGCAATGTGATAAATAATCCATCACCAGGGAGGGAAGGGACACTGTGCTCTTTAATTCACTGTTAGCTCAGAAACATTTTAACCAACAATTTTAATACTTTGAAGGGGTAATCAATAATCATGTTTATTGTCATTTGGGATGTATTTCAATTTGTCGTTCATTATCTTATCCCTTAACACGTAGCGCATCCGCTCAGCGTAGGGAAGGTGATAGGTTTGTATCTCAGTCCGTCACCGCGTCATAACTAAAGACATTAAAAATGGTTCCTACTGCTGCTATGTCAGATGCGTGACATAAATAGATAGAGTGGGGGGAATGCCTTGGCCTAAAACAGTGCAACTTATTATTATGCACAGTTAGGACTTCTCAGACAAAGGTCGTGCAATCCACTTAACCTAAAATAACCTATCAAAATCTAATAAACCAAGGATGACAATATCCATAAAAGCGAAGCACTAAAATGGTTAGACAAACGGACATTAACTCTTGTATAGTGCCAGAACTGAATAATTAGAATATAAATGTATAAGAGTAGAAGCAAAATTTTAAGTAACTTTGTTAAAAAAGTGCTTGATACAGGATAATATTTATGTACTTACTTACATTTTTAGGACTTGATTATAGAGTTACTTCGATTATAATATTGTACTTTGTTGTTCCAAGGAATCAATATATAAAAATCAATCGGATAATTAGATCACATAAAAATTTGTTGTTAAAAAAGTAAAAATCGACATGTTTAAAATGGACGTATGGACATTTTGGTAATGATTATAGAGTTGCTGCGCTTTCTAAATCGTACCAAACTACTAAAGGAATCACTATGCAAAGTTTGAAATCGATAGGACAATTTTAACATGCCTAAACTAACCAATAAAATCTATCCGTTCCAGATGTACGGACAGACGTACTTACGGACGGACGTATTGACCCTAATTATAGAAATCTTCGCTTTTAAAATTACGATGAAACACCCCTTGCCACGAAAGGGACTATATCCAAATTTTATTATCGCAGGAATCTAAAGGGATAAGACAATGGCAGATTAATTGATGAATAATTACATCCTCAATGATGGTAAACATAATTACCCCTTATATGGATTACAATTAGAAGTGGACGTTTGGACACAATCCTTATACTAAAGTAACGGATGTTTGTCTGTTTGTGTGTCTGTACCAAAGGATCTCACTAACCGCTGAACCGATCGGGTTCTCCTTAACAGGGTAGCTTCTCATAGGTCCCGGGAAGGTTTATAACTATTTTCTTGGGGGGTGGGACACCCTCAACCTCCCCAAAAATGAAAAATACCACCCCTTTAAGAAAATTTAATTTTTTTACTAAAATTAAAAATTATGGGAGGGGGGTCCCCCCCTCCAAAAAAAAATTCCACCCCCAAAAATATTATTTCCCTTTTTCTTTTAAAATCTAAAATAAGAAATTGGTGTATTAAATTCGACTCCCCCCTCCTCAAGTGCCCCTCCTGAACCACTAATTTTTATCTTCAGAAGGTGTAATTTTGTGTGCCATAGATATATACATCCATTTATCTGCTATTGTCTTTTCCCTTTGGATCCCTGAGTATCATTAGATATTGCTATTTTGTTCAGGGATCTAAAGGAATAAGGCAAGGGCCAATAAAAAAGTTGTTGTATATCCCCAATGATAATACACAAAATTAACCCATCTGTAGATTGAAATAAGTGGTTGAAACGTTTGAACACTCAACTTTATGAACCAATTAATAAAAATACAATAAATATACCCAGAGCTGGCGAGCCAAAGAACAAGGAAAGGTTATTATAAAACTTTGGGAAATAATGTATTAAAATGCCCATGGTTTTTCCCTCCCTGTATTTTGATTCTAACTAGCGGCTACACCCCTAAAAGCCTCTAATGGGGGGGGGGGGGGGTGAATCAACTCCCCTTAATTTTCAATTTTAGTTTTATAAAGAAAAGGTAAAAAACATCTTCTCCGGACCTATGAGAAGCTACATTGTTAATTAGAACCATATTGGTTCAGCAGTTAGAGTGGTCCAATTGTATTAAGAGACAAACTGACACTCTCATATAGACATCCTGTTACTTTTATATAAGGAGAAACAAATATATGAATTGTTAATTTCAATAGATAGATAGTGAAGTTTAAGTTTTAAAAGGAAAACTAAAAATTTATATAGTTAGAGAAAATATTTTGTGTTGTATCTTTTTAGATATCCTTTCAGGTTAGTTTTTTTTTTCTAGATAATCGTTTTTGTGGTTAAATTTTTGTGTTATATAACAATCAAGATATTTGCATAAACCACAGAGGGAGTGGACATTGGACTGGAAATTATACTGGTTCTATAATCTCTAATTTGTTGGCTTAAAATCTTTGAATATTATTTTGAAATATTAATTGGATGTTACATGCCAAACATACAGACTGAAAGTTTTAAAAATTTTCATTTAAAATTAGGTAAAATTTAAGTTAGAATAACACTTTAGATTTTAAGTACCGAGGCATTTAAAAAAAGGTTTTAGTAGGATTATAATCAATGTTACTTTGTGTTTCGTGCAAAAAAAATTGGTGGCATCTAGGAGTAAAAAAAATTACAGTAAAGATTGCATATTTGTGTAATTTAAAAAGAAATTTTGTAAATCTAACATTCAAAATAAGAGGCAAAAAAACTTTATGGGGGGGGGGGGGGGGGGAGTATTAAAAAAATATAGAAACTACTTCAAAATATATCACAATATGAATCTTGATCTTAGCAACATTAACAAAAACAAAAATTTTAGTTGCATATTCTGTGTTTTTTAGTTTTCTTTTTTTCTGATATAATATTATTATTTAGTTTAATAAATTGTTTAATTTGTTTAAGTGAATGTTTAAATCAAATATTCATAGATATCTAATTAATAGTATTAAATTTTTCCTTATTTTTGCATCAAAGATGTAGTTGCAAGAAATGCATTTAAGCTTGAATTTAGTAAACTTCATATTTTTTATGTTTAATAGTTTATCTAGATGACATACATTTGAAATTATTTCAACTTTCTACCAGGTAGTTTTAAAAATGACTAGTCCAGTGGTGCCTATTGATTGTTTTTCATTTTAATACAAAATTATATATGTTAGATGGTATTTTTGTAACTTATGCTGGCTATCAAACTTTTTAAATGCACTGTAACTATCCCTTTAGATATTATTTGTTGATTATTAGTTTACCTATTGTCAATAATTAATTTAACACAAAATTTTAGAATCACTTCAATGTCAGGTTGTTAATTTTTTTTAGTCTGGTGTTGAAGTTGTTTTGAAAATCTTAAAACTACATCATAACTTATTTTTAAATTGTTGATGAACATTTTTTGATGCATTTACCACACAAACAAAGAAATGAGAAACCAAGAAAGAGACAACTTTCAATAGAATAACTTAATTAAAAGATTGTTACATAAGTACAAAATCTTTTATGATAGTTACTTCTGTTGACCCATTTTCACAACTAGAACAACCAAAATTTTTTGAAGAATACCATCACTTAATTTTATAGTTTTATATTTTTTGTGTAAAAATTATTCAATTTCGTAAAATTTATTGCTATTAAAATCAAAATATCAGAATTATTATTTGTTTAAATAAAGAGTATGACTATTTGTCATTAAGAGTCAGATTAGAGTATGACTACTTTTCACTTGAATTCAGATTAGAGTATGACTGTTTGTCATCAAATATCAAATTAGAGTATGACTGTTTGTCACTAAAAGTCAGACTTGAGTATGACTGTTTGTCAATAAAAGTCAGTTTAGAGTATGACTGTTTGTCTGCAAATGTCAGATTAGAGTATGACTGTTTGTCATCAAATGTCAGATTAGAGTATGACTGTTTTTCATCAAAAGTCAGGTTAGAGTATGACTGTTTGTCATTAAATGTCAGATTAGAGTATGACTGTTTGTCATCAAATGTCAGATTAGAGTATGACTGTTTGTCATCAAATGTCAGATTAGAGTATGACTGTTTGTCATCAAATGTCAGATTAGAGTATGACTATTTGTCTTCAAATGTCAGATTAGAGTATGACTGTTTGTCATCAAATGTCAGATTAGAGTATGACTGTTTGTCATCAAATGTCAGATTAGAGTATGACTGTTTGTCACTAAAAGTCAGTTAGCAGTATGACCATTTGTCATCAAATGTCAGATCAGAGTATGACTGTTTGTCATCAAATGTCAGATTAGAGTTTGACTGTTTGTCATCAAATGTCAGATTAGAGTATGACTGTAAGTCATCAAATGTCAGATTAGAGTATGACTGTTTGTCATCAAATGTCAGATTATAGTATGATTGTTTGTCATCAAATGTCAGATTGGAGTATGACTTTTTGTCACTAAAAGTCAGTTAGCAGTATGACCATTTGTCATCAAATGTCAGATCAGAGTATGACTGTTTGTCATCAAAAGTCAGATTAGAGTATGACTTTTTGTCATCATATATCAGATTAGAGTATGACTGTTTGTCACTAAAAGTCAGTTAGGAGTATGACCATTTGTCATCAAATGCCAGATTAGAATATGATTGTTTGTCATCAAAAGTCAGATTAGAGTATGACTGTTTGTCATCAAATGTCAGATTACAGTATGACTGTTTGTCATCAAATGTCAGAATAGAGTATGACTGTTTGTCATCAAATGTCAGATTACAGTATGACTGTTTGTCATCAAATGTCAGATTAGAGTATGACTGTTTGTCATCAATTGTCAGATTTGAGTATGACTGTTTGTCATCAAATGTCAGGTTAGAGTATGACTGTTTGTCATCAAATGTCAGATAAGGGATTAACTGGGCAAATTTTGAGGGTCAATTTAATCACAGATTACGATCTTAATCACCTGAACTTTGCTCACATTGAGTCAGATTCGTCAGATTATAATCTGAAATCCCCCCTGACAGATTAAAAATTTGGCGGCAAATCCTGAGTAATCTGAGTTTTAGTACCTTTTTGCGCAAAAACACAGGTTTCGTCAGATTACAATCTGACGAAATGTAATCAAATGTCAGAGTTGATTGATGAGGGGCGGGCAGATTAAAACCTGAGGAAAACCTGTCAAAACTTTTGGTTTTGTCACTACTTGTCAGATTTAAAAACTACTAGGGTTATAAAGTCACGCAGTTTGGGCTCTTTATCTTTCACACACAGCACTGAGAACTCACCTCTATCTCCTAATTTCAGAAATTATTTGTCCATAACTCTCTCAAATACTTACTAACCCTTCAGGGCCATCTAGTACAAACCAACCCAATCTTTTTTGGGGGGGAGAGGGGTTTAGGTATGTATTACAATTTTTATTTCATTTATAAATATATTTCCTACAATCTAAAAATGCAAATAAATATTTAATATTCTTGTAAATAAAAACATCTGATCAAAGAATATTTTGACTATAAAAGAAAATATTTGTACATAAGAATTCAGTATATTTTTAATTTACAAAGAAATATATTCTTTCACCATGATGAAGCTGATCACTATCTCTGCTCTGCTCCTTGTTTGCATTGCTAACCTAGAGGTTGCCAATGGCCAACTCGAGGTTGTTGTAAAGCAAGAGGATTATAACCGTGGAGCACTTAACAGATTTTGCTGTTTTATTGCCCAGTCCCAATGTACCACACAATGTGCTGGTCAAGATTGTGCTGCTACCTGCACTGGTAGATGTGGATTCCTTGGTCTCTTCACCTGTGGACCATACACCTGTTCTGGAATTGCTGCATCTACCTGCACAACAACAACAACTACTACTGTAGCCCCAACCACATAAGCATAACGCTAGACTTTTTGCTTGAAAAATGCAGATTTAGATATATATATTTGGTTAATAAATTTTTAAATTTTGTATGGACAAAAAATTTTAATAAATGGTTTTGAAAATTTCTAATTTAAAAATGTTTACTCCTTTGTATTGGTGTGTCTGTCTGGAATTTTAAGATGTATTATGAATTCATTTGATAGAATAATCTATTTCAGTTGGTATTTTAATGTTGATTTGTGCTTGAATACAATAATTTAGTATTTTAGCCACATAAATGCTTTGTTTAAGTCAAGAATTATTATGCTCTTTTCTGAGAACAAACTTTTGGCACTGTTATTATCAGTAAAATCATTAAAAAGTTAAATAGCAAAAGCAAATTCTTTGGCTAAAATCAAACTTTCTAACAGTTGTAGATTTTTCTGACACAGTAAGCATACTTTTAATATATACTCAAAAGATTATTGGATCCTCAGTTAGTTCTTAAAAGATTTGAGGGAGGGGTGGGACTTTTTCTAACCTCTATCTAAGCAACTACTATTAGAGCTAGAGGAGTAAAAATTGTGAAGTATCCAATAGCAATATAGAAATTACAACTATAATTTGTCTTTTGGTTCTCTTTTATATAAAAACCAGAAAATCAACTACTGACAGGGATAGAGCTATCTATAAATTTAGTATAATTAATAATTGTTATATATTATATTTATTAACTAGCCTACAGCTCACGTTGTTCGCTGGTCTGTAATGCTATTGAGAACATTAAATATCTGTAGGGAAAAGGTAGAAGGCTGATGCAATAATTATAGTATAAAATCCGGTCAATTAAGAATTCGTAGAGGGCATGATCTTTCAGGGATAAGACAGAAGGCTTTTTTATGTTTGCTGACCTATGCACCTCTACTCTATGAATAAAATTGTCCGTCGATCTATCGTTAAAGCTCTAAAATATTTTTTTTTCAGCTTTTATCAAAGATAAACTTTTAAATGTTGTGTAAATATTCAAATACCACTAAGCATCATTACTTACTATGTCTGTCTGTTGTGCACCATTTTTGCTTTCATTTGCTTTGCCTTTTATTTTTTTAATTCAAGAGCTTCTATAGTTATGGATGTTGTCATCCTTATTTATCTGCTAAAAGTTTTATTCCTCACCTTCTTCGTTATTCTGTCTATAGTGCTTTGGAATTAATAAAATTAATGTGGGGGAAATGTTTATTTTCCCTTCTGCTATTTAACATATAAGATTGAATTTTTTTGAGACCAATGCACTTCTGACCGCCTAACCGTCGATCAATCAGTACTGCATAAACACAACTTTATTTTCTGATATCAAAGACTGCTAATATTTTGTGTGAAGATTTGTATGACCACTGCACTGATCATTGTTCGTCATTCTGTCGGTTATGCTCCTTTTCCTTCTTTTTGCTTTTGTGTTTTTACTTTTACAATTAGGAACGTTGCTACATGTGGATATTATCATCCTTGTTGATGATTTTTAAACTCAGGGATCTTAGGAGATAATGTACTATATTTATTTTACATCCCCCATGATGATAAATAAAGGTAAGCCTTCTGTTGATGGAAAGTTTGGACACTTCTTGTTAGAAGTGACGAAACACAGATAAAGTTTTTTAGTCAAAGTGGTTACTAAACTTTGGTTTACAGTGTTATTTACAGTCAAATGTTCCCTCCTTCCCTGAGCAAACGAAATTTTGGAATTGAAACTATCCTTCTTACTCTATAATTCACATGGTCCATTAGTCTCTTGGATCGAGACATAATATTTTAATCGCTAAAATATTTGTTTTTTCATATGCTATCAAAATTAGATGGCTTAAATTTTTAATTAAGATTATAATGACACATTTGCAAAATTCATTTTCATTTAGTAGCGAAGATTATCTATAATTCAAAATGTCCTTCCGTTCGTCTGTTGGCTATGATTAGAGGAAAATGTGATTTTCTCATTTGCTATTCAATGGCTGAAAAGTTCTGTAAATATTCCCTACATAGCTTGCCAGTATGGGCCTCATCTATTGTTCAGTTCATTCATCCAGTAAGAGGGAAGGAAATTGGGTAAAAGGGTTGTATAATGTTGTTAATGATCTATTTCTTGTTAAGAGCAAAAAAATTTTACAGTGGGGGTTTGTCTATCCATCCTTACGTCTCTAACAGATAGTTCTGATTGTTAATTTAGGCATATTAGAATTGTCCTATTGAATTCAAACTAAACAATAAAATTCTTGAAATTGTTATGTCCTGCAATGAAGTCAAAGTAAAAATCTTATTTTTTTCCATTGCTTTACATAGTTGCCCTATCACCATGACGTCAGTATGTAAAATAAAATATCTTGTCTTTTTGGTAAAATCTAAATATTTTCTCTCCCTCTCCCCGTTCTCTCTCTTTCTCTCTCTCTGTGTCTCTCTCTCCCCCCGTTCTCTTTCTCGACCCCCCTCTCTCTCTCTCTCTCCTTCTTTCTCTCTCTCCCTCTCCCCGTTCTCCTTCTCTCTCTCTCTCTCTGTTACACGTAAAGATTTCTACAACTTTAACGTATTATAATATCTGTGAACTGATTTATTCAGTAGGTAATATGTTTTATATAACAATGTAACAATACACGATTTAACGTTTTGCTTCATTTTTATATAATTTTTTAAAGATTAAAATCCTAATATTTTTCATTTCAAATTTTCGTCCTGAAAGGGTTAAAATGATTAGTTTAATATCTGACCGCATTACGGGGAGTGTCGCACGAATCAATTTATTATAAAACTAAGTTTTCTTACTTTACTATATTATAAACTTAAGTTTTTCTGTTTTATGAATACAAATCAAATTCATCAATGTTATTTCAATAGCAACATGAATATAAAAAATACATTTATGATGCAAAAAGTAGAATAATGGGTATAATCGTTCTGGTCAATGAGAATTTAATAGTGATAATTGAAGTACTATGAGTTTTGAGCGATAAATGTCTGGGAGATTCGAGCTCATTTATAGATGTTAACTTCCTATATAGATCTTTCATGGATCTTGATGCAATACAGCAGCCCGTTTTGTACATGTTAAAAATTGGAAGATTTCATTAAATAAAAGATGTCGCAAATATAGGTATTAAATTATACAGATCTTTAAAAAAACAAAATTGTAAAAAAAAATTTTGGACCTATTTATTGCTTACTTTCCCTTTTTCATTTAGCAATCTTTGTCTGTTGGCTCTTTTTTAAGGAAGAATGCAGGAAATACACTGCTCTAACTGTTGAAACACTGTGGCAGTCTTTCAATTGTTAGAGTGGTTTATAGGTAGGCTTCCTTTTACATATATAAACCTCTAAATTGGTTATCCAATCTTTATTCAATAACAAATAGAAATATTACTTATCTGCCTTAAAGGGAGTGTGTATGTAAAATTTATCATATGATTATCAAATCTTAAAATTTTTTAAGCACCTTTCACTCTAATGATCAACCAAAAACGTCCTATTCACAAAAATATTGAGTGATATCCTCTTAGAAATTTTTTCTCAATTTTCAAAATTTGAATACACCCCCCCCCCCACGCCTCCCAACAGAACTATGAACTCTGGCCGCAGCGCTTGGCTCCCTAGTCTGCCTAGCCGCAGCGCTCGGCTCCCTAGCCTCTAACCTAACCTAACCTAACCTAAAATAGTTGTTCTCTGTCAAGAAGGTACACAAATTTCCAAAATTGAAAAAAAAATTCTAAGAGGATAACGCCAAATATTGAGTATTTATGTCTTTATTTGAGGTATTTTAGGAAGGTAAAATAAAAACCAGGGAAAATCTGAACATTTTTATTTATTATAATGTTTCTAGGGATATATAACTTGTCATATATAGTTGAAACAATTTATTTACTATTAAGAATTTTTTTATGACAGAAAATTGCCAATTCATGTTTTAATAATGTAGTAATTAAAATAATAATTTTGTGTCCATATTCTCTGTAAAATATACATCAAACTTAGAAAAAGTGTTTTTGTAATATCTTCTAAAACAACTGCTCCTTTTAGAACATATACATTTCAAAAGATGTGTATAATACATCATTCTGGTAGAATTTTTTGCTTTAAAGTTGAATTAAAATATTTCTTTTACTTGAAAGGACAGAAACAATTAAAATAAATATTTTTTTTCTGAAAATTCTATTATCAATTTTAAATGTTTGTTAATTTCCGCCCCTCATTTAATTCCTTTATCCTTCAATTTTTTTGACATATTGAAAGATTTAACCCTTACCAGTCAATCCCATTTCCTCAACTAAATTGGTCAAGGGGAGGAGGTTGTTGATTGCACCCTCTATTATCTTAGCTCTAAATAGATCTATGGTGCTAAAAATAAATTTTGCATGTCCCCTGTTTGATAATGAATTTCCAACAAGCCGTCAAAGTCAGTTTTTGCTTCCTTCACCCTTAAATCTAACAATCTTTGTTTTTAGGTCCTTTTTTACTTAAAAACTTTAAACGGCTGGATTATGGAAAGGAAACAAAGTCATTCATAATTAGGACAGAAGTCACTGGAACTTGGTCTAAGGTAGGCTATTAGTATTTATGCCCTACAAAATCAAACTTAAGGGAGGTGACTTATGTCCTTAATCTGACAAATTCTTTCATAGGGAATGATACTTATGTCCTTCATCTAACAAAATCTAGCTTATCTGTCCTTCACCAAGCAAATTCTTGCAAAATATAGCCTTTCTGTCCTTCATAGAGCAAAATCCAGATAATATAGCTTTTCTGTCTTTTTCATTGCAAAATCTTTCAAAATATAGCTTTTCTGTTCTTTCCATAGCAAAATCACACACAGCTTTTTTTCCCTTCACCTAGCGATTTCTAGCAAAATATAGCTTTTCTGTCCTTTACATATCAAAATCTCACAAAATCTAGCAAAATCTAGTAAAAAAAGCTATAAAAAATGCTTTGCTTAAGTAAAATAAAAATACTTTTTCTTTTTACCTGGATGACCCTGCCAGGTTTGCTGGCATCCTGTGCCCATCAGGAAGGAGTTATTAAAAAAATTCTATTTTCCCCCCCTACCTAACCATTAAGAATTAAGAAATAATATATCTATAATTTATAAGCAAGTATTTTTAATGCAAATTAAAAAATCAACATAACTTTCTTCTTATTTTATGTATTCAAATATAATAATAAGATGACTTTAATCTATCAATAGCACAGTTTTAAAAGAGATTTTATTATTAAAAATGACTATGCCATGGAAAAGAAAAAATTTAATTCTCAAGAACATAAAATGGTGTTTGCAAAATCTAGCTATAATAAAATGGTTTAGTCAAAAAAATATTTTTCTCTTTTTACCTGGATGACCCTGCCAGGTCTGCTGTAATCCTGTGCCCGCCAGGATGGAGTTATTCAAAAAATTCTAACTCTCAGTTATATAGCTCTCTTTTTTACACACAAAGAAAATGAGATAGAAAAAAAAGCAGGTGGGGACTTGTTTCTCCCCCCCCCCCCAACCATTAATGGTTAAGTAATAATATAACTTTAATTATAAGTAAGTATTTTAAGATGAAAATTATAAATGAACAAGACTTTCTTCTTATTTTTAGATATTCAATTAAAATAAAAAGATAACTTTTTAATCCTTTAGTAGTACAGTTTTAAAAAGATTTTATTACTAAAAGTGACTCTGCCATTGAGGATAAGAAAACAAAATAGAACAAAAAAACATTGCATGCAGGGAATAAAAAAAAGTAAATATGTCTCACTCTCAAAAGGGGTCATTAATTTAACCCCCTCCAAATTTTTACCAAAAATTTGCTCTTGGGAATAATTAAACAACCTAAAATCTATTGGGAGGTTAAATACACACCTTCCAAATCTGTTAGGGGGAGGGAGTAGTGAGGAGTAATTTCCCCTTTAAAAAAAATTTATCCCATGGGTAAAATTTTTGGGAGAGGTAATTTAATCATGTAAAAAAGTTCCTACAAAATAATGAAGTCTTAATATATTCATTAAGTACTATTGAATACACTAGTAGCTTCAAAAAAAATTAGGTAAAGAAAAAATTTAATTCTCAAGAATGTAAAACAATGTTGGCAGGAGTAAAAAAAGCAAATATGTCACACTCTCAAAAGGGGACTCCCAAATTTTTACCCAGAGGTAAAATTACTGCTTACTGTGTCAAAAAAAATCGGCAACTGTTAGAAAGTTTGATTTTAGCCATAGAATTTGCTTTTGCTATTTAACTTTTTAATGATTTTACTGATAATAACAGTGCCAAAGTGGTAACATTAATTTATCTGGAATATCTCAATCCTGGCAGTTTGATCCGGGACAAAAAAAAAATAATAACTCTTGACTTAAACAAGGCATTTATGTGGCTAAAATACTAAATTATTGTATTGAAGCACAAAACAACATTAAATACCAACTAAAATGGATTATTCTATCAAATGAATTTATAATAGATCTTAAATTTCAGACAGACACACCAATACAAGGGAGTAAACATTTTTAAATTAGAAATTTTCAAAACCATTTATTAAAATTTTTTGACCATACAAAATTTAAAAATTTATTAACCAAATATATATATCTAAATCTGCATTTTTCAAGCAAAAAGTCTAGCGTTATGCTTATGTGGTTGGGGCTACAGTAGTAGTTGTTGTTGTTGTGCAGGTAGATGCAGCAATTCCAGAACAGGTGTATGGTCCACAGGTGAAGAGACCAAGGAATCCACATCTACCAGTGCAGGTAGCAGCACAATCTTGACCAGCACATTGTGTGGTACATTGGGACTGGGCAATAAAACAGCAAAATCTGTTAAGTGCTCCACGGTTATAATCCTCTTGCTTTACAACAACCTCGAGTTGGCCATTGGCAACCTCTAGGTTAGCAATGCAAACAAGGAGCAGAGCAGAGATAGTGATCAGCTTCATCATGGTGAAAGAATATATTTCTTTGTAAATTAAAAATATACTGAATTCTTATGTACAAATATTTTCTTTTATAGTCAAAATATTCTTTGATCAGATGTTTTTATTTACAAGAATATTAAATATTTATTTGCATTTTTAGATTGTAGGAAATATATTTGAAAATCTAATAAAAATTGTAATACATACCTAAACCCCCCTCCCTCCAAAAAAGATTGGGTTGGTTTGTACTAGATGGCCCTGAAGGGTTAGTAAGTATTTGACAGAGTTATGAACAAATAATTTCTGAAATTGGGAGAAAGGGGTGAGTTCTTAGTGCTCCTTTGGTCACTTGAAATCTATTACCATGTGTTTTAAGATTAAGTTTTAACAAGAATGACAACATTTGTAAGTATATTAAGTAGTCAAGTAGAAAAATGTCATAATTTTCACAGTTAAAGGGAAAATTTCAAACGTAATTTTCTTATTTTTGAAGCTAGAAGAAATTTTTTTTCTCCAGAAAATGTTTATTTTTATGTAAATTTTACAATTTATATATCAAAATATAAATTTCAGCGGCCGCAGCTGTACTTGGCTTGTAGACATGTAAAAAAAGCTAAAGTTTTAAATTTGAAGTCTCTAAGTCAAAAACTGCGGCCACAGGAGCCTTTTAAAGATTTCTGGAGACCTGGAGGATCAGGACCTGTAGGATCATACCTGGAACCTGAAAGTGACTTCAAAACCTGTATTTCATATAAGGATGTACTACTAGAGGATATTTTAGTATTTTGGTATGATAAAATGCTCTTTAGTCAAAAAATATTTTTGCTCTTTACCTGGATGACCCTGCCAGGTTTGCTGGCATCCTGTGCCCGCCAGGATGGAGATATTCAAAAAATTCCAACTCTCAGTTATGTGTCATACCCATACTTAAAAAGTCACGCAGTTTGGGCTCTTTATCTTTCACACACAGCACTGAGAACTCACCTCTATCTCCTAATTTCAGAAATTATTTGTCCATAACTCTCTCAAATACTTACTAACCCTTCAGGGCCATCTAGTACAAACCAACCCAATCTTTTTTGGGGGGGAGAGGGGTTTAGGTATGTATTACAATTTTTATTTCATTTATAAATATATTTCCTACAATCTAAAAATGCAAATAAATATTTAATATTCTTGTAAATAAAAACATCTGATCAAAGAATATTTTGACTATAAAAGAAAATATTTGTACATAAGAATTCAGTATATTTTTAATTTACAAAGAAATATATTCTTTCACCATGATGAAGCTGATCACTATCTCTGCTCTGCTCCTTGTTTGCATTGCTAACCTAGAGGTTGCCAATGGCCAACTCGAGGTTGTTGTAAAGCAAGAGGATTATAACCGTGGAGCACTTAACAGATTTTGCTGTTTTATTGCCCAGTCCCAATGTACCACACAATGTGCTGGTCAAGATTGTGCTGCTACCTGCACTGGTAGATGTGGATTCCTTGGTCTCTTCACCTGTGGACCATACACCTGTTCTGGAATTGCTGCATCTACCTGCACAACAACAACAACTACTACTGTAGCCCCAACCACATAAGCATAACGCTAGACTTTTTGCTTGAAAAATGCAGATTTAGATATATATATTTGGTTAATAAATTTTTAAATTTTGTATGGACAAAAAATTTTAATAAATGGTTTTGAAAATTTCTAATTTAAAAATGTTTACTCCCTTGTATTGGTGTGTCTGTCTGGAATTTTAAGATGTATTATGAATTCATTTGATAGAATAATCCATTTCAGTTGGTATTTTAATGTTGATTTGTGCTTCAATACAATAATTTAGTATTTTAGCCACATAAATGCTTTGTTTAAGTCAAGAATTATTATGCTCTTTTCTGAGATCAAACTTTTGGCACTGTTATTATCAGTAAAATCATTAAAAAGTTAATAGCAAAAGCAAATTCTTTGGCTAAAATCAAACTTTTTAACAGTTGCCGATTTTTCTGACACAGTAAGCATACTTTTTTATATACTCAAAAGATTATTGGATCCTCAGGAAGTTCTTAAAAGATTTGAGGGAGGGGTGGGACTTTTTCTAACCTCTATCTAAGCAACTACTATTAGAGCTAGAGGGGTAAAAAATTGTGAAGTATCTGATTGCAATATAGAAATTACAACTATAATTTGTCTTTTGGTTCTCTTTTATATAAAACCAGAAAATCAACTACTGATAGGGATAGAGCTGTTTATAAATTTAGTATAATTAATAATTACAGATCTTTATAAACAAAATTGTAAAAAAAATTGTTAGACCTATTTATTGCTTACTTTCCCTTTTTAGTAGCGAAGCTACTCTATAATTAGTAGCGAAGCTACTTTATAATTCACAATGTCCATCCGTCCGTCCGTCCGTCTGTCCGTCCGTCTGTCCGTCCGTCTGTCCGTAATTAATGAATTGGGGGAAACGTGATTTTCTCGGCTCCTATAAAAGGTAGAATGCTTAAATTTTTTGACAACTTTCTCATCATTCAGGAGCACATTTTATTATGAGACATCAATGACGGTCAGACTGCTTTTTAGCAGGTTTTAGGCTATTTTTATATTTTCCAAATGTTCCCCATATCTTTGGTGTTTATGGTTCGATTTTAAAATTTTTTCAATTAAAGATATCAAAATTAAATTTCCTGTCGTTTGAAGAAAACAATGATGTCGGTCAGACTGCCTTTTAACAGGTTTTTGGCTATTTTTATATGTTTGACATATTTCCCCATATCTTTGGTATTTTTGGTCCGATTTTTGAAATTTTTTCAGTTAAAGATATCAACATTAAATTTCCTTTCGTTTGAAGAAAACAACAATGGCGGTCAGACTGCCTTTTAACAGGTTTTTGGCTATATTCATATGATTGACATATTTCCCCATATCTTTGGTATTTTTGGTCCAATTTTAAAACTTTTTTGTATTAACAGTTTCAAAATATTTTTTCCCATTGTTATGTGCATCTAGTATGTAATTTACTTTAACCGTCTTCATCATACACTATAAAACAAGGTTTCGTGTTTATTTTCTCCAATAAATCTATTCTTGATTTAATAAATACACTTTAAATATACTTGTACGTATTCCCATCCACAATTTGTGCTTCGCTACTTATGGATGTTGTCATCCTTGTTTCATTTAGCAAACTTTGTCTGTTGGCCCTTTTTTAAGGAATAATGCAGGAAATACACTGCTCTAACTGTTGAAACACTGTGGCAGTCTTTCAATTGTTAGAGTGGTTTATAGGTAGGCTTCCTTTTACATATAAAAACCTCTAAATTGGTTATCCAATCTTTATTCAATAACAAATAGAAATATTAAAACCAGGGAAAATCTGAACATTTTTATTTATTATAATGTTTCTAGGGATATATAACTTGTCATATATATTTGAAACAATTTATTTACTATTAAGAATTTTTTTATGACAGAAAATTGCCAATTCATGTTTTAATAATGTAGTAATTAAAATAATAATTTTGTGTCCATATTCTCTGTAAAATATACATCAAACTTAGAAAAAGTGTTTTTGTAATATCTTCTAAAACAACTGCTCCTTTTAGAACATATACATTTCAAAAGATGTGTATAATACACCATTCTGGTAGAATTTTTTGCTTTAAAGTTGAATTAAAATATTTCTTTTACTTGAAAGGACAGAAACAATTAAAATAAATATTTTTTTTCTGAAAATTCTATTATCAATTTTAAATGTTTGTTAATTTCCGCCCCTCATTTAATTCCTTTATCCTTCAATTTTTTTGACATATTGAAAGATTTAACCCTTACCAGTCAATCCCATTTCCTCAACTAAATTGGTCAAGGGGAGGAGGTTGTTGATTGCACCCTCTATTATCTTAGCTCTAAATAGATCTATGGTGCTAAAAATAAATTTTGCATGTCCCCTGTTTGATAATGAATTTCCAACAAGCCGTCAAAGTCAGTTTTTGCTTCCTTCACCCTTAAATCTAACAATCTTTGTTTTTAGGTCCTTTTTTACTTAAAAACTTTAAACGGCTGGATTATGGAAAGGAAACAAAGTCATTCATAATTAGGACAGAAGTCACTGGAACTTGGTCTAAGGTAGGCTATTAGTATTTATGCCCTTCAAAATCAAACTTAAGGGAGGTGACTTATGTCCTTAATCTGACAAATTCTTTCATAGGGAAGGATACTTATGTCCTTCATCTAACAAAATCTAGCTTATCTGTCCTTCACCAAGCAAATTCTTGCAAAATATAGCCTTTCTGTCCTTCATAGAGCAAAATCCAGATAATATAGCTTTTCTGTCTTTTTCATTGCAAAATCTTTCAAAATATAGCTTTTCTGTTCTTTCCATAGCAAAATCACACACAGCTTTTTTTCCCTTCACCTAGCGATTTCTAGCAAAATATAGCTTTTCTGTCCTTTACCTATCAAAATCTCACAAAATCTAGCAAAATCTAGTAAAAAAGCTATAAAAAATGCTTTGCTTAAGTAAAATAAAAATACTTTTTCTTTTTACCTGGATGACCCTGCCAGGTTTGCTGGCATCCTGTGCCCATCAGGATGGAGTTATTCAAAAATTCTATTTTCCCCCCCTACCTAACCATTAAGAATTAAGAAATAATATATCTATAATTTATAAGCAAGTATTTTTAATGCAAATTAAAAAATCAACATAACTTTCTTCTTATTTTATGTATTCAAATATAATAAAAAGATGACTTTAATCTATCAATAGCACATTTTTAAAAGAAATTTTATTATTAAAAATGACTATGCCATGGAAAAGAAAAAATTTAATTCTTTCATAGGGAAGGATACTTATGTCCTTCATCTAACAAAATCTAGCTTATCTGTCCTTCACCTCGCAAATTTTTGCAAAATATAGCCTTTCTGTCCTTTACAGAGCAAAATCCAGATAATATAGCTTTTCTGTCTTTTTCATTGCAAAATCTTTCAAAATATAGCTTTTCTGTCCTTTCCATAGCAAAATCACACACAGCTTTTTTTCCCTTCACCTAGCGATTTCTAGCAAAATATAGCTTTTCTGTCCTTTACATATCAAAATCTCACAAAATCTAGCAAAATCTAGTAAAAAAAGCTATAAAAAATGCTTTGCTTAAGTAAAATAAAAATACTTTTTCTTTTTACCTGGATGACCCTGCCAGGTTTGCTGGCATCCTGTGCCCATCAGGATGGAGTTATTCAAAAAATTCTATTTTCCCCCCCTACCTAACCATTAAGAATTAAGAAATAATATATCTATAATTTATAAGCAAGTATTTTTAATGCAAATTAAAAAATCAACATAACTTTCTTCTTATTTTATGTATTCAAATATAATAAAAAGATGACTTTAATCTATCAATAGCACAGTTTTAAAAGAGATTTTATTATTAAAAATGACTATGCCATGGAAAAGAAAAAATTTAATTCTCAAGAACATAAAATGGTGTTTGCAAAATCTAGCTATAATAAAATGGTTTAGTCAAAAAAATATTTTTCTCTTTTTACCTGAATGACCCTGCCAGGTCTGCTGTAATCCTGTGCCCGCCAGGATGTAGTTATTCAAAAAATTTCAACTCTCAGTTATATAGCTCTCTTTTTTAAACACAAAGAAAATGAGATAGAAAAAAAAGCAGGTGGGGACTTGTTCCCCCCCCCCCCCCCCAACCATTAATGGTTAAGTAATAATATAACTTTAATTATAAGTAAGTATTTTAAGATGAAAATTATAAATGAACAAGACTTTCTTCTTATTTTTAGATATTCAATTAAAATAAAAAGATAACTTTTTAATCCTTTAGTAGTACAGTTTTAAAAAGATTTTATTACTAAAAGTGACTCTGCCATTGAGGATAAGAAAACAAAATAGAACAAAAAAACATTGCATGCAGGGAATAAAAAAAAGTAAATATGTCTCACTCTCAAAAGGGGTCATTAATTTAACCCCCTCCAAATTTTTACCAAAAATTTGCTCTTGGGAATAATTAAACAACCTAAAATCTATTGGGAGGTTAAATACACACCTTCCAAATCTGTTAGGGGAAGGGAGTAGTGAGGAGTAATTTCCCCTTTAAAAAAAATTTATCCCATGGGTAAAATTTTTGGGAGAGGTAATTTAATCATGTAAAAAAGTTCCTACAAAATAATGAAGTCTTAATATATTCATTAAGTACTATTGAATACACTAGTAGCTTCAAAAAAAATTAGGTAAAGAAAAAATTTAATTCTCAAGAATGTAAAACAATGTTGGCAGGAGTAAAAAAAGCAAATATGTCACACTCTCAAAAGGGGACTCCAAAATTTTTACCCAGAGGTAAAATTACTGCTTACTGTGTCAAAAAAAATCGGCAACTGTTAGAAAGTTTGATTATAGCCATAGAATTTGCTGTTGCTATTTAACTTTTTAATGATTTTACATACTAATTTTTGACTTAAACAAAGCATTTATGTGGCTAAAATACTAAATTATTGTATTGAAGCACAAATCAACATTAAATACCAACTAAGATGGATTATTCTATCAAATGAATTTATAATACATCTGATATTCCAGACAGACACACCAATACAAGGGAGTAAACATTTTTAAGTTAGAAATTTTCAAAACCATTTATTAAATTTTTTTGACCATACAAAATTTAAAAATTTATTAATCAAATATATATATCTAAATCTGCATTTTTCAAGCAAAAAGTCTGGCGTTATGCTTATGTGGTTGGGGCTACTGTGGTTGTAGTAGTTGTTGTGCAGGTAGATGCAGCAATTCCAGAACAGGTGTATGGTCCACAGGTGAAGAGACCAAGGAATCCACATCTACCAGTGCAGGTAGCAGCACAATCTTGACCAGCACATTGTGTGGTACATTGGGACTGGGCAATAAAACAGCAAAATCTGTTGAGTGCTCCACGGTTATAATCCTCTTGCTTTACAACAACCTCGAGTTGGCCATTGGCAACCCCTAGGTTAGCAATGCAAACAAGGAGCAGAGCAGAGATAGTGATCAGCTTCATCATGGTGAAAGAATATATTTCGTTGTAAATTAAAAATATACTGAATTCTTATGTACAAAAATTTTCTTTTATAGTCAAAATATTCTTTGATCAGATGTTTTTATTTACAAGAATATTAAATATTTATTTGCATTTTTAGATTGTAGGAAATATATTTGATAGATATGAAATAAAAATTGTAATACATACCTAAACCCCTCTCCCCCCCAAAAAAGATTGGGTTGGTTTGTACTAGATGGCCCTGAAGGGTTAGTAAGTATTTGACAGAATTAAGGACAAATAATTTCTGAAATTACTGATTTCATTACTGTTCCTTTGAAGCTTAAGATCTCAAAAAAGTTCATTTTTTGTAATCAAAAACAAATAAGATGATTGGGGAAATCCCTATCGCACCTTGGGGCAAAGCCCCTCTGAAAAAATTATCCCACCGGCCCACCAACACAAATCTTTGTTCTAAATACGAAAGTTTACATGTTCAAGCTTTTACATGCGATATTATATAGAAGGAGGGACTTACCATTACCTCTTGGGGCGAAGTTCCTAAGCCTAGAGCCATGTCACTTATCCTTAAATACAGGATATGTTTATTAGGTTTACTAGGTGATGCCTGCCAGGTACCCCCTAGCTTAGGAGATAGCACATACAATACTAAAATTGCTGATATTCATCGACAATTTTGAGTTTACATTATGAAATTTATCCTTATACAAATAAGATGATTTAAAGCGATAATTTAATTATTAACTCATACACAAAATTAAGTTTTTGAATAAAAAATTTTTTATACAAAATTATTTCTTGACATAATTGTGCTGAAATTATATGTGTTTGTTTGTGTGTGTGTGTGCATGTACCAAAAGATTTTGCTAACCACCGAACCTTTATGGTTTTTACAATGTAGCCTCTTATATGTCCTGGTAAGGTTTTTAACTATTTTGAGGAAGGGCACCACAATCATCCTAAGAGAAATCATCGCGTTTGGAATAAAGAACCATACCCAAAACAATTTTTTAAAACTTTTTCCTTTTAAAACTACAAATGAAAGTGAAGAGTAGACTCTCCCCCTAGAGGCCTCTAATGACGTAACCACTAGTTTAATAAAAACGTGTAACGCATAAATACAAAAATTTATCAATTTAAATTTTTACTGCCAAAATGATGATTCATTTTTTAAATATAAATTTTAAAATCATTACTTTAATTTGTTAATGTTTTACTAGGGCTCCAGTAAGGTTCTGGTACTTTCTCTCAACATAGTTATAAACCTTTTCATGACCTAATAGAAGCAACACTTTAAAAGAGAACCTCATCGGATCAGAGGTTAGCTAGATCCTTTGGTTCACACAGACAGGCATACACTGCACTGATAAAGACTGATACCCAGTTACTAAAGGCTGCGTCTCAAACATCTAGAAGGGAAGGGTAGAAAAATTGCCAAAAAAACAATTCCTGACTTGAATCTAAAATATAGATTAGCCTAAAACCATACCAGATTCTATGAGCCATACTGGAAAAATATTTCTGTTCAAGCTACTCCTTGTTAAATCAATCTATATAACAAAAGTAAAAATAAATTGATCGATTTCTTAACAGATGTTTTAGTTAATATATCACCCTTTTTTAAATTTTCTAATTTTTTTTAACAAAAAAAGGCAAATATTAGTAAAACAAGGATGACAACCTTCACAAACGTGAAGCTCAAAAACGGTAGGACAAAGGAACGTTGACACTTGTAGAGTGTCAGAACTGAATAAAAAGCATATCAATGTTGTCTAAACAAAAATGTAAGTAAATTGCTTGCAAACCTGCTTAAATACAGAATACCGTTTAGGGAAATACTTACATTTTGAGGACTTGATTATGGAGATGCATCGCTTATAAAATTTGACTTGTTCTAATATGAATCAATACTCAAAAATATAAGATGAATGGGATAATATATTATACAAAAAGTTGTTGTAAAAAAAGTTAAAATCACAATGTTTTAAATGGTCGCACGGACTTTCTTGTAAAGATCTAAGTTTTACCTAACAGTTATGGGAATCATCATGTGAAGTTTAAAACTGATAGGACAATTATAATATGTCCAAATTAACAAAAAGAGTAACCGTTATGGAAAGACCCTAATTATAGAAAAGCTTCGCTTTTAACAAGGATGTTGTCTTCCAGACAAGCAAAGCTAAACATCTTAAACTCAGTTAGGATGGGGGGGGGGGGGGTGGAATTCTACATAAAGGGGTTCATTGACTTAGACTGTGTTATAGCTGAGCCGAGCTGCTGAGCCCTGCGTTCAATAAATTTTAAATATTTAGATATAACAAAAATGGGTTTTGGAGTAGAATAAGGATTGTATCTTATTTTCTACTGGCAGTATAACCCCTAGCATCTAGGAGCTGTGTATTTGATGGGGTAGGGATTCTGAGTCTATAAAAGAATCTTTTCTATAATTAGTGTCTATATGTCACACGACACAGTTAGTTTTTGTTAATTTATGTATGTTAGAATTGTCCTATCGATTTTAAACTTTGATTGATGACTCCTTTTAAATAATATTTAGAAAGCAAAGCAACTCTATAATCGTTACCAGAATGTCCATTCAAAACATGTTGATTTTAAAAAAAACTTTTTTGACAACCTTTATTATCTTATTGTCTTAATCATCTTATTTATCGTATTTTTGAAAGCGAAGCTTTTTATAATTGGTCGGTCCGTCTCTCTCTTTTAGTTGATTTAAACAGGTAAGAATTGTTTCATCGATTCTAAACTTTACATGGTGGTTCCAGTAGTAGTTAGGTACGTTACCAGAATTTCGACGAATGTTCATTTTTCCTACCGTTTCAGAGCTTTGCTTTTATAGATGTTGTCATCCTTGTTTAAACAATGATTCATAGGACATCATGTTACAATATTTTAAGCTAATTATCTCTATAATCAAGTCATAAAAAAGAAAGTAAGTCTCAAACAGAATCCTGTATTTACATTGTTTTGCAACAATTTTATATACTTTGTTTTATTTAAACCTTAAAATTTATATTCTGTTAATTATTATGTTTTGACACTTTACAAGTGTTTGGTTGTTCCTTTGTTATGTTTAGAGCTTCGTTTTTATGGATATTGTCATACTTGTTAATTTGTGATTAAAGCTATACGGCCCAGACTTACGTAAACATATAAGGTTTGACGGATAACCAGCAAGTAAAGAAAATATTTGCTCTGCAATATGGGATACATACAAATTTAAAAAGGGATATTTGGCAGACAAAAACCATTTTTTTTGTTTTATACGAGATCTATTTAAGAAATATGAATTTTTGACGCTATAATTTTTAGAAAGCTAATTTTAGAAATAATTTACCCAAGAAAAGCTTTATCATAGGAAATGCGACAATTTATTGCTGACGCGTAATTCGAAATGAAAAGTTATGTCCTTAGGTACTCAAATATGTAAAATGTTTGAACTAATGACAGGTCTGGGATGTACATTCACTATTTTCCTATTGGCTGATTTAGATAATATGTCTCTTGGTTACCTCTATTTACATGTACAAGCAATATATCCCATAATTGAATTTATTTTTCAATCAAATTCAACAAAGACCTCAATTATTACTCATATTTTTCAATTTATACACAATATCGATTATTAATCAATTTTGCTATTTTGCAAAGAAAAAGTTGCACGGAATTAATTTTACCTATAAATGAAATATCTTTTCTGTTTAAGATTGAAGAAATTTTAATTAATTCGTTGGCGAAGACGATGAATGATGTCGTCTTCGAGTTTTGAAAAAACTATAAAGTAAAAACAGTAAATCTCGACTGTTCCTCTCAGGTATAAGGTATAACCAACAAGCAAAAAATCTAAACTAATATTTGGGGGGCAAATGGAGAGGTCGTCAATTTTACGATGTGTTGCCCCCAAAGACAGCTGAAATACACGTATAGGTTTCGTGATTTTTTCGAATTAATTTCGTTATTGGTATAAGCTGTGTTTAGTGCAGGGATGAAGGGTACATTGGACTATATATATAGCAGTATTATTTACCACATTATCTTATTTGTTGCCTCAAAACTTTGGGTACTTTTATTAAATTTTCATTTATTGATTCAGAACTGGTACGGTCTAAAATTTTAAACCAATAATTTCAATCGGCGTATTGAATAATTCAGTTTATCATCATTGGGGGTGTATGTATATCAATTAATTGTTTATCGTATTTTCCCTCAGATTCATGACATACATGACCATCAGTCCATTGATTTCAATTTTACCCAGAAGATAAATATTTTCAGATATTTCAATATCACTAAAAACTTACTGAAGAACAATTTTCATTTAACGTATCTTCATTTCCTTTCATATTATTAAAAGCGAAGCTTTTCTATAATTAGGGTCGGTCCGTCCGTACGTCCGTCACAGAGAGTTAGCTCTTAACGTTAATTTAAACAGGTTAGAATTGTCCTATCGATTTCAAATTTTGCATGGTGATTCCTGTAGTAGTTAGGTACGATTTAGAAAGCGTAGCAACTCTATAATCATTACCAGAATGTCCGTACGTCCATTTTAAACATGTTGATTTTTCTACTTTTTTAACAACAAATTTTTATGTGATTTAATTATCCGTTTGATCTGATTTTTGATATATTGATTCCTGGAACAACAAAGTACAATATTGTAAGCGAAGCAACTCTAAAACCAAGTCCTAAAAATGTAAGTATGTCCATAAACATTATCCAGTATCAGGCAGTTTTTCATCAAATTTACTTACAATTTTGCTTCGACTCTTATACTTTTATATTCTGATTATTCAGTTCTGACACTATACAAGAGCTTCGCTTTTATGGATGTTGTCATCCTTGTTTTTTAGTATAGACAAAAAAATTGGTTTCACCTATGCTGGGCCCACAATTACCCAATTAACTAGCTGTTAACCATAAAAGATAGGGCCCTCCTAAGGGGGGGGGGGGGGAGGTTGGAGTGTTAAAAACTGCCAATCCTATAGAGACATTGACTTAAGGAACTTGAACAATTTTTAATTCATCTTTAATTAAGGGGCAAAATATTCTAATGAATGCTTAAATTTGAGTAAATCTGTAAAATTTAAATATCATTAAGGACGTCAGTCCTGGGCGGACAATGGTGGTAGATCTTTCAAAAATTAAATATGTCATGTAGAGTGTAGACATATAATCCTAAATTTTCAAATTTGAAACCAAAAATGCAAAGTTTCATACATGTTGGCTTGGAGCTTTGATTTTATATTATTTCTCTTTATTTTTGAATATTTAAGTATTTTTTTCATATTTTAGTACTTTCCTAATACTTACTAATATTAAATACATTTTTGGCTGTTAGAAATATTCCCTATAACATAATAACTTCAAATCCTTAACATCGAATATTATATTTAACTTTAAAGGTTTTGTGATTTTTTTTACCTAATAACATTTCCTTAATTTATTTTATTTTTATCTTTTTCTATACAAAATTTTATTTTTAAATTGTTACAAATTAACCTGTGACTAAATTTTTTTGGACTATTTTGTTCCTGTTGCCTAGGAGGGTCGATGTTCATTGTATGAAATATTTCAGCTTACACTATATTAGGTTTCGTGAATATTTTAATGTGTTTTTAAAGGCGAAGCTTTTCTATGATTAGGGTCGGTCCGTACTTCCGTCCGTACGTCCGTCACAGATGGATAGCTTTTTTCTTTAATTTAGGCATGTTAGAATTGTCTTATCGATTTCAAACTTTGCATGGTGATTCCGTTAGTAGTTAGGTACGATTTAGAAAGCGTAGCAACTCTATAATCATTACCAGAATGTCCGTACGTTAATTTTAAACATGTAGATTTTTTACTTTTTTTACAACAATGTTTTTGTGATGTAATATCCGATTGATCTGATTTTTGGTATATTGATTTCTAGGACAACAAAGAATAATGTTATAAGCGAAACAACTCTATAATCAAGTCCTAAAAATGTAAATATGTCCATAAACATTATCCTGTATTAAGCAGTTTTTCAACAAATTTACTTACAATTTTGCTTCGACTCTTATACTTTTATATTCTGATTATTCAGTTCAGACACTATATAAGCGTTAATGTTCGCTTGTCCTACCGTTTCAGAGCTTCGCTATTATGGATGTTGTCATCCTTGTTTTTGATATAAAGAATATGGGTTTTTGACACTCACTGAATCCAAAATATGTTGTTAGATATTTTTTCTAAATCATTTGTAATTTTCAGAGATACATAATAAAATACAAAATTTGAGATTTTCTATTTACAAACACGGTGGAAAATTAGTGTAACAAAATTATGTTTTAGAAAAGATGTATTTTCTGTTCAGGATAAGTTTTAGAGATCCAGCTTAATTTTCAAGTCACAACTTAAAGATTTCTTTGATGCTTACAAAGTGCGGCTGTCGAGCCCTTGATAATTCATAATGAATCTATCTTTTTGTAATACAATATATAGTTATCTTATACATATCATCTAAGAAATAAGACATAGAATGTGTAAAATTAGAATATTTTTTTGCAAATGCAAGGTCATCAGCAATAGTTATTTATCGCATTGCATTATAGACAGCTTTCCGCGGATATTAAAATAAAAAATCATTAGATCAAAATCAGTTTTGTTTGCCCCGTTAATCATTTTAATATTCGTGGAAAATTGTCTTTAATACGATTCTATACATGATTTTTGAGTATGGCAGAAAACCTGTTATGATCAATCGGATATTAGTGGGTTTTGAGGCAATTAGACAATATTATGATTTTAAAATTAAAATTTTAAAGATTTTTTAGGATACCTTGTCCAAAAGCATCCGGTGTAAATCTTACTTTGTATGTCAGTCTGCCAGTCTAGTCATGCAACTAAAGACAGTTAATTTTTCAAAGGTTTCGTGATTTTTTATTCGCAATACCTTTAATTTATATGTCCTTATTTTCTCTCTTCTCTTCATAATTCATAATGTACTGGGTGTCAATCCATGGTTTTTTGTGCTTCGCTACTTATTAATGTTCTCATCCTTTTTTTATTAAGCAGCCCTTCTAGAGGCCTCTAAGGAAAGAGGATATCTACTTCAAACCGCCCCCCCCTCGCCAAAGAATTTGAAAGAGAAAAAAAAAGAAAAAAGTCTGGTAAGTCTTATAGTGGCGCTGCCTTTTGTATTAATCTTTTATAATCTACACTTTATAATCTTTGACACTTACAAACACATACATCAAACAACTTTAGTGTATAATAACATCATTCTGCAAATGAAAGAAATTTTGGAATGAATTTATTGAAAAGAGCTTTTAAACAAAACAAAAAAGAAATTTTGAAAAAAAAGTGATTTTGTGTTGGTAAAACTACTGCTATTCAGATTGTCCAGAATATTTTTTGATTGTTACTTGGTTCCCTTCAACCCTAACCAAACCAAACCTAAAATATATATTACAATATAAATGTTTAATATTAAAAAAACCTGCTAATTGATAAAAAAAAGAAACTTAAAAAGAACCAATCATCTATAATACAAAGTAAAATGTTTCAAATGGACGTATGGACATTCTGGTATTGATTATAGAGTTGCTACGCTTTCTAAATTGTACCTAACTACTACAGGAATCATCATGCAAAGTTGGGAATCGATAGGACAATTCTAACCTGTTTAAAATAACGTTAAGAGCTAACTCTCTGTGACGGACGTACGGACGGACCGAACCTAATTATAGAAAAGCTTCGCTTTTAAAATAATTACCGGTTTTTTCTCTTTGCAGACAGCTAGAGCTTTCACGTCGCAATAGAGGTTGTTCCATTCCCAATTGCTAACTTTCCTCCACTAAATATTAGTCATGATTTTTTTATTTCAAAGTAAATTACAAAGTGATTCTTTTGATTTTTTCAGGGAGGGAGGGGGGGGCTCTCAATTAAACCGGTGCCCCAAGTCTTCAGATAGAAAACAAAAATAAGTAAACAGAAGTAAGTGGAAAAAAAAACAAAAAAAAGTAATGAATATAATAATACAACAAGTAATACTATACAAATACAAATTATTAGATACATTATGTTTTAATCCATATCAATTATTTTCACCTCCATGCAACGTTCATCGTCTAAATAGTTTGGTTCCCTGACAGGCTTACGAGGCCAAAAATCGGGCACTACAATAAATTTCATATTTTAGATATATGATACCTATAGTAATTTTCAGGATTTTATCATAAATATATCAAATGTCATCTGAATTAAAAAGTAACAGGATGTCTGTCTGTCTTTTGTACTGTCACTAACTGCTTAACCGATAATGTTCTCCGTTACAAGGTAGCTTCTCATAGGTCCTGGGAAGGTTTATAACTATTTTGGGGAAGGGTAGTACCACCTCCCCAAGGGAAATCGCCAAAATTACCAAAAAACTGAGAAAAAAAATTCCGCTGGGCCAGTGTCAGAAAAACGTTACTAAACATGAATATAAAAACTCATCTGAACATGGAGAAATTATTTCTCAAATTAGATATTATAAAAGAAAACATTTTACATGCCCCTAGAGGCCTCTAGGGGGGCATATCTGCTAGTATAGAGTATAGTAATTAATAAAATATTTGTATACCTGGAGAATTATCTAGCCACAAACTTGTTCTTATCAGCATGGGAATTTCCTCCATTCCAAAATCCCTCAATAACATTAGGAAAAACCTTATCTATCTCAATCACTAGAGCTAAATTTAAATGTTTTATTAGGAATTTATTTAATTAGTATCATAATTTCAATACCTCCTGAACTAATTAGGCTTTCATTCTGTGGAAAAATCATATACAACCCAGGATGGTTTAAGCTATCTTATTTATAGATTTAAAATACAGATCTCGTAACAGCAGCTGATAGTCTTATGTTTTATAGTTACGCCCCTAGAGGACTCTATGGGCACTTGAGATAGGGTTCGGGGGGGGGGGGAAGAGAGCAAAGTCGAACCCCCCCCCACCCCACCAGCCAGTTTCAGTTTTAGATTTAAAAGAAATCACACTAGGTCACTTAATTTTTTTTCTTCTAGGGGCGATATCTCTTATAAGGGCGGTGGTACCCTTCTCTAAAATAGCTATAAACCTTTCCAGTATCTATAAAAAGGTACATTGTAAAGGAGAACCATGTTGGTTCTGTGGTTAGTGAGATTCTTTGTTTCAGACAAAGATATAGGGATAATAATGCATAAATTAAACTTTATAAAGTGTAAAAATATTAAAACCTTTCACAAAATTGTTTTCTTCAATTGATTTTACAGATGTTAATTCACCGTTCTCAGATTCACACTTTTTTCTGGCTTCCTCCCATCTTAATTTCTCCAATATTATTTGTATTTTTCTCCTGGACAGTAAAATGATTTTCAATTTTTAAGCTCAAAACAAGTTTTTCTAAATGCATAGGAATGAAAATTTGTAAAATAAAAGCTCCTATTTTTCATAAAGTTTAATAATTTTTCTTTGAAATATAAAATACACAATTTTGACCTGTTGATGGATCAAGAATCCAACCATCCTTCACACTAAAGAAAAATTTCTGGCAGGTAGTATCTGTGTTGGTATTGCAAATATCTCTAGGTTCTCCTGAAGGAATCTTTTCACATAACTCGTTGAATGCCAATCGACAGTTCCTGAAATAGAAAAAAAAATGTACAATGAAGTAATTTTTTTGCCTATTTTTCGTTTTAGTTTATTTTTCGTTTAGTCAAATGCCCTTAAGTCAAACTGTTCTTAATTATGACCTAATGTTTATTTACATATATATATGAAGTGATCATAATCAAAAACAATTTGACTTAATAAGCGCATTTATCTAAACGGTTAAATGTGGTATTCGGCAACCGTGAGCCATGCCTATGGCAACCCTGACCTGGGTTCGGGGAAGGGCCGAGGGCCCTCCCCCGAGTCCTGGGGAAGGGGTCTGCCGACCCCCTCCCTATACCTAAAATTAATGATAGATTCTGACAGCCTTATTATGGTTAAGCTGTATTGTTAATTCCCCCCACCCTTTCCAGGGATGGGGGATCATTATTGCCCAAACTGACCATTGTATATGTATTATATTGATTCTGTTTATGATTACTTATTCCTATCTGTGTATTTATTGTTTGTTGTATATAACTTTAGTAAACCTTAGACCCTGAATAAAGGAACAACTGAATAGACTCTGTTTATTATTTAGTGATTGCTAGAGAAGCGTAGCTTCTCTATAGTATAGGTGTCCACGTCTGTTCGCACTGCCGTAGTCATTTGAACTCTGGTGTCTGCCATTTAACCTAGGCGGATACCACAACTTTTGGTGACAGCTGTGTGAGATTACGGCAAACCACAAGTGTAGAGCAGACGCGCAGCTGAGGCTAAGGTACTCCCAGCAGTGAAACTGGCAAAACTGACACAAGCAACCTGAATTACCCACCCTGGATAGCAAGGTCTAACTCTGTATCCGGCAGTTGTGGAAGCGAAACCTAGCGAAAGACCACTAAGTGTGGCAGAACCCGAGCTGCGGAGAGTAGCGAAATCGGACGAGAGACTGCGGAGAGCAGCGAAACTTGACGGAGAACCGCGAGAAGCGCCGACATCTAACGGAGGATTGAGCGCTCAAGGGCTGAAACAGGCCTGCGGACGGGCTGAAACAGGCCAAATAAGTGCAAACGGCTGAAAATAGGCCAACATTTACTGCAAGAGATAGCAGGATCCGAACCAGCGGCGCTGCAGGAAGGGACATTCCCTGCCGCCACCAGCCGGATTCGGATACACGGCGCTGCAGGACGGGACATTCCCTGCCGCCGACAGGCTGAAACAAGCCAAATAGCTGCGAGCGAAAATACGAGTGTAGTGTACCAAGCAGAAGAAAAACTACGTTAACTCCAAGTATCCTGAGAGGCTACAGCGCAGCCACCCATCTAAAAAACAGATATTATATCACATTTTAGGGATTACCACCCTAGTGTGAAAGCTGAACAATAGATTTATGAGCAAGGCTTGGTAAACAAATCTGTTGTGTATTGTGATAAAGCCAAAAATAGAACAGGCTTGGTAAGCAAATTTGTTGTGTATTGTGATAAAGCCAAAAATAGAACCTAGATGTAATATAACAATGCATTGATAAACAATCTAACCCCCCAAGCCTTCAGCACAACAAATACACCCCTTATCCCAACGGAAGGGGAGGGGCCCACCATAAATTAAAACAATTACAATTGAGGTGACATAACAATAAGCTCATGATTAAGGAAAAGGCACAATTACCTCACCACCCAGTTACTTCAAACCTACAGCACCCCTCTCCCCATAGGGGGGAACAGACGGTTTTACCCCGTCCCCTCCCGCGCTCCCCCTCCTACCCACACTTAAATAAGTCCGCCCACGGTGTGGAGATAGCGACCGGGAGAACAGAGCGCCATTTACGGGTCGCGCAGCAGAGCTTGGGACGCACAAGAAAATTCAACAGACGAATAAGACAAAGCGGACCAGAGCAGGTTGAGGGATAGGTGCGCGTTTTACCTGTGTGCGCAAATCTGACGGCACGTAGGCGCGTTGAAAGGAAAGGAGATTTCACGCACACACACACACACACAGGAGCGGAGCTACTCCATAGCATCCAACAGAGATATTTTTAGAAAAAAAAGACTTGCAAGCTCCTCCCTCCTATCTATAGTGTGATAAGGAAAACCAAATCAGTTCCTGACAGCAGTTCAGACCCTCAACAACTATCTACACCTACCAGCCTACTCTACAACTCAGAAGCTAGTGACAAGTACTCTAGGTACACCTAATTTAAATCTTTGTAGTTAAACTACCAACCTAGTGATAAACAGTGTTGGCTGCTAGGCTAGAAAGCCTCAAGTGTAAACCACTTATAGTATTGACTTAAAACTTCGTGTCCCGCCGCTGAACCTTTGACCCGATGGAGCAGCCACAAGCGCAAGGAGGCGACCAGCTCCAAGGATGGCTCCAGGATGATCCCCAGCCGGCTCCAGCCGAGTACCGCAAGCTGATGCTGAGTAACCTGCCGGAGTATCGAGGACCGCCCAAGCAATCCTGGAATTCCCACATCCGGAGATTAGAAATGTCATGGGCGGCTTACCGTGTGCCCCCCCATGACACACCAAATCGCCGCAATGCCCTTTTACTATCCCTGGCGGGGCAAGCGGCGGAGATGGCCTCTCATCTGTTTGGCGAGGCAGGCCAAGCCTTGACATACGAACAAGTCAAGGCCGAGTGTGAAATGTTATTTCGTCCAGCCTATGAATCTCAGACCCTGAAGCAAGCCTTCAGAGATTATAGGCAGCACTCGACAGAACCTATACAAGCATACATATCCACAAAGGGTGCATTGTATAGGGAGGCCTATTGATAGACGAATTAAATCGTGGCATTCGTAACGCTAATGTGAAACGTGAAATGATGGGTCATGAGATCGCCTCGGTACCTGAGTACACAAGGCGAGCCATGTTTACCGTCACCATGATCACCAAGCAGCTGAAGGAGGGTGTGTGCCTAGTGGACGCCACCGACGGGCTCACGGGATCAGCCAGCGTCCAGTTGCCCCAATATGATGAGTCGGAGCCAATGGAGATTGGCGCCTTGGCTCCGGGTCTCCACCAGATGGGGAAGGTCGCCCCAGATGACAAGATTCCAGGCCGCTGCTATCGCTGCCATGGGAAAGGCCACCGAGTCCGAGACTGTCCTACGCCTATGGAGGTCAGCCTAGAAGAGAGACGCACCCAGCCACGCCGTGACCGTCCTGCCAAATGTGACCGTTGCCATTACGCAGGCCATACGGCGGCCGAGTGCAAGGCTGACTGGGACCAGGTAGCCGGCCGGAGACGCGTCGCTGACAAGGGCGCTCCCTCAGGAAAGCCCAGCAGAGTAGCCAACATGGAAGGGAGCGCGCCCCCAGCAACACTCCAGCAAGCAGCCGCCCCCAACGCAGCGGGCCGAGCCGAAGGAATGCCGCAGTTTGGAACCATCCCAGCTAGGATCAACGTGCTGGGAGGAGCGGCTGAACCCAACCGGGTTGGCCTGGGCTTCAGCCTCAACCACTTGGGACCGGAGTTCGTGCAGCCCACCAACATTGCAGAGCCAGAAGTCCTGAGGCCTCAACCCTTCAGCCTCAACATGATGGGGCCTGCCAGACCGAGTCTACCCAGCAAGAGTGGAGGGGCGCTACCCAGCGCCACTGAGACGGTGTACGGGGAGGCCCTGGCGGCCGCTGAGCGAGAGAGGCAAGAGGCGCTAGCCAGCGCATCGGAGTCGATGTATGGGGCGCCATCCGGCGCCGCCACCTGGGAATGACGAGAGGTGCGCCCCCGCACCCCCAAGCTGATGTCTGGGGCGGCAACCGCCGCCGCCACCTGCGATGACTGGGGGGTGCTATCCAGCGCCCCCACCCTGGTGCCTGGGGCGACAACCGTCGCCGCCACCGAGATACCTGGATCCTGGAACGAGCCAGCAGCCCCAGAGGGAGGGGTGACATCCGTCACCCCCAGTCAGCCAGCGCCACCAGCCAGCCGGGAGGGTCCAGCTATCCATCAGCCAGCGCCACCAGCCCGCAGGGAGAGCCCAGCCATACACCATCCAGCGCCCCCTGCCAACAGAGGGAACCCAGCTGCCCACCATTCCCAACTGAGCCAGGATAAGTTAAATTTGACAAATGTATTGTATCCAAAGTATTGTAACCCTCCAGCCTTGCCTGTGCCTCCCGCACCAGAGGCTGGGGAGATTGAAATTTGGGATTAGAAGGACTTGCCTGTGCCACATGCACCTGAGTTCCTAGGGCAGGGGAGGGAGGTAATACAGGGCGAGCCTGTGCCACACGCACTCCAGCCCCATGCCACTGGGCATGCCATGGACAAGGGAAGGGACACCTTGGGGCTAGGGGAGCCGACACCCAGGCAGGCGCCAGTCGCCTGTCAGTCTGTCATTGGGGAGGGTATCGGGATGCCCCGGGCACCCAAAGATAACGCTCAATGGAAATTTATATCTAGCCAGGAGCAGCCTAGCAGTGCCCAGCCCCAAGAAGCAGCCGTGGCCCGAGCCGAGGATCCCCAGATGCGTGCACGAGGTCGATGGCTGTCTGGTAGATTCTCACACTGGTGGATGGTTCTGTGGGGCCTACTGCTCGCAGCCGTGTGGCCTACAACTAGCTATGTCCTGGTAGGGTGGGACTGTGCCAACCCCACCCATGTCACAGCCTACAACAAGGAGAAGATGTGTAGCAAGGAGCCGCTACACCAGGAGGTGCCCTTGGGCCATGAGATACATGTCCTGCAGCAAGTCAAGATTAGGGAAACAACGGGATATAGCTGTCAACTCACCGTGTCCCAGTGGACATTTAGGTGTGGAGTATGGGGCCACCTCAAGGTGACCTCGGTCCCCACCCTCATGCGGCCAACCAAGATTGATCCAGAAACGTGCCGAGACCTGGCCAGGAACCGAGTCTACACTCTGCCAGGCAAGACCCAGCCATTGACGTTTCAGCTGAACCATCCCCTGTTCTTCACCCTCGATATGGTGGGCGCCTTGGTCAACAGCCCCGAGGGGGTGGGTTGTGAAGGGGAGGACGTCCATTTCGAGGGCCAGCTGTACCGCAATGAATTAGTGCTCCAGGAGCGACGGCTGCTGGTCAAGGAAGAGACCTATGTAGTCGAGAATGGACGGGTGGAGTCCCAGTCTGACCACCTGACCCTAGAGTGTCCCCATTCCGAGCTGTCCTGCATCACTGGAGAGGCCACCTATGTGTGGGACCACCTGGGGAGAGATTGCCCCTTGAGGCTGATCCGCAGCCTCCAGCCTAGCCTGTAAGCCAAAGCCAAACCTAGCCGCAGCCGAAACTTTGTTTGACTGACATGCAAAGCATTTGTTTGCTTTGCTTTCCTCAATTTGCGTTATGAAACGATTTTTAATTGAATTTTATTCTAGAAATACTATGTTTAGATAATAAGATAATGAAACTAAAACAAAATGAAAAGAACTAAAATTATAACCGTAATATTAGCTGGCACGACGTTTCAGATACTTGTAGTGCTGTGCATAGAAAAGCTTTGCTTTTTCATCCTGTTTTAAATAATGTAAAATATATGATTGTTAAATAAAAATAACCTGGTGTCCTTTTACCCATTGTCTTTGATTGTTCTTTTTTTAATATTTCTTTTTTATGTTTTAGCAGACCTCTTAATCAAGAATGATAAAGCGAAAAAAAATATTGCTGAAAGTAAACATTCAAACGTATCCAGAAGTAATGGGAAATTGTCATCAGATAAAATAGGCAAGAACAGTGTTTTACCCTTAACCCTTACAGATCGGGCCCCAATTCCCACCTTAATAGATCGGGGGAGGGGGGGGGGGGTGTTACAGTTAGAGACATAAAAAAATTTTCTGGTGGTTCCTGTGTATTTTTCGAGAAAATTACTTTTTCCAGTCATAGCGGTCAGACCGCTCCTTAGCCGCTTTTTAGCGGCCAGCCGCTAAATATCAAAACAGCTGTAGAGCGGCCAATTTTGCAGCTAGGATGGCCAAATTTTAGAACGAACTATTATTTTTCATAACAAAAAAATTACATTTGCTTATCATCGCCAAAAACGGCAAATAACGGAAACCGCCGGCGGTTACTGCGGTAAAACGGCGGTTGGCGGCGCCAATTACTGTTTTTATCTGTTTATTGTTGCTCAAGGATTTACCAAAAAAAATTATAGGTCTCTAGCTGTAATAGAAGCCACGATATTCATGATATATGTCTGTAGTAAAAGCCGGACAAAAATCGGTCATAAAATCAGTCAGGGAGCGGTCAAACGGTCATAACACCACTTTTCTCAGACGGTCATTGATATCTAAGTATTCACCAAAGAAATTTTAGGTTTTTACCTTATACACAAAAGTCATAATGTAGAAATTAAGATTTATTTAGAATTTTTTCTAAATTTGGTGCCACCTAACCGACTTTGACCGGACACCACGACCGACACAGACCAGATATCCTTATAAGATCAACTCTTGCCGACGTATAATTACTAAACTTAAAAAGTCATGAAGTCACTACTCTCTATCTTACCTACAAAAATAATGACATTGAAAAAACTAGAGGGAGGGGGGGGGCAATATGACCCCCCCCCCCCCCCGACCTGTAAGGGTTAAACCAAAATAAAGGGGGTTGATGAAAGTTGTATTTGTTGTTTTAGAGGGGTGGATACACTCCCCTAGGTGGCCACCCAATTTATTGAAAAATAAAATATCTATATATACCGTAATGATAATAAACAAAATTTCTAGATCAAAAGTTAAAAAGTATAACATACTAGTTTGGAACCAACCAATCAAAATTCTATAAAAATACCCAACTTTTTTAATCTAACGAATAAAATAACATGGTTATAAAACGTAAGGTAGCACTGCATTTAAGAATTTAATCCTGAATATACGTAGATTTAATAATTATAACAGGGAAACAATTGTCGTTGTTAACATTGACATAAGACAACAGATATGTTCACAAACAATTCTATAGCATACGACTTAATTTCCTTCAGAGATCAACTCCAGTCAAATAAAAATAATTGCTTTAAGATTGATTCTATATAGAATGGGGACTTCACAATACCTTTGGGAGCTAAGCCGCTAGTCTTATAAGTAGCAGCCGAGAAATTCTAATTTCCTCTAAAGCGTTACAGAGATTTGACGGACAGTTAGTTGGACGCACAGACGAAGGAATTATAGAGTAGTATTGCTGCTAAGAAAACAATTTTATTCCTAGTCACACACTATTATTGAGTTCAATGAAAGGTCAAAGGCTTAATAATTTATTCGTCTAAGGTCTGATTATAATTGTATTATTCGAATTTAAACAATGTGAATTGCGTCTCTTATTTTCTTTATGTTCATTTGATTTTACATTTGTGAATTTACAGACACATATATCAATATATAATCATGTATCACATATATGTGCTCATCAATAAATGTCACGTAAAAAAACTATCGGGTACCCACCTAGAGTCCTCTAGGGAGCTAGGCTTTAGGATAAATTCACAGGAAAAAAAGATTTATTTGTAATTTTTTTGTTAATTGTAATAACTTAAGAATAATTGTTATGGTTTGTTTTTTATCAGAAAAATGTAGCTTTTCTGAATTAAATTTTAAATTGAAATTAGATAAGATTCACGCAACCTTCCAATCTAACTTATAACTATACAAATTATGGATGTTTGCCTGTTTGCATAGAATAAGGAGGAATAGAAGTGAAAACCCTAAAAATTTCTGGGAAATTTGAAGGAATCTTTGACTTGCGCAGTAAGGACAATAATGCTGAAGTACAAATCACAATGACTAGTTGGGCAAAATTTAATTTGTATCAAAATCTAATATATACTGTTAAAAAGTTAATTGATCTTCATGATTAAAATTTATGTATTGTAGTGTGACACGCTTGAATTTAGAATAAGTCAATAATTTCATAAGGTAAATCTTTACCCTGAAATAAAAGTATCTGATTGAGACTGACACCTCTGATACACACCTCTTATTGAAGTGAAACAGCAATAACTGCTTGGTCGGTTTAGACAAAGATGAAAAGTCACTTAACTTTTTTTTTTTTTTTTGGTAAGTACGATTGACCACATTTGTAACTTTCAAGGGTCAGCTAAATGGGTACAGCCCCTTCTTCCCCCCTCCCCCCCTACCAGAAGTTAATGTATGGATGTAGTTGCTATCATGTATAAATCAGCTGTTTAAAAACATACATAAGAGCGCAACCTAGTTTTATAATATAAATACCGAGACCAATATTTTTTGTAAATTTTCTTACATAATTAAATTTTTTAAGGCTTAAAATGCACATCAAATTCATTTTTAATCTATTGTGAATAGGGAAGAGAAAGGTGGAAGCTTGGCTACAAGGCTTTTAGTAAATTATTGCAATAGGAATTTATTTTGAATATTTTTTCTGAATAATTACTGAAATCATGTTATTTATTAACAGCCTTATAGCCGTTTTAGTCTTTCAAATGTTCCAATTTTATTTCAGGCTAGCCAGGCAGAATCTTCTACCTGGATTCTATTCTATACTTTATCTTCTTTGGCTATAAATAAAGTTTTTTGTATAAAACAAAAGGATCAGGCGCAGTTCACGGTAAAATGTTCCTGGGATCGATTATCTCAAAAAAATATGAGCTTTTAAAGCTGGACAGACGGAAGAAGGTCTACAAATAATTTAGGATATCCATGTTATCACAAGGCTCACATAAAAGCAAGAAAATAATTTATTTTGTGCGTGTTTTTACCAGTCAAGCATCATAGGCACTTTGATATTTCTGATTATTATATGCCTTTTATGACGCTTTTAACGATGTGCGGTTATGACAAATACGTAGAAGCATTTAGCAGCTAAAAGTTGTGTAAGTCCATAGATTTTTGAAGATAATCGATACCAGAAACATTTTACCGTAAACTGAACCAGATCCAAACAAAATAATATTATTAATATTTTATATTTATGAGGACAATGCCCCATACACAAGTGTATAAAGGATTATCATTTTATTAATTGTTTTTTTTTTATTTCCAAAACTTTTATTTATTTCATATTTTAAATTTTATTTAAAAAAATATCAAATTTTAACGGCTGAGCCCCTAACATCTTTAGTCCATGTATTCATTGGGTGTAAGCAGAAAATAGCTTAATTCCATACCGAGACCTCTAGGAATCTTTCCTTAAATGAAGAACGCAATGAGTTTAGGGGTTAACGAACAGAGGACTCTAGGGGCATTCAATGAGATTTTGATTTTAAAAAAGATAAATATACCTTCCCCCATATATTCGCTACACATATACAGACAGACAGACATTCTGCTACTTTATTAGAAACAAAAAAAAGTATGTTATGTACTATTGTATGGTTCGAGGAGCACAATAAACAAATATTTACATTATTATAAGTGTGGTAAGGCGGCAGTATACGGACAAGCCTTTCATAGAGTTGCTATGCCGCAGCTTATCAAATTACAACCCAACGTTAATCCTATTATCACCATTTCACCCTGCCCCTCCGGGGCCTTGCCGACATATCACAAGCAGCGGTCAAATTGGACATCTCTGATAGTGGGAGGGGCACGGCCCCTCTACAACCCCAAGCCCCAGTCACCTGCCTTGCCAGGGGATGTCTACATCCCCCTTGCCGCAGCCGGACCTTCCCCTTTCTCTGCCATCACCTGCCTACTCCAAGGAGGTAGCCTTCCCTCCTACCTTTGCGCCTGTGGACACAGCCCCCCAGCTCAAAGGAACCCATCACCAGCTACCCCTCATTATCTATTATTATACTTCTATTTGCTATATAAACCTTTATATCTTTTGTAATGAATCAGTTCAAAATATATCCTTTAATCAGTAACTCCTTGTAGTTATTTATTGGTAGGATCTTTAAGGCTAGGGGGCTCGTTTGAATCGAACTCGCGACTGTAGGTTGAAACTTACCACAACTTGGTGTCAGAGTGTTTCAATCGAGCCCTGCTAAAACTAGCCGATTCTACCTCTGGCCGAGGGATTGGACCCTTTTGCAAGTAAGGGGACAGTCAACTGACAACCTTAGAAGCACTCCTGGCCGAGAGATTGGACCCTTTTGCAAGTAAGGGGACAGGCTACTGACTTTTTATCATTTTTGAACGCACCACGTAGGTATTTTTACCTACTGCGGGTAAATTTTTGCCTGCTGAACGCACCACACGGCACCCTTAGTGACCGTCCAAGCCGCTTTGCGGATTCATCCTACGCTTGCTGAATGCCTTATCGTCTAGGCCAGCAAAGGTAGGACCCACTAATGGGGCACTTCCGCAAATTTTGCGGGTTTGATAAGTGTCTGACAACCTGATTCTAGGGCCTACCACTGCGACGGATAGCAGAGTTCGAACCCAAGGCGCGGCAGGACGGGACATTCCCTGCCGCCACCTCTCTGGATTCGAACCCACGGCGCTGCAGGACGGGACATTCCCTGCCGCCACCTCTCTGGATTCGAACCCACGGCGCTGCAGGACGGGACATTCCCGGCCGCCACTACCTGGATTCGAACCCGCGGCGCTGCAGGACGGGACATTCCCTGCCGCCACCACTCCAGATACGAACCACCGGCGCTAGCAGGACAGGTATTCCCTGCCGCCGCTGCTTCTAAAACCCAACTGTGTCACTGGAACCAGCCCAGGACACAACCTACCGGCGCTTGCAGGATCAGAAGAATCAGCTTCTAGAGCTCTGTGCCCCCCACCATGGTAAGAGAGGGCATCATAGCTGCGGCCCGGCAGACGAGGAAATTCCACCCGACGCCAGCGGAATGCAAGAACCCCCTGTCTAGTGGCCAGGAATTACACTTCCACATCAGGGTGCGGTTCCCCACTCACGACCCTGCCCAGCACGTGCAGGTCAACGCAATGATTGATCCCGGCAACCGTATGCCCGGGTCTGCAGTAATTTCCGAGTCTCTCATGCACGCAATGGGCGTGCAGAGGCTACTGATTCCAACACGTACGCGTATCATCACTGCCAATGAAAGGGGGCAGCCCCTCCAGGTACTTGGCGAACTAAGCGAGCTCTATATGGCGGTGAGCCACTCGCTCATCCTCCATTTGTACCGCGTGACTGTGGTCAGGAATCTCCCGCGCCCACTGAGCTTAGGGGGGGTCTTTCTGTGTGAGTTCGGAACTAGGCTTTGTTTTGACATGCAGACCCCCTGCCTGTGGGTGCCCCAGTGGACCGCGAGACTGCCAAGAGAGAGTTAAGCTACGAGGGGCCCCCAGAGGCCGAACCTGTCAAGTCGCGGCCTGATGCCCCCGGTGCCGCGCTTGGCCAGCGGAGTACAGCCACCCCCGGAACCGAACCTGTCAAGTCTAAAACCCCTATCTCAGAAGTTCATTGATATCTAAGTGTTCGCCAAAAGAAATTTTAGGTCTCTACCTATACACAAAAGTTATAATGTAGAAATTAAGATTTATTTTGAATTTTTTTCTAATATTGGTGCCACCTATCCGACTTTGAACGGACACCACAACTGACACAGACCAAATGACCCACAAAAAAATGACATTGAAAAAAACTAGAGGTGGGGGGCTCTTAGAGCTCCCCCCTTCCCCCCCCCCCCCCAATCTATAAGGGTTAATGCAGAGTATAATCTATGATTTCGTTTTTGAACGGCTAAAGAGGTAATGTATGAATATGATAAAGGTGCATTCATGTTTATGTGGTATCCGCCTAGGTTAAATGGCAGACACCCGAGTTCAAATGACTACGGCAGTGCGAACAGACGTGGACACATATATTATAGAGAAGCTACGCTTCTCTAGCAATCACTAAATAATAAACAGAGTCTATTCAGATGTTCCTTTATTCAGGGTCTAAGGTTTACTAAAGTTATATACAACAAACAATAAATACACAGATTGGAATAAGTAATCATAAAGCAGAATCAATATAAATACATATACAATAATCAGATTGGGCAATAATGATCCCCCATCCCTGGAAAGGGTGGGGGAACCAAACAATACAGCTTAACCATAATAAGGCTGTCAAAATCTATCATTAATTTTAAAGCATAGGGAGGGGTCGGCTGACCCCTTCCCCAGTACTCGGGGGAGGGCCCTCGGCCCTTCTCCAACCAAGGTCAGGGTTGCCATAGAACATGGCTCACGGCTGCCGAATACCACAACTCTCCCCTCGGAAGGCTGGGAGGGGGTTTCCCTGCACTGTGTTCCAGAAAAGCCAAGAAATGACAAAAAATCATAGAGAGTGTATATTTTAGAATTTTGATGAAATTTTATTTAAATAGCAATAAGTATCAATATATCTTTCAATATAATGGCGAAATTTTAAATATCTCCATCCTGGCTGGCACAGGATGCCAGCAAACCTGGCAGGGTCATACAGGTAAAGAGCAAAAATATTTTGTTTGCCTTAAACTAAGCATTTTAAGTTACCAAATACTAAAATATCCTATACCAGTACATACCAATATCAAATTTAAGTGTTTAAGTCAATTTCAGGGTCCAGGTATGATCCTGCAGGTCCTGATCCCTCAGAAATATTTAAACAGCTCTTGAGACCGCAATTTTTGACCTATTGACTTCAAATTTTAAACATAAGCTTTTCTAACAAGTATGTATGACCTACTGAAATCATATGCAAATCTCCCGCCGTTTTCCCACCGACCGCCACCGCCGAAATTTATATTTTACGATTTCTAATCCAAAGTTGACATACAGATGAGCCTATTTCTTATTTATTTTCTGTGTGTATATGAAGGGAGGGAGGGGACAATGGGCTGTTTATTATAATAGTCCCCAAATTCACCAAATAGCGTTTTCTTATTTGTAGGCATAACAATTTGCTGGACTTTTATTGAATTTTGATTGGTTAGTTTATTAGTTGAGTGTCTAAACGTTTCAATCACTAATTGTAATTTATAGAAGAGGCAATTTTGTGTATTAGCATTGGGAATGTACATTAATTTCTCCGCCATTGTCTAATCCCTATAAATCTCTGATATGTAATACTTTTATTTTATTTTCAATTTACTTGAAAGGAATCATTTTCTAGCTTAAACAATACAAATTCTACTTGCCTTTTTTTAATAAGTATGAAAGCACCTTTGGAAAAAGGTTGTTTAATGAAAGGGTGAAGGGAGTAAATAATGCTAACGAATTAAATAAGAATATATATTTGAATTAGGAAACGACATAAAAAATTTTAAACTTCTAGCTTTAATGGGTTCAGATGTGGATATAAGTGGGGCATCCCCCCCCCCCCTCCCCAATAAAAAGGTAAAATGGTTCAGATAAGAGCCTAGACATTTAGGGATAATCTTTATTTAAAACTTTTCTTTACTTTTAGTTTAAATGAATATGTGTTTTAAATAAGTAGAAAATAAATTACTTTTATATCTAAAAAAATTGTTATTTTTTGATAGACCCAGTATTTTTAGGGCTTAAAAAAACAAACTTCGCATACTTTCGCATACACAGGGTAAAGTTCTCTGATATTATACATACATCTAATATCACCATGTAAGAGGATTTGCTTGCGCTCTTTTGCGCTTACAAGATCTGGAACCAAACGTAAAATTTTCATTAGAAGAAAATTGTCTATTTTACAGAAATCGGGTATGCTAAGAAAACCACCTACAATTACATCAAAAAATGGAGATTTGACTTCTTTTAAAGGCTAAACGTATAAATTATTACATACTGATTCCAAAAATATATAATACTTAAAAATAGCTTAAAAAATAAAGGGTCCACACTGATTTGAAATGTAGTTTAGTTGACCTTAAAAATAGTTGTTAACAATCATGAAAAGGAACTTAATTCCATACCTCTGGTATAATTACACATGAAATTCTTATTTTTCATAGTAAAGAGCTAATTCTTTCGGTTTTATTTCCAAAAACTTGTGTATATTACTAAACAATTGTTTAAAAGTGTATTTTCCAAAATGTAAAAAACGATTATTTGTCACTCGCTGGAACATAGTGCCCTGCCAGACTTCCGACAGTGGTTGAGGCCTTCGGCCCGCTCATTAGGGGCTATTATGTACAAGAGATAATGATTCAATGGAATCCTAGTGGTGATTTTCAGGGCTGATGGGCCCCCAACGTGGGGTAGAAGGTAGAGGCTGGCTTTTGTTGGGCACGTAGCTCGGCGCCAGCGGGTGTCAGGTTGGCATGGGGCGCAGCCGCTGCGGGACCGGTCAGCAACGGGGCATTCTGGTTGGTGTTGGCAGCGGCTGGGGCACTGGCTACCAGGTTGACTGTCTGGGCGACAGACTGGCCTCCCGAGGGGCCGCGGGGCTTTCCAGAGTGTGGCCCAGGCCTGCCTGGGCGGTCATTTCCACTATTTCATGGACACCATCTCCTCGGCTGCTTCCCGGCCAATAGGAATAACATCCCAGTCCACTGAAAAGTCCCGGGACTTGGCATGGGTGAGCCTGGCCCTGGCCAAGGCCTTACGATACAAGGTTGGGTGATACAGAAATACTTGTGACATCGCGTTCAGGGCGGCTCGTACACCTCCTTGTGCAGCTGCCAGGGAGATGATGGTTAAGTCTCCTAGCAGCTTGAGGATCAACAGCAGCAGACACAGTATAGCTGCGCCATCTCCCCACTCGTGAATAGCCTGTCTGAACCCAGCCCAGACATCCAGGGTTTCCTCCTCTTCCTCCGCCAGTCGGTCAATATTGTAGGACACGATCCCATGGTCTCCGGTGGCTGAACAGCTGCCTTGTTGGACGCATGAGCCATACGACAGGCCGGTCAGCATGGCGGCCTTATACGCCGGGAACGCTAGTAGCTGCTGCCAGTCATTCAGCTCGGCCTGAGAATACAATCCTCCCGAGCTAAAGTCATCCAAGGGCTCGGTCAGCAGCTGCTTGGGTGTATCCAGCGGGGGCGGCCTCTTCTTAGGTGCAGGAGTTAGCTCTATCCACCCTTCCTCGGCGTGTACAGTTAGGGGGTAGGTGGAGGAGCAGGGAATCTTGGTGGCGTGGCCGCTATACACCTTTGTCACGGCATCTACAAATCCTGTGGGCTCCACCGGCACCTTGTCCCAACATTCATTGCTCTCCCTTACCACGTACTTATTACGTTGGCAGGTAAGCTGGAGCAATACATCTCCCCTGAAAATAGAGAACGTGCTCCCCTGGACACGCACCGGATGGGCCGGGTCTAGCTGCTGGAGCTTCCAGCAATTGGCCGCTACTTCTTCTGCTGCTGCGCTTCTCATTCGAGTTTCCAGGGTAAATCCGATGTAACCCGCGTGTATCTGGGCCTGGAGGGGGACATCCACGTCCCTGGCCGATACTCTGGGCAACGCTGCCGCGGCCGGGTCGGCTGCCACGAACAATGCTGGGTGGTTGGTGGCATGGGCCTCAAAGTCGCAGTTCACTATTGAGGTGGGGGTAGTCATGTTGATGAAGAATTGGGCCTGATGGTCAACCAGGAACGCATCCATCACCAGGCTGGGCTGGAGGCTGCGGATCAGCCTCAAGGGGCAATCTCTCCCCAGGTGGTCCCACACATATGTGGCCTCTCCAGTGACACAGGACAGCTCGGACTGGGGACACTCTAGGGTCAGGTGGTCAGACTGGGACTCCACCCGTCCGTTCTCAACTACGTAGGTCTCTTCCTTGACCAGCAGCCGTCTCTCCTGGAGCACTAACTCATTTCGGTACAGCTGGCCTTCAAAATGGACGTCCTCTCCTTCACAACCCACCCCCTCGGGGCTGTTGACCAATGCGCCTACCATATCGAGGGTAAAGAACAGGGGGTGGTTCAGCTGGAACGTCAATGGCTTGGTCTTGCCTGGCAGGGTGTAGACTCGGCTCCGGGCCAGGTCCCGGCACGTTTCTGGGTCAATCTTGGTTGGCCGCATGAGGGTGGGGACCGAGGTCACCTTCAGGTGGCCCCAGACTCCACACCTAAATGTCCACTGGGACACTGTGAGTTGACAGCTATATCCCGTGGTCTCCCGAATCTTGACTTGCTGCAGGACATGTACCTCATGGCCCAAGGGCACCTCCTGGTGTAGCGGCTCCTTGCTACACATCTGCTCTTTGTTGTAGGCGGTGACATGGGTGGGGTTGGCACAGTCCCACCCTACTAAGACATAGCTAGTTGTAGGCCACACAGCTGCTAGCAATAGGCCCCACAGAACCATCCACCAATGGGAGAATCTGCCAGACAGCCATCGTCCTTGCGCACGCATCTGGGGATCCTCGGCTCTGGCCACAACTGCTTCCTGGGGCTGGACACTGCTGGACTGCTCCTGGCTAGATATAAATTTCCATTGAGTGTTATCTTTGGACGCCCGGGGCGTCCCGATGCCCTCCCCAATGACAGACTGACAGGCGACTGGCGCCTGTCTGGGCGTCGGCTCCCCTAGCCCCAAGGTGGCCCTTCCCTCGTCCATGGCATGCCCAGTGGCATGGGGCTGGAGTGCGTGTGGCACAGGCTCGCCCTGTATTATATCCCTCCCCTGCCCTAGGAACTCAGGTGCATGTGGCACAGGCAAGTCCTGATAACCCCAAATCTCAATCTCCCCAGCCTCTGGTGCGGGAGGCACAGGCAAGGCTGGAGGGTTACAATATTTTGGATACAATGCATTTGTCAATTTTAACTTATCCTGGCTCAGTTAAGGGTGGTAGACAGCTGGACTCTCTCTGCTGGCAGGGCGCTCTGGATGATGGATAGCTGGACTCTCCCTGCTGGCTGGGGGTGACGGATGTCACCCCTCCCTCTGGGGCTGCAGGCTTGTTCCAGGGTCCAGGTATCTCGGTGGCGGCGACGGTTGTCGCCCCAGGCACCAGTGTGGGGCGCTGGATAGCACCCCCCAGTCTTCACAGGTGGCGGCGGCGGTTTCCGCCCCAGACATCAGCTTGGGGGTGCGGGATCGTACCTCTCGTCCTTCCCAGGTGGCGACGCCGGATGGCGCCCCATACATCGACTCAGATGCACTGGCTAGCGCCTCTCGCCTCTCCCGCTCGGCGGCCGCCAGGGCCTCCCCGTACACCGTCTCGGTGGCGCTGGGTAGCGCCCCTCCGCTCTTGCTGGGGGGACTCGGTCTGGCAGGCCCCATCATGTTGAGGCTGAATGGTTGAGGCCGCAGGACTTCTGGCTCCGCAATGTTGGTTGGCTGCACGAACTCCGGTCCCAAGTGGTTGAGGCTGAAGCCCAGGCCAACCTGGTTGGGTTCAGCCGCTCCTCCCAGCACGTTGATCCTGGCTGGGATAGTCCCAAACTGCGGCATTCCTTCTGATTGGCCCGCAGCGCTGGGGGCGGCTGCTTGCTGGAGTGTTGCTGGGGGCGCGCTCCCTTCCATGTTGGCTACCCCGCTGGGCTTCCCTGAGTGAGCGCCCTTGTCAGCTACACGTCTCCTGCTGGCTACCTGGTCCCAGTCAGCCTTGCACTCGGCTGCCCTATGGCCTGTGTAATGGCAACGCTCACATTTGGCAGGACGGTCACGGCGTGGCTGGGTGCGTCGCTCTTCTAGGCTGACCTCCATAGGCATAGGACAATCTCTGATTCGGTGGCCCTTCCCATGGCAGCGGTAGCAGCGGCCTGGAATCTTGTCGTCTGGTGCAACCTTCCCCATCTGGTGGAGACCCGGAGCCAAGGCGCCAATCTCCATTGGCTCCGACTCATCGTACTGGGGCAACTGGACGCTGGCCGATCCCGTGAGCCCGTCGGTGGCGTCCACTAGGCACACACCCTCCTTCAGCTGCTTGGTGATCATGGTCACGGTGAACATGGCTCGCCTCGTGTACTCAGGTACCGAGGCGATCTCATGTCCCATCATAACGCGTTTCACATTGGCGTTGCGAATGCCGCGATTTAGTTCATCTATCAATAACTCCAAATCTTCGTGGCTGTAGGCCTCCCGGTACAGCGCACACTTGGTGGATATGTAGGCTTGTATAGGCTCCGTCGAGTGTTGCCTGTAGTCTCTGAAGGCTTGCTTCAGGGTCTGAGACTCATAGGCTGGACAAAATAGCATTTCACACTCGGCCTTGACTTGTTCGTATGTCAAGGCTTGGCCTGCCTCTCCACCGCTTGCCCCGCCAGAGATAGTAAAAGGGCGTTGCGGCGGTTCAGTGTGTCATGGGGGGGTACACGGTAAGCCACCCATGACATCTCCAGCCTCCGGATGTGGGAGTTCCAGGACTGCTTGGGCGGTCCTCGGTACTCCGGCAGGTTACTCAACATCAACTTGCGGTACTCGGCTGGAGCCGGCTGGGGATCGTCCTGGAGCCATCCTTGGAGCTGGTCGCCTCCTTGCGCTTGTGGCTGCTCCATCGGGTCAAAGGTTCAGCGGCGGGACACTAAGTTTTAAGTCAATACTATAGGTGGTTTACACTTATGGCTTCTATCCTAGCAGCCAATACCGTTTATCACTTGGTTGGTAGTTTGAACTACAAAGATCTAAAATAGGTGTACACTAGGATACTTGTCACTAGCTTCTAAGCTTTAAGGTAGGCTGGTAGGTTTAGATAGTTGTTGAGGGTCTGAACTGCTGTCAGGAACTGATTTGGTTTTCCTTATCACACTGTAGATAGGAGGGAGGAGCTTGCAAGTCTTTTTTCTAAAAATATCTCTGTTGTATGCTATAGAGTAGCTCCTCTCCTGTGTGTGTGTGTGTGCGTGAAATCTCCTTTCCTTGCAACGCGCCTACGCGCCGTCAGATTGCGCACACAGGTAAAACGTGCATCTATCCCTCAATCTGCTCTCTCATTGGTCCGCTTTATCTCCTTTGTCCGTTGAATTTTTCGTTGCGTCCCAAGCTCCGCTGCGCAACCCGTGAATTGCGCTCCGTTCTCCCGGTCGCTATCTCCGCACGGTGGACGGACTTATCCAAGTGTGGGGAGAAGGGGGAGTGCGTGAGGGGACGGGGTAAAGCCATCCTTCCCCCTATGGGGAGGGGGGGTGCTGCAGGTTTGAGGTGACTGGGTGGTGAGGTAATTGTGCTTCTTCCTTAATCCTTGGCTTATTCTTATGTCACCTCAATTGTATTTGCTTCAATTTATGGTGGGCCCCTCCCCTTCCGTTGGGATAAGGGGGTGTATTTGTCGTGCTGTAGGTTTGGGGTCAGATTGTTTACCAATACATTGTTATCTTACATCTAGGTTCTATTTTTGGCTTTATCACAATACACAACAAATTTGTTTACCAAGCCCTGCCCATAAATCTATTGTTCAGCTTTCACACCAGGGTGGTAATCCATAAAATCTGATATAATATCTGTTTTTCTCAATGGGTGGCTGCGCTGTAGCCTCTCAGGATACTTGGAGTTGACGTAGTTTTTCTTCTGCTTGGTACACTACACTCGTATTTTCGCTCACAGCTCGCAGCTATTTTGCTTGTTTCAGCCAGTCGGCGGCAGGGAATGTCCCATCATGCAGCGCCGTGGGTCCGAATCCGATTGGTGGCGGCAGGGAATGTCCCGTCCTGCAGCGCCTTGGTTTCGGATCCTGCTATTTTTTGCAGTAAATGTTGGCCTATTTTCAGCCGTTTGCAATTATTTGGCCTGTTTCAGCCCGTCCGCAGGCCTGTTTCAGCCCTTGAGCGCTCAATCCTCCATTAGATTTCGGCGCTCTTCGCGGTTCTCCGTCAAGTTTCCTTGCTCTCCGCAGCCTCTCGTCCGATTTCGCTACTCTCCGCAGCTCGGGTTCCGCCACACTTAGTGGTCTTTCGCTAGGTTTCGCTTCCACAACTGCCGGATACAGAGTTAGACCTTGCTATCCAGGGTGGGTAATTCAGGTTGCTTGTGTCAGTTTTGCAAGTTTCACTGCTGGGAGTACCTTAGCCTCAGCTGCGCGTCTGCTCTACACTTGTGGTTTGCTGTAATCTCACACAGCTGTCACCAAAAGTTGTGGTATCCGCCTAGGTTAAATGGCAGACACCCGAGTTCAAATGACTACGGCAGTGCGAACAGACGTGGACACATATATTATAGAGAAGCTACGCTTCTCTAGCAATCACTAAATAATAAACAGAGTCTATTCAGATGTTCCTTTATTCAGGGTCTAAGGTTTACTAAAGTTATATACAACAAACAATAAATACACAGATTGGAATAAGTAATCATAAAGCAGAATCAATATAAATACATATACAATAATCAGATTGGGCAATAATGATCCCCCATCCCTGGAAAGGGTGGGGGAACCAAACAATACAGCTTAACCATAATAAGGCTGTCAAAATCTATCATAAATTTTAAAGCATAGAGAGGGGTCGGCTGACCCCTTCCCCAGTACTCGGGGGAGGGCCCTCGGCCCTTCTCCGAACCAAGGTCAGGGTTGCCATAGAACATGGCTCACGGCTGCCGAATACCACATTTACATATCAGCATATTCACATTTATGCTTCATTAAAATGGTTTTAACCTCCAAACTGCAGTATGACTGTTTTGATGCTATCAATTGTATCTTCCCAAAAACAGGTTTTAAGCAACTATAGTAAATAGGCTGAAATAATTAAATCACTTGTTGGTTATACCTTATTCCTGAGTTAAATGGACATTCTGAAAATTGTATGTTTATAAATTTATATTATGAAACAAACATCCGAAGTTACTTTATAAGTAAGTAAGTTGATAAATCTAAATGGTTGGTACAGCTATGTATTGTATCGATATAATACATTACACAGCAACATTTAGACCTTTAAAAGAAGTCAAGAAAATAAAATTAAGGGGGGGGGGGCAGGCCAACTATCTCCCATCTATTAAGGTCCTATGTCCAGTTTTTAGCATAGTCATTTTAAACTCTTACATATTTTAAGTTATATCTACTTTTGAATTGAAATACTTGATGTGATAATTAAGAAAGCACTATTTTTTCAAGGAGTCACTAATAACTAGGGCAGATATCGTTAAAAAGTTACACACTCCAAAGTGAGGAAAGCAAAACTTTGGCATCAGATATCTCTATTTTAAATTGGATAAAAGTCTATGAAAAAATAATTTTAAAATCAAAGACATTCCTTTTAAGCACCTGATTCGCCTATAAAAGCAGACACAGAAAAAAATATAACAAAGTATCGCCTCAGTTTCATTCACAAAACAATTAACTGGTAAAAAAATAAAATAATTAATTTTAAAAATATTGTAAGTTGCAAAAAAGTAATCTATTTGAATTCTATATTCACAAAACAGAATCTGATTCAATTATTTTTAAAATTATAGCCGGCAGCCCCAAACTTTTACCTTTGTGGCTGATAAACTAAAGCCTATAAATAATATTGCATAGTCAATAATCACTAAAGCAGAGCTAAAATGCACATTAATAACAAAAAAATGCTTGTTTTCTTTAGCAAGGTGCTACAAGAGCATTATTGGATTTTCTGGGCTATTTTGGTTTATTTTAAGGGCTCATTATGCTGCTTTAATTTATTATGGGTAATAATCGATTCTAGCATTATTTAACATGAACTGTACATTAGTAAAAAATAAGTTTTTTAGTTAAAAAGTAGATTACTCTGGAAATTCGACCTGATATCTTTGATTTAAACCTAATTTTAGCCTAATTTTTTTTCAAAACCTTCTATTTTCCAACGATCTAACATCATTTCAACAAGTTTTATTTATTTATTTTCTACATTCTATGATGTTCTTTTTATTTAAATCCACAATAATATATATTTTTTTTTATATACAAATACATTTTAATGAACTACGATGGCATTCAAAATTAAAATAAACTGCAAAGTATATCAAAATTATAATATCAATTCAGATCCTCATACTGGAATAGGTAACTAGGACAAACAAACATTAACACTTATAGAATAATCATAATAATATGTAAATGTATAAAAGTTGAAACAAAATTAAAGTAAATTTGTTGAAAAACTGGACGTACAGACATTCTGTTAACAATAATACGGTAGCTACGTTTTCTAAATCATACTTAACTACTACAGGATTTACCATACAAAATTTGAAATCGATAAGACAATTCTAACATGCCCAAATTACAAAAAAAAACTGACAGACGGAGCGACTCAAATTATAGAAAAGTTTCCCTTGGTATAAACACATCAATTCGAATTTATAATTCATAAATACAAATATGTTTTACAAGAATTACAAAGACCTGATAAGTTTTTTTCAGATTCTTAACATCTAAGCCTTCATTTGTAACAAATAACAAACATGCCATATTGATATGAGGTCAAATTTCTAGAGTAATCTACTTTTTGGCTATATTTTACTAGTGTGTACTATTTGAAATGTATAGGTATTGTTTTGGTTAATATATTTATTATAAAAATATTTTGTTACAATTACTAATTGATTTGTGTGTTAAATAGGTAGTTTCCAAAGTATCATAAATCTAGCAGGACAAGATGATATTTAAATATCTAGTGGCACTTCAAATAGGTAAATTTATGCTTTAATATTAATTGTTTGTCATTGAATTTGATTTTTCCAAACAATAATTTTACTAAATTATTTGTAATAGGTTGTGTGTTAGTTGGATTAGGTGCTAATGGATGTAATATGAATGCATATTTGTAAGTCCTTATTTGTATTTTTCCGATTTTTTTTTACAAGAAAAGCAAAATGATTGGTTTAAAAAGTGTTTTAGTTGTTTTAAAATATGTCATTTAGGAACTGTCGATTGACATTTAATGAGGTGTGTCATAAGGCTCCTGAAGGAAAACCTAGAGATGCTTGCCTTGCAAACAGGGATGCCTCATGCAGAAAGTTCTCATTTGACGTTGCTGATGGATGGATTCGTTGTCCAGTAACAGGTTTATTTAATGCAGAAATAAGAGATGGGAAACGTAGGAAAGTATTATTTCAGGACTATTTCACAACTAGGCCTAAAAAACCAGGTATGCGTTTGTACTTTTGCTTGTAAGTCAAAAGTAAATAAATCAGTATAAGAGAATACATGTATAAAATTCTATCAATTCATTTTCCATGGCAACTGTATATAATTAATTAATAGAACTTACATTATTATTTACAAAAGAAACTAGTTTTGTAGTTTATTTAGGTGTTTTATCAATTCCACAAAGAATTTTACAAATTTGAATTAACAAAATAAAAGAGTTCCTTTAAAAATACCAAATAAAAATTCTTAGCTACTTACTTTCCAAAAAATAATCCCTTTAATTTTGAATGTGCAACTCTGAACAAAAAAAAAGTTGATAAGATCAAGCACTACTTTTTTGTTTTATTCATTATTTTTTAGTAGCAGAAATGTGTTTATATAATTTGAAGCGCAGTTTGCAGCGATTTTCATAACACCGGCCGCCAACTGCCCTGGGTCGATAAAAAATAAGCCCAGCCTTGTTGGTTTAGAGCAATAACCAATAGGAGAGGCAGCCAATTAATTAATTTAATTAGGAAATGATAAAAGTTGCAATATCCCTTTCGAAACTAGGCCAAAACCTTAATATTTTTTTAGAAGAAAAAATATTAAATATTATGGAAATTAGGAAAATTTGTCTAATGATTATTGTCTGCATTCAATAAAATTAATTTTGAGAGTATTACTTTTCAGGTGATCTTTTAAAAACATATTGGGCAGTTACTAAGACCTGGACAGAAGCTAAATCCACATGTGAATCTGAAGGTGCAAAACTGGCATATGTTAAGTCAATTGGAGAAAACAATTTTGTTAAAGGTTATTATTTCCTATCTATTATATTTAATCCATGCATTATAACCTTAAATCTATCATACAAAGTAGCTTGATGTCTATCTTTCTGTCTGTCCTTCCGTCCGTCTGAAGCCTAAGATCTTGGTAACCATTGACCCGATTGGATTCTACTCTTCAGGGAATATATCTTCTGGTCCTGTGGTGGTTTTCAGCTATTTTTTGAGGGGTTGGGACATCCCACCCTTCCTACCCACCACAAAAAATCCCCACCAATTTTTCCCCTTTTTTATAGGTTGCTATTTTTAAAATTTTTTTCAATTACTTCTTGGGGCTAAATAATGTGGTGGGCCATTTTATTGACAATTATACACTTGAGAAATCAAATCTGTAAGCTTTATCAGTTGGGCTTTGACCCATGGGTTTACTAAAAACATGGGTTGGTCTTATTTTTTTTTTTTTTAGGGGTGAGGTAAAACCATCACATGTTCTTTTGTTCTCTGAAATTACTGAGATCTTAAACTTAAGTCGGAAAAAAAGACAGATAGAGAGACTTTGCAATACAAATAGTTATACCTGAATAGTTTCGCAAATATAACAGAAACATAAAAATTTAGGCCTTCTGGTTGATTTGACTAAGATGTGGTCCAATACAAAGGGGATAGGGTACTGGAATGGAGGAAATTCACTGGCTAATAAGGACCAATATGTTTGGACAGATAATTCTCCAGGTATATAAAGGATAAATACATGGTGTCTCAAAAAAAAAACTTTTTCCAGATTTACATATTCTTGTTATGATTATAAATTAAGTTTTCCTTAGGTGTTAATATCTTTTAAAGCAAAGGTGTATTTTTGAAGTAAATTAAAAAGTATGCTATATTAACAACACATAAGTTTTAGGTATACTACTCTTAGAATTTTTTTTCTTAAAAGAAGGCGTCTTAAGATAGCTAGCCGGTTCTTTTAGTAAGTAATAGATGTAAAATGGTCCATAGAATTCAAATATGCAATCGGTTTTTTTTGTAGACCTCTTATTTTTGAAGTAATTTAAGTTTTTTAAAGAAATAATTAAGTCAGTTTTAAGGTACTAAAATGCAACAAAATAAAAGAAGAAAATTGCCAGTATGAACAAAACAGTAAGATCTTTAATTTGACACCTTACTTTTAAAATTCTGTTGAGTAATTATTGAAAAAATCTATTTTTTTAACTTCGGTTTAATAAAAACTTTAAACCTAAATATTTTCTCAAACAGATATAAAAAATATGGGTTCATATATACCTTTAGAATCAGAAAAATATTACAAATCCATTCTAAGCAAAATTGAAAAAGTTTTATAAAACTATAATTAAAAATATAAGTTTATTTTAAGAATCATAATTTTCGTCTTTAAGGGGTTGACTTGAACAAAACCTAAACAAATGTACATACACTGTAACAGATATTTTTTAAACACAAGAAACAATAATGCATTTTTAACTGCATTGTTTTGAAGTTTATAAACAGACTGAAGGATATTTGTTCATACTTTTTCATTCTTTACATGTTATGTAAGTGTCACTATTTTCATTGTAGTATCTATTGTATATATTGTATGAACATTATCCTTTTTTTGTCAATTCTATTGGTTAAGTTTTGAGGTGAAGCTTCCTGATTCGTCAATTTTTGAGATTTTTGATTGGCTAGTTTAATAGTTAAAATTAAGTGTTGCCTGTAAAAATATAATATTATTATTTTAGGCCATTTTTATCTTTTTAAGTTTTTACTTTTTTTCAATTTTGCTTAGAATGGATTTGTAATATTTTTCTGATTCTAAAGGTATATATGAACCCATATTGTTTTTGTCCGTTTGAGAAAATATTTAGGTTTAAAGTTTTTATTAAACCAAGGTTAAAAAAATAGATTTTTTCAATAATTACTCAACAGAATTTTAAAAGTAAGGTGTCAAATTAAAGATCTTACTATTTTTGTAAATACTGGCAATTTTCTTCTTTTATTTTGTTGCGTTTTAATACCTTAAAACCAACTTAATTATTTTTTTAAAAAACTTAAATTACTTCAAAAATAAGAGGTCTACAAAAAAAAACCGATTGCATATCTGAATTCTATGAAAAATTTGACATCTACTACTTACTAAAAGAACCGGCTAGCTATCTTAAATAAAAAGCAAAAAAGTTAATACACCTTCTTTGAAAATTTTTATTTTATACAAAATAATGGCCATTGCCGCAGCAACCGGCCCTATGTCTTACTTATCCGCAGTGCTCGTCCAACTAGCCATCCCAAACAAGAGCATTGATTTAATCTTTCACCACTTTAATATTTTACTTTTAAACCAATTTATTACAAACTAAAATTGTTATTTGATTCTTATTTTTCATTGGGTATATTTCCTAAATATGTATATATAACTGTTTCATATTTTTAACAGCTAAAGTAAAATTTATGTGCATTTTTACAGAGATTATGGACCATTGATTATTGTTTTCATACTACTTGTTGCTGTTTCCAAAACGAAAACACAGTCTCTCTGAGACTTCGTGTATTAAAATCTATTGTAGCAAAGCAACAAGAATTCATTTTGTATGTTTGTCAGTCTTCATTTTGTTCTCATCCTTGTTTGAATAATGTAAACTTCATTGCATTTGGTATAAACATAATAATTATTATACAATTTAAAATTTTTATAATAGTGCCCAATTTATGGCCTGTTGGGGAACCAAGTAAGGATGAATCAAAACGTTGTATTCAGGTATTTTTTTGGATTACTTATTTTAATTTGTATTTATAAAAGATTAGTTAAGTGATTGTGTCTGTTTGTCTGTAATGATTTCCTAGTCCGATTTTTTTTTGGAATTGCTTATAACTAACTTTTATCAATATTAAACTTCACTAGACTGAATTCCCTCTCTAATTCCCACCAAATCCGTATCTTTTCCCATTTTTCCATGTCTCTTTAAACATAAAAAAACGCATTTTATATTAAAAATAGAAGAAAACGTGCCCAGGCCAATAATGTACACCTAACATCAGACCTAGGGACAAGGGGTGGTCATTGATAAAAAAAATATTTTATCAACTATTTGTCTTTACTTGCAATTTATTGTGTTAACTGCAAATAATGGTCTATGCAGCATGCTCTTTTATTATGAGCAAGTTTGTAAATAGCCCTCTAGTTTTATATGGGGCTGAGAAAACACGGTGGGTGGGGGGGGGGTCATTACCGCCCCCCCCCCCCTTCCAACCAGTATAGGTCCGGAAGGTGACTGTTAAGGGTTATGTTAGGTACATTTAGCTAATATTGTTATTCTAAAGTTTTATCTATTTATATTACTCTTCAAAGTTATATTACTTTGTCCAAAAAAAACTCTAGATAAACTCTGATTTTCTTTTAGTAAAGAAATTATATTTGATATTTAGTGGAGAGTTCAGGATTGGGAGTGGACCAACATGCCTTGCAACTCTGAAGCTTATTTTGTGTGCAAAAAGCAAAAACCGGTAATTGCATTTAACAATTAAATACATTTTATATTATTTTCTATTAAATAATGCATGACAAAGGAGGGGTTGATGAAAATCAGACCTCCACCCCATTTTAATTTTTAAGGGGGTTGTTGACCCAATCCCATAGATCTCTTACTGTGGTTAAATCTTTCATATACATTAAGATATATAAGTTTTCCGGAATTTTAAAGTTAGGGGGAGATTTGAAATCTGCATCAAATTTTGAGGATTTTTTTTATAAAATTCGTTTTTTCTATAATTATTAATCTAAAAGCAGAAATGCAATTTAAGTTCATTAATTTTGGCATCTGTGATAGGTGGATTTAAAAAATCTGCGCTCTGATTGGATGGCGTACATCATTCAACCAATTAGAGCGCAGGTAGTTTAAAATTTACCTATCCTATTGGTCAAAATTAATTAACTTAAAATGCATTTCCGCTTTTAGATAAAGAATTATACAAAAAACGAATTTTATAAAAAATCCTTAAAATTTGATGCAGATTTCATATCTCCCCCTAACATTAAAATTCCGGAAAACTTATATATCTTAATATACATGCTATGTGTTGGTCTTTTAAGATTAGGACTATTTTGTAGGAAGGATCCTAACCCAACTTACAGAAAAGTGTTACTTTTTCATAAACTAGCGGCTTCGCCCCTAGCCTCTAGGGGCTGTGCCCCAAGAGGTTTGATCAACCTAATTTTTCGTATTTTAGATTTAAAAAGAAAAAGTAAAAAAAAAAAATTTTGGGGGGGTATTTTTATTTTTTTGGGGGGTTGGGGGTGTCCCACCCCCCACAAAAAAATAGCTTAAACCCATCACAGGACCAGTAGGTATATTCCCTGAAGAGTAGAGCCCAATCGGTTCAGTGGTTACTGAGATCTTAAGCTTCAGACGGACAGACAGACGGACAGACAGACATCGTTCTACTTTGTATTATAGATGATCAAATATTACTTCTTTTTAATATTAACCATAATATAAATTTATTTTAGTGGTGGGTAAAAAATTAGGAGAATCAAGAAACGACAGTCTAGACCAGCCAAGAGAACAATATTGCTTTTTACAAACACATTTTATATATTTCATTTATTTTATCTAAATTTAAAATTTTAACAATAAACTTATTTTGGAATAATTTTTTCACTTGTTGATTGATTATATATCTATAAGAAAAAATTATATACAATAGAAGCTTGGTGTATGTAATTTATGTCTAAGATCTTACAAACAGCTAGCTGACGTAAGCTGACGTCACATTGTGTCAGATTTAAAACTGATTTTTTGTAACATAATAAAAAAATACGGAATAGTTTGTTATAGCCAAATGATTGTTCTCAGAAAGTTTTTTGCTTTATATATTTTTTAAACGCCAGGAAAATTAAGTTTTCAGAAATCGAATGCAGATGAACAGATTTTTAAAAATAAAAACGATAATATCTACCAAAAAAATTATGGATATCTTAATTTCCTAAATACCAAAAATATTTTTTTCCCAACGATAGATAAACAAGATTCAATGTTTCATTTCGGCCCATAGAGTTGGGAATCGAGAAATTTTCAAGATTTTTTTTATGTTTTTGACATCTTAAAATATGCCACGTTTCACTTTGCAGAAGATCGAGTCTTTTCTAGGGACTTACTTATTCTATTATATAAAGTAGTAAGCTTTTGTCTGTAGCGAAGAATCTCACAAAGGAGGGACTTACACCATATTCAATAGTGGGCCCAAGTCGAGAATCCAGGGTAAACGGGCGCATTTAGAATCTGCCTTGTTTAACACTAGCGGCTTCGCCACTAGCCTCTAGGGGCTTTGCCCCAAGAGGTATAATTACATCTTTTATTACCTGGAGATCCCCCATTCCACCACTATTTTTTAAAAAATTTAAATGGCGGTTTTTTTTTTGTTTTTTGGGGTGTTGGGTGTGTCTCACCCCCCAAGAAAAAAGCTTAAAACCACCACAGGACCAGTAGGTATATTCCCTGAAGAGTAGAATCCGATCGGTTCAGTGGTTACCGAGATCTTAAGGGACAGACATCATTCTACTTTGTATTATAGAAGAAGATATGCGTGGCCAACTCGGAGTCTGGAGAACACGTCCTCAATCGTCCCTATTTTGTGCAAAAAGGTCATTCCTTAGGCCTTCTTTAGTGGGGTCAAACGTCCTGATCAGTCTAGTAGTTTTGTCACTAAAGCTGTTCGAAAAATTCCATATTTATGTGGTGCACCCTGTATTTTTTTAAAATAATTATTCCTAGGACAACAAGGTACATTGTTTTGAGCGAAGCATCTCTATAATCAATTCCTTAAGTATCTTCATAAACTAAATACACAATTTTGAAATAATTTTGTATATAATTTTGTTAACACCTTTAAAATTCTGCTTAAGTTTTGACACTCTAAGGGTTTTCTTGTTTTGCTAATTTTTAACAATATTTTTTGTTGTTTTTGGTTGAGTGTCCTGTATCCTAAGCAGATAACGAAAACAAAACACTTTTTTTCATTTAGTGGACATTGGAATGTATTTACCCAAAAATTGTGTATCTTTCGTCTGGCTTGACACCTTATCACATCTTAAAAGGTTGGTTGAAACTTGACAGTGTCCAAACTTTCCAACCAATATTTTGTCTACAGCATGGGTAACTTTCATTAACATCATTGGGGGTGTACATCAATTTAAAGCTTTTTTATCCTTTCAGAAGCATTATATTTTACATTGGCATAAACAAACTACTTATATGAATCTAGATTAGCTTTGCTATATTTCAACCACTAAAAATGGAGTTCGTACTATTGCTTTCTCAAGGTCAATTAGTTTTCATACTTGGATATTATGACATGGAAAAAATAGTCGTTGATTTAGGATGCTAACATTGACATCATTTATTGATCAGTTCATTAATTTAGTAGGAGGGGAGGGGATGGGAGGTACCGGTATTTTAGCCAGCTACAGGTTTTACTATTTTAGAGTACACGATAATCTGGTATAAGATCCATGTAATAATAAATCCGTATCTTAAAAATTGACATTTTTCTACTGTTTGTTCAAAGAACGTGCACACTCCACTTAATTAACCCCTCCCCCCCCCCCTTAGCTTCCCTCTTCCCCCAATACGTGTACGTGGCTTTTTTTGGTTTCTAGTCTCAGAAACAAACAAAAAAGATTTAGTGAATCAAGTTTACACATCAAGACAAGTTATACTAATCCTAGGTCAACTAAGTACAATGTTACAAGTGAAGCATCTGTATACATAGACGTCCAAGGGGGGGGGGTAAAGGGGTGATTACCCCTCCCCAAATGAATTTTGGATTTTCAATGTTTACCCACCCCCCCACAAAAAAATGTCTCTATGAAATAAAGATTACCCCCCCAAAAAAAAAATAAGCTAGGGGGTGCCGTAGGCACCCCCAAAATTTTTATTTTCAAAATTTTACCCCCCCCCCCTCTCCCAAATAAAAAAGCTTGGACGCCCCTGTCTGTATAATTAAGTCCTAAAATATAAGTATGTCCATAATTAAATAAAATTTTGTTTGGACTTTTGAATTTATAATTTGCTAACTTTAAGTTCTGCTGCTCTACACTTGCAGTTAATTTTCATTATTCATTTTCATAATTGTTTGTGTTGCTTATTGTTTTAAGGTTTATTAGGGCGAGGGGAACATTACACTGGCATCCAAAGTTTTATTCCAATATCATTTTATTTTTTAGTTCAAAAAACTTAGGATACTTCCAAATTTTTTCAACCAATTTTTTTTATTTACAGAAACGGTAATTATAAAAACTATTATAACAATAAACAGCCTAAATCCTTCTCAGTTCTGCCCGGGTAACCATGAAAAGGAAATAATTTTTAGAAGCGCAGACTGACTAGGAAATGTCTGTACGCCCGTCCAAACATTCATCCATATGTAAAAATGCTTTAAATCTTACAAGATTTCATACCTTTCTTTATTATTTTGATTATTTATTTTATTAAATTATTTTTCTAGAGTTAAAACATAAGTCTTTCTAGAAAATAAAATTGTAATAGTTATTTCAGTAAGGCTTCGAAACCAAAAAATATCCGCTGCATTATAAATGGTTCTCAGCCATACTAAAAAAATAATGTTTTACAGACAATTTTCTACGAATGATCAATAATCAAAACTAGTTTCCATCTTATAATTCTTATTTCAATATCCGCGCAAGCTGGCTAATGCGATAAAAAATCTATGATCATATTTTTCGTTCTTGTAGATCAAATATTATAATATCTTACAAAACATCTGTAAAGTAAGTAAATATGTTTAGACTTGTATATACAGAGCATTTAGACTTTAGTAACTCCAACATATCTACTATTGTGTATCGGATTTACCTAACTATGTCTTATTAATTCTAGGCCAAGGTTTTACTAAATAGATATATAACTCTAGATGATCAATATAGTAATTTTACCAATAGGAACACAAATAGGAATAATCCAGCCTCTTAGACTCTACTTGGACCATCAGTACGTCTGTTTGTCAAAAGATATCAAGTTAATACAGTGAAAATATGTTTTATCTCTTCAGCTATTTGAGATAGTAATTTGATTTTTAAAATCACTGCATATTTACTCTATAAATCATTTTAATCAAAGGACTATTGTTTCTGCTCTGGAATACGTCAAATGTACCCTAACTGCTGAAAGTTTTAGTTGACCACTTAGCATCTATAATCTAAAACTCATTTTGTCTGTTTATCTGTCTACTTTGCTCTTCTTTATACTTTGATATTTGAGAGCTTCGCAACTTTTGAATGTTGTGGTCCAAATTTGCATTACTCATATTATGGAATTGAATTATTTATAGCTATAAATTAACAAAATATAGAATTCTTTTTTTTAAGTTGAAAAGATTATTAAACATCAAGTTGTAATAGATCTATTATTGATATCTACCTAATAAGATTTTCAGTTTATCTAAAAGTAGAATAGTGTGGTATGATTACAAACTTGAATCTAAACTTGTTCAACATGTTAAATTTCTAAATTCATATTGAATACGAGGATATATTGACACAGATTTTTTTTGTAAATGTTGGTTGCTAATATGGATCTCTTTATTGGCCAGTTTGTTCATTCAGTAGGAGAGGATAGGATGAGGACAATTGTAATTTTGGCCAGCTGAAAGTATCACATAATATAATGAATATCTGGTGCAACCTAAAAGTAATTATATTTTGATTCATATTTATCAGATTTACACCCTCATTTGCTTTGTTAGGGGGTATAAAAGTTTTTTTTTACAAAATCATGATATTTGTTGAAGCGATTTTTCAAAGTTACTTTTTCAGATAGTTTTAGTCAACAACAAATAATGTTCATGAACAAAACGTGAAAATAACAAGGAAAATGAACAAAATTATTTGGATTGGCTTTGCCTTGTTAGTCTTAAGTCAGCTTGTTAGCACAAAAAGAGCAGGGAAGAAAGAGATACTTTTTTAGAAACAAAGCTACTCTATAAGTAGCTGTAAGTTGTTCTGTTATCCTGTATTTATAAGCCATTTGTGAGTTCTTAACTGAAAATGGGAAATTTGAAGGAATTTGTGAGAATTAGGAAGAATTTGTAAGAATTAGGAATAATTTGTGAGAATTAGGAATAATATGTGAGAATTAGGAATAATATGTGAGAATTAGGAAGAATTTGTAAGAAATAGGAAGAATTTGTGAGAATTAGGTAGAATTTGTAAGAATTAGGAAGAATTTGTAAAAATAAGGAAGAATTTGAGAGGGAATGTAAGAAAACGTCAGTAAAGTGACATCTTTCCTTTTAAGGAAAAACTTTATTATATTGACATGACCCAAAAAATGGAAAAATAGTCTTAAACCAAATCCTCCCCTTATTTAAAAAGTAAATACAATTCTTTTCTGGTAAAGTCAGGCAAAAACAAGGAAACAAGTTGAACAGAGATGAGCGGCCAAACTTTGTATTTATCCTTGCTGATGACTTGGGATACAATGATGTGTCCTGGCATAATCCTGATGCCCCTACGCCAACACTACACAGGTATTTATCTTTGCTGATGACCTGGGCTACTATTATGTATCCTGGCATAATCCTGATGCCCCTATGCCAACACTACACAGGTATTTATACTTGCTGATGATATGGGCTACAATGATGTGTCCTGGAATAACCATGATGTCCCTATCCCAACACTGCACAGTTATTTCCAGTATGGCTTCGAAACCAATTAATTTCTTCTTAATTAGAACCGGTTCTCAGCAATTAGTGAAAAATCATGTTTTGTATTACCATCAATTTTCCACAAATATTAAAATATAAATGATAAAATCAATTCCAGCTTTGTTAGCCCGGGACATTGGCCTCTCTTTGCTAACAAAACTGTTAAAAAGGCCTCTAGGGGTCATAGGCGTCCAAGGGGGGGGGGGTAATGGGGCGATTACCCCCCCCCCCCCCAAACGATTTTGGGGGTGCCGTAGGCACCCCCAAAATTTTTTTCATTTTACCCCCCCCCCCCATTCAAAATTTACCCCTGCCCTGGGGGTGCCGTAGGCACCCCTCAACCATTTAGGAGGGAGTATTTACCCCCCCCAAAATAAAAAATCTCTAATAAAAAAAATTTTTGCGCGCTTCGCGCGCATTTTTAATACTATATATTTAATAAAATTTAAATTACCCCCCCCAAAAATTTTACCCCGGGGGTAAATTTTGGGGGGGGTAAACTAAATTTACCCCTGCCAAAAGATTTCAGGGGGGGTAATTACCCCCCCAAGCAAATTTTACCCCCGGGGTAAAAATTTTGGGGGGAGGTAAAAAATATTTGCGGCGCGCTTCGCGCGCCATTTTACCCCCCCCAAACACGAATTACCCCCCCCCTAAAAAATTTTTACCCCCCCCAAAATAAAAAGCTTGGACGCCCCTGCTAGAGGTATAGCCGCTAGATTTAATATAAATAGAATATTTTATTGAATTGATAGATTTGCAAAATTTCAGGCTTGCAAGTAAAGGTGTTATTATGGAGAGCCATTATTCAAATCCGGTAATTTTTTTTATTTTTTCAGAAAGTTTCATATCTGGTTCTTTTATTGAAGCTGGTTCTTGAATCTTAGCTGTACAGAAAAATAATGTTTTGTATAAAGTAAATTTCATAAAATTCTAATAATAGGCAAAATTCTATCATCTGTCTTAGAATAGCCTAGGAGTTAGGTTATCCTTACAGTAACAGTAAGAAACTTTCAGGCTAGTCTTTAAATATTTTCCAACATTGCTTTGAAACCGATGAATATCCCGTAGATTAGAACTGGTTCTTAGCCATACTGAAAAATCATGTATAGAAGACAATAACAGACAATTTTCCACGAATAGTAAAATAAAAATCTGAAAATTATTACCAGTTTTGTTAGCCCAGGCCTTCGGCTTTTTGGGGCATACGAACCTTGCTTTAATCTTATATTTTTTTATTTTGATATCTATGGAAAGCTGTCTATAGTACTATTAATTTTGCTATCATAATTAAGAGAGCATTAAAGAAAGAAAATCTTTGGGAATCATTTTTTGTTAATATTTATATATCAAAAAACTTATGTTTAGGTTTGTACACCTTCACGGGCTGCCCTCATGACGGGAAAATATCCTTTTCGCACAGGTTGAAATTTTTAATAAGTGGCGTGCTTAGGTATTCACAATGGGTTGTGAAGCTTTTATGATTTTGCCAACGTGGAGAGGGAGAGGACATTGGACTGTAAATTACACTAATACCCAAAGTTATACAACCATGTTTTCTTTTCGTTGGCTCAAATACATTAGGTCGAGTTTTTTTTTAATTTAGACGGTTGTTTATTAAAAGTAGTTTCTAAAATTTTCAACAAATAATTTCAAATTAGAAAGGGTAATCTTGTTTATCACCATAGGAATGTAAATTAATTTTTCCTTAATTGTCTTATCCTTTAAGATCTATGGGTGAATGTCAGTAAAAAATAGATAACTAGGTCATTTTTGAGCAAGATAGAGTAATCTGGTATTTTCCAGTATGGCTTCGAAATTAATCAACATCCGCTTGATTAGAACCGATTCTCAGCCATACTGAAAAATCTTGCCTAGACAATTTTCAACGAATATGAAAATAAAAATCATAAAAATCCTACTAGTTTTGTAAGTCCGGATTTTCGGGCCCTAGAGGCTAATCTTGTTATGTTGATGTACTCTGATATCCGGTGAAAGCTGTCTTTAAAACTATGCTACAACTAATTTTAACTTTCTCACAATTCCTAGCCTCATTAAAACATATGAACCACATAGTTTTACAGAATTGTCCATGAATAAGAAAATAAAAATGATAGTTTAAAAATGTGTTGGCACAGGTCTTCCGTCCCTTGGAGACTAAATAAATTTTTCCTATCCACGGACAACTGGCTCTAATACTATACGATAAATATATATTTCAGGACGCCAAGAAAGTGTAATTGAGGGGTTTCAACCAACAGGCAAAACACCTTTTTTTCAAAATTATTAACATTTCATAATTTTTCTTTTTCTTTATTCATAATCAGTGGTTGTACCCCAATTGGAGTGGATACAAAACCGCGAAAAACAAATCCGCGAATATAACAAAACCGCGACATTACAAAACCGCGAAAATTACAAAACTGCGACATTACAAAACCGCGAATGTTAAAAAAACGCGAAAAAAACCGCGAAAAATAATATAATAAAAATCTATAATAAATAGAGGAAGGTCAGGTAAATAGCTTAAAACCGCCACAAGAAACTTCCCTGAAAAACACACCCAATTCGAAACAGTATATTTAGATAACTTTGTTTTAGAAATAATCTACTTTATAATCAGAGGTGTGTTAAAAGGGGGGTGCATCCACCCACATGGCGTGAATACATTCCCTGGGGGTCAATCTACTACACCCCATAATACAGTTAAGGTGGGCGTAAAGTAAAAAAGTCACACCCCCTTGAAATGACCAATTTATTTTAGAAGATTTAGACTTTAATCCTGGTTTTTCCCAACAACTGTATGACTGCCTGAATAAATCTGACTGTACACGAAAGTGTTTGAAAGATTTTTCTCGTATTCATTCGAATCGGGTGGATAGGAACCGGTTCTCATTCATACGAAAAAACTATGTCTAGCATCGTATTATATCCAGCTTTCTACGAATATAAAAATGAACAATCATAGGATTAAAACCAGTTTTTTTAGCCGGTGCTTTCGGCACCTCGGGGCAAAAAAAATAGTTTTAATCTCATAATTGTACATTCTATATCCGCGGAAAGCCGTTTATAATACGATGCGAGAAATAACTATTAAGAGATTAACGTTATGGACAGGGTTCATTAGAAGGGGAGTAGTTGTTACTTCAAGGTTTATCTTTGGTGAGGAATGGGCAAAGAAGTTTTAGTATATGCCCCTACCCTACCTCATTAAATATTCAATTTCAAAGATTCCCTGTTAACTTGAATTTAACAGTTCAACAGTTTTTTTAGACAAAACTTTTATGCAGAAAATTAAGTTTGACACCCCCCCCCCCCCAAAAAAAAAAGGCTTAAATCTTATGCTAACTGTATTTGCAAATATAATAGATAAAAGGTTTAAATAACTTTAAGGATTATCCATAAACTTGACAACACTACCCGAGGAGCTGGTGAAACTTGGATATCAAACTCATATGGCTGGAAAATGGCATCTAGGTAATTAACAGGGCCAGGGATAGAGCACCTGCATTGAATGGTGCTTAAATTTGAACCTGTTTTGGATACAGAAGACCCCTTTATTTTAATTTCTTTGAAAACATTAGTTCAATTCTAAAGGGGGCTGCAAAGTCATAAAATGACTCTTTTATCGAAAAATTACGTTTGTGTGACCAACATTACTTTTTCATAAGAAAAAAATAACAGTAAAATTTTCTTTTCAATATAACAGTTTTTCATGGTACTATGCCTTTAACACTAACAAATATTTAACTTTAACAAATATTTTGGCGTTATCCTCTTTTTTCAATTTAATAAATTTGGTATATTTTCAATTCAGGTTTTTGTGCCAACGAATATCTACCAACTAGCCGAGGCTTTCAAACATTTCTTGGAATATACTCGGGACATACGGATTATTATTCTCATCTCAGGTTACAATAAACAAGGATGACAACATATATAGAAAGCGAAGCTCATAAATATAAAAAAGAACAATTACCAAGATAAGACAGACACACAACATGATATTAAAGCTGATGGTCATTCCTCTCCCCTTACAGTTTTTGACATTAGAACATATTGACAATATAATTAAATAAAATAACATAAAAGACTTTTGGAAGTAAAACTCAGTCATACCAGCAATTTCCAAGATTTTTAGCTTCAGACAAAAATACCTTACTGTACTTTAATTGGATAATTTTTCCTTTTCAGAGGCGCCGGAGACTATTATGATTTTTTCGATGGAGAGCATGTTGCCATTGAGTACGAAAATATACATTCTACCATTGTTTATGGGTAATATTCTAGTAACAAAGCTACTATACTTTTTTTATTTAAGGATCTTACACTTAATTATCATGTACTCTAATAATGTGAAACTATGAGCTGGCTAAAATAATGATCTGTCCTTTCCACCCCCTTTAGTACATCCCTTCCCGAACGAACTGACCAACGAATTGACGTCCATATTAGCAACCACAATGATAAGCATATTATTTTTTGTCATATTTGTTTTAGAGAAAGAGCAGTTAAAATTATAAATGGTATTGGAGAGAATAAAAGAAAGAAATCAAAGAATGAAAAACCATTCTTTATGTATCTGGCTTTCCAGGTATTTTGTGTAATATCCCTGTAACGGCAATTTTGTGCGATTTTCTTACTCCATTTCGGTAATCGTTGTAAACAAAAAAGGTGAATTATTCCAGCGCCTCCCTCCCCATCTCTCTATGTTTATATCTTTTAAAGGAAATGTTGACCAAATCCCCTGTGAACAGCCTAAAACCTGCCTAGGCACAATACTAAGTTTCCAACGCTCTTTAAAGTGTCTGTAACAAATGGCGTCACATAATACAAATGATAAATGATAGGCCAATACAGACTAATCTACCATTGGCAGGCCAGTATACATTTTAATTAACCAACGGAAGGCATTATGACGTTATTCTTTATAGACAGTATATAAAGTTTTTAAGTTTTTCTAATAGCTGACTAAGAAAGACAAACACAAATATCTTGGGATAAGAGAATGCTATTTTGAATGAAAAAGAAAAACTCCCGGACAATCTAATCAGTTTAATAATAAGCGAGATCTTCAATTACAAACTGACACACATAACAGTTAGGGAGTTGAATCCATTTTTATAGAAGCAGAAATATAATCTATGAGTATGGTTTGGACCCTCTAAAACTGTAATCTACCCTTCCACTTTCCCCTCTCTTGGTGAAGATATCTTCAACGCCGATACGATTTTTGAACTATAAGATTCCACTTTTGTCTCTCTTGTTGAAGATATCTTCACCAAGAGAGGCAAAAGTGGAATCTTAAATTTCAAAAATCGTATCGGCGTTGAAGATATCTTTACCAAGAGAGGGGAAAGTGGAATCTTACATTTCAAAAATCGTATCGGCGTTGAAGATATCTTCACCAAGAGAAGGGAAAGTAGAATCTTACATTTCAAAAATCGTATCGGTGTTGAAGATATCTTCAACAAGAGAGGGGAAAGTGGAAAGGTAGATTACAGTTTTAGAGGGTCCAAACCATAATCATAGATTATATTTCTGCTTCTATAAAAATTGATTCAACTCCCTAACTGCATAAGGACTTCATGATTACACTTTTTTTATTTTTAGACTCCTCATTCGCCGTTGCAACCTACAATGAGAAGTTTCAATCGTATAAAATCCACAGCAAACCAAGTTAGGTAATAGTTATTAATTGTATCGTATTATAGACATCCTATCGCGGAAAGTAAAAAGAAAAATTTTAAGATTAATTTAGTTTTGATTTCAGCTCTGAGAACTAAAGGCTCGGTCAACAAAACTGATGTTATTTATTCAAGTGCTTATGAAGAAGCGAAGCTACTCTATTTATTATTTATCAGGGACGTACATTCTGCGCTGGTATTGGACATGGATTATGCAGTCAAAAAGGTTGTAAGAGCACTGAAGAAGAATGACTTGTACAGGAACACAATTATAGTCTTTACTTCTGATAATGGCGGAACAGTTAAACATGGGGGCTCTAATTGGCCCCTGCGCGGAAATAAAGTAAGTTTATAAAGGTGAATGAAGCAAAAAATATTTTACCACGTTGGGGCAACGCCTCTTGAGGGGCGTTTCATCGCATTTTCAAAGTAGCTTTTCCCCATATGTCTAACACCTAACCCAACTATACCTAACCTAACCTAAAATAACCTATCAAAAGCTACTGTGAAAATACGATCAAACGACCATTTAGAGGCCTTGCCACGAAAGAAACTTTACTCAAAAATTCTCTTCAGTGCATGATATAACTGATGGCAGCAAATTCAGGATCTGATTTTTCACCACCATGAGATAAAGTTGCTTTACCCAAAATGCAAGACAGCTAAAATAATGAATTTAAGATACATTGTCCCATCCCTATTGTCCTAATAAAATATTAATTCAAGCCATAATGTTACCTGGGGACTAGAAACTGAATTTTAAAACCAATTCTAGTGATATATGAAAGAAACCTACCATAGTAGTATGATGCAAACTTTATTTATCAGATTTGTTGTTGTCTTCCTCTGGGGATACTTTTAGAAATATTCACCAAACCTCATAAAGTTAAAAAAATAACAATGGCTGTTAACTGAACCATTCAAAACAGTTTGAAAAAGAAAAATTTTCAAAAATATTTATAATTCTTCCTAAAATCATTGATTGGCATTATCACACCCCCTTATCTATTATGTTACCAAAGCATAATTTTTTATCTTATAGGCTTCTTTATGCGAAGGAGGAACAAGAGTACCCACCTTTGTACATGCACCGTTCTTGTTGAAAAAACAACCCTATATTAATAAAAGGTATTTTTTTATTTACATAGAACAGTTAATTTTTAATACATACATGTTAGTTGATAGGTATGTGATTCTCCTAGCCCCTCCATGGCCTTGAATTGCAACTTAACTTATTTAAAGTCAATAATAAAACTACCAATTTCTGACTTTTGAAGATAAAGTAGTTAATGTCTGAAATCTTTTTGGCAAATTTGGTGGAATTGTTTGGTATTTGTAGCAATCATTGCATGAATTTTGCAGTTTTAAAATCTTATTATCAGTATTGGTAGCTTTTTTGCAGTTTTGAATTTTGATAATTTCTAAGCTTTTTAGGCTGCAAAATTTGAATTTTAAGAATTATGTAATTTTTTTATAGCAGACTGATGTCTTCTGTAATAAAGCTGGGTGTTTTCCTCAAAGTGACTAGCATATATTTCTTATAATATCTTAAATAAAATTGAAAGACACCGCAGGGTGACGGCATCCTACATTGTTTAATAGTTAGGCACAGAAAAAAAAACCTGAGCTTCCCCTTATTTTCAATCTGTTAAAAAAATTATGGGGTCTGTTCAAAGCTCAATAAGAACAAAGGAAAGTTGCCAATACTTACTCACAATTGTATTGTAGGCTGATGAATATTGTGGATTGGATGCCAACCTTTCTCAATCTTGCAGGTGTATTACATAAGTTTACAGTAAACAGAAAACTATTTGTAAGAGGAAGTCAGAACTTCATAATTCAACTTTCAGGGGGTGTACAGTTACACACCCCCTTTCCACACAATTTAGAAATTCATAACTTATATTCTTCCACTAAATTGAACCAATCACAAGTCTCCTTTGTCAAAAAAAAATCCAAGGTGACATTGATTGGTTCATTAAAAGAGCAATTGTTTTAATTAATTCTCTTTTATAATTAATTGGTTTCAAGGATAATTTTATTTTTTAGGTTACAATGGAAATCCATCTTTAAAACTGGACCTTGATGGTATAGACCAATGGAGTACAATATCAAAAGATAAAATGTAAATATTATTATCAATTCTAATGTATGTTTAAAACAACACTAATATCAAAAGGGATCGAATGGCAAAATGGACAATTAATTCAATTTTAAATTTCTAACTATATTGTCTTCATAAACATATTTGCCTAGAAATATTACAAAAATTTAGTTAGGGCAACTTCAGAACAATTCTTGTTTAGAATATAGTTCATTTCGAACTTTAGTGTCTGCTATCATTTAAATTGATTATGTTTGGTCTGCTGGAAGAAAAACACTTAACGGCATTCTATTCACTAGTGCCCAATGCCTTCATATTTAGGCAAAATAAGAAAAGTTGCGTTGTTTCTACTACCCAATCCCTGAATATAAAATGTGAGTGGTGTTATTGGTGTTTCTAGAGCAAGAAAAACAAGTTTATTATCCAATTAAAAACTCAAGTCTCACTACTCTAAATAACTTTATTTTAGCTCCCGAACTGAGATGGTATATAACATCAATAGTAAAAATGGCGCAATAAGGTAAACATTTTTTTTCTTTACAAAACTAAAGTGAAAATGGAAGGGGGCGACCTCCCCCACCTCAAGTGCCCCTAGAGGCCTCTTGAGGTCCAGCCGCTTGTTTTTATCTAAAGAAGCTGCACTCTCAAGTAATTTAAATTTTCGGCGCTTTCACACAAAATACCTTGTAAGACATTTACCCCCCCCCCCCTCCTTCCTTATATTTAAAATAAATTTGGGGGAAATAGTTTTTCTTTTATTTTTAGGTCGATAAGGTTATTAATGGGTAGCCCGACACGCTTGGGCCAATCCACAGGGGTTAAGAAAAGGGGTAAAAACTCCCCCTCCCCTTTATTTTCAATTTATTTTTTTTAAAATATGGAGTAGGGGGTTATCAGTACTCAACATGAATTTTGTGTTAAAGCACCAAATTTTCTAAGATGTGTTTGTCCATATATGTGTAGCTTATGATCCCTATGATATAACAGATATTTCTTCCAAAATGACGTTACTATGGCGCTTTAATGATGGCGTTTTTTTACGATGCCGTTTTTTATAATGAAGATTTCAGAGACCTGACATACCAATTTGCAGGGTGGGTGATTACAAGCTGATGTTTGGAAAAAGTCTTGATAAAACTGGATGGTATGACTTAGATTTAGGCGTGGCTCAGTGTATTAACTGGATAGACAAAATACCTCTTAGCGAAGAAAAAAAAGCAATATACAAGGAATGCTTTAGTTTATTTTGGATTAAAATCAATAACCTCCAAATAGTTTTAAACCTGTCCTAGATGAGAGCTCACTAAACTTTCCTGAAAATTTTGGTAATTCGAAAATTAAAGTTGTGTATGTGTGTGTGTTGTCCCATGGATATCAAGACAATCGTCGATACATTAATATAATTCACCAATAAGGATAAAGGAGACTACCCCTTTTCATTGATTTTATTTTCACAGTTATCCTCATCAGTATCAAACTCCAATTCTCTACTTCCACGTATCCTAAGATGGGTTTTTGAGTAAAAAATGCCGCGTTTTTTCGTCTTCCGTCAATCAATCATTATTATGAAAATGCCTCGTAGGAATTAAACAGAGTATACAACTATTTATAAGCTAAGATCTCGTGAACAGTGTTAGAACGATCAATCCAGAACAAAGTTTTGGTCTTTAATTGGTGGTTATACGTAAACCAAGAAAAGCTCGGTTCCCCCACTTCGTGTCTAAAGGACAGTCGGACAAATAAAATTTAAAAACATAGAGTAGCGCTTAGTTAAGTTTTCGCCTATGATAGGTGGCTAAATGTTAATCCCCCCCCCCCTTCCCACCACAAAAAAAGGTTTCTGATAAGTCCTTTCTAAAACTAAAGTGTACTATATAAAAAGAAACATTACCGTTTGCTATGGGAAAGAAGTAAGACAAGATTTGAAAGAGCTAATCCCAACTGGGCAAGCCAAAGAAATCCTACTGAAGATACTAAAAGGTAAACAAACCCTGACCCCCCCCCCCTAAATTTAAGGTTGATGTGACTTTTTTACCTTCATGCCACCCATTGCTAGTTCATGGAATCTAGAGAGGTGTTTCAACCCTGGTTTTGCCAGGGGTTGGATATAGCCCCGAACCACTTGATAAAGTAGACATGTATAATAGTTGATTGTGGAATTTAGAAATAGCATGGAAACATTATGTCACATGAGCGCAATTTTTTACAAATTAATTATGATTCGTTGTATTGTCTTTGTTTAAATTGATTACCAACACGAACATGTTACTATGGTAGAGGGGGGTTTAAACAAACCCACCTCCCCTTTAAAATAGTCCATTTTTGTAAGGGCTGCTTTCTTCTTTATCTATCCTCTAATGGTTTCACACACCCCTGGTGAAGCGCTGTTCACGCCACTCTGATTGAAAATCTTTCATTATTCAAAAACTGCTTATTGCTTTTCAGTGGGTGTTGAACATCCTATACTATAGGGTTTATTTCGCTTGTTGGCTATACCTTATTCCTAAAGACAGATAGACATGGTAATTTTTCAAAATTAGGATATTTGTATTAAATAATTTATTTATATATTTTTAGAGAAAGAGATTGTTTACTCAATAAACATACTGTATATTCAAAAGGGTAAGTAGATTTAGATTTTTAATTTCATAATAAAAAATATACATATTAAACTATCTACATTAGAGAGGGACGTCCAAGACTTACATTTTAAGAATTGGTTATAGAAATGCTTTGATTATGGTATGGATCCCTATCATCTTATGAATCGAAATTCTAGGGTAGCTAAAAAGGCATAAAAAACTAAAATATTTTAAATTAGGTAGGTATTGTTTTCATTGCAAGGATTATAAAGTTGCTACAGTTTCTAAGTAGTTCTCTGATTGTGCCTAACATTTACAGGAATCATTATTTAACTCATAATCATTTTACAGAGATGGGTTTTTGAGTCCAGAATGCCGCGTTTTTTCGACATTTTTTAGACCTGTCGTCTTCCGTCAATCAATAATTATTTTGAAAATGCCTCGTAGGATATTAACAGAGTATAAAACTTAGATTAAAAATTTTAAAATTATTATTTTTGCCATTTGTATAATGTCTAATAAAGGTCTAAAAAGATGCATTAATTAATATACAGCAAAAATGGATTTAAGATTATTTATTTTTCTTCTATAAAAGCCGTACCAACAAAAGCGAAATAATTAAATAAATAGTTGTATACTCTGTTTAAATCCTACGAGGCATTTTCATAATAATGATTGATTGACGGAAGACGACAGGTCTAAAATATATCGAAAAAACGCGGCATTTTTGACTCAAAAACCCATCTTAGGATACGTGGAAGAGAATTAGAGTTTGATACTTATGAGGATAACTGTGAAAATAAAATTAATGAAATCTCAACTGAAATTGAAGCATATGAAAATAAAAAATTGAATGGTACAACAAAGAATTGTGGCATACTAAAGATAGAAGAAGACCTAGGCAGAAAATTTAAGAAACATAAAAGGTAAAAAATTAACCTTAAATAGTCTGGTGCTTTATGCTAACAAATAGTTGAATATAAGAGTTTGCATTAAAATGTCAACCTTTTTTTAAATACAATTTAAAACTGGTAAATCATTAACAAGGATAACAACATTCATAAAGCAAAGCTCTAAGATTAACATAGGAATTTTCACATATAAGTAAACTGATACCTTAAATTAAATGCCTAGAAAATTACGTTTTCATTTAGCCGTACAGACTGACGGACAAAGAAAGTCCTAAAGTAGCTTTAAACTATTTATTTTTTTAGAAAAAGTAATGGAGAGCACCTACCAGTTTTTAAATCTTCAGAAGTGTATCTGTTCAACCTAAGAACAGATCCAAATGAAACTGAAAATCTGAAGGATGAACATCCAGAAATTGTGAAACAACTTGAGTAAATTTTTGCTTATCCTTTAGTATCTCTCGAACGGCTATATCATATTCATTGAGATATCGAAAACTACTGAACCAAGTTCAGCAACAGTCTAGTTTATGTCTTTGGCCATTTTTAGGAGTTAGGGACAGGCCATATTAAAAATAATTTTAAAAAAGAAAAAAATGAAACAAATTGCTATTTAGAAATTTCTCTCTGACGGACGAATAGAGTTGTAGAGTAGATGTATATTGGTCCGAAGAATCTTCTATAAGATTGTTACGGACAGACCGACGAACCAAGTAAAACGTATGCTAGATAATTATTGGTATAGGAAATGTTCAAGTAAAAGAAATATTTATATAAAAAAAAACATTTTGTTGCTTTTCCACAAAGTGCCAATTGAGCTTAGAAGCGCCCCCCCCCCCCTTTTATTTTCTAAATAAATCAAAAATAAAGTAGGGGTGGTTTTTTCTTGCCAACCCCTGCGGGGATACCCAGTTCCCAATGTGACCATATCTATTAATCTAACGTTTCCAAACGTGATAAAAAAAATATATTTAAAACAAGGATGACAACATCCATAAGTAGCGAAGCACAAAAAAATTATGTATAAGAATTTAAATATTAGTTGTCAAAAGCATATATATTAGGAAAAAATCACGAAACCTTTTCAACATTTGTTTTTAATTCCTTAATATTTTTATTTCAGTACTATGACTAACAGACTGACGGTCAAAGTAAATTACATACTGGATGCTCAAAACAACGGGAAATTAATTTTGATATTTTTAACTACCAAAATTTTAAAAATCGGACCCTAAACACCAAAGATATGAGGAAAAATGTGAAAAATATAAAAATAGCAAAAAACCTGCAAAAAGGCAGTCTGACCGCCATTAATGTTTTCTTGAAACGACAGGAAATTTAATTTTGATATCTATAACTGAAAAACTTTTGAAATCGGACCATAAACACCAAAGGTATGAAGAAAATAGTAAAAAATACAAAAATAGCCTAAAACCTACTTAAAGGCAGTCTGACCGTTATAGTTGTTTTCTTGAAACGACAGGAAATTTAATTCTGATAATATAACTGAAAAAATTTTGGAAATCGGACCATAAACACCAAAGATATGGAGAAAAGTGTGAAAAACACAAAAATAGCCTAAAACCTGCTAAAAAGCGGTCCTATCGTCATAGATGTTTTATAGTTAATTGTGCTCCTTTATAATGGGAATCTTGTCAAAAAATTTCAGCCTTTTATCTTTTATAGGAGCCGAGAAAATCACGTTTCCCCCAAACTAAGACATACGGACATACGGACTTACGGACATACAGACAGACGGACAGACGGACATTTCAAATTATAGAGTAGCTTCGCTACTAAAAAGGGTATGAGCTTTTTTGAGCCTAACAAGAGACTTTGTGGGAAAACTGCAAAGTTTTATTTTCAGGGCTAGGGCACTGGAATATTTCGAGCTTGTGGTTCCTGCAGATAATCCACCAGAAATAGATAGTTATAACCTGAAGAAAGGTGTCCTCCCAACAAATTGGTGCCAGGCCAAATAGTAAGGGAGCGAGGTGACATTGGACTCTAAATTATAATTGTACCAAAAGTTTTAAAAACACCATTTTTGGCTTTCGAATGATTCAAAATATTTAGCGACCGCAGACTTTTCATTCGATAATTTTGACTTTCAAAAATAGAGATTCATTATTGAGGATGTATGATATATGTAAGTTTATTGTCCATTGTCTCATCCCTTAAGAAATAATAAAGATTACTTGTTTGGTACTTCTACCTGGAAACCGATTTTGAAAAGTTGGAATTTTTTATTAGCCTTATGTGTAAAGAGATGCAAAATTACACAGCACTTTCATCCATACCTATGAATTATCCACTATACCTCTGATCCTTAATTTATAGAAGAAAAAAAACTCCCATTGAATCTCTTATAATTTTCGGATCTACTGCAGTTCATGGTAATATATTGCTGGTAACGAATGCTTCCTGGTTACTGGCAATATTACAAGAATCCTGGGTCCAGCAGCACGCATATTTCCCTAAATCCCAGGTTCCTGTTAGCTGGCAATCTGCACATTTTCCAGGTTACCAGCAATGACAGAAGATTACTGGCTTACAGGAGTTTTTACCCCATACCCTTTTTCACAATTTCTTAGGGGGTAAAGCAATGCTTAAAAAGGGACAGTGGCTTCCAATGCTGTGAAACTAGCTGTAATTACTTTATATACATACTTAAAAGAGGTAGGAGAAAGGGGTTGGGGATCTTCACCTACAAATTTAACTGCTTTCATTTTAAATTTCGCTTTCGCGCCAAAATTTGAATGGCATCCATCAAAAGTGCCCAACGACCTAACAATCAATACCGGCTCTTTATTTTTATAATAAATAAAAAGATAGTCTTTATTTTAATCGTATTTGCAAATGGAATTTTATTATCGTCTAATAATAAAGAGATTTTAATTGGTAGATATTTGATTTAGGAGAAAGTATGTAAGTTCCATCTTGGAAATGAAGGTCGCTAGGAAGTCCATGATAATATATACGTCTCTATTTCTCACCCTTATTTTAAAAAAAAAACGTAGTTGCAATTTAACAAGTATGACCACATCCATAAAAGCGAAGCTCTAGAGTGTCAGTACTGAATAATCAGAATATAAATGTATAAAAGACGATACAAAATTGTCAGTAATTTCTTGAAAGCTGATTAAATACAAGATAATGTTTAAGGGCATACTTACTTTTTTAGGACTTGATTATAAAGATGTTTCGCTTATAACATTGTACTTAGTTGTCATAGGAATCAGTATTAAAAAAATTAGATTAATCGGATAATAAAAACTTGCTGTTTAAAAAAGTTAAAAAACTTGTTTAAAATGGACGTACGGAGATTCTAGTAATGACGGTGGTACCTAACTACATGCCTAAATCAACGAAAGCCATCCGTTCTGGACAGACGTACGGACGGACGGACTCATCTAACTATAGAAAAGCTTCGCTTTTAAAAATGGGTAATCACGGTTATTACAAAAGGGTAAGCACTTTATTAAAAAGCTAGGGGAAAGTTGAAAGGGCAAAGTTAGGGGAAAGGCAAACTATCGCAACATATAAATATTGGCAATTCTAAACAACCACTCACAGTCAAATACAGAATAGGAAATAGGAAACATCACCACACCAGCCATGCCGCCACAAAGTTTGTCCGTACATTAAAATACGTCAATAGGAGAAGAAGGAGGGGGGGGGAGTTAGAGATATTCTTAGCACATTTATATTATTTTATATAATAGTTTAGATAAAAATTAAAGTTTACAGAACTAATCATTTTATTATCCCCGGAGATCCATGGATATCCTTTAATAAAGAAACATGATGTCTGTTTGTTTAGCTGTACCGAAGGATCTCGCCAACCACTGAACCGATCGGGTTCTCCTTAACAGGGAAGCTTTTCATAGGTCCCGGGACGGTTTATAACTATTAGTTTGGGGGAGGGTACCAGAGAAATCACAGAATGCTTTTTTTCGTACAGACTTAAACGCAACATAGACAAATTATATAAAAATGGGTTTTTGGGATTCAACTCCCACCTCTTCAAGTGCCCCTAGAGGCCTGTAGGGGGCTTAGCCGTAAGTTTATGAATATTTAAAAATCAATTTGTTTATAGTATATGTAAAGACATTATGTCCATTTGATTTACTTTTTATTACAGCCTTACAGTAAAATATTCAGAAATAAAATTTATTTTGAAATTAGCTTGTCGATATTATGTTAGCAATGCCCACTATAATTAAAGCAATAGTCGATGGAATGTCTACAATTTTACACAAGAATATTTACTAGAATATAAAAATTAACAGGTTAAATCTTTTCAAACCTAATTTAAGCAATCTTCTCAAATATTTATAAACATGGACTTAAGGGTCAATTGTACAGTAAATTCGAAGCTGTCAAATCACAAAAGCAAATGACTGAATGAAACAAATTTATCAATATTTATATGACCCTTTTTTCATATCCATACCCAATTAGTACAGAGTAGGATCTACCCCCCCCCCCCCCCCCTCCCATTACCATAACCCTTACCATTGGTCTTTCAGACAAACATGCCAAAATAGCCGCTTCGAGTAGCGTGCTATCAACCTCTATTTGTGGGGTTAGTGTGATAAAAGGGTAATGGGAATTAAAAAGGGAAATATTGCTTTTTAACAGGAATATTTCAAACCTGCCAGAGTCCAGGAATGTGCATAAATTGCCAGCAACCAGGAAAGTTAAACATTGGTGGCTCCAGAAATATTTCTTGTTATGCTAGATCCAGGATTCTTGGAATATTGCTAGGAAACAGGAAGCATTCGTTACCAGCAATGTTTTACCATGAACTGCAGTAGATCCTAATTTTCTACTACCCAACCTAACCCAGAATAGGCATTAAGAAAATGTTTGTTTTTTAAAAAGTTGGTTTGTTGTCCATATGTGATATGATCCCTTAAACCCCTGGAAAAAATATGCCTTTATTTCTAAGTCAGGTTCCAGGTAGAATTTATTTTTTTCGATGTCTAGGTTGCGTTATTTTTTTAAAGTTCATTTTTTAAAGCCAATGTTTTTTTCAGCCGTGCCGATTAAAAATATTGTTATTGTTATTGTAGTCTCATCTAATCATTGTTTATACAATTAGTAGAACTAAAATTTGTTAATAATATTATTATTATTTGAAGTACAAATGTCATCTTCACAAGACACAATAAAAACTGTCCCGAATTTGTATTAATTTTGAGGAACACGACTCCAGTTACGTCATATTTTTCTTTGAAGAGATTTTCTTCCCCCCCTTCCCTTTTTCGGGGAAGAAAAATATGACGTCACTGGAGTCGTGTTCCTCAAAATTAATACAAATACAGTTTTTATTGTGTCCTTCATAATCTTTTTATTATTATATTTTATATGTTTAATTATATAATTTTTAAAATAAATATAGGTATAACATCATTGTATTATTTATTTCCGGGGACAACAAAGTTTAAAAAGTTTAAAATTAATAAATCAAATCCAGTTTTTTAGCCCCGAGGGGTCGAAGGCCCGGTCTAACGAAAATGTTATTTATTCAAGATTTTTAATCTATTATTTGTATAAAATTGTCTGTAATATGATGCTATACATTATTATTCAGGTTGGCTGAGAACTGTTTCTAATCCAGCGGATATTAATCGGTTTTGAAACCATACTGGAAAAGTAATTCTATACGTTTTATCGAAGATCGAATCCTTAGAATTATGAAATATTATCAAATGTTTTATTAATGTTAAAGTGTCAATAAATGATGGATTAATTTGGGGGATAAAATAAAAAATTATTTTAGAAGTAACATTTATTAAATAAATATATAATGCATTTATTATTGCTTTGTGATAAAAAAAATACAAAAATTTTAAAGAAAATTGTTGATTTACAAAATTGGAAGATTTTTTGAATAATTTAAAAATAATTAAAAGCAAAGCTTTTCAACATTAAAGGATTTCATGTTTAATAATCTTATAATGTTAAAATTGTCCTAATAATTCAAACTTTGTAGAAATATTTCTGTAACTATAAGGTAAGAATAGAAAATGTATAAAAAGTCGGGTATAGTCCTTTCCACGACATCCCTCCATAAGGAGCGATTCTTCGTATTTTTAAAATGGCTTTTTATAGGTTATTTTAGGTTAGGCTAGGTTATATTGTGTTAGGTGATTGTCCCACAGGGTTAGGTAATTGGCCCCGCAGGGTTAGAGCCCCCCGCAGGGTTAGAGCCCCCCGCAGGGGCTAGAAATAGGAGAAAAGCTACTGTGAAAAATACGAAGAATTGCTCCTTATGGAGGGATGTCGTGGAAAGGACTATACCCAAAAAGTCTGTAAGTTCTTTTTTTATTTTCTAGAATTCTAGAACTCCCATTATCATTCTAGTTTCATCAGATATTCTACATATAATATATACAAAAATTCAAACCAAGTACAGAGTTATGATTCTGTTACCCAAAGATTTTCTCTTATGTATTCATCGCCCATTGTCTTATCCTGACAAATTTTAAACCAAATTATGATAAAGCTCAAATATAACTAATGCAAATTATAACTATTAATACAAAAATTTTAATAAAACAAGTAAAATTGTGAGCATAAATAGCACAACAAAAGTAAAAACACATTAATCCTTAATTTGTCTTGTATACAAAGTAATTAATATATAAAAAAAAATGTAAAGCTAGACAGTGAATTAAAAAGCACAGAGAGTGATGTACTTTGTCATATTTCTTGTCTTAATTTTCTGAACTGACATGGGCACTTGGTGAAAAAGTTATGTTTTGATTAATACAGAGTAACTGAGCTACTTAAAAAAAAAATGATTAAAAATTACAAAAGAAACTTTTATAAGCAAATTAATAAAAAAAATAATAAAGTAAAGTTATATAGTAGCTTCACTACTTACAAAAATAAATTACAAAAAAAGACTAGTTTTCCTTAACTGATGTATACAAAAATACATCATAATTTCGATCCATTTGTCTAGCTGATTGTATTATTTGAGTGGCCAATATCAATTTGGGGATGTGTCAACTCTAGCCTCCCCTTCCTGCGGGTCCTCCAGGACTGAAAAAGATAGATAGATAGATAGATAACTAGTAAGATGGATAGATGATTTGTCAGATAATTAGATAGATAGATAATAATCTGCTTTTTCTACGGGTTCTTAATAATAGATAAAATAGTAAAATATAATGATAAAATATAATATGATCGGCCAATATGGTTCTTCATAACAATGTAGGTCTTATAGGAAATTACGAAGAGTACCTAAAAATCGTAATCTATCTGGATTGATTTAATATTACTTGGATATAATGTTATTATTATGTTCTCTAATAAAACGTACTTGTAGCTGGCTAAAATAACTATGATTCCTCCATTCATTACCCCCATCCTTTCCTCAACTACTGAAATAAAGAACCGACCCATAAATGTCAGGGAAAATAGTAACCTAAATTGACAATTTTCCATCTGACATTTTAATCAAAATCCACGTATTTTCTACATCCATTTAATCACCTGAAATTGTTGAGAATATTGTTCATCGTTTTGCAGATATTTAAGTTGTTCAAAAGTTTCAGAATTTTCATTATTTTCAGTTTCTGTTTGTTCACTGTTTGTTGATTGACTAGAACATTTTTCTCTAAAATAAAAAGCAACTTAGAAATAATTTTCTCAAGATTAAAAAATTTAATTTGAAAATGAGAGGGTAGTTTTTCGTTTTTTTTAATTATTTTAGGTCGGGTAAGGTTAGGTTACAGGGGTTACAATAAATCTCCGATCAAACTAAACTGGTATTGGCTTTATGATTATTATTTTGTTATTCTTGGAAAAATTTTCATGATACGATACGCTTCATTATGTTTTCCGTATTCCTCTGACGAGGTTCTAATCCTGCGGATATTAATCGGTTTGAAAGCCATACTGGAAAAACACTTACGTTTTGTGACTATTTTTATCATCATCATTATCATGTTGGGGGTTTTCAGAATCTTCATAAAGTCTTTGGGCTCTATCCTCAGACCTATTGATAAAAAACCTTATAATGAAGTAAATGGATGTTTGTTTGTCTGTCTGTGTGTCTGTGTCTCTGTTTGTTCCGAAGGATCTCGCTAACCGCTGAACCGATTCGGTTCTCCTTAACAGTGTAGCTTCTCATAGGTCCCGGGAAGGTTTATAACTATTTTTGGGGATGGTACCACCACCCTCCCAAGAGAAATTGCCCCTAGAAAAAAATTACCCCTACCAAAAACAAAATTATTTTAATTTTTGAACTAAAATAAAAAATGGGGGGGGGGGCACTTTTTTTAATTAATTTTTGATTAATTCTAAAAAATAAGTGGAGTAGGGGTTTAAGGGAAATAACCAGATTACCTTTCATCCTCTTCTTCTTCTATGTCGTCTTCGTGTACCCAGGTGGAGGCCTTTCTACCTCCCACCTCCTTCACCTAAATAGATAGATAGATAAGTTTTCGTGTACCTAAGTGGAGGCTTTTCTATCACCCACCTTCTCACCTAGATAGATAGATAAGTATTCATGTACCCAGGTGGAGGCTTTTCTACCACCCACCTTCTCACCTAGATAGATAGATAGGTATTCATGTACCCAGGTGGAGGCTTTTCTACCACCCACCTTCTCACCTAGATATATAGATAAGTATTCATGTACCCAGGTGGAGGCTTTTCTACCACCCACCTTCTCACCTAGATAGATAAATAGGTATTCATGTACCCAGGTGGAGGCTTTTCTACCACCCACCTTCTCACCTAGATAGATAGATAGATATTCATGTATCCAGGTGGAGGCCTTTCTACCTCCCACCTTCTTCACCTAGATAGATAGATAGATATGTATTCATGTATCCAGGTGGAGGCCTTAATATCTCCCACCTTCTTCACCTAGATAGATAGATAGATAGGTATTCATGTACCCAGGTGGAGGCTTTTCTACCACCCATCTTCTCACCTAGATAGATAGATAGGTATTCATGTACCCAGGTGGAGGCTTTTCTACCACCCACCTTCTCACCTAGATACATAAAAAGATAAATGGTGTAAAAAACCATCCTTGCTAATTTGGCATAAAAACTTTGGCATGACCAATCAAACTCTATTTATTATTGGGTCTATCTACAAGATTTCAATCACTTTAGACGGGTTGATCTTTTTTTTTTAAAGACAAACCCGTCTTAATATGTAATAAAATATTCACTCTCATTGTAAAGCGAAATTCTCCATAAGGGCTAGGTCTTGAGATATGGTGCTATGGAGAAGATGAAAATTCAATATTGTTTTCTTTTTGTCATTGTTTGAGAATTAACTAAAATTTGAACCAAAATTGTAAGGTTTATAAAGGAATTGTGATCGATGTGTTTTTTAACACCCTTTCTTTAATTCCTACAATATATAGAAATTGATTATATACCTGAATTAAAGATCGTCTTCTTCTCTGTTCCTCTAAGCTTTCTCTTCTAAACCAGGGGGCGTGGTCTCCTCTACATCCAGTCTCCTAGGAAATAATTAGGATCAAATAAATAAGAATAATTATGCCATATAAAAATGAGAGACATAGAGCTTTCTAAATCTTTTATGCATGACCCTTCACATTACAATCATCTTTGCTTTGTAAGATCTACTGACTGACTATAACCAACAAACCGACTATAAGACCTACAGACTGACTAAAAGACCTACAGATAAACTGTAAGACATACAGACTGACTAAAGACCTACAGATAAACTGTAAGACATACAGACTGACTAAAAGACCTACAGATAAACTGTAAGACATACAGACTGACTAAAGATCTACAGATAAACTGTAAGACCTACAGACTGACTAAAAGACCTACAGATAAACTGTAAGACATACAGACTGACTAAAGACCTACAGATAAACTGTAAGACATACAGACTGACTAAAAGACCTACAGATAAACTGTAAGACATACAGACTGACTAAAGATCTAAAGATAAACTGTAAGACATACAGACTGTCTAAAGATCTACAGATAAACTGTAAGACTTACAGACTGACTAAAAGACCTACAGATAAACTGTAAGACATACAGACTGACTTAAAGACCTACAGATAAACTGTAAGACCTACAGACTGACTAAAGACCTACAAGCAAACTAAAAGGCCTGAAGACTGACTATAACAACTACAGACAAATTAAAAGTAAAACATACCGAATAAAATACAAAGAGACCAACTATAAGACCTACATGACGACTAAAAAACCTACAGACCGACTAAAAGACCTACAGACTAACTATAAGAACTTTAGACCGACTTTAAGACCTAGAGACCAACTGTGTGACCTACAGACTGACTATAAGACCTACAGACTAACTATAAGAACTTTAGACCGACTTTAAGACCTAGAGACCATCTATGGGACCTATAGACTGACTATAAGACCTACAGACTAAAAGTAAGAAACTACACAAGCTACAGACTAAATATCAGATCGACAGACGGTTATAAGACCTACTGACTGATCAAAAGACCTACAGACCAATAATAAAACCTACATGACGACTAAAAAACCTAACGGCCGATTAGAGTATTAAACTATCCTTATTCTCTATAGCAGCTACTCTTTATATAGTTTAAAAATTTATTCATCTTTGTGCATTGTTTATTAACTGGTTCATTTGGTAACTGGTTATTTGAGTTTAAACAAATAAGTCATGTTTTTATTCAAAATAAACAAATTTTTGACATATTCAACAGTTAGGGAGTTGAATCCATTTTTATAGAAGCAGAAACATAATCTATGATTATGGTTTGGACCCTATAAAACTGTAATCTACCCTTCCACTTTCCCCTCTCTTGGTGAAGATATCTTCAACGCCGATACGATTTTTGAAATGTAAGATTCCACTTTCAATAGAGGCGAAACTGGAATCATACATTCATGTTTACATATCAGCGTATTCATAAACATTGATTTCCTTATTTATATCGACATAATAGTAATGTATCATTTTACTTTCAATAGAGACAAAACTGGAATGATACATTCAAGATAACATATCATATATTTAAATCGACATAGTAGAAATTGTACATATTAGTTAGTTTTTTTTTATATTTTTATTAGTTTGAAGTTTTTAAGAAAAAAAGGACCTAAAAATAAAGGTTGCTAACACTTAACAATCAGGCCCATTTCCGGACCTTAGTAGTTTAATCCCCCCCCCCCCCACATATCATCTCAGATCCTATTAGAGTTAGATGGCAAAAAAATTGTGCATGTTCCCTGTTAAATAATAAATTTCCGACTTTAAGTGAGACAAAGTCATTTTTTGCTTACTTCACCCTTTCATTTAACAACTTTCTTTTTAAGGTTAATTAAAATGTTAAATGGATGTAATTTCCTTAGTTTTGAAGCTAGAACAATTTTTTCAGAAAATCTTTATCTTAAAGTAAATTTTATATTAGAAATCTCAAAACATAAATTTTCTTATTCGTTTGCTTAACAACTTTGGGCACTTTTACTGAATTATTTAATATCTATAATACAAAGTAGAACGATGTCTTTCTGTCTATCTGTCTGTCCATCCGGCTGTCCCTTAAGATCTCAGTAACAACTGAACCGATCAGATTCTACTCTTCAGGGTATATACCTATTGGTCCTGTTGTGGTTTTAAGCTATTTTCTTGAGGGGTGGGACAACCCCAACCCCCCAAAAAATGAAAATTCCCCCCCCCAAAAAAAATATTCTGGTGATGCTCATAAATTATGGGCGCAGCACCAGAATTTTATTTTTTATTTTTTATTTTTAAATTTTTTTTTAAAAATTACCTCATGGGGCAAAGCTCCTAGAGGCTAGGGGCGAAGCTGCTAGTACTTAATAACCTAACCATTCAAAATCCAATAAAAGTCCCCAAAGTTGTTAAGCCAGCCAATAAGAAAACGTTATTGTAAAACTTTGGGGACTAGTGTAATAAACAGTCCATTGTTCACCTCTCTCTATGCTAGTTCCCAAAGTTTTACAATAACGTTTTCATTTTTGTTTGCTTAACATCTTTGGGGACTTTTACTGAATTTTAATTGGTTAGTTAATTTAGTATAGTGTCGAAACGTTTCAACCACTGATGGCAAATTACAGTAGGGGTATTTTTGGGAATGTACATCTTTTATCGGCTATTGTCTTAAACCCATCAGATCCCTGGTGGCGATAAACTTGAATTAAAGTACCTAGAGGTTTTGGACCAGCTAGGAAGGTAATTTCAGTCCAATGTTCCCTACCTCCCTGGGTACAATAAAAGTTGTATACAGGGAGGGAAAAATGGACGAAAAATTAAATAAAGTCTGTCTATAATAACATGAGAAAACAGAATGAGAAGGACAGTAGCACCCTGTAATCGATATCAGAAAGTCCTGAATGTCCATTTAAAACATTTGACGAAGCTTTTTATATCATCTATAATACAAAGTAGCTTGATGTCTGTCCGTATGTCCGTCTGTCTGTCCCTTAAGATCTCGGTAACCACTGAACCAATTGGATTCTACTCTTCAGGGTATATACCTATTGGTCCTGTGGTGGTTTTAAGCTATTTTCTTGGGGGGTGGGACACATTGGTTGATGAAAACTGGCATTGTCAAAACTAAACAGCCAAGATTAGTTGTTTATTGCATCTGTTTTTCCAGTTTTGTTAGTCCTGAAGGGGCGAAGGCCCAGTCTAACAAAACTGGTGTTCATATTACAACTTTTTACTTTACTATTTGTAGAAAAATGTCTATAATACAATACATTATACAATATATGGTTTAAGTATGGATTAGACGGGTCTGATCCAGCGGATATTAATTGGTTTCGTAGCCATACTGGAAAATCATAAAAAATCATGGACAGAAAGTGAATTGTAGAGTACCATCGCATTTTATTCTTTTTTAGTTAGTATTCGTATTCAGAGAGGGAGGAGACAACTGACTGCTTATTACAATAGTACACAAAGTTTTACAACAATGTTTTCTTATTCATTGGCTTTGGGGATTTTTACTGAATTTTGATTGGTTGATTAAATTGTGTTTATAAACGTTGGAACCACTAATTTTAATCTACAGAAGGGGTTATTTAGAGCGTCATCATTATGGATGTGCATTAATTTATCGGCCATTGTCTTATCTCTTTATATCCCTGATATGTTTCATAATTTTATTTGTTAGCTTTACTTAAAGGGACTGTGAACGAGAATATTTCTCATCAGATTATCAAACCTTAACATCATCTCATTAATATAATATCAAATATAGGGCAAAACTGTCTCTCGTTCTTTTAAAAACGGCTTTTTCCGACGATTTTTACTATGTCCAAGTTTGGGGAAAAAATTTCCGGACTATATAAATGTGCAGTTAATTGTCTTTTTTTCCTTCTATAGCTAAAACTAAACTTTTTAACATAGTTCTCTATTTTTCCTAACGGTTAAGCTGACTTTTAACAATATCCTTGTTGTAAACCAATGTATAGTTACTTAAAAATTGATAAAATAAGTAATATTTTTATTGAAAACCAAATACAATAACAAAGCTAGAAACAGGTTATTTTATTAGTATCCAAGTAACTTTAGATGGCCCATCTCTCGCCCACCTTTAATTACAAATTTGTAAATAATAAAGGTGCAATATTTCTTTATAAACCAGGAATAAGGTATAACCAACAAGGAAATTAATTCGAAAATTGATTTGGGGGGCAAAATAACGCAACCTTTATTAAATTGCCTATTTCAGCTGTCCTTGGGGGGCAAAATTTGTATTTCACAATCGAGAAATTTTAGGGTAATTGCGGCATTCTCTTAATATTAAGCTCTATTTGTAAACAAAAAGCATATTGATTGCAGACAATAGTTTGTAGGAATAATAAAGAAAGACTGTCCACAAGCAGAAAAAAAATTTAAAGAAAATTTCATGTTGAAATCATCATGATCAAAATTCTGACCTCTAACCATTAAGCTATTCTACACTTTTTTTTGTGCTCCTTTAGTGGCGACTCTTTTAGTTTTCTTTCCCATTTTTTGCATCTCAAAACGCTATATATGTACCCAATTTTAGAATATTTAGAGGTTAAAATTTTCAAAGGGCTTTGATCGCCATGCTGTCATATAAACCTGTCTATAATCAAACAGAAAAAAAAGTTTAGGAATATAGTTAAATATTTTTGTAATTCCTTTTTTTTCATTTGGATACACCTTACAAAAAAATTCTAGTTTTAGAGATTTATTTTAATAGAAATAATAAATCTAGATGGTCAATCTGGCCTTTCAATCTGTCGAACTGTAAACATTTTTGTTTATTTATACCTTTATACGAACAACAAAAATGTTATGTTTTACGCTTCATATTATACAAGGGAAGAATTTTTTACATGATACATATACCTAAGCATAGCGTTATCCTAAAAAATGTGTCTTTTTACAGCAAACTAAATAAAAAAATAACTGCCCTTTAACTTTTGCATCAAAATATGTACACTATCTAACCATTTATTGTCTTGTTGTTTCTTTCCTTTTTGCCTATTGTCTGATTTTATGATTATGTATCTCTGTATATCTAATATACAGTATGACCCTCGAAAAAGTATATTTTAGGGTATACAGCCCTTATTTCTTAATGTATCATAAAAAATAGCATATGTCCTTGTACTCTGTACATTTCCACACAAACATATATAAAAATTTTAATTTTACCTCCATTAACACCGGAGATTTTTAGAGCTAAAGTTTTGAAAAAGTGACTGAGAAAAAGAATTTTTTTTTGTTTCCCACTATTTTTGGATGGTTACATTACGTCTTTCTGGTAACTGAAGAAAGATAAACAAAGAAAAACAAGTTAACTAATTATTTCTTTTTTTATTCCACCAAAAAATATAAATTTTTAAAGGCAAAAAATACTACTGAATGAATTGATTATTTGCAAATTTCAGGCTATTTATTTACCATTATTTTTGAAAAGGATTAATTATGACAGTTGCTCCGCCCCCTTTTTTGACATCTCAATCACTTAATAGGGGATTAATTAAGCTTTTTAGACTAAAAAATCATTATAATGTAATTTTATTTTCCTTATACATTAAGTTTTAAGTCTTAAGTATGTGTTATAACATATAACAAAGGCCAAAGTTAAACTTTATCTGAGAGTGATAGGACAATAGCAGATTGGTTATCACACCTTTTTACATAAAAATAAATGGTTTTGCAAGGGTAATTAATATTCCATCGTCCTTTACCATTATCCCAAAGTTAATTAAATCTATAAGGCCTTTGAATCTAATTTATTAAGCCATTTGAAATATATTTAAATCTACTTTTACAGTTTTAAAGAATCCTGAGATAAGAATTACCTTTACATAAATTCAATCCACCTACAATGAAAGCCAAAATAGACAGGCAAAATTTCTGGATTCTATTTTGTACTTCAGTTTGAATTTTCATTGGTTTGAAATAAATGCACATTTAAAATAACCTTTGTTTATTTTTTGTTATTTATGAATCATTCCAGTAATACAGCAAAGGAATTTTTCAACCATATGATTTCTAAAAAGCTATCTTTGTCTTAAGAAATGCAAATTTTATCTCTTTCCTGTCAAAATTTTTACATGTTTCTACCAATAACTTAGCCAGATTGTTCTTCTGCAGTTATTCTATTCGGCAAGAGAGTGTTCCACCTGACCCATCCAACAATCCTGACAGACCAGCAAATGGACAAGTTGATCTTCAACACAAACAAACTGACCATCTATCTAGCACAGCACTTCAAGGGGAGGGTGTTTATTCTAGGACCCTTCCCAAGACACATCTCTCAATGCTGTGGTTTGCAAGAACACTCTGTGCTAGACAGCGAAAATCAGAGAATCTCCATGACTGGTTACACCAACCTCCTTAACCAATACCTACAGTCAAGCCTGATCCTATCTGACAGATGCGAGTTCCTGGTTTACCAGAACATTTTTGGTAGGAACTTCAACAAACACAGCCTAGTTGATGGAGTACACCTTACAGCTTCAGCCTATAAATCGTGTGCCAACTTTTTCCTGGGAGCTTTTTCAGTGGAAACCGAGAAGACAAGCTGATAATACCTTGAAGATGACAACTTTCAACAGTTATCTGACCGCAAAAGGACTGCTGACCAGAAATGACACCGACAACAAAGAACCAATGGAAGGCGCAATAGATGATGCCATCAATCTAGCAAAATAAACTATTGTAATCTTTTTTTTTAACCTGATTTTATTCGTGCTTTTATTCATTATCCTATTATCGTTTTAATTATTTATTTATTTTAATAATAAATTTTAATAATAATAATATTCTATTGGCTGATTTAGAGATGGTGTCTCTAAATTTTCACGATTCTTAATAAGTAAAGAGTTCTATACCTTAATGTTTAAGATCAAAAAGAAAACAAATAAAACACTAAGACAAGTTAACCAAATTCAAGTCAAATCACAACTGCTGCATTGATTTCACATTAAAGAAAGCCTGCAAGAAATACCACGCTTTAACTGCTGAAAGACTGCCACAAGTAGACCCAATGCCCAAAAGTTTTAGGCGTTTTAAAATGACATTTATGTGCAATGAAAATTTTGAAAGAATCTAAATGCTAATGTTAGAAATTTTGAAATTAAACTACGTGGCCTAGAAACAAAATTATAAGCTTATTTTTGGCATAAATTTAGGTTGCCAGTAACTAATTATGTTTTTACAATAAAAATATCCATTTTTATAGTCACAATCATTAAAAAAATTAAGTTTAACTCGTGTTATACCAAGTGTACTGTACCCAATCAGAAGGCTGAATCAGCTAAGCAACCAAACACAGCTGAGCTTGTATTAGTTTACCCCTTTGTTTCCTCTATGATTTTTGTTTACAAATGCAATTTAAATCGAATTTTTTTCATAGATTTTGACTATGAAATTTGGTGTTTTTATTTTAAAAATCTAATCAGTTACCAGCAATCTAAGTTTCTGACAAAGATAAAGTTATAATTTTTTGTCTAGGCGACGTAATTCAATATTGTTTTTTTTTTATGAGCATTGAAAATCTTTCAAAATTTTCATTGTACATAACATGCTATTTTGAAATGCCTATAACTTTTTTGTTATTGAAGCTGAAGACTTTAAATTTGGGGTATTGGGTCTACTTGTGGCAGTCTTTTAGCAGTTAAAACGTGGTATTTCTTGCAGGCGTCCTTTAAGGGTCTCAAAGTTAGACAAAAAAAATTTTTTTTGAAAATTTTTCAGTAGGTGTTACAGATCGACCTACACAAAAATTGGTAAGACCTAGAACTAATCTGTAAAAACCTTTTAACTAAGAATTGTTTATACTTTTCAAATCAGTTGAGAACTTTAAAATAGAGTTAATATTTTTTTCAAAAATGACCAGAGTTGGTGGCGGGGCATTTTCAGGTAATTTTGAAAAAAAATTTAAATATGATTTTTAAGGTCAATTTTTAGGTTTTCCAAAATTCAATATGGGCTTTTTAAGAATTAGGCCAAAAAGTGGGTAGGACAGTGTTTTTTTATGAAAATTTTTTATTTTTAAAGAAAATTTTTGCAAAAAAATTAAAACTTCACATCTTTAAAAAAATGATTTTTGACATAGAAGGAATAGTCTAATCCTTATGAATTTTTTTGTGGATAATCCCTCTAATCTAACCTAATTATGTCTGATTGGCTGTTTTTCATTGATTTTTTTTAGGTTGAAAAAAACGTAATTGGTTTAGCCCCCCTGTGGGGTATTAATCGGTAACGACTTTGAGTCCAATTATATCAAACTTCTAAAAGTCCTAGGATAACCTGATAGTCTTTTCCATAAGCTTTCTAATGGTCTTGGTTTCATTAGAAAATATTTTCTTTCTCCAAAAACTGAAAAATTTCCAGTTTAGCCCGCCCTCACCCTAATGCAAGAAAATTTAACTCTTTCATTTTGTACAAAAATAATTAGATATAAATTTTTGATTAATTGTTTATAAGAAATTGATCAAAGTTTTTGTTTATTAGGCTTAAATACCAAATCATGCCTTTTGTTGATAAATTACTTTCAAGCAATCAATCAAAATTTTTGCTATTATCCAAATCATGGTAATTTTACGAAAAAATACTTATAATCAATCAATAAAAATTATTGCTAATTTGGCTCATATACCAAATCATGCTGTATTATGATAAAATACTTATAAGTAATCAATTTGATTGATTGATTGATTAGCCATAGTTTTGTATGGTTTTGACCTGGAGTAGGCTGAGACACTTTTCCATAGAAGTAGGGCTTTCAAGCTCCATGTTGAAGCACATTTTGTCTTGACTTGCTCTCATGAAATCTACTCTTACCTTACCCTTGCCGAATATGGCAGATGTCCCAAATTAAGTCACGGTAATGAATGAAGCTCTCCAAAGAGGAGCTTGGGTTAAGGGTAGTACTGTAAGTAAGTGAGTATTGGGTATCCAAACTTACTCAATAATCCCCTTCTTACACAACCAGGGGATGATGCATGATTAATGTTGCGAATGAGAAATTAGAGTCAACCTACAGAGAATTGAACTTGAACTCTCACCACTGTAGCTCAGTGTGCTACCACTAAGCATGACACCCCTACTAAGTAATCAATGAAAATTATGTGGCTTATATATATACAAAATCATACTATTTTTTGATAAATTACTTATAAGCAATCAATGAGAATTATTGCTTATTTGGCTTATATACCAAATCATGCCTTTCTATGTTAAATTTCTTTTAACCCCTAACAGTAGGGCCCCTTGCCGCACCTTAATCGGTCGGGGGGGGGGGGGGGGGCGTTCAACGCCCCCCCCTAATTATCTCAGTTCCTAATAGAGCTAGAGAGCTAAATTTTTTTGTGCAAGTCCCCTGTTTGATAGTGAATTTCCGTCCTTTTATAAGTCTAAGTCAACTTTTGCTTCCTTCACCCTTTTATTTTACAACCTTTGTTTTTAGGTCTTTTTTTACTAAAAAATTTCAAACGGCTGTAATTTTTTTATTTTTGAAGCTAGAAGATCAATTTTTTTCCAGAAAATGTTTATCTTTATGTAAATTTTACATTAGGTATATCAAAATATAAATTTCAGCGGCCGCAGCTGTACTTGACAGCTGCCAGCCGCCGCAGTCGGCGGTCGGCGAGAAAACGGCGGCGGATCTTTATGAAATTTTAATACGTTATGTAGACTTATAAGAAAAGCTTAAGTTTAAAATTTCAAGTCTCTAAGTCAAAAATTGCGGCCACAGGAGCCTTTTAAAGATTTCTGGAGACCTGGAGGATCATGACCTGCAGGATCATACCTGGAACCTGAAAGTGACTTGAACTCCTGTATTTCATTTAAGGATGTACTACTAGAGGATATTTTAGTATTTTGGTATGATAAAATGCTTTGTTTTAGTCAAAAAATTATTTTTGCTCTTTACCTGGATGACCCTGCCAGGTTTGCTGGCATCCTGTGCCCGCAAGGATGGAGATATTCGAAAAATTCCAACTCTCAGTTATGTGTCACACCCATACTTGAAAAGTCACGCAGTTTGGGCTCTTTATCTTTCACACACAGAAAATGAGATAGAAAAAACCGGATGGGGGGGGGGCGTTCAACGCCCCCCCCCCCCCCCCGACCGTTAAGGGTTAAGCAATCGATGAAAATTTTGCTCTTTTGGATTAAATCGGCCAAATCTTCAATTTTCGTCATAAACTGCTTACAGGAAGGAAGGGATTAAGGGGGGGGGGAAGTTCTGACCAGGGATAAGGGATGGGAAACCTGACCGAAAATTAGGTCTCAGCCTCCTTTTAAAAGTGATGGGGCAACTTTTCTTTTTTGCCTATAAAATCAACTCATTTCCCCCAGTTCCTCATTGGCTGTAGGCCAATATCCAATAGCCTGAAACTTGCTTTTAGCATTAACCAATTAATTAATAACAAACGCGTCCCCCAGTTCATTATTGGCTAAATTAATTCAACCAAACATAAATTTCTGCTATTAGAAAGACAACAATGGAAACTTTCTGCTTTAGAATGACAACAATATATATGACGTTCAATCACATCAACTTATTATTAAATCTACACATTAATAAATGTCCATATAGCAAAGCATAAATTGAGAGATCGTTTTTTGAAGACTGAGTAGGATTCAACATTTTATACTTTAGAACAATGTGAAAAACTCATGTCTTTAGACAATTTAAAAGTTACATTTCATGTGGAATTGATAACCCATCTAAATGATCACAAATACAAAACTAGTTCAATATGTAAATAAAAGTGTACTGTGTTTTGTTAAAAAAAAAATTTCATTAATTTTGGTAAAAATTATTACACACTTAATTAAACTTTTCTGTTAATATTTAACGTAAAATAATTTTTTTTTTAAATTCTTAATTTATATGTTTGCTATGGAACAATTAGTTGATAGAATTTTACCCATGTACTTATTCAATTCTACTTAATTTATTTATTAAAGCTGGGGAGCTAAAGCGGTGTTTATTTCTATATACAAATTTTGGGGTGAAGTAGATCCCCCCTTAAAATGTTTGAAAATAAATCAGATTTAACCATCTCAAAAAAAACTTTGCTTTAAATGGGGGGGGGGGGGTAGATATACCACACTTTTCTGGGATCTTGCTGAGTCAAGTATCAACTGTTGGGAATATCAAAGGATGACTCCATGCAAAATTTGAGCCGGATCCGGCCAAAACCGGCCGTGAATTTTATGAAAAACCGGTTTTTTCCGGTTTTTAGGGGGTATCTGTAAATCGATTCAGCTGGAGCAAAACCGGTTAGAGGTACAAAAAATTTTACTTCACATGAAATTTAGCCAATGCAATTGCCTACAAAAATGTACTTCATCATCAACTTGATTGGACAACTCTTTCCCCTCCTAATGTCCATTAAAACCTCGGAAACGGCAAAAATCGCCAAAAATCACGCCTTCGGCGGCAAATAACGTCTAAACGGTCAGCCGGAGGCGAATGAAACATAAATAAAGAAATGTCTGCCTCAAAAAGTTGTTCAACATCAAAGAGATGCTTGAAGTCTCTAAAACGACTCCTTCCCCTCCTTTAAGGGGAAAAACTGAAAAAACGTGATTTTCAAAAGTATGCCCACTTCGTGGGTGTGGGGGGCACTGAACCCGTCACCCCAGGGTCACCAAATATAAAGTCTAGGCGGCCCACAATGCTGAATTTTCACCAAGTGAAAGTCTTGTGTCATTATCTCTTATGAGAAAAAAGTTATTAATTAATTAAAATTTCAAATTGTGATTTTTTGATGGATTTCTTTGATGAAATGACAGGCCGGTCAATTTTTAGGTCATTTTTTGCGGTTTTTGGGCCGTCACGCCCAAACGGTTTGAGATAATCTCACGGGACCTTTTGCCCAACCTAAGTCTGGTTATTTGTGAGGTCTAGGAAAAAAAACAGACTTACGCAAAAGATTATAATTATAATCTTTACACAGAAAAATGGCACGAGGTGAGGGTTTGAGGGGGCAAAATGAGCCGACCAGCGTTTTTTGACGGCACACAGCGACGTCGTGCTTCATCCAATCCGGGATTTTTTTTTCTTAGACCTTACAAATAACCAGGCTTAGGTCGGGCAAAAGGTCCTGTGAGATTATCTCAAACCGTTTGGGCTTGGCGGGCCGAAAACAGCAAAAAATGGCCTAAAAATTGACCGGCCTGTCATTTCATCAAAGAAATCCATCAAAAAATCACAATTTGAAATTTTAATTAATTAATAACTTTTTTCTCATAAGAGATAATGACACAAGACTTTCACTTGGTGAAAATTCAGCATTGTGGGCCGCCTAGACTTTATATTTGGTGACCCTGGGGTAACGGGTTCAGTGCCCCCCACACCCACGAAGTGGGCATACTTTTGAAAATCACGTTTTTTCAGTTTTTCCCCTTAAAGGGGGGGAAGGAGTCGTTTTAGAGACTTCAAGCATCTCTTTGATGTTGAACAACTTTTTGAGGCAGACATTTCTTTATTTATGTTTCATTCGCCTCCGGCTGACCGTTTAGCCGTTATTTGCCGCCGAAGGCGTGATTTTTGGCGATTTTTGCCGTTTCCAAGGTTTTAATGGACATTTAGGAGGGGAAAGAGTTGTCCAATCAAGTTGATGATGAAGTACATTTTTGTAGGCAATTGCTTTGGCTAAATTTCATGTGAAGTAAAATTTTTTGTACCTCTAACCGGTTTTGCTCCAGCTGAATCGATTTACAGATACCCCCTAAAAACCGGAAAAAACCGGTTTTTCATAAAATTCACGGCCGGTTTTGGCCGGATCCGGCTCAAATTTTGCATGGAGTCATCCTTTGATATTCCCAACAGTTGATACTTGACTCAGCAAGATCCCAGAAAAGTGTGGTATATCTAGGGGGGGGGGGTGGTGAAGTAATAACGGGATTCTACTTAAAGCCACTAACATATTGGTTCTTTGAAAAGTTTTTATTATATTTTATGATAGGTGAAATCAACTACCTGAATTCTATTCTATACTTTTTTTCTTTGCATTCATATAATAGCTATTTCATCATTGTTCGTTCATAGTTTTCAAATCTAACTACTGCGTCATCCCGAAACTAGTTTTTTAGGCCTAGTTTGAAAATAGGCCTGGAATAATATTTTCTTACGTTTCCCATCCCTTATCCCTGGTTCTGACACATTTGCGTAAACCTGGTGTATAGGCTTTATCTTTGGACTGAGAGGATAGGTTATTAGGGATAAAATCATTCTTATATGATGAATTTTTTTGATAGGCCTCCAGGTTCCGGAGCTCCAGGCCTCCAGGTGGTCTCTCTAAAGGTAAAAATGCAAAAAAAAAATTTTTTAAGAGTTAGAAGTCAGCTTATGAGACAAAATATGTATGTTTTTCTTCAAATATGTGAATAACAATCAAAAAGAAGCATATTTTGTTTTATAAGTTAACCTTTAACTCTTCAAAAAAAATCTTCTTTTTAATTTTTATCTGTACAGAGACCACCTGGAGGCCTTAAGCTCCGGAACCTGGAGGCCTATCCAAAAAATCTTAAATCTGGGAGAAATTCATCATATAAGAATGATTTTATTCCTAATAACCTATCCTCTCAGTCCAAAGATAAAGCCTATACACCAGGTTTACGCAAATGTGTCAGAACTCCCCCCCCCCCCCCCTTATTACTCCTCCTTCTTTTTCTTCACTTCAACCGATACAAGCAACTTTTACTATAAATGTCCATTTATTTACTCCATCCACTTTTAACACACAAATCATACCAAATTGTTCAGTAATTGATCAGTAATTTACCACAAAAATGCACAATTAGATAAGTAATTAACCTTTTAGTGCTTACTTACACGGTGAGAGATTACTAGGGAAATATTAAGATGAAATAAATTGAACAAAAAAATTACAAATATATACAATTGAATTAATTAATAAACGACTTTCTTAAAATAATTTTGATTACTCATTTGATACACTTTTAAAAGTATTTTTTTAAATAAACAAAACAACTTTTATAAAAGGCTCTTTGTATGTTTTGTTTAATCAATTAAGAATATACAACAATGTTTAAATTATATATAAAATCTATGCTTTTTTTCACATTTGACATAATTTTAAACTAGTATGGTACATTTCTATTATGTCGATGTTAAACAAGTAATGGAAGATTACAGAAACATAGATATTAAAAATGTAAACCATGATTCCAGTTTCGCCTCTATTGAAAGTGGAATCTTACATTTCAAAAATCATATCGGCGTTGAAGATATCTTCACCAAGAGAGGCAAAAGTGGAATCTTACATTTCAAAAATCGTATCGGCGTTGAAGATATCTTCACCAAGAGAGGGGAAAGTGGAAGGGTAGATTACAGTTTTAGAGGGTCCAAACCATAATCATAGATTATGTTTCTGCTTCTATAAAAATGGATTCAACTCCCTAACTGTTCAAGATATCAAACTATATTCTTATTTTTATCTAATTTTTTGCTAGATATAAGTAAGGGCTTTACTTTTGAAAATGTAGTATGCATTTTACAAGAAAGGCATTTTTTATGAGAAAAGCGTTTTTTTAAATGACCCGATTAAATGACCTAGTGACCAAGAAGAAAAAAAATTGTAGAATGGCTTTTATGATAAAGTTATATTGACCTGTAAACTAATTCTTCTCACTTTAACTTCTTGTTCTTCTAACAAGACTTCTAGAACCTCGGTATCTTCTGGGTCAACTAAAATTAGATTACTAAATAACTATCTTGTTTTCCTACCAAGGGTCCTACCCCAAACGTAGGAGTCCCAAACGTCGGAGTGGACAAACGCAGGAGTCCAAAACGTCGGAGTCTACAAACGTAAGAGTGGGACAAACGTCGGAGTGGACAAAAGTCATTTAGCAAGTTCATATCCAATTGAGTTCCCATTTAGGAAACTACATCAGTCCTGGAACGGTTTTAGGCCTTTTAAAATAATTCTGTGCATTGTTTTATGCTTTTTTATTGTCCTTCTTTCCTTATATGCTAGATGCATCCGCTTATTGAAAGTCTTTACAGAAATCTTACTTATGCTCCTGTTAATTGATACATCAGAATAGGTACACTTCAGAGAAAGGTGGTGGGGGATGTCGACCCTCTACTTTGATTTTATTTAAAAGAAAATAGAATTTTTTTGGGGGGAGTATTGATTGTTGGGGGCGATTACTATTGGGGGTTGAAAATACCATACCTCAAAGCAGTTATATACCTCATATGGACCTATTAGAAGCTTCACTGTAAAGGAGAATCATATTGGTACAGCTGTTACAGAGACCATAAGCTAAAGACAGGCACACACTCGGGCATCCTGTTACTTTTTTTATAAAGAATTACTTTATTTACCTAAATCTGCGGCGGTTTCTCCTTCATCTGTTAACAAATCCCTGTGTCAAAAGCTTTGTTTTTATTGCTGGTTTTATGCTATTCATATAAAGAAGTTAGATTATTTGTCTGAAGTAAAATATCTCCAAAATGGCTAAGCCATGTGGCTTGAGCTTTTCAGGTAAGCATTAAAATGTACTATCATAGCATTAAAAAGGAAATACAATATAGAAAAAATATTTTTCTTAATTTAGTAAGGAAATTTTAAAAATGTGAAAATTCGACAAATAAAAAATCACGCAACCTTGCAAACGTCATGTATCATGTAAAAGACAATTCTTCACAAATAATGAAACAAAACTGGAATTAATCTAGTAATTTCCATCCTACCATCCGCGGAAAGCTGTCTATTTATACAAATCGACCAATAATTATTTTTCTCGTATTCATTTGAATCCGGTGGATAGGAACCGGTTCTCATGAATACGAAAAAACTATGTCTAGCATCGTATTATATCCAGTTTTCTACGAATATAGAAATGTACAATCATAAGATTAAAACTAGTTTTTTTAGCCGGTGCCTTCGGCACCACGGGGCTAAATTAACTAGTTTTAATCTTATAATTGTACATTCTATATACGCGGAAAGCCGTTTATAATACGATACGAGAAATAACTATTATCAAATTTTATTACACTAAAGATTTAAATAAATGAAAGCTTTTTTCCTGTCGGCTCCTTGTGAAAGTAGGTATCTGAAAATGAATTAATATAAGAGTATCCGTTTATAGCAAAATCAATAGAATGCATAATTTTAAACGTATTATTATATACTAGCGGCTACGCCCCTAGAGGCCTCTAGTGGCACTTTAAATGTTGTTGTTTGTTAAAGTTAATTTTTTATGTACGATACCACCTTATTTGACGTTGAAGTCTCCCCTAAATTAAAAATTTGTTTTGATTTTTTTGTCATTTCTCTTGGGAGGGTGGTGGTACCCTCCCCCAAAATAGTTATAAACCTTCCTGGGAACTATGAGAAGCTACCCTGTTAAGGAGAACCCGATCGGTTCAGCGGTTAGCGAGATCCTTCGCTACAAACAGACAAACACACAAACAGACAGACATCGTTCTACTTTGTATTATAGATAGTAGTGAGGTTTTTTTTTTGTCTGAAGTTTAAATTACTATAAATTTTTAATTGATTGAATTTTTTTTAATGAAACAGTATTTTTTGCAGACAATGTATTAAAGGTTATTATAGTCAACGTTATAAGAGTCAACATGTTGAATAGATCATAGTGACGTGCGACAATTACCACATACCCTAGTTATACAATAGCTGCGCTACAAAAAAAATATAGAAAACGTGAATATTGTGACAAGTAAATTTTTTTCGTTAAATTTGGTTGCTAATATATTTCTTAGATGTTGGTCAATACGTTCCTCCGTGTTCAGGTGAGGGGATTGGGTAAGGTCATAATAGTTATTTCTCGTATCATATCATAAACGGCTTTCCGCGGATATAGAATGTACAATTATAAGATTAAAACTAGTTTTTTTAGCCCCGTGGTGCCGAAGGCACCGGCTAAAAAAACTAGTTTTATTCTTATGATTGTACATTTCTATATTCGTAGAAAACTGGATATAATACGATGCTAGACATAGTTTTTTCGTATTCATGAGAACCGGTTCCTATCCACCGGATTCGAATGAATACGAGAAATGGTATTATTATATTTGCCAACTAGGAAGAATATTTTATAAGAGTATGCGAAAATCTGTCACAATATCCATGTATTTTAAATCCACTGCTACCAATCCGTAACTTACTTTACAATTGTTGCATTTCCGTTGGCTGCGGCCGCGTGCAGCGGCGTCCAGCTATCCTGGTCCCTCTAGATACATAAGGATGGATATGATGTATGGTTTTATTTTTAGAAAAATAGATATTCAATTATCTGAATAGACATACAAATAATTAAAGATGAGATACATAGTTAGACAGAGATATTAAGGGACAATTAGATAGATAGATGGTAAAGTAGATAGAATATATGTTTTTAATAGATAAATTGATGAGAGAGAAATTGTTAGATAGACAGAGAGTTATAAAGATAGATAAATATATTATAGATAGCAGGATATATAGATATATTCAAAGATAGATTTATAGATACATAGATGGATTGATAGATAGACAAAAAGATATATAGCTAGCCATATAGATAGATATGTAGACTAATTGATAGATTAATTGATAAATGGAAATATACAAAATCAAAGATAGATAATAATTCTAATAGAAAAAAATAATTCTTTCATTTTTTCATATCTTATGTGCTAAATTATATTTTGGTAGACGTTTTGGGGGAATTTAAGTTTTTTTTCATCATTGTCTTATCCCTTTCTTAGCCGTGGTCAGTATATGGGTTTGTATGGAGGAAACCCCTAAAAATTGGATCCAAAACAGCGTGAAAATTTGAATAATTATACAGATGATAGATAGATAATCAGGCAGTTATCCTTATTGATAGATATATAGGTAGATGATAAACCGCGACTTGTTGTCGGGAGGGTTCGAATCTCGGCCAAACAACGCCTCATGACTTAGTTCATTAAGTAGCTATGTCAGGTGCGCGACATAAATAGCTAGAGTGGAGGGAATGCTCAAAACAGGCGCAACTTATTACCATGCACGTTTAGGACTTTCAGAAAAAGGTCATTAAATGAACGGGGTTGATAAAATTGATGTAATCGGTTAATGGTGGTCATGGTTGACATATAATCAAAATCCCTTTGTTTTCGATAAACAAAATAATTCTAGATAATTCAAAGTACCTACTCATTTTAAATTTTTTCTCTTAACACAGAAAACACAAGGATGACAACACCCATAAAATTTGTTGAACATGCAAATATGGGACACTGTTTAGTAGGATTTGATCATAGATGAATTACTTATAACATTCTACCTTGTTGTCATAGGAAGCATAATTACAAAAATCAGATGAATAGCATAAATTACTGATACACTATAATCAGTAAATCAATAAATTAACGATAAGAGCTAACCGTTACGGGCGTACCAATCCTATCTATAGAAAAGATTCGTATTTTCTAAAGATAAAATGATAAATACTTTTTTGTGTTTACATTAATAAAGCTTGCGAGCCAATATTGTAATCACAGCTCAAATTGATTATATAGTAGCTTGGTTTATAGTTATATAATATCAAAGTATCACAAAATGATTATAATTTGAGTTTTCTTGTAATTGTAATGTGATTCTACTATAAATATATAACTTTAAAAGCTGCTTATTTTAATATTCAACTATTAGTCATACTATATTATATATAAAAGCATTAAGCGGCTCTGTATTCAGAAAGTGCAGAAAATAGCCAAAAACCATCCCAAGGCTTTAATTCTAAACGGAAATAACCTAAAACTATCCCATGTCTTAGGTAAAACTTCCCTAAAATTAGAACTCGAGCGGTTCAGTAGTTAACAAAATTACAGACAAAAAAAATCTTAACACTATATACATAACTAGCAGCTACGCCCCTAGAAGCCTCTAAGGGCACTTAAGGTTGAAGGGGGAAAAGTCGACATCTTCCCATTTTTAATTTGAGTTTCAAAAGAATTGGTGGGAGGGGGGTGAAGACACCCTCCCTAAAAATAGTTAAAAACCTTCCCAGGACCTATAATAAGCTTCACTGTATATGAGAACAATATCGGTTTAGCGGTAAGCGAGATCCTTCGAGACAGACAAAAACTGCTTACTACTTTATATAATAGGATAGGATATATTTTATAAATAGATTGGTCTAATATAAAAGTAACAGGATATCCATCTGTCTGTGTATCTGTACTGCTAAAACTCTAATTTACAATTGAGATTTTTTATACTTTTGGGGAATTTTATATATTTGAGGAAGTGTCCAAGATCGAGGGTTTGTTGCGATCTTGAGGTTAAATAAATGATTTTGATTTTTTGATTTTTGAAAAGTAACTACTCCCATGAGAAATTTCACCCTGAAAAAGTTACAATTAATGAAAAGAAATTTTAACAATGCATTGTCCATATCCTTCCAGAAAGGTCACAGGATGGCTGTGAGTCTCTCTGTCTGTGTGTAAGATCTCGCTAACAGCTGAACCGATATGGTATGTACTCGAGTACTGAAAGGAGTAAAATCAACCTCAAAAGAAAAAGAGATCAAACCAAAAATAATTTTTTTTACTTTAAAAAAAATTAAAATGAAAAAGTGGGGGATTGATAAATTATATAATGAATAGATACTTAGTTATACAATGTCCAAATTAAAGTATAATGTAATATTCATGCTAAAAATAATAAGATGGATAGATAGATATCTAAATTATATGATGGATGGATGGATATATAGATAGATAGATGGATAGATAGATACTTAGTTAAAACAATGTCCAAATTAAAGTATAATGTATTATTCATGCTAAAAATAAATGTTTGCGTGATACGACGTTCAAAAATAAACTATTTTTAAATAATACTTTCTAAAAGTAGCAGGATGTTTGCAATCTTTGTGTCTGTCTGACAGTTCTTGCTAACCACTGAACCGATATGGTTCTCCTTTACAATGCATCTTATCATAGGTTCTGGGAAGATCTAATACTTTTTCTGGGGGAGGATACCTTCCATCAAGTTCCCCTAGAAAATCCCCACAATTTTAATCTTAGTTTTTTCCTGGGAGGGTAGTCGTAACATTACTCAAAATAGTTAAAAACCTTTCCAGGACCTATGAAAGGCTTCTCTGTAAAGGAGGACTATATCGGTAAGCGAGATCCTTTGGTACAAACAGACAGAAAGAAAGAAAAACATTTTGTTACTTTTATAAAAGGAATAATCTTCCAGGAATCTAAAGCAATGACCTATAAACTGATGTACATCCCCAATGATACACAAAATTACCCCTTCTAAAGATTACAATTAGTGATTGAAACGTTTAAACACTCAATTCAATGAACCAACCAATCAAAATTCATGAAAAGTCCCCAAAGTTGTTGAGCCATCAAATAATAAAACGTTATGAAACCTTGTGGACTAGTGTAAACAGCCCAATGTCCCCTCCCTCCCTTGTTATTCTTGCCTTGATATTTCCCTGTTTATTTCATCAGTAGAAATGATTAATAGCAAGAAATTCAAGTATAATGAGAGATTTCACAATGGGCTAAAAATTTTTTTTTTGTAAAATAAAATGTAATTGAGGGAGGGTATATTAGACTTATTATTCTGGTACCGAAAGAACATCAAATTTTTCGTTCATTTTTTTATCAACTATGATCAATGAATAAAAAGGAATTTTCCAATCATGACCCTTCAGAAATGAAAACAGTAATAGTGTCTGACTATGACGTCAGAAAAAATTTACAATTAACCAATGAGAGGCCGCTATATATTTTACAATTGTGAATACAGGCTTCTCATTGGTTAATTGTTAATTTTTTCTGACGTCATAGTCAGACACTATTACTGTTTTCTTCAGAAATCTTAAACTGTAATGATTTTAGGTGATTCTTTGTCCTTGGTAGGTTTAAAGCTATTTTTTGCTTAACTCTTTCCAGTACCTTACAGAAATAGACACTTTGATCAAATGTCTTTTGTTTAAAAGTTCTAATTGTTCTAATTTTCAATGTCTCTAGTATTAAGCGATTGGATAAAGAAACCAAACGGTTACCCCTCAATATTTTGTCCACTATTGTACCACAGTGTGTTAACTAAGGGCTAAAAGAATTCCCTCTTACATAAATTAGCATACAATGAAGTTTATACATTCACACTAAAAATTATTTCGAAATAAAAATACTTTGCGATAAATAACTATTCTGGTTATCATTAATCGCACAGTGATTCAATTATAGTTTGTCCAAATGACCCATTTGTAGAGCTGTACTTTAATGAATATTTTAATCCTTGTTTTTAGACAAAAATATACTTGATTGTAGAAACGTAATAATAAAGCAGATGATATCAGGAACAAGGGAAAACTTATGTGTTTCTAACTCACTTATTTAATATTTTTGGATGCTATTTAAAATAAATATTCAAATATTTAGATAGATATAGATTTTCCTTACTCTTTAGGTTCATTTTTATGCATTTAAAGTTACTTTCTCAGAGTTTTTTTGCATTATTTAATACTAATGGCTATGCCTCTAGAGGCTTTAATTGGCACTTACGCAATGGGAAGAGGGAGATGGCCTTATTTTTTTATTAAGAAAAAGGGGGTTTATTGTTTCCAGGGGCTTTTTCTCTTAGGAGAGTGGAGGAACACTATAAACCTTTCCTGAACCTATAAAAAGCTTCTAGAGAGTTGCAAGATCCTATGGTAAAAACACATAGAAACACAAACTAACAACCTGTTACTTTTAACATTTTGTTACTTTTAGTATTTTAATGTTATTAATTATCATTTTAGTCCTTGGTTGATATTAACCAAAACTGAATATTCAAAACACACTTTGGCAAAATCACCATACATTACAGCTTAGATAGATAGATATATAGATAGATAGATAGATAGATAGATAGATAGATAGATAGATAGATAGATAGATAGATAGATAGATAGATAAATAGATAGATAGATAGATAGATAGATAGATAGATAGATAGATAGATAGATAGATAGATAGATAAATAGATAGATAGATAGATAGATAGATAGATAGATAGATAGATAGATAGATAGATAGATAGATAGATAGATAGATAGATAGATAGATAGATAGATAGATAGATAGATAGATAGATAGATAGATAGATAGATAGATAGATAGATAGATAGATAGATAGATAGATAGATAGATAGATAGATAGATAGATAGATAGATAGATAGATAGATAGATAGATAGATAGATAGATAGATAGATAGATAGATAGATAGATAGATAGATAGATAGATAGATAGATAAATAGATAGAAAGATAGATAGATAGATATATTACCTTGTTAATATTCGCACCATGTATAAGAAGAAGTCTGAAACAATTTATCAAAAACCTCTTCTCAATATATTTTTAACAATGGACATTTTACAAGAGTGGCGGGTTCTAGAGTCTCTTATTATCATAGCGCACCTGATTTATTAGTTTAGTTTAGTCATGCTGTATTTATAAATAGCGATTTCGTCCCTAGAGGCCTCTAGAAGCACTTGGTGGAAGGTGGGAGAGGTATAATAAGAAATAATATTTTAATTATTCTAATTTGCTTGAGATATAAGCAACAATGCAGTAGAATATTTTTTCCAGTATGGCGTCGAAACCGATTAATATCCGTTAGATTAGCACAAGTTCTCAGCCATACTAAAAAATCATACTAAAAAGCATCGGGTTTAACAAAACTGGTTTTAATCAACTGATTTTTAATTTTAATATCTACTAAAAGCTGTTTATTATACAATGCGATAAATAACTATTCTTAATTGTTTACTTATAATGCAAAATTTTCTATAAATATTAATAAAAATTACATTTAAAATAACTGAACTGTTATTATACTGTTTTTATGACTACGGAACCCAATAAACAAAGAGAGAGAAAGAAAGATAATGATAAGCGGCGAGTCCTTTTTGCATAAAGATATTAATATTTTACAAGTCAACAATGTATCTACAACCAATACAAAGCTTCCTAATCTTGCCAAAACTAGAATTAACACACAATGACTTTATGCAGGGTCGGACATTAGACTTTAAATTTTCATCGTACCCAAAGTTTCCTCATGTGTTAGCTTAAAACTTTGGGTATTTTGCAAATTATGAATGGATGATTTAAACCAACAGTGTCCATAAGTGTCAACCAATCATCAAAATGACGAAGCCTAATCTGTCCCACTTTTGAGCAAGACGATTCCTATATGACGTCATATAAAGGGAAAATAAAAAGGAAAGGGGGGGGGAAGAAAATCTCTTTAAAAGAGATGGGAGAAAAGGGAATCGTCTTGCTCAAAAGTGGGACAGATTGGGCTTCGTCATCAAAATTCTCAGAAGTGTAGATTTTGTTTTCCGTCCTTAGTGTTGTACAGCAATTTATCGTCCATAGTCTTATCCCTGAAAACTCATGATAAATTAGATAAATATAGAAAGTCCTAGGAAGGGATTGGACATTGGACCGTAAATTACACTGGTACCCAAAGTTTTATCTTCCTCGTTCGTTTAAAACTTTAGGGACTTTTTAAAATATTGTGATAGGATAGTTGTAAACTATTAGTGCAAACTTTAAAACCATAATTTTAATCGACATAATAGGTGAATAGGGATGTATATCAATTTATCGTCTATTGTCTTATCATTTAAGATGCGTAAGGTTATAGGCTTGGATTTTGGTAACTTTAACGAAGAACAAGTAGACATCGTATTCGTAACACTATAAACCTAACAAGGATGATAACCTCTGTAAGTAGCGAAACACATAAAAATCAAGGATTGACAAAGTGAGTTATAGAGAAGATATTCAGTGGAAAGGGAAAGAAAAAATAGATGGTAAAGATAGATAAGAGATAGATAGATGAAATCCTTATCAATGACTGTCAGACTTACGGAACAAGTAAATTGTATGAAGATGTATTTTGTTAAGAGATATCTTCACAAAAAAAAACAGCAGTCTATCTTAAATAGCAACCGAGAAATATACAGTTTCCAATTGCGTTACTGACTTAAGGATTGAGTACTAATGAGAATCTTCGCCAATCAAAAAACCCAACTTTACATATTATAGATAGATATACCTTAGTTTGTAAAATCTTTTTTAATAATTCATTTTTCGAAAATTCAATCGTTCAATCAATTATTGCAATTATAAACTAAATTTTTCTTGTTTTCATAAATTCTAAGAGTTTTTGTTCCTTATGACAACAATGTTCTCGTCCAAAACAGCCTAAAAAGAAAGAATAATTATTTATCGCATCATTTTATAGATATAAGTTTTCTGCAGATATAATTAAAAAAAGATTAAAACCAGTTTTATTGCCCTGAGGGCCGAAGGTCCGAACTCACAAAAATGATTTTAATATTCGTGAAAATTTTCTGTATTACGATGCTAGCATGATTTTTAAGTAAGTCTGAGAACCGGTTCTAATCCAGTGGATATTAATCAGTTTCTAAGCCATTTTTGGTAGGGGGCTAATAAAGGGACAGTACAGATTTTGGGCATATGAGTTTTTATTGCGTTTAACAATAATTTTGAAAAAGTTTTCGAAAAGAAAGTCTTTAATTTTTAGTGGTTATTTTCTCCCTGATATTTCATATCTAAAAAAGTTGAATTTTTGTATTTTTAAAAACCCTTCTTCAATACTTTACACCTAACAAAACCAAAATTTGTATTTCTTAAAATGTAAAAAAAAATATTTTACCTGATGTAACGCTGTCATACCAGCCATGTTAATTCGGTTTATATCAATATCTAAATTAATTTTTATATTATATTATTTTTAACAATCACGCAACCTTCCATCTATTAAAAATAGCTGAATACAAAAGAGATCAACCACTAAACTAGGACATTCATCTTGAAAATCAGCTAAGAAAATCAAACTGTTTCTGACGGACAGTCGGACGAATTATTGAATCATAGAGTATTGTTGCTATTAAAAAATAAAATTACTTCCATAAATTTATAGACTTCTTTACATTTAAAATCCAGATAAAGATATTTATTAAAGATTGAAAACCTAGCCCTACGGGGCTCTAAATAAAATAAACTCTTACCTAAACTTGCTCTGCGTAGCATTGCTATAATTGCTTCTCCGTCGCTTTCCTGATTATCAATTCAAATATTTTATATTTAATAACTTTTCTACCGATTGCGATTAAATTAATCTATCTAACATGTTAAAGATAAGGGAGTGAGGCATTGTGATTTAAATTATATTGGTAAATTTGGGTACTTTTAATAAGTCTTGATTTGTTTGTACAAACTATCATTCTCCAATACAAAATATGTACTGTTTGTTACTATTATTTTATGGTCCTAATTATTCCTGCCATTTCTTCTTAAAATGATTTTCTTTTATTCAACGTTTTATAGATTAATAAGAATTAACCCAATTAAAGTCTATACTAAAATTTGCGAAAATATTTCTAGAAAATCAAGATTAATGTTATTTGATTTGATTGAGAACATCGCTGAGCTTTTGTTGTGTTTCCAATGGAAATGATTTTCCAGAATGGTTTCGTAACTAATTAATATCCGGCGGATTAGGACCAGTTCTCAGCCATACTGAAAAATCATGTAGAGCATGGCATTACAGACAATTTTCCACGAAAAATAAAATAAAATTAATACTCGTTTAGTTAGTTACCTTCTGGCATCAGGGATAGCAAAACAGATTTTAATCTTATAATTTTCAATTTCAATATCCGCAGAAAGCTGTCTATAAGACAATGCTATAAAAAAGCTATTATTTATTTTGCAGTAGGACGATGTACATGGTTACAATAGAAATAGAAGAGTAGAAGAATATTCTGAACCCTTTTTTCATCAAATCTAAGAGAGAACATTCCTAGCAGACAAAAGTATTGTTTACTTTCGACTCAAGCTGATGTGGATTCTTAAAAAATGATAGACTCGCTATTCGATAGTGTGGCAAAATTATTTTTGTGAAAAATCATCCAAAAGCACATTAAAAATCTACAAAAATTAAACAAAATCATATGTTAATAACCCTCTTAAGATTTTATTTCATTTTTGTAAATTTTTTTATTCGATTTTGGAGGATTTTTCACAAAAATAATTTTGCCTCACGAGCGAGTTGCCAGCCTAACTTTTTTTTTAAGAATCCAACTTTGTTTCAAGCTTTCAAATTGTAAACGAAATTTTTGGGCAATTAATTCTGATTCCGCAAAGCTTTCTACTAAGAAAATATACTGTTAACAGCTGACTTTTATGTATGTATGAAATGAAAAAAAACATGCCTTCGTAGGAAAATGTGTACATAATTTCAACCAATGAGATCCAATGTAAATTCCGATGCGATTCTCCTATTGGCTCAATCAGACATTCCCTCTCTTTCTTAGTACCTTTATATGGTTACTAAGTTAGTGAAAGAATATCTGCACATTATTCTGAATGTCCCTAATTCATACATCCTGTTTTATTAAGTTGTAAAAGGTTGCATTTTTTTTGGTGTAATTCAATAGGCTGATAGACAGACCATGTTAAAATTAAGTGCTGTTGTTTTATCAACATAAGATTAGCAAAGTATACATATTTAAGCTAACTTAGGAAAAGGTATCATAACTTAACTATAGAGATAATGTAATTTTTAGCTGATTAATTTCTGCTGGATTAGAACCGGTTCTCAGCCAAACCTAAAAATCATGTATAATATTGTATTCAGACTATTTTCCACGAACATTAATATGAAAATTTAAGATTTAAACCAGTTTTCTCAAAAAAAAGGACGAAAATTAGGTTTTAAAATTTATAGAGGGGAGGGTATGGGTTAATTGGGTACTTTGAAGTACAATTATTTTTGCCAGCTGAGAATAAAACTTTATTAGAGTTCATAAAATCTGGTCTAAAATCTAAGCTGTTATATATCAATTAATTGAAGATATCGCTCTAAAATCCTAAATCACCTCTAAACACAAGTGCACAAAATACAAATGTTTAAAGTTAGACTTAATGTTGATGTAAGTAAAATATGATGTTATGAGGTAATTTTTTCATTATAACTTGAAGTATACTTCAGGTTTAACAGAGGATTTAGAAATGGTAGATAGATAAATTTATGTCTCTTTTTATTAGAAAATAAAAAGTTGCATATTTTGACAATTTTAGAAGCTTATTCCTAGTATAATAAAAAAAATAAGATTTGGTGGTCATTTTTCATTTCTTTATCTGAATATTCTTTTAATTTATATTAATTCTAAATCTTTTAATGTCTCTAAATTAAAACAAAAAGAGGTATGTAAGGGACAATTATATCAAAGACATTGAATTCATAAATAAAACACAAAAACATGTATATTTGGGACATAATTTAAAATTAATCCAGTTGAAATCTAATTGGAAAAGAGAAGTAAAAAATGCTTTATAGATTGAAATACAGACTAACCAACAGAAATGACTAAAGAAACACATTACAAAAAAAAATTTCCAAAAAAGTGTATTTAAAGGAAAACAATATTTGATTGTTTAAAAAAGGGATGTAACTGTCCAAATGAATGAAACTTTGCATTTAGAAGTTTAAATTATTGCTAGAAAAAGTAGCCAAACCTATATTTTGTGCTAAACTTTTATTATTTCTATTCAATTCTATACAAAGAAACATCTCTAGAAACTATTCAATTTTAAATGGTTTCACTGACTTTAGTTATCCTTCATTTTTCAAAAATATGCATGCAGACCACATTTATTAAGTTAGAATTTAATAGCTAATTGTAAAAGCTACCCTGCAGGGTTTGGGCATAAGGGGGAAAAATTTATCATCCAACTTCCCAAATTTTTGATTTCTCTAAACAAAGAGGCGATTGTGCACGCTAGGCACTTTGAGGGAAAGTACAAAAATATACAGTTCTATAAAATTATCGGATCTACTGCAGTTCACGGTAAAATATTGCTGGTAACGAATATTGCTAAAAATTTATGAATTTAAAAGGCTGTTAGCTGCCAAACGGCTGAACATACAGATCATGCCCGAACACTGTTTTAAGAGTCATAAAAAGGCCTACAAATAATCTGGAATAGACATAAATCAATAATGCATAATTATCTCACAGTGCAGAGAAATGTGCGAAAAAGGCCTATTTTACGCGTTTTTTCTTCAGTGAAGCTTTCCCTGTGCATCATTGGATCTTGGCTACTCCAGATTATTTGTAGGCATTCTTATACCACTTAAAATGGTGTGCGTGTATGATCTGTACGTTTAGCCATTTGGCAGCTAGCAGCCTTTAAAATTCATAGATTTTTAGCAATATTCATTACCAACAATATTTTACCGTGAACTGCAGTAGATCCTAATTATCTATTACTATTTAACAAACTTAAAAAGTTAATTAATTCAGATTTTTTCCTTGTTTAATTTAAAAGTAAAAGAATAGTTAGCAGAATCAGACTAAGTTAGCACAGTCAATCCAAAGAATTTTCAAAACAATTTGTTTTAGAATATTTTTAAACTATATTAACTGTGACAAATAATTATCCTGAATTAGCCCCTACCTGTCATATCAGCAGTATTTACTAAATTTTGTTGTTTTCAATTAAAAGACTACACTGTCAATTTTCCAAAGTCCTACTTAGGGCATGGCAAACTTAGTCAATCTTAGGATTATTCGTTTGTTCTCTCTGGAGAGATAGAAGATTAAACCAGGAGCTTTTTGCAACTTAAAATTCATTGAATTCTGTTTGTATGACAGCACGGCATTGCGCGTTTCTACACCCCTAGGGTTGCCAAGTGGATTTCTTAAACAGTGATCTGATGGCTTTCAATAAATGTGATTCTGCATAAAACCTTTTTTTCTAGTGTAATTTTCTAGTTGATTTTATAATTTTGTTTCCATGATAATTCTAATTAACTGAAAGAAAACCTCTTCTATAGTATACATAGATTTTCCTAACAAGGGCAATTATGTACATATGTAGTGAAGCAGTAATGGGCTAATAGTACTTTGAAGGAAATTAACTTTTAAAGGATTCAGCAATCTAGATTAAACCTTTTTAGGAAGATGTTTTAAAACTTCTTCAATTCTTGTAAAAAATATGCGTCTAGACAAATATAATCTAGTTATAGAGATGCTCTGCTACAAATAAAAAAAAAATTTTAGTAGTTTTTAAAAAGTAAGTTGGCCACCCTGTCTGTTGTTAACGCCAGATAGTTGACACAAAGTGTGAAGTTTAATTTACATAAATATCAGGGAGACAGGGATACCATGTAATAATATTAACATTTACTTTGCTACAATTTGGTTTTGTAGCTACAAAAAGAAACTAAAGATGGCGAAGCTGCATAGAAACTTAAATTGCCTAGTCGAGAGATTAAGGTAATAAATATAGAGTGATAAATAGCTATGAATCCATCTTCCCTTTTCAAAGACCTTGTACCATTTTTGGTTTGGGTCTTTGATATCAGCTGAATCTTTCAAAAATGTAAATACAGCCGGATGCCGGCAAAAGAACATTAAGCAAATTGTAAACTAATGTGAACACAAAGACGCCCAAGCTCTTTACTTTGAGGGGGGGGGGGTAATTAGGGGTTTCAGAGTCACCGGTTATGCATTCTTTCAATTTATTCGGCTTATAACTACACTGCAATTGATATCAGGGATTAAGGGACAGATAATTAATAGATTTAACAACTATTAGGTGTTTTGTTTTTAAATCTATGGCATAAACTATACGTTAATGTCCCTAATATTCCTAATATATAGAATAAAAATGGTTGATAGAAGGATAGTTAAAAACACTTAAAAACTTATTCAAAAATGTTATATGTTATTTTAATGAAAAGTTCCTTTATTCCTGAAATATATATAAAGATGTATAAAGATAGTTGAACAACAGTTAGGTCCAAATAAACATTACTGTTTTTAGTAAGACTCTGCGCCAATTTCTCTTTTATAGACCATGAGAGTTTTATAAATCAAAAAAATGAAATTTTCAGCCTATAAGGCTATCCTGAACCATCCTTTTTTTACTTAAAAATAATAATAAAAAATATCTTGTATAAAACTTATGTATACTGAAGTAACAGGATGTCTGTCCATATGTATTTTTGTTCACTCATAAATAGCTGGACCAAACTTTTCACAATTATCAAGGAAGTTTTTCATTGGTTCAGGAAATCTTGAAGCTATTTGTCATGCAGGGAGGAAGGGGAGTCCAGAGGAGCTAGTGAAAAAATAACCCATTGATACAGCAATCCGTTTGTGGAGCTATCCGTAGAAAAACTGTGGAGTGTGAAGTTTAATTTACATAAATCTGTGTTGTTTAAATTTACAAAATCATTAACAAAACATTCACTCCTGTCAAGCAGGGTATGCATTGACTTCAACATGGTGGTGCAAATTTCACAAAATGGCAAATTAGTAAAAGAAATGAAAGGTCCAGTCCAAAAAAATTGATGTACAACCCCAATTATAATAAAAAAACAAAATTACCCCAAATTTTAAAATTATTGGTTGAAAAGTTTTGAGATTATAAACATATCATAGTGAAAATGACATTTTATCTGTCCATCAAGTATTATTTTAGATTTATTTCGCTTGTTGGCTACAGCTAATTTGGACCAGCATATGCTTTAATGGTTTGATGAATGTGCGGAAATGAATACACACTGTCAAGGAGAGGCTATCTACAAAACAATAGGCTAGGCAAGGGGTTGGTTATCTATTAAACAATAGACTTTCAATCATTATGTAAATTTTAACAGGATCTATGTCTATCTCTGTGTATGTACTGAAGGATCTTGCTAACCGTTTATCATGTATCTTTCTCCATTTCAGGTCCGTAGAAGGTTTATAGCTATTTTAAGGGAGGGTACAACCTCCCTCCAAAGATAAACCGCCCCTGGATGAAAATAAAACTGGAAGTTGTTGTGGGGGGGGTGTCTTAACCTCTTTTCGAGGAAGCTTTGTGTTTATCAAGTACAAAATTAATTCCTTATCAGTAATCCTAAAACTAAGCGCAAATGTCGTCTTTTTTGGCTTTCCCTTCATAATGTGACGCAGCATGGATTGTTTATATGCGCCCACGTTTTCCACTTTTGAATGAGATATGAGAGTGTGAAGATTTCGGAGGACAAAATTGGGCCTATCATTGGTCTCATTGAGTGTGAACGACCCTAGTATATCAGGGATTTGAAACCATAAGAGCTTCAGGTCTTTGAAATAATTTCATCAATAAATCTATATTCAAACCTGCTGTTGAAACTTGATGGTTCCTGGTATTGGGGGTTTTGTATGTTCGCCAACTGATCTCGTGAACTTCCCGCTAATTCGGAAGTCCAAGCTCAACCAAAGTGTCATGGTTGAGACAATTTCAAAGTATCTGATGAATAGGCGTTAGCATTCATCAAGAGATCAATAGCATCTAGATTATTGATGCAAAAAAGAAAGAGCTGCACAAGCAATTTCAAAGTGTTGAAGTTTGGAGGAGCTGCACAAGCAATTTCAAATGATTGGAGTTTGAAGGAGCTGCACAAGCGAATTTCAAATGGTGAAAAAAAACATTGACAATTTTTCTGTGAAATAATTACCTAGTGAATCAATATGGTGCTCACTAAAAAGCAGAAAATTGAGCGAGCTATCGCTATTGGCAATGAAAGGCTAGAGGTGTTTGACGAACAGATAAAAGTGTTTTATGAAAATCTAAAAGCCTGCCAAAGTTTTAGTTCATGTGAAAATGTGAATTTAAAATCAATTCGTGACATTTTTAGTGAGGTCAAGGACCAATCTGACCTAATAAAAAGTCTAAAACCTGCCGTGGATACTAGTGAGCTGCGCGAGTTCAAGCGTGATTTGGATGAAGCTAGTGAGCAGAAAACTGTTGCAGATAAAGTTTATGCGTCGTTGGAGCAGTGTACAAAAATTCTGTACTGGCTTGACAATGATTCAGACGACGCGAGGTCAAGCACTGTCGCCAGGAACCTCGACGTCATTGAGAAGGTGAAGATGGACATGGGAGTGCTTAAAATTTCCATGGAGTTGCGCCAAGAAGTACGTGATATGTACCGAAGGCTTAGAGAGATGGAACGTCGTTCATCTAACTTGGATGAGAGTGGGACACCTGCCATTCTCTCCAGAAGTATGTCTGCCGTGGACATTCGGAGTTCCAACCCGCAGTATGGGCGCTGGGACAACAGTTTGTTGCCGTCGTTCGACGGTACTGACACGGATTACCCAAACTTTAAACAGGTCTTTAAAGATCTATGTTCTGGTTATGGATTTGCTGACCAGAGGTTAAGTCTGATGTTGTGTATGGAGAAGGTGATAACCAACCCGGAACTACGCAAGCAAGTGTCAGCGATTAGAGATCATAATGAACAATGGGCGTTTCTTGATCAGATGTTTTTATCAAACACTCGCCGGTTCATGAGGATTTTAACTAAGTTGAACAAGATGAAACCTGTGGATAAACCTGTGGACGTGGTTAGCGCAATTGCTACCTTCAAGAGCATGATGCAGGAGGTAGAAGCCATCGTTGGTTCTGCAGCTAAGGATTACAATCACCTAACTCTTATTCATATTTTTAAAGACAAGTGCCCTGAAAATTTGAGAGACAAAATTATGATGGAGCTAGGTAGCATGAACCAACCAAACATCCAGAAGATTGTAGAACTGCTGGAGAGGACCAGGGGTGCCATGTTGGCCGGTGATATGTCCTATGACAATGGCGCCGGCAAGAGAAATCGTGATAGAGCTGCCGCCGCGCAAGTGTCTGGCCGCAGTGACAATGAGAATGGAAAGGCTGGAAAGGACAAGGCTTCCAAGTGGAACAGTGCATGTCCTGTTGAAAATTGCGAGGATAAACATCCTATTTTCCGTTGTCCCACATTTAAGAAGATGGATGTTGTTGACCGAAAAAAAGTTGTCCAGCAGAATAAGTTGTGTGAACTCTGCTTGTGTGATGGTCATGCTGCTGACAATTGTAATAAATCGGATAAGCTTGGTGTCTGTGGCACCAATAATTGCGACGGTTATCATAGTCGTATGTTGCATGAGGCTAGTGCTAGTGTGAATACAGTCTACAAATCAAGTTCTGCGCCTAGCACCTGTACCTTCCTGCTGCAAATAGTTCCAGTTGTAGCACCTGGCGGCGGCGCCTGCCATGCCGCCGTCATGTTTGATACTGGTGCGAGTCTACCACTTATATCTGAGAAGATGTCCCACAAGTTGAAGCTGAAATCTACCGGCAGATATACAAACATTTCTGTTGCTGACGGTAGTGAATCATCCTGCCGCAATGTGGTGTTCTATCTGAAGGACAGGGATGGTAACTTGAGAGAATTTGAGGCAGCTGTTATGCCTAACCTCGGAGGTGGCAACGAGATGCGCTCGGTCCATCCGGAAACCGCCGCTAAAATATTTAAGATGCCGCCAGAAAGATTTACATATATCAGTGGAGGCTTAGATATCATCATTGGAAATACACATCCTGACGTGTTTCCATCAACCTACCAGAAAGTGGGCCAGTCTATGTTGTGGCGAACCATTTTTGGTAGTGGTTTTATCTGTACAAGTGCTGACTATGGAGCTGGTCAGCAGAAATCTGCGTTTAAAGCTGCCGTAGCTGTTGATAATGAACCGGTTGGTACTACCGTAGCTGTTGATAATGAGCCGATTGGTACTGCCGTAGCTGTTGATAATGAACCGGTTGGTACTGCCGTAGCTGTTGATAATGAGCCGGTTGGTACTGCCGTAGCTGTTGATAATGAACCGGTTGGTACTGCCGTAGCTGTTGATAATGATGTTAGTTGTGCTGCAGTTATTCCTGATGATATTGGTAACGATACTGTAGCCGTTGAGAATATTGTTACGGCGGGTATTGAGCCGCTGAATGATTCGGTTCCAGCCGGACAAGAGCCGACGGGAGTTTCGGTTCCGGCTGGACAAGAGCCGATCAGAGTTTTGGTTCCAGCTGGACAAGAGCCGACGGGAGTTTCGGTTCCAGCTGGGCAAGAGCCAATAAGAAATTCGGTTCTGGCCGGACAAGAGCCGACGGGAGTTTCGGTTCCGGTCGGACAAAAGCCGGTAGATGATTCTAAGTTTTATGACAGTCACACTTTTATTGCTTGCCCTGGTGCTGTCATGAGTCAAGAATCGACTTGGCTGCTGCCAACCTTGCAGCCCGACACAGGGTAAGAGGCCTGCAAATGGCGGGTGGAAATATGGCGGGTGTTGCCGCCAGAAAGTCATTGAAAAATTTCAAACCACACATATCTAATTTACAACATAAACTATTTATGTGAAAATGATCTTTAAAGAAAAAATATTACAAGTTATATATTAAGCTTGTGAAGGGAACCTAAAAAGGTTCTGCAAAGAATAAGTATTCATTATTCAACTAATTTTATTGTTCATATTTAAGCACAAAAATTCTACAAAATTGTTTAGACTTTTAAAGCAGATTTTAAAAGATTTTGTTTCTTTAAGTATGATTTTGAAAAGCAAAAGTCTGTGTGTATTAAGTACAAAGTGATTTTTGCAGATTTTTTTTAGATTGAGAAAAATAGATTTTTTATAAGTATTTTTCGAGGTATTTTTTTTCATGGTTCACGTTTGCTTAAAAAAATGTTATTTCTCAGATTCTCGTATGAGATAATGCATTAAAGTAAAGAACACAACATGTAAAATTATTATGATAATGTTTAAAATATTTCTTATTATTATTTTAAAAAGATTATCGCAAAAAATCAAGATATTTGTTTTAATTTGTAAGCAAATAAAGTTTTTTCTTTCACTCCGGAGGCAAGGATTCCAAATAATCCACGCGTAAAGATTTTTCTTCATTCCGAGAGCAGAGATTCGTAGTAATATATGTACCTAGCGACTTCGGACAATTTTAAACCTTGAGAAAGTATTTTATAGCAATTATTTCCTAGGTACATATATTTTCGTTCATGTTTAAAAATGTAAACTCTATTTTCTATGAGATAAGCATTTATAATAATGAACACGATGTATGATATTATTAAGATATTGATTATTATTTATATGAATATCGCAGATATTAAAAAAAGCGGTTATAAAAAAAAAAATTATGATTAATAATTGATTCTTATTTTATGAAAACTAAGAACATTTTTTTTTAGTAAAAAGCTACATTTTCATATGCCTATTTTTATGCCTAAAATAAGAATCAAATGAAATGCGATAAAATTTTATTCTATTTCATATGCTCAAATTTAATTTTATTGAGTTTAAATTCTTTTCAAAAGTACAATTCATTTTAAAACTTACCTGAAAAGTTTGACAAAAAGGAATAAATGTGTCGAGGTTGCGTGATTCGATATTTATTCTAAGAAAAAATCAAGTATTTTTTTAGCAGATTTTTTAAAAATTATATATGAATTTCAATCAAGTAAAACATTTTTATTCAGATCAAGGAATGATTGAAATTCATATTTAAAGTCTCATATTTTTTACAAAGAAAAATTGGTTTTTTTTATAATTCCGATGAAAATTCTAACGAAGATATTATTATTTTGCTATTCTTTAAGTATTAAAAAGTTTTATTGTTGATTAAGATATTACAGTTCTTATTCATTAGGTTTGAAAAACTTTCTGCCCAAGGATTTTGAAAAATTTTTTCTTACTACTCTTTTTGATGCTTAACAAATTTAGTTTTAAGTACCTATAAATCTTAATTTTCTTGTCTAAGATTTATTTCGTTTTATTTTACCATTATTGTTTACATTTCGACCTGATTTCGTAGGTACTTATTGATTTATTAATAATGATTTATTACCTATTGATTATGAAATGATTATTATTTAGTATAAGTTGTTATATTTACAACATCATGATTAATAGGATTATCTATTTTAGGATTGTGTATGTGATCTTGTGATTGTCATGTGCATGGAATTATATGGTACAAACCAATCCCCATCCTTCTATCCTAAAATGTGAGGTATTATGAGTCCTAGTGAGGAGTATGATATTGTGTATGCATTCACGGGGTTTCATTTAGTTAGGAGCAAAATTGTCACGTTTTCGGGATGTGGCCATTCTCTTGTGATTATGGTGAGTTGAGTTTAGTGAGAAATGTTGCTAGTGCTCAGCGCAAAAAACCTTGAATCTCGTTAAGGAAGTTAATTTGACTTTCAAACGGGGGGTGTGTCTTAACCTCTTTTCGAGGAAGCTTTGTGTTTATCAAGTACAAAATTAATTCCTTATCAGTAATCCTAAAACTAAGCGCAAATGTCGTCTTTTTTGGCTTTCCCTTCATAATGTGACGCAGCATGGATTGTTTATATGCGCCCACGTTTTCCACTTTTGAATGAGATATGAGAGTGTGAAGATTTCGGAGGACAAAATTGGGCCTATCATTGGTCTCATTGAGTGTGAACGACCCTAGTATATCAGGGATTTGAAACCATAAGAGCTTCAGGTCTTTGAAATAATTTCATCAATAAATCTATATTCAAACCTGCTGTTGAAACTTGATGGTTCCTGGTATTGGGGGTTTTGTATGTTCGCCAACTGATCTCGTGAACTTCCCGCTAATTCGGAAGTCCAAGCTCAACCAAAGTGTCATGGTTGAGACAGGGGGGGTCAACCTTTCCTCCAATATCCAATCATAATTGCCACTAGAGGCCTCTAGGGCCGTAGTCGCTAGTACTAAATATAATACCAATTACACGACCACTGACCAGGGTATTGTAACAATTTTTATATAAGCTATGCTCATGAATAAAATTAGCTATCTACGATGTAAATAGTTATTACTTATTAGTGGCCAAAAGAAAGATTCATTAAGTAAATTAGAAACAGCCATTTACATTCACACAAAAACATTACTTTTTGTTTCAGATGAAAAATAAATTTAATAAGTACAAGATTGACTTATAGATAGATAGATGGATAAGAATAGAAAAAAAAGATAGATAGATGGATTTTCATTTTCTGATATTAGATAGATCTATTAATAGATGAATTAAATCGACAGATATGTATCAATATATCATTTATTTGCTTATATGTCCAAATAGAAAACTAACAGGCTAACTTTTTGTCTCTGTGAAGCTTAAGATCTTGGTTACCGCTTGACTGATAAGGTTCTCCTTTGCTGGTTATATGTCGTGATAGGGTTCACAACTATTTTAAGGGAGGGTTAAAGAAAAATCTAGCCTGGAAAAAAAGTTTATCGGCCTTCTCTTAAAACTAAAATTTAAAGTTGATTACCCCCCCCCCCTTAAAGTGACCATAGAGGCCTCTAGAGGGCATACGTACTAGTAAATAGATAGCATTTAGATATTTGTGGATAGATAAATAGATAAAGGATTCATTAGTTGAGGCTGATAAAGACAATTTTCATTAAGATTTTGTGTCTGATAGAGTCATTTCATTACACTTTCTTATACAACACACTGTAAAAAAAAATATTAAACCAGAATAATCAATGTCATAAGCAGCGCAGCAATAATGCACTAACACCATTAGGTAAACTAAACATAAAGACGTTCAGAAATTAAGGAAAATAATACCCACCATCTCTTTTCCCCCTCCAACCTCATAGTTTTACCTCCATAGTTGAAAAAACAATTTAGGTAAACCCTCTTCCGAAAAAAAAACCTGGACGTCCTAATATATTTTTTAAAACAAACCTAAAGTCAAGTAAATAGTTTTCTTTAAAAGAAAAAACATTTTCTAAGAGTGCTATTTTAAAAACTTTTAGCAAAAAGGTTTGACAATATTCAGTATGTAAGATTGTTTTAGGGTGGGCATTTAAAACAGCCAACATTTTGTCAATAAATAAAATGGTAGGTTTGGATTACTCGGAATCTTTAGGGAGAAGACAATGGATGATAAAATTATGTACATTCCAATTGAGGACAATCTTATTTACTCAGTCTCTAGATTAGAATCATCAGTTAATAAGTTTAGACACAGCTAGTTTGAACCAACTAATCAAGATTAAATAAGAGTACCCAAAGTTTTTAAGCTATGGAAATTTTCGGTATCAAAGTCCGATATCTTCCTTGTTGTTTCATTTGTCTGTCTGTCTGTCTGTATGTAATTCTTTCTAGCCGTCTCTGTGATGGTTTAAGCGACCTCTAATCTTCAATTTTTTTCTGGTATTTTTTTTAAATTTCAACAAAATCATGATCCGTATTTTTGGTAGAAATGTTACAACTACTAACATTGTGTAAGAAGACAAAAAGCAATGTTTTTGTCAATGTTTTAAATAAATATATATATATTTATATATAAATACAAAGATATAGATAGATAGATAAATAGATAGGAGAATCTATAGATAAATGGATAGTTAGATAATAGTTATTTATCGCATTGTATTATAGACAACTTTCCACGGTTAGTAAAATGAAAAATTATAGGATTAATGCCAGTTTTGTAAGCCCCAACTGGCCAAAGTCCGGGCTATCAGAACTGGTATTTAATTTAGGATCTTATTTTATTATTCGTGGAAAATGGTGTATTATAGAGAGATAGGTACACAATACATCTTGATAGATAAATAAATACAATTTCTTTGTCCCTTCTTTGACAAAATCTAAATAATATGTTTCCATGAAAATCATAAAATAGTTGCGGATGTGTCCCTAGCATCTAGGGGCTCTTAGTCATAATGGGAGGGAGGGCAGAAAAATAGTCTAAAATAATAAATTATTAAGCCAATTAATAATAATTGAAATAAAAACTTAAAAGAAAACAAAATACAATTAGCGTAATTGAAGAAACACTATTGGTGATAAAAACTGTAAAACATTTTGAGAAGTTAATTTGTTATATCTACCACTTAATTTGGCAACTTTTTAGCTTAACGCATTTTTTGGTATCGTTTACAATCCCCCCCCCCCCTTTTCAATCTAAAGTTTATCTTCTAGTATGTTAGGTAAGGTTAATTAATATTCAAAACTCTGTAAAATTGCCGACATTATAAAAAACAAGAAATTTCAATTTATGAAATAATATATGTTAGGCTTAGTTGAAGATATCTTGAAGAAAAAATTGTCATCTATCTATATATCCCTAAACTATATGAATAAAAGAAAACAATTACATAAGCTAAGCTTGTTTTAGAGATCTTAAAGAATACACATTGAAGCAAAGTTCTATCCTTTGAAGACATCTTAAAAGTAAAAATTGTCATCTATCTATCTATTCCTAAAACTTAGCTAATTTACACATAAATGAGTATAATATCAAAAAGAAGGAGTGCATACGAAAAGGAAAAAAAATTGTTATAAAATAAACAATTTCTATGTCGACTATATTACATAAAATAAAAGTAATCTTAGCTAATTTTAAATTCTTTATTAGATCTTAAAATTTCTTGAATAAAGGATGTATTATATCTATCTCCCAATAAAAACATACTTACATTTTAATACTTGATTTTAGAGAAGTTAAACCTATAACATTGTTCTTAATTTCACCTGTAACCATCATTAATCACCATAATTACATTTTAACACCTGATTTTAGAGAAGTTAAACTTATAATATTTTTCCTCATCTAACCAGGACTCATCATTAAAACATTAAGATGGTATGATATATCATCTAATTTAGGAATTTTATATCAAAATAGCTAAATAAAATTATTTCAAAAGTTCTTTCTGTTAGTTGCTACGCTTTCTAAATTGTACCTAAATTTTACAAAAATCTACAAGCGAAGTTTGAAATTTAATGGATGATTTAAACATCCCTAGATTAACGAACATAGCTAACAGAGATGTACGGACAGACGGGCCTTAATTGTAGAAAAGCTTCGCATTTTAGTAATACTTTTAAATTGTTTTGAAGGGACACTAATATCTTGAAAGAATGGATGTAGAATACTTTGATATTGTGAGATATTCTCGCATACCCTGATGAAATGTTTCTCCTATCTGTCTAATATAAAGATACCCTCTTCCCCCTCGTTTATAAATTTGCCCCAACCCTCCCCTGACCAGTAAGAAAAGTATTGACCAATATCTGAGGTCCATAGTTGCAAGTTCCCCTGTGTCAATATCCACATATTCTATATCCATTATGTTGAAAGAGATGCATTTCCTTGTAAAAAGCCGCCGCGCAAATTTTGACCACAACTACAAAATTGCAAAATAAAATTCACAAGCTTTTTATTCTATTGATAACAAAATCTCATTAATGGGCTAAGGGGGGTGGATGAATTATAGTCTTGGGAGTGAAGGTAAAATGGCGCGCGAAGAGCGGCGAAATTTTTCTATCTCCCTCTCAAGAAAATTTTTACCTAGGAGGTAAAAATTGACATAGGAGTTAATTTTACTCCCTAAATGGTTTTGTGGAAGTAAAAACCAAGATTTTTTATTAAAGTGAAGATAATGGGGTGGGGTAGTTTTTCGTGTTTTTTTTACTGTGTTCAGGCTAGGTTAAGTTGGGGACCGATGAACATAGGCGTCCAAGGGGGGGGGTAATGGGCCATTTGGCACCCCCAAACGATTTTGGGGGTGCCGTAGGCACCCCCAAAATTTTGTGAACAATACCCCCCCCAAAAAAAAATTACCCCTACCTTGGGGGTGCCGTAGGCACCCCCAACGATTTTGGGGGGGGTATTTACCCCCCCCAAACCATTTTGGGGGGGTAAATACTCCCCCCAAAATAGAAAATCTCTAACAAAAAAAATTTTTGCGCGCTTCGCGCGCATTTTTAATACTAAATTTTTTATAAAATTTAAATTACCCCCCCCAAAAATTTTACCCCGGGGGTAAATTTTGGGGGGGGTAAACAAATTTTACCCCTGCCAACAGATTTCAGGGGGGGTAATTACCCCCCCCAAGCAAATTTTACCCCCGGGGTAAAAATTTTGGGGGGGGTAAAAAAAATTTGCGGCGCGCTTCGCGCGCCATTTTACCCCCCCCAAAACCAAATTACCCCCCCCTTAAAAAATTTTTACCCCCCCCAAAATAAAAAGCTTGGACGCCCCTGCCGATGAAGTCCCGTTATAGCGCCGAAGTTAAAGGCCCCGTAGTCTTAGGTCCTCGCAAGGTTTAGGCAAGGGAAAACACAACAGCCCACTTCCCCCCCATATGTCAACTTTTAAAAAAATAAGGTATGGGGGCGGCCCTTGGTTTCAGTGCTCGATAGGCACTTTGAGAGAGAGCATCAATTTGACATTTACTTCGAACGCCGTTTTGTAGTTGTTTGAAATTTATACCAATCTTTTGCCTGTCATATTTTGTACATAAAGTAATTTTTCATTAATTATTTAACTTGTTAGCTAGCTATCCATCTATCTTTCTGTCTTTCTGTTGCTATCTTACTATCTATCTCTCTTTCTGTCTAGTTATCTATCTGTCATGTCTTTCGCTATATCACTATCAATTTATCTTTCAGTCGCTTACTATCTATCTATATATTTTCATATACACTGCTTATAAGTTATTTCAATAACTATCTATCTTTCTAGCTTTCTATCTATCTAATATCAATTACTGACTGTTTCTATCTTCTTTCTATCAATTGCCAATTTCCTCTATAATACAAAGTAGAATGATATCTGTCCGTCTGCCTGTCCGTCTGTCTGTCCGTCTGTCTGTCCGTCTGTCTGTCCGTCTGTCTGTCCGTCTGTCTGTCCGTCTGTCTGTCCGTCTGTCTGTCAGTCTGAAACTCAGAATATCTAAATCAATGAACCAATTTTGCCTCTCCCTTGAATATTTATTAGTCTAAGCATGTACCTGAAGATCTCATCAACGGCTAATATCAAAACCACTAGTTTATAAATTAATAGGTAGTTTTTACTAATTATTTTAGTTTACTAAATCCAAAACAATCTTACGCTTTTATTAAATTCAAATACCCATTCGAACACCCTAACATCAAATTACAGCCAAATTTTAATAGACATAAAGACGTATCCTAACTATGAAGTTGTTTCGCTTCTGTAGTACACTTAAGTATATTAGTGTATATCAAAATAATTAGGCAAATTCAATTTTCTTAACAGATAACAAAAACCCGTTCTTTAGTTGTTTAATAATATAAAATTACAATAAAATAACAGTCTAAGTAAACATAAAGTCTACTGTAATACTAATATAAGAGAAAGGTTTAAGAACCAGCTGTAAAAGGTTGTATTATTCGCGTAGGTGCTACTCTCATTTCAGAGAAATAGGGATAGTTAAATTAGTCCTCTCAAGGAGAGAGCATATAATGGAGAGTGTAAATTAAACTGTAAATTTTGGGGGGAAATATTTTTTCTAGAGGCGATTTTTCTTAAGAGGGTGGTGGTACCCTCCACCCAATTAGTTATAAAACTTCGCAGGCAGAACTTATGAGAAGCTTATATCTGTTCAGCGGTTAGCGAAATACTTCGGTTCAGACTTACATCCTGTTACTTTTAAATTAGGATTTACCTATCTTTAATCCAAGTTTTTTTTCTTTCTTTCTCTTTCAATGAGCAATTTGTCCATTTAGACTAATATTTCTTCAATAATACTATTTCTTTTAGATTAAAAGAAGCTTTGCTTTGGTACTCTTAGTCTATTATAAAGAGGATTACCTGTACAAATGACCAAAGTAGGCCAGTATAAATTGTAATTTACCAATAGTTAATGTATACTGGCCTATTATTTGTCATTTATATTGTATGATGTCACTTTTTATTAGGCACTATAAGCTGCTTCGGAATACCTCCCGTTTAGGTTTATCAAGGATTTAGGGGCACAGCCGCTAGATGATATAAAGTATAAAATAAAGAGGAATCTAGTAAAATAATATTAAGAATCAAACCATACAGTTTTTACATATCAAAGCCTAAAGTAATAATCATTTAATGCATCTTAAGAAATAATTAGATCTATTATAATAAAATTGGATAAATGCATTCGTCTATCTATCTATCTATCTATCTATCTATCTATCTATCTATCTATCTATCTATCTATCTATCTATCTATCTATCTATCTATCTATCTATCTATCTATCTATCTATCTATCTATCTATCTATCTATCTATCTATCTATCTATCTATCTATCTATCTATCTATCTATCTATCTATCTATCTATCTATCTATCTATCTATCTATCTATCTATCTATCTATCTATCCATCTATTTATCTATCTATCTATCTATCTATCTATCTATCTATCTATCTATCTATCTATCTAAATATTAAATATCTGAATTCCTTGATGCTTTCATCGAAGACCACTTCGTCTGGAAATCTGTTAAAAAAAATAATATTAATTTAACACAACTTGCTTTTAATAAAATTTTAAAACAAAATTAAAAATACCCAAGGTAACGAGACAACTCCACCCTAAGTATGTGTAATTTCTCAGCAAATATTTTCACTTCAAGATAATTTAATTAAAAAGTAGTTTCGCTATTAAATATAAACAATAAATCTATCAACGAAATAAATATAAAATCAGCCAAAAAAATAAATGCGTCAATTTTAATTCTTAAAATGCTCGATTTGTTAATTCCAAGGGATTGAGTAATGTATAACAGAGGGATATAAAATAACAAGGATGTTAACATCCATAAAAGCGAAGCTCTGAAATTAAACGGTAGAACAAACAAACATGAAAACCTGTAAAATGTGAAAACTTAATAAGCCGAATATTGATTTAATAATAAGTATGAACATTATAAACCTGTTGTAAAATTGCATAAACATAGGATTCTGTTTCAGGCCAATTATAAAAAAACTTATCTTTTAAAAAGTAAAAATAGTTTTGTTCAATAACATGCCTATTATAATTGTTATCAATAAAGATGGCCTCATTTTTTAGCTTTGCTCTGATAGATGTTATCATCCTTGTTAAATTAAATATCTAATAAAATACAAAAATAATTTTAAATTAACTTATTAAAAACAAATAAATGGATGTTATTTTAAACAAAAAAGATACCGACTAATTTAAATTTAATTTCGATTTTTAAAAAATCTTCCCCTAAAGGCAAAGATTAACATTTTTAAAAATAATTCTTTCAGATTGTTTAGTAACGTAGCTAGTTTTTAAATAAGTATTTTTCGCCTGTACTCCGTTCAGCCCCACGAACCATTTAAATATGTCAAGATATAAATGTAGATCAGAGTTATCAATGGAATTGTTTGAACACTGATATTTTGTAAGACCCAATCAGCATTTATTAAAGTTGAAGTAGCTTGTTGTCTTTGTATATTATATTATAACTAGCGGCTTCGCCCCTAGCCTCTAGGGGCTTTGCCCCAAGAAGTAATTTAAAAAAATGTAGTACATGTGGTGGATCTTCATCATCTGCATAATAAAAAAAATTGAGGGTCATCATATGCATCATCAAAAAAAATGAGGGGTATTTTTTTATTTTTTGGGGGGGTTGGGGGTGTCCCACGCCCCAAGAAAATAGCCTAAAACCACTACAGGACCAGTAGGTATATTCTCTGAAGAGTAGAATCCAATCGGTTCAGTGGTTACCGAGATCTTAAGAGACAGACGGACAGACAGATTTACAGACAGACGGACAGACAGACATCAAGCTACTTTGTATTATAGATTATCGTTTTCGACGAAAATAAGTACCTAACAAATTCTTTAAAAAAAACCTATCGATATTATGTCAATTGAACAATCTTCAGAGAAAGCTTAATACTAATCCCTGTTAGGTTTAAGGCTAGAAAGTAAATACAAAAAAACAATGGTTATAGAATATTCGTGGATATTATGACAGGGTTAGATTGCTAACATGAACATTATTTATTGGTCAGTTTGTTAATCCAGTAGGGGGGGAGGGGATGTGGTAGAGGAGGTGGAGAAAGGGAAGTGGTTATTTAGCCAGCTAAACGTTTTACTTAATTAGAAAACATGATAATCTGGCGTAAGATCCAAGTAATAATAAATCCATTATAAAAACATAATTAAAAACACCTAAAATCCACGTAAAAAATCGACAAAAATTTTAATTATTAAAAATGACAGATAACATTATGCAAAATAGACAAAAACAGAGAAATGCTATTTCCATAGTTATTTAATTTCCCAGTATCACTGTTGAATTACAGCTAATGTAAGCTTGTTACTGTTCTGTTTTACTATCATTTCTAAATACTATAGGAATAATATAAAGTTAAAACAATGTGTCTGAAAGTAACCTCCTTGATTTATTCTAAGAAACGAAAATTATAAAGTTGTTCCTATATTTTACCTAATTTCAAACCTTTATATCTAAAGAAATGTTTCGAGTGTGAAAAAAGGAAAAAATATCAAAAAAAAAATTTGTAAAGATAGCTCGCAAAAAAATAATGTGTAAATTTAAAAAATCCACCAATACACAATGAAGAAACGGTTATTAGTACTTAAACCATTTTGTGAGATGCAAGAACGAGATATAATATAAAGTAGCTGCGCACTTATAAAATCACCATTGGAAACTAAAGAATAAGAGTTTACTTTTTATATAAAACAATGTTTAAATTTAACTTTATGTGTCTAAAAACATCTTAAACTAACATAGGAGTAAAAAAGTGACATTATCCTTTTTCTATGAAAAGATCCCTTTTACATCCCCTTCCAAACGTATAAAAATGTTTGGACGATAGAATTATCCTATTCTTATAGGTCATTTTTGGAACAATGATTACTAGGAAAACAAGGTGCAATATTTTAAGCGAAACATTTATAGAACTTCTAAAGATGTAAGTATGTCCTTAAACAGTATTCTGTATTTTACAACAAATTTAATATACAATTTTTTAGACTTAAAAATAAATATTGTGCTTAATAAGTTCTAACATTCTACAAGTTGGCCTATAATCTGATCTTTTATTATTGATTTTGTCATCCTTGTTCATTAAACAATTTTGGTTACTTACTTTTCTTTACGCGAAAATAATAGATAATATAATTACCTTACTACATAATTATATCAATTCGTTAATGCTTTTTCACTAAAATCTTTGCAAAAAAAGGCCCAAAAAGTATAAGTATAAATCAAAAAGGATATTGCCGTGAAAAAAACGCATGTTTTTACCTTTTTACTACGACAGGGCTTTTAAATGAAGATTTTAAACGTTTTTGCAATGATTTTACATTTATTGGATAGCAAATGCTTAAAAATTAAAAGTTTTTTATTGTAAGGTTAGGTTATAAAGTACCCAAAAAAGGGTTTTTAACAAAGATTTTAGGGTAGTCTAAATAATAAATGTTGATTTTTTTCTTGATTTAGAATATTTTATTAGCTGTATTTTACAAACGTTCTAAAATGGAGATGGGAAACGTCAGATGTAATTTAATTTTCAAGCTTTGATATCTATCTGTCTATCTTTCTGACTATCTGTCTATATATCTAAATAGTATCATATATTATATTTATCTGTCTATCTAACTATCTGTCTTTATTTCATATATCTACGTATCTGTATATCTTTCTATCAATATGTTTATCTATATGTAGCTCTATACGTCTATCTGACTGTCTATCTGACTGTCTATCTATCTGTATGTTTAGCTATATGTCGTTTTATCTGTTTATCTATCTCTATTCATATCTATCTGTCTATCTCTTCGTCGTTCTTCATGCCTTCAAATTTGCAGTTCTCTCTGTCTATCTATCTGCCTAACTTTCAATTTATCTAAAGGGTGAGCAAAAAAATACGTAGATTATTAAAATTGGAATTGCCCGGCTTGTGTTAATAATAAAGAAATTTTACGTATACCGTTAGAACCGCTAAGAGCTCTATTTTTTGGTAAGATAAGAACGGTTCCTATGCTACAAATAATCTTGAAGCTAGGTGGTAAAATGTACCAAACTTTACTCGCAAGTCAAGTTTTAAGTCAGTTGGGACATTTTACCACGTAGCTCCCTAACTATACGTAGCAGAGGACTCTTTTCATAGCGGTTCTATGCGTAACATTTTTCTACTCTTAACACAAGCCGCGCTTTTTAAATTTTAAAAATCTACTTACTAATTACTATATTTATCTGTTTTTCTATTCATCTATCTGTCTGTATAGTAGATCTTTTCATGAAAATACCCTTTTTCGAATTTCAATCTTCTGCTAACCTAAAAAGTTACTTTAGGGGCCTAGAAATATATGTACAAAATTTCAGCTCTCTATCTCTACTGGCGACCTAGTGCCAGGCATGTAAAATATCAACAGATAACGGTAGCACGGCGGTTTTAATAATATCTCAGTAATGTGCAGGTTTTCAGCTCTTCTGCATATTTCAATTTAAACACATAAGGCCAAAGATATTATATCCAAAAAATCTTTTGTCAAAGTCTACTCTAGACCTAGCGCCAGTCAGTTTTCTAAAATCATGCATTTTATACCTGTGAAAAATGAAATCGCCAGCGCTAGGTGTAGAGTAGACTTTGACAAAAGATTTTTGGGATATTATATCTTAGGCCTTATGTGTTTAAGTTGAAATATGCAGAACACTTAAATTCACCTTCCAAGCCATTCTCTAAGCATTTTAATTTTTTTGTTGAAATAACGGGATTTCAAAACTGCCTTTTGAAAAAGCCTAAAAAATATCTTTTTTTGTCCCTTTTTTCACTGTATATAGTTACAACTTATTAAGATATTATTCTCAGTTAAGAAAAATTGGCGCTTCCAGCACCAAAACCGGCAAAAACAGGCAGTTAAACTTCTAAACCCCTACTTAACCCCCTGACAGACCCCCCCTCTATCTCGGCTCCTGTTACAGATAGAGACATAAAACTTTTTTCTGGTTGTTCACGTGTATTTTTAGAGAATTGCTTTTTCTAGTCATAGCGGTCAGACCGCTCCTCATCCGCTTTTTAGCGGCCAGTCGCTAAATATTAAAACAGCTGTAGAGCGGCCAATTTTAAAGCTAAGAAAACCAAATTTTATGACAAACTATTATTTTTATAATAAAAAAATACCTTTTCTGACCATTGCCGAAAAACAACAAATAACGGAAACCGCCAATTTTGGCGGTTAAAACGGCGGTTGGCGGCGCTAAATAATATTTTTATCTGTTTATAGTTACAACTTATTAAGATATTATTCTCAGTTAAAAAAAAAATTGGCGCTTCCAGCACCCAAACCGGTAAAAACAGGCAGTTAAACTTCTGTATCCCTACTTAACCCCATAACAGACCCCCCTCTATCTCGGCTCCTGTTACAGATAGAGACGTAAAAACTTTTTTCTGTTGGTTCAAGTGTATTTTTAGAGAAAATTACTTTTTCTAGTCATAGCGGTCAGACTGCTCCTTATCCGCTTTTTAGCAGCCAGCTGCTAAATATTAAAAAAGCTGTAGAGCGGCCAATTTTAAAGCTAGGAAAACCAAATTTTATGACGAGCAATTATTTTTCATAACAAGAAAAATGCTTTTTCTGACCATTGCCAAAAAACAACAAATAACGGAAACCGCCAATTTCGGCGGTAAAACGGCGGTTGGCGGCACTAGTTTCATCTGTTTATGATCACAATAAAGACTACATACAAAAATTGGCTGGTCTAGAGCAGTTTTAGAATTCCGCTACTGGCAGCTTAAAAACGGCAAAACTACAGGTAGGAAATAAAAAATCAGTTAAAAATCGGTCAAGGAGTGGCCAAACGGTCATGGCCTTACTATTCACGGAAGTTTATTATTACTCAAGAATTAATATGTATTTATCAAAAAATTTAATTGATTTGAAGCTTACATGGACTGCCGCCACTGGAACGGCGGTCAGCTGGAAACAACAGCTGATTTAAAAAAAAAATTTAATATGTCATGTAGGCATGTAAGATAAGCTTAATTTTACAATTTTAAGTCTATGAGTAAAAAAATAAATACACTGGAGCAATTCAAAGTTATTTGAAGACTAGGAGGATTATATCCTGCTGGATCATACCTAAACACCTAATTTTCATCTTATTTTTTACTAAGGTTGATTAAATATTACAAAAGTAATTACAAGAGAGTTGTCCTTACTTCTGATCTTAGAGCTTTGTCTTTATGGATGTTGTCATCCTATTTTTTGTCTGTATTTAATCACTTATTAATGTTGTCATCATTGTCATATTATTTGATAAAAATATCAATGCTTTACAAATAAAATTTATAGAGAAGATCATCTTGATGTTTTTAATAATTAGATTTGTATATTTTGATTTTGTTGTTAACCTTATGTAGACAAATTGATAATATTTCTAAATGTTATTTTTTTTCATTGTCTGCATCTGGCATCTGACTAAAATAAAAATCTATTACATTAGTTTAAACAATTAACTGTCTTGACCCTTTCCAGACCTTAATCAGCCAATTTTTGTATGTAGTCTTTTATTGTGATCATAAACAGATAAAAATATTAAATGGTGCCGCCAACCGCCATTTTACCGCCGAAATTGGCGGTTTCCGTTATTTGTCGTTTTTTGGCGATGGTCAGAAAAAGCATTTTTGTTGTTATGAAAAATAATTGCTCATCATAAAATTTGGTTTTCCTAGCTTTAAAATTGGCCGCTCTACAGCTTTTTTAATATTTAGCGGCTGGCTGCTAAAAAGGGATTAAGGAGCAGTCTGACTGCTATGACTAGAAAAAGCAATTCTCTAAAAATACACGTGAACAACCAGAAAAAAGTTTTATGTCTCTATCTGTAACAGGAGCCGAGATAGAGGGGGGGTCTGTCAGGGGGTTAAGTAGGGGTTTAGAAGTTTAACTGCCTGATTTTGCCGGTTTTGAGAAAAAGTAATTTTCTCTAAAAATACACATGAACCAACAGAAAAAAGTTTTATATATCTATCTGTAACAGGAGCCGAGATAGAGGGGGGTCTGTTATGGGGTTAAGTAGGGATACAGAAGTTTAACTGCTTGTTTTTGCCCGTTTGGGTGCTGGAAGCGCCAATTTTTTTAAACTGAGAATAATATCTTAATAAGTTGTAACTATAAACAGATAAAAATATTATTTAGCGTCGCCAACCGCAGTTTTACTGCCAAAATTGGCGGTTTCCGTTATTTGTCGTTTTTGGATATAATATCTTTGGCCTTATGTGTTTAAATTGAAATATGCAGAAGAGCTGAAAACCTGCACATTACTGAGATATTGTTAAAACCGCCGTGCTACCGTTATCTGTTGATATTTTACATGCCTGGCGCTAGGTCGCCAGTAGAGATAGAGAGCTGAAATTTTGTACATATATTTCTAGGCCCCTAAAGTAACTTTTTAGGTTAGCAGAAGATTGAAATTCGAAAAAGGGTATTTTCATGAAAAGATCTACTGTATAGCATAATTGATGGTTTGAAATAATTTCATCTATCTACATCTTTTATTATTTATTTATAATTCATTCATCTTCCTATCTGATTCTAGATATTATATTTATCTATATAATTATCTTTATCTATTTATCTTTGACTCTAACTATCTATCTCTCCAACTTCAAATTTATCTATCTTTCTATTTATCTAAACGTCAGAGGTAATTTAATTTTCATGGTTTGGAATCCAGTGTAATTTATAGTTCTTGGAAGATATCCTACAAAACTGTAAACTGTGGGTTTGCCCCGCCCCCCCTATCCCATAAAAAATATTAAAATTTCCAGTATGGCTTCAAAAACAATTATTTTCCGCTGGATAAGAACCGGTTCTAAGCCATACTGAAATATAGTTTCGTTTTTGAGACAATTTTCCATGAATAATAAAAAAAACGTAAAATCAATAATAGTTTAATTTGGCAAGGGCCTTCAGCCAATGGAATGACAAACAAAACTGTAATTAATCTTTTATTTGACCCTTTTTACTACCCACGGGAAACTGTGTACAATACGATGCAATAGATAACTATTACAAATGTTGCTATTTTTATAAATTGCTTTTATATATAAACATTTGAAATGTATATATAATTTATAGATTATAACATTAGAATGTATGAAGTAGCTTCTTTTTCATGTTAATTCTATATATCCAGGGAGGGAAAAGACATTGTACTGTAAATCTCTTATCCCCTTAGATCCCTGTATATTTCTTTGAAAGAGGGTGGTTGACCCGCCCGTTTCCAAATACCCTGGACCAACAAAACATAATCTGTAACCCACCCCAAAATACCCCTGGGTAAAATTTTGGGGGGGGTAATTTAAATTTTCTTAAATATTTATTATTAAAAAATTTTTATGTTAGAGATTCTTATTTTAGGGGGGGTAAATACCCCCTCCTAAATAGTTGGGGGTGCCTACGTCACCCCCAGGGTAGGAGTAAATTTTAAATGGGGGGGGGGTAAAATGAAAAAAAATTAGGAGGCACCCCCAAATTCGTTTGGGGGGGGGGGGGGGTAATCGCCCCATTACTCCCTTCCTTGGACGTCTATGCCCCCACCCCCCTTATTTTAGAAGCAGAGCTCCTAGCGGCTATGGAAAAAGCTGTTGACTCTGTATAAAACAGCTGACAATACATAAAAAGACAAAAAAAACTGATGTAAACAAATATTTTAAGGAGGCTCAAAGTTTTAAAATTGGTGTTCGATAGAGGTCACTTAATATTCTTACAGAAATTAGCAAATTATGTCCATAGGCTATCGCAGCCATAACAAACTGTAGATGAAATAAACAGAAAATTATAGTTAAACAGTAACACTATTTTATTACACTGGGATTTTTATTATACATAATAAAGATTAGTTTTCTTATTTTTGGAAGGTATTGTAAATATTTACATCTCCAAATATGACATATCCATTATATTTAAAGCAATCTACGTATATTCTTAACCTGTCCATTAACATGATAACCCACTCAAATAGTGTAACGCACAGAAAGACCGTAGTTATAATGTAGCTGCATAAAAAAGGTTTTTTTGTATGAACACTAGTCTATAAAGGTTTTTTCTAGTAGTAACCAAATATTGTGATTGAAATTTAATCAGCCTAAATAATTTTGTTTTCTTCCTATCAATGGATGTAGAATATAAGTGGATATTATGACAAGTAAAAAATTGTTGTTAATTAAGGTTGTTAACATAGAACTCGTTTATTGGTCACTACGTTCAACCAGTAGGAGGGGAGAATCGTTATTTTAGCCAGCTGCAAGTTTCCATTTATTAAAGAGAACATGAAAGTCTGGTGTATGATCCAACAAATATATAATATATCCATTTTCCTTATCTATATGTCTAGTGTATAAAATTTTATCTGTCTATCTATCTCTCAATTGTATATTCTCTGTCTATGTCTCTATCTCCTTATTTGTTTCTATCTCTGTCTATCTGTATGTATCTATCTGTCTATCTATCTTACGATTTACTATATCTATCTATCCATCTGTCTGTTAATATGTCCATCTATCTATGTATGTATAATTATATGTTGTCCACCTATCTATCTAACTATATCTATATGTTGATTAAAATTTAATCATGTTTAATTTTCCTATTTTCTATATATCCATAGACCTACTATATACCTATCTCTTTAATATATCCATCCATCTATCTATCTATATATTGATTGAAAATTAATCACGTTTAATTTTGTGGCATGTCAGTTTTATCCTATTTTCTATATATCCAAAGACCTACTATATATCTATCTATTTAATATGTCCATCCATCTATCTATCTATATATTGATTGAAATTTAATCATGTTTAATTTTGTGGCATGTCAGTTTTATCCCTTACGGTGTTTTCATTAAACAACAAAAAATGTAGTAAAAAAAAACAGAAAAAATTAATAAGCAGCAAATCGAATTGTTTGATAAATAGATTGATAGAGGATAAAAATAGATATTTTAATATGAAAAAATATGTTATGTAAAATAGGCTTTAAAAAGGATAGATAAAATATATATAAAAAATATGAATTACTCGCTATTTAAAAATATAGTTTACTTTTGGAACACCTCATTTAATCCCTTACCAAAAATCTAAAATGTTTTGAGGTTTTGACTTAGGTGGATTTTGTTACAATTATATATAACAACACATATTATAAGGAAAGAGAAGACTTAAATAATATTGTGACAAATTGATTTTAAATAACTTTAAAACCTGCTTTTGTTTAAGATTAAAGATTTAAGCCACACAAAATAAAACTATGGACACAGAATTTTTAAAAAATGCCTAAATATACTGTATTTTTTAAATCCTGATTTTATAAACAATTTTCATAAATTTTTATTAAATCAAGAAGGAACAATGTTTGATACTTAATATTTTTTAATTTGTAATTCGTATCTATTATAATTGTAAAAAATCCATTATATTCATAGTTTGCTTCATGTTTAACTCGAAATAAATCATATAAAAACATCAAATAACAAGAAAACATTTTTTTATCTCAAACTAAACCAAAAAAAAATATAGATTTTTTTCGTTTGAACTCACTATCGTTCTTGTTTTTCGCTAAAAGACATTTACATAATTTTCGCCGGATGTAGAAGACTCGCATAACATACAATTGTAAATAAGAACATTTATGTCTAATGGAAGCGAAGTTTTTTTTTAAATTAAATTTTCTAATTTTTTTGCCTGATTTTATGACTAATGTCCTACCGACAACCAAACCCTTTAATTAGACGATATTTGTCTTGAAGTTCTGACTGCCAGGGAACTATAGAGATAAGACAATGGCAAATAAATTAATGTACATGCCCAATAATGATACACAAAATTACCCCGTCCGTAGATTAAAATTAGTGGTTGAAACGGTTGAACATACAACGTTATGTACTAAAGCAATCAAAATTCACTAAAGTCTCCAAAGTTGATAACCCAACGAATAAGAAAACGTTTTTATAAAACTAAGAGGACTAGTGTAATAAACAGCTTATTGTCCACTCTCCCTCTGCCAGATTGTGCATTTTAAAGACCTTAACCTATTTTATTGTTGAGGCATTCCCAACCCGTCATTACACGAATCTAACATTGCAGCAAAACATTTCAACGTTCTTGATTATGACGGAGTTTAGTCTGGGATTTAAACCTATCTTCTGGTGCATTTAAAGTATTTACTTATTTAATAGACAGACAGACAGACAGGCTTAGACTTGTTAATTATATAGTAGCTTCGCTACTAAAAAACATACAATTGTGAAAAAAATTCTTGTGAATTTTGTTTAATTATTACCATTGCTTTGTTTTGTTTAAATATTTAACTTTCTATCTATCTATGTCTGCCTGTCTGTTTGTCTATCTTTCTATCTATCTATATATCTATCATTATTAGCTAACATATACTCTCTTCTCATTATCTATCTATCTCTATTAATCTATTGCTTTTAGTTAGTATTTACCTATCTCTTTATTTATTTCTCTGTCTATCTTTATTTCTTCTATGTAACTATCTATCAATTCAACAATTTATTTATCTATCTATCTACCAGTTGTCAGCCTGTTTTTATGTAAATTACTATTGTTTAGGTTAGAATTTGCTGTTTACACAAAAAATGTGTCTGGCAATGTTAACAATTTTCACAGTAGCGCTGAAAAAAAAAGTTTTTATGATTTTGGAAAATGTTGACTTACGTTTTTATTGTATTTGATTATACCCCATGCAATGACTTTGATCCTTTACAATAGAACTAATATATCAACTCTTGCCTAAATTGAAATTCATTACTGCTTAAAGTTGCACCATTTTCAGGCCATGGCATTTTAATCTTGCATAGCAGCAGTAGATATATGTTATCAATTAACAACGTTTATCAGTTGATTTTGAAATAAAAATTGACTGTATTTCAAAAACAGTTTTAAAAATGTGTTTGTTTTATTTAACATAAACATTTATGATGTAGAGACACTTGGTGCTATTGTAAAACAGACAAAATTTGAAATAGCAATTTTTTTAGTAATACATTGTCTAAATTTGGTTAGGCTATGTATGAATTAGAAGGAACCAAAAGTGATACTCAAGCCTAAAAGGTTAGGGATAGCCGTGGGTCTAGAAAATTATATTATTACTTGTGGCTTCGCCCTTAGATGTGATGAAAATCTAACATTCAAGAAAACAGCCTAAAATCTTTATCTGACCTTGATGGATAGACGGACGACCAGATAGACAGACAGACAGAAGAAAAGACAGACGGAAAGACGGACGGCTAGGCAGACGGACAGACAGACGAATCTTCAGGATTGAAAAAGGTAGCTTTTATGTACCTATAGAAAGCTTCACTGTAACCATATCGGTTCAGTGGTTACCAAGATCCTTAACTACACACACAAACACAGACAGACATCCTGTTACTTTTCTATAAAGAATTGTATGTCTGTGTCCTTCACATTGTTTGTCAACATTTATTCAAAGATTTTCGTGTCAATTTTAATTCCCCTTGACAGTTAAATAAATCAACAAAAAAAGATAACATTTAGACATTTCGGAAAGTGAACCTTTTCTTCGTATACTAGCGGCTGTGTTCCTTGCTTGAAAGAGACTTGTTGTAGCAGAAAAATAACTTAAAATCCCAACAAGAATTAAATCTAAAAAAAGCCTCAAACAATCTTGGGACCTATGTGAAGCTTCCATAAAATAGAGAAATCTTTCAGTTCAGTATTTTTTATATTTTTAATGGTAGAACGTTTTTGGGTTAACAAGATTTTCTCGGCTCCTATCATAGATAGGCTTCTTGTCAACATAGTATCATTCCTATTATTAAGGAGTATAATCAACAATCAAACATCCATGGCGGTCGGGCTGCTTTTTAGCAGGTTTTGGCCATTTTAATATATTGTAAATATTTTCATCCTTGTTTTTAAATTGTAATTATTTAAAAACAGAATTTTTTTACAGACTCTTTTTATATATTTATAAATAGGTCAACGAAGGTAAACACTTTTTAGGAGCTAAGATAATCTTCAATTAATATGAGTGTTTTCATCCAGGTATCTTAAGGGATAAGACAATGGACTGAAAATAAATGCTTAAAATAACAAAATTACCCCTTCTATATTTTATGAATATTGGTTAACATGTTTGAAGGTGATTTAGTGGTCATCGGGAAGGTAATAGGTTCGAATCTCGGCCCGACACCGCGTCATAACTAAAGACGTTAAAAATGGTTCCTACTGCTGCTATGTCAGATGCGCGACATAAATAGTTAGAGTAGGGGGAATGCCTTGGCCTAAAACTGGCGCAACTCGTTACCATGCACAGTTGGGACTTCTCAGACAAAGTTCGTGCATCACAGATAGTTGGTTGTCTGTTGGATGTTACTTAACCTAATATCCTTGGATGTTTGGACAGAGAAGGGTGCGTAACAGTCATCCTTAGTTCTCCTGGATTGCTGGACCAGGACCTGGACAGTACATCAAGTCGATAAGGTCCTTGACTGTAATTACGCCCGTTCGAGGTAATTAAAAGGTAACATGTTTGAACACTACTAGTTTGAACCACACCCACCAAGAAAGTACCAAGAGATTTAGTTCTCCATTTAAGGGAAGCTTCCGGGATGGTTTTATGCCATAAGATTAAGTCTTAGGATGGTTTAAGGCTTTTATAATGTCCTTTCTTATACCCCTTTGAATACAATGGAACTTGAGAGAAAAATAAATATAAGTCACCTTTTATCCTATCCCTGAAATCCCTGTGGCAACTTTAAACTTAAATAAACTTCTTCCCCAATATTGCATAAAATTATTCTTGTTTTGACATGAATTGTTAATTGCGGTAAAAAAAGTGTGTTTTATGTTTTATCTTTTCCTAAATTACGAAATTAATGTTGTTAAAAGAGAGCCAAGCTAGTTTTAGAGAAAGTATAATAAAGAAAAAGAACAAGATTATCTTTCAAAATATTTTTTCTTAGAACCCGACCATAGATAAAACTAAATTAACACCGTTATAGCTCGCACAGTGCAAATATTCATGGAAAAATGGAGTTTCAAATAAAAGCTAGTTTATCTTATATACAAAGCTACTCTAAAACTATCTTTGTTCGCTTGCATGTACGTCTGTCAATCAGTCCGACCGTTCATCTATCTGTAAGGCTAAGGAGAAAGTTATTTTCTCGGCTCATATTTGGTATATAATGCTTAAATTTTGTCAGTCTGTTTGTCCGTCTGTAATGTGACTTAATATTCCTTGATCAATGCAAAGTTTGAACATACTTATCTTGTATTTGTCCGGGTGTAGTAGAATCCCCCTTAAAATTTAAATTGAGAAGGTCTGCCTTTCCCTATGATTCCCGCCCTAATGATTTCACACCCTCCTATCAAATAGCTGTGCACGCCACTAAATATAAATTAATTGTCTTTCTCTTCATAAAAAAATGCAATAAATTATCTATATTTTTATCCCTGATATAAAACAGACAGTTAAAAATCTTCTCCGTAGTGTTAACAAAGTGTAACAATTTCAGCAATTTTTAAAGTGTTTTTCAGTTCCCGCAAAAATTAGCAAATTATAGCAAAAATGAAAAAGAAGTAACCTTTCCACTGCACTGGTAGAAATGCCATTTTTATTTTTAAATGCGAAGATTTTCTATTAGTCCTGCACGTATGTCCGTCTGTTCGTTTACGGATAGCTCTTTTCATTTTGTCATTTTAAAATTGTTGAGTTAATTTCAAACTTGCCTTAAAAATTCCTAAAACTGTTAAATCCAATTTAGAAAGCGCAGATACTCTATCATCATCACCAGAAAAGTTAAATATAGAATAGCTTTGGTACTAAAAATTCATAAAATTTGTTAATGTTTGATATTTTCTGTATCATATAAACATATTTATAATTTTAGCATTGTTTACATTATTTTGCACAAAATTAGTGCAAATTAATGTCTATCTAGCTATCTATTTATTTATCTACCTAAATTTATCTATCCATTTCTAACTTTTTCAATTGTCTATCTATTTATATTTCATACATATATCTTTAGTAAAAGCGAAAAAGTTAGGGTTGGTCCGTCCGTCCGTACAATTGTTACCTTTCGATAATAAATTAGCAAAGTTTGAATTGTCCTATATATTTCACACTTAGCATGGAGAGTTTTGTAATGTTTACCAGAATTCCCGTTGAAACATGTTGATTTTTTTCTCTATTAACAGAAAATTAAGTGATATAATTATCCTATTTATCTAAAAACAGCATCCATTACATTTTCCTTATTCACAGTTCTAACACTCTACAAATGTTGGTGTTCGTTTGTCCTAACGTTTCGAAGCTACGTTTTATAGATGCTGCCATCCTTGTTTTTTTGTTTATCTATTAATCTATCTACTAATATATCTATTGTTTACATTATTTGCAAAAAAAAACACTGTAAATTAATTTGCTACATAAATCATTATGATTCCTAATTTATTTTTATTACTTCCTTTATCTACCTATCTATCTACATCTATGTATCTTTCTATCTATGTTTTATACAGTTCTAGAAAAATAGAATTAAATCATCCAAAGACTTAATTTTAAAACCAAAATAGCCTCAAACCATCTCGGTACATATGTGAAGCTTCCTCAAAACGAAGAACACAATCAGTTAAAAAGTGAATGAAATCTTATGCTACAGACAAGAAACGTACTACTGTATGTAATTAAAAGTTAAGTTAAGATATTCAATGTAATAAAAACAAGGATGACAACATCCATAAAAGCGAAGCTCTGAAATTGTAGGACAAACGGACATTAACATTTGTATTGTGTCAGAACTTAATGATCATAATATAAATGTATAAGAGTAGAAGCAAAATTGTAAATAATTTGTTGAAAAACTGCTTGTTACAGGATAATCTTTATGGACATACTTACATTTTTAGGACTTGATTATAGAGTTGCTTCGCTTATAATATTGTACTTTGTTGTCCCAGGAATCAGTATACCAAAAATCAGATCAATCGGATAATTAGATCATATAAAAATTTGTCGTTAAAAAAATCAACATGTTTAAAATGGACGTACGGACATTCTGGTTGTGATTATAGAGTTGCTACGCTTTCTCAATCGCACCTAACTACTACAGGAATCATCATACAAAGTTTGAAATCGATAGGACAATTCTAACATGCCTAAATTAACGAAAAAAGCTATCCGTCTCGGACGGACGGACGCACGAACGGATTGGCCCTAATTATAGAAAAGCTTCGCTTTTAAAAATAGATAATAGAAAGACAGTTCAGTATACATATATATTATATACAAGATACCTAATTAAGAAATTCTGTGTTTAAGTCATGTCGTCATTTTTTATGTTGCAATACATGTTGGTATTCAAGATTAATAGATAGATAGAAAAATACACTAGTGGGTGCCCCCCTAGAGGCTCCACCAGATTTTTTTAAAACATCAATTAAAGCAAAATCGTAATTGAGTCAAAATGGTATTTTTTTCCTTCATTTTTATAATATAATCGCAAAATGTAATTGTTAAGGGTAAAGAAAATATAAAATAATTATAGGAGTAGAACAATTTTCTAAATATTTGCTTATTTTTGTTTGTTTTAATACAGGGACAAATTAGGTCCATAAAGCAGAAATATATATTATATGAACCGCTTATTAATAGTACAACTATCAATCTATCTATCTATCTAACACATTGTCTATTTATCTATGTATGCAAAAATACTTAAACATACAAGCTTTTTTAAAATGTCTTTTTGTCTTCAATTTTTCATCAACGCTATTCTCACTTTAAGTGATGTTCATGCAAAAAAAACCAAGGATGACAACATCCACAAATAGAAAAGCACTAGAAAATTATGGATAGAAATATAGAGAAAGTAATTTAAAGAGCAGTTGTTTAAGTAAAGAATGGGGGAAAATTGGGTAATTTCTTTTGTATTTCTTATATTTATTTCTTAATGACAGACCGACGGACGAAGTGAATAACAAACTGGATGCTCATTGATATAGGAAATCTTCACAAACAAAAAATCAGCAGTCTATCTTGAATAGAAGCTGGGAAAATCGCTTTTCCTCATAGCGATACATGATATTTTTATCCTATAATCTTTTTTTATGACTTTTAGGTTTTTCTTAGGACATTTAAGCACAATATTAAAATGCAAGGACGTTCAATAAAGAGTATCCTATGTTTAAGCAATTCTGCAATTTAGGCAGGTTTAATTTTTTGCCGTTTTGAATTAACTCTTTGAGTGATATATAAAAAAGGGTGAATGTCACACAGAGGGACATGCGTAAAATTCGGTGTCCTATCCCCTTCGCAGACTTTTCCAGTATTACTTCAAAACCTCTGGCTTATAACAGGTACCGAGCCATACTGTAAAATCATGTATAGCATCTATTACAGACAATTTTCCCCGATATTCAACTCTCAGCTTAAACTGCGGTGTAACAAAAGACGTGAAAGCTGTACCTAATGCTGCTATGACAGATGCACGACATTAATATTAAAAGTAGGGGTAAGGGGAATGCCTTAGAAAAAACAGATGAAACTAAAAGCAATGCATAGTTAGGAACTCCAGACAAAGGTCCTGTAATCAAAGGGTTGGTTGTTTGCAAGTATGATATTTTGCGAATGAGATAGAACACTGTAAAAATTTCATCTTACAAAGTCATTTCAATCAAGTCAGTATTCTTTACATAAATAAACACTTTTGAACCCTAGGCAATATTCCTTTTTATCAAAACTGGACCCTCTAATTCTTTTTGGTTATTCTAATTTTTGAAGTTAACAGAGATTTTGGTATACTTTTTTAATTGGGTTATGCTATAGTCCCAATCTTTTTTTTTAATATGTTCAATAGGGACTACTTTTTAACCCTAGTTAAATTGAATAAATTGATAATTATAATAGCTTTAGATTAGTCTTAAATAATTAAAACTAAGTGGTGAAAACAATATATTTTTTTAATTTAAAGACTTCTATTATAATCCCTATACAGGTAAATTGTAAATTAGTTAATTTTATTCATTTTGTAATTATTTTGTGAAGCAAAGTTGTGTTAAATTACTACTAGCCTGACTCTGAGAACTCCTGGATGTAGTTTGGCAAAGAAACTGGCGCGCCGAGACATCTTTGTTTCTCTTTGTCACTTTTGCCTCACTCTTTGTCAGAGATTTCACAGATTTTCTGATTTAACACTTTCACACACTAAAAATAATACGGATAGATAAATTTAGAAGAAAAGAGAAAAATACGGTCCTACGACAAACGTAGGAGTCCCAAACGTCAGAGTGGACAAATGCAGGAGTCCCAAATGCAGGGGTCCCAAACGTCAGAGTGGACAAAGCTTAAGTAAAACATAGGAGTGTCTACTATTTTGATAATATAACAATTTTAAATTTTTTTATACCCCTGTCTACAAAATAATGACCATGGCCGCAGTGTTCAACCCCCAAGCCTGCCTAGCCGCAGTGCTCGACCCCCTAACCTATATCCTAACCTAAACTAACTAAGATAAATAACGGGACTAAGGGAGGGGGTGTATAAAAAATTCTAAATTGAAAAAAAAATTCTCCCACGTTTGGGACTCCTGCATTTATCCACCCTGACGTTTGTCCAACCCCGATGTTTGTCCCACTCCAATGTTTGTCCCACTCCGACGTTTGGGACTCCTGGGTTTGTCGTAGAACTAAAAATACGAATTGATATTTTGCCGGACGGTCATTTGACTGATGGATAATGTAAATTATGTACTAGAAGATCATGGTACAGAGAATCTACACAAAATAATGTAGCCATCTATTTTGAGTAGCAGTCAAGTAATTCTTGCTACTCCCATAATCATTCCATACTTCATTCCAAATCAAACAATCCTATGACTTAATCATTTAAAATGAAAAGTAAAGTTGGAAATCACGAAACCTTTTCAGTATATCTATCCCTATCCCAATAAATATTTCTATAATAAAAACCTATCCATAAATGCCTGGCTTGTGAACCCCTGCTGTGAGGTGTCAATCACCAAATTTGTTGAACAATGTATTAATCAGTCACAACTAAACATATCCATAGTATCAGGGAAATAAAGAGATAAGACAGTGGCCAATAAGTTGATGTATATCCCATATGATTATAAACAAAATTATCCCTTCTTTTCAACCAATCAAAATTTAATAAAAGTCCACCAATTTTTAAGCCAACGAATAAGAAAACTTAATAAAACTTTGAGGCCTAGTGTAATAAACAACCCAATGTCCCCTAACTCACTGAATATTACATACAGACATTCATATTTTTTCTTATGATAAACAATTCTGCAATAAATTTTTTTGCCTGTCAAACAAGGACAATAAAGGTCTTTAGTTGTGCAGCAATGGCAGACTTAAACGAATCAATTAAAAATGACATAAAAGTAAAAAAGGACACGTTTCTGTACAATATTTTTCAGGTGTCAATAAATCACGGTGAAATATCCTCACCTGATTGATATCTTGAATGTTTGTGTTTCTTTCTAACTTTTAACTATAACTAGTTTTCACTTTAATCATAGTTTCATAGTTTTTACTTATTGTTGATGAATTTAAATGCTGATTTGTGGGTGTCTGAAAAAATAAAAATAAAATTAATAAATAGATAAAGATAGCTATTATGAATAAATAAACAATAAGGGAGATTCTAAAATAAAAACGATATTATTTTTTTTCTAAATTAGATAAATAGATAGATATTTTAATAAAATGGATTGAGAGCTAGATGGTTCACTTTATAGAAATGTAAGAATAATAGATAGATAAATAGATCAATGACATCAGATTTTATACAAAGATAGATAGACTAGATGGTTATTAGATTGTTAGATGTAGATTAATAGATAAATGATAGATAGAGAGAATGATGGTTAGATAGATGTATAGATAGACGGATAGATAAAGATCGAGATAGAAAGATAGATAGATGAGTATTTAATCCTTAATGTTTGTGTTCAGTCACAGATAAATTTGATTATCCCATTTCACTCTCCATCAATCCAACCATTTTTTAGGGGGGAAATAGCTTTTTCAGTTATTATCTTGTCTTACCAAATATAGTTAAAAACCTGTCCTTATGTGAAGCGTCTCTGTAAAGGAAAACTTAAACGTTCCCGTGGTTAACACGATCTTAACGAAAAGACATTCTAACTTTTATTTAAATAATGTTAACATGACTGAGAAGAAAAAGAGTTCAATCAAGTGATTTTTAAGATATTTTTCTAGTGAAAAAGTGAATTATTATAGTATAATGTATGTCTGTCTGTCTTTCTGTCCATATATATGGATTGACATTCTTCTTTTTTGGAAAACTATTAAGGTTCCTGGAAAGTTTTTTTTTGAAAGAGTGAAGCTTAACCCTCCCCTTAGGAAAGGTCCCAGGAAATATTTCATCCCCCCGTTAAAAGAAAATAAATACTATATATGAGTGATGATAATTTATTTTTGCTTTTTTAAATGAACACTTGATTCCCTCACATTAAATGACAATCTAAAGATAACATCCAACTATTTAAAGTTTTATATTTTTTATATTTTTTTTTAAAATTAAAAATAATGAATACAACATAAAGCTTTTAAATGTTACCAGCTGAGAAAATCTCAAAGAAAACAAACATGTTATTTACTAGTTATAAACCTTCCCAAGACCTATGAGAAGCTACCCTGTAAAGGAGAACCATACCGGTTGATCGGTTAGAGAGATCCTTCGGTAAAACAAAAAGACAAACATCATGTTACTTTATTATAAGGATAAATTATTGCATAAAGATAACAACAAGTTTTTAATTGAATTTTCAGCATTATCCAGTTAATGCTACGCTACTTATGGACAAAATTACCCTTTTTAAATGGTTAGATAAAATTTACATAGGGTTTGCATTGTAATCATAGTAGCTATTCAAAAGATTCCACGATTTTTCAGTAAATGCTATGAATAAAACAGGTACTTTTATGTCCAAAGTTGTATATCCTATTATTCTATTTTATAAAATAAGGTTTTTTTTCTTTAGCTTAAGGTTTTCAAAACTACTAAACCGATTGAGTTCTCTATTTTGTGGAAGCCTTTTATAGATCCCTGAATGGTTCTAAGCTTTTTAATTTGTATATCTAAGTTTTGTTTTAGGCTATTCTTCTACTTTCCTTACTCCTTCGAATACAGAAAAATTAGTAGATTAAATAAAGAGGAATATACTTTGAAGTTGAATGCACTAATGTTAATGCTTAATAAACTTAAAAGAGGTTTTAGGCTATATTGTTAAGAAGGGGGGGGGGGTAATATTGGAAGGGTCAATCCCATAAAGGGAAAAGATATTACACCTCATTATTTTTGGGTCTAACTTCCATCTAAGGTTGAAAGACATACGTTTGTGATATACAGACTTCTTATGCAGTAGTTTCGATCCCACGAAGACTTATTTGACCAATATAATTAAAATTCTGATTTGCACAGTTATTTTGCTATCCTAATTGAAGTAGTAAGGTTTTTTGTCTGTTGCTTAAGATTTCAATTTTATGGTAGCTTCATATTGGTCATTATAGCAAGTTTTGTTTAATTTAGATGCTAGGGGCGCATGTGCTAGTTAAATATAAAATATAATTTATCTTCCAAATAATTATTAAATAACCATTACTTTTAGAGCTTTGATATAAAGAATAAACCATGTTATAATTATTTATCGCATCGTATAACAAATCTGGTATTAATTTTATGATTTATTCTTAAATATTGGTGGAAAACTGTCTGTAATTTGATGTTATACATGATTTTTCAGCATGTCTGAGAACCGGTTAAATTAATAGGTTTGGAAGCCATTCTGGATATATCATTAATCTAGCTACTTTGCTTAATTAATTTTTAATGATGAATTAGGACGGGAATAGTTATTGTAAAAATATGAAGTAACATTTTAAAACGTTAATTTTTTAATTTCAGTGATACGTTTCTTAAATTATAATCAATATTACATATCTAATACGTTATTTTCATGAAATATTCCACCCTCCAAGCCCCCATCCTTTTTAAAAAAGAATTACTGAAAGGGTTTTAATTAATTAGTGGCCTAAAACCGCCGTTAGAAAATCACAAAACCTCTGAAAATTGTTCAACCAAGCCGTTTAAAGATCTTTATATACACCATTATAGAAAAGGGTATAAAAATCTTTCTTGTAAACAATTATGTTGGTTTTAATCATCCCTTCCCTTAATGACATAAAATAAATTTTCAAACTAAGATAAAAATTTTAATTTTGCTATGCTTTAACCTAATATACTGCTGAGCTTCACAAATGTACATTCCATTGCAAAACACGCGATATTGGGTTTGTTTAAATATCCATTTATTTGGCATTTTTCAAGAATGTCAAGCGTGGGAAAATTTTTAGAATGTGGGAACTATTTATTTTGATTTAAATGGTACATATGATTTTCATTTAAATTCATTTTTTGGACCCGTGAGAAAATTTTTTTAACGTGAGAACCATTTAATTTTCATTGAATTTCATTTTTTGGAAGTGTGGGAAAAAACAGGAGAAAAAATATGTTTAAGTATAAAGAAATGTTCTATCAGTTTCAAACCTTTTTCATTCGATAGATCATACTGACTTTGGAAAAACTGTCAGACCAATTTTTGAAATTCAATCTGTGAAAAAAGATATTCAAGTTTTAATTTTTTGTTTTGAAAATATTATTTTACATGTATTGACGCCATCTTGGATTATGATAATTTTTTTTTGTTAGAAGATTTTTTTTCTAAAATATTTTTAAAAAATTAACTTTTTACATTAAAAAAATCTTTGAGCTTAAATTGACCAATAATTCAAAGATTTTTTCTCTTTGATTTGGAAGATTTTTTATGATTTTTAATTTTTATGTTCAATACAAAACACAACAGTGAAAAAAATGAAAATTAAATGAAAAAAGGTTTAGTCATTTTATTCAAGAAATTATTCGCTAACATCACCTTTTTGTTGCAATAGAATGTTATTTAAATTTTCAAATATATTCATAGTTTTTAAAAGTGAATCATTCCTTTTAGACTTATGAATGAGAGACAGACACACTAAGGGATAATATAAAAACGGTGAGACAGACAAAATAACCAAAAGGCATATCTATAATACAAAGTAGAACGATGTCTGTCCGTCTGCCGTCTGTCTGTCCGTCCCTTAAGATCTCGGTAACCACTGAACCGATCGGATTCTACTCTTCAGGGTATCTACCTATTGGTCCTGTGGTGGTTTTAAGCTATATTCTTGGGGGGTGGGACTCCTCCAACCCCCCCAAAAACCAAAAAATCCCTCCCCATTTTTTTCGCTGAAGATTTCCTTGGTCCTTTATTTTTTTGTAGAATATTTCCTTGGTCCTTTTTTTGAAGGAGATTTCCATGGTCCTTTACGATTTTTGCCTTAATTTTTTTTTATCACCTCTTGGGGCAAAGCCCCTAGAGGTTAGGGGCGAAGCCGCTAGTGTATTGTATATAGTAGCTGAAACAATTTTAAAAAATTGCAGGAAGGAAGAGGACTCTATGCTAAAAATGATATGTTTACCCAAAATTTTATAACTTTCTAAAGTTTTTCTTATTCGTTGACTCAAAATCTTTTGGCATTTTGATTGATTAGTTTCAAACTAGTATTGTCACTACCAATAGTTTTAGATCAATAATTTTTATCTAGATATAGTAATTTTGTTTGTCATAAATGAGGATATATATCAATCTATCGTCCATTGTCTAAGCCCTTAAGACCCATGACATTTTTTAGAAGTGTGAATCCTAACATTTCTATCTAAGCATTAATCTGACACAATATATATTAAGATGTGTTTTTCAAATGTAACATATTTGCTTCTTTTATTAGAACGTCATTATGTCAGTCTAGCCATTTTAATTCAATACCATTGAAATTGAAAGTTTGAAACTCAAACTTTAGTGTCATACTTAAGATGTTTTATATATATATATAATACGTGGAATGGATAAGCATATTAACAGGCCTTACCACTTATTACTATTCAAAATAAAGCTTTTTTTATCATCATTGGGGATGTACAATGTACATTGTACATCAATTTATTATTCATTGAATTTTCCAGATTCCTGACTTCTAGATTAAAACACAGCAAATATAATCCATAATTTGTTGCATTACACATTTTTTAAGTGTTAACTTATTAAATCTTGTAAGCTGCGCCACTAATGGCATAATTGTTCTTGGATTTGCTGTTTTTTAGGTGTTTTCCAGTGAAAACTGAAATTGTTAATGACGTGATTTGTGTCCGCACGAACAGATTAGTAATAGATTAATTAGATAGATAGATAGATAGATAGATAGATAGATAGATAGATAGATAGATAGATAGATAGATAGATAGATAGATAGATAGATAGATAGATAGATAGATAGATAGATAGATAGATAGATAGATAGATAGATAGATAGATAGATAGATAGATAGATAGATAGATAGATAGATAGATAGATAGATAGATAGATAGATAGATAGATAGATAGATAGATAGATAGATAGATAGATAGATAGATAGATAGATAGATAGATAGATAGATAGATAGATAGATAGATAGATAGATAGATAGATAGATAGATATATAGATAGATAGATAGATAGATAGATAGATAGATAGATAGATAGATAGATAGATAGATAGATAGATAGATAGATAGATAGAGAGATAGATAGATAGATAGATAGATTTTTAAAAATTATGTTTATTTGTAATTTCAAAATTTTTTTAAATCCTCTAAACTTAATTGAAAAAATCTATTAATGCTAATATTATTGTCAGTATCAAAAGTTAAGTGTAACTGAAGATTGCTTAATGCATGAAACATGATGTTTTACAAATAAACTTTCGTTTTTCATTCTATGTGGACTATAGATAGATAGATAGATACCTGATTATTAATATCCGCCCTTCTTGTGTTATCAGTATATCGCCCGTCTTTAACTCAAAACATTTTAATAAAACTTCTTGTCATCAAAATTAGAGTAATATTTTATTTCCTTCAATTATTATGTCTTGATTATTTAAATCTGAAATATTGATAGATGATTAGTTAATTATGTAGAAAAAATAAATAAAATAGATTACTAATACAATGTCCCGTATTCTTAAAATAGAATAGATAGATGTATCCTTATATAAAAATAACAGGATCTGTGTCCTTAAGAACCCGTAGGAGCCTCTAGGGGCGTAACCGCTAACCAAAGAAGATCAAGTAAATTAGAATAACATTTCTTATTAACAGAATTTAAAGTTTATAAAAACATGTATGTCCTTCTCAGTGATTTATTTACAAATACTTTTCCAAATAAAACAGTTAGGGAGTTGAATCCATTTTTATAGAAGCAGAAATATAATCTATGATTATGGTTTGGACCCTCTAAAACTGTAATCTACCTTTCCACTTTCCCCTCTCTTGGTGAAGATATCTTCAACGCCGATACGATTTTTGAAATGTAAGATTCTACTTTCCCTTCTCTTGGTGAAGATATCTTCAACGCCGATACGATTTTTGAAATGTAAGATTCCACTTTCCCCTCTCTTGGTGAAGATATCTTCAACGCCGATACGATATTTGAAATTTAAGATTCCACTTTTGCCTCTCTTGGTGAAGATATCTTCAACAAGAGAGACAAAAGTGGAATCTTATATTTCAAAAATCGTATCGGTGTTGAAGATATCTTCACCAAGAGAGGGGAAAGTGGAAGGGTAGATTACAGTTTTAGAGGGTCCAAACCATAATCATAGATTATATTTCTGCTTCTATAAAAATGGATTCAACTCCCTAACTGTAAAAGGTAATCTTTATTATTATATTGTTGAACTACTCCGTTGCTTGTGAATGATTTTTTCTTGTTTTTAATGTGTTTTGCCTATGCATTAAACATTGAATAAAAAATCAGAGATAAAAGGATTTGCAGAGTTCAATGCAAGATAAACTAAACGGCGGTTTTCCTACAACACCCCCTCTCCCCCTATTTTATTGTGCTTATTGTCTTAGGAACAATTGATAATGTTAAATAAGGCAAGGCAATATCTACATATATCATGTAAAAAAAATGCGAAATTGTTAGAAATGGACATAATGTTTTCCCGTCATTCTTATAGAGTTTTGTTCTTCTAAAATTTACCTTATTGTTACAGGAATCATCTTTGCAACGTTTAAAAAATCCAAAATCTATTCCAACATGAATCAACTAACTTAACGAATAAGAATTTGCAAATGTAACAATCAGCGTCCATTGTTCAATCCCCCCAGAGTTCCTGGCATTTACTTATCATGGAGGATTTTTTTATTCGTTAATGGATTTCATTTCTAGATTGACAATGATAATTTATGAATTTTTAGTAGCAAAGCTACTCTACAGATATAGTGTATATTCGTCATCTTGGCGACATACAATTTAAATGGCAATAAATATAAGTGGTTATGACTGACATGTTATATTAGGACTACTTTTGTTGCTATGATCATTACAAAGAAATTTTGAAAATCTTCACAATTTTCGAGATTTTCAACCAATATCATTAAATACATAACTTCATTTAACTTATATTTTTGACTTCATAATGACAAACTAAAACAGTATAGGAAGAAAGAAAAACTAAATTTTCTAACATGTAACGGTTGCTATTAAAATTAAAGCAGGTATAGCCAATAAAACATTTCTGCTTAATTATTTCCAAGCTATCTACTAACGTTTCTTGTTAAAAATCCATCAACAAACAAAGAAGCTTATGCAGAAATATCCAAGTTAGAGAGTAGCTTTGCTTCTTGGTTGTTTATGAATATATAATCTACGAAAAACAAAAAAAAAGTAGCTGGAAATTTTTTTTGGGAGATTTTTTTATGCACCGAAAATTTTATAAATGGCGTTTCTTAATTGTCTCTAAAATATAGATATATAGTTACAGCTTTCTGTTGTTTTATACTGTCCTTTATTTCTTTATTAACAACAATTACAAAATGTAAATGAACCATTAGATAGCACTTTATTACTACGCTTCCAGTGGCCTCTAGTGGCACTTTAGTTTAGGGAAGGGGGTACCATTTTCAAATTTAGTTATTTTTTTAAATTTTGAAGAGGATCATTATTACTACGGTCAATTCCTTTTAGGAGGGTGGTGGTTCCCTATCTTAAAATATTTAAAAACCTTCCAGAAGAGTCTATACTGTAAAGAAAAACCAGAACATAAAATTTTGTAACATTGAGGGGATACTTTATTTTTAATTCTTTGCCTATTAATGTTTCTCATACGGTGCAAGATATCTAGCTTTCTACCCATCTATATATCTATCTATTAATTTTTAAAAGCGAAGCTTTTCTATAATTAGGGTCGGTCCGTCCGTCCGTCCGTACGTCCGTCCGTCCGTCCGTACGTCCGTCCGAGATAGATAGCTTTTATTCGTTAATTTAGGCATGTTAGAATTGTCCTATCGATTTCAAACTTTGCATGGTGATTTCTTTAGTAGTTAGGTACGATTTAGAAAGCGTAGCAACTCTATAATCATAACAAGAGTCTCCGTACGTCCATTTTAAACATGTTGATTTTTTTTACTTTTTTAACAACAAATTTTTATGTGATTTATTCATCCGATTGATCTGATTTTTAGTATGTTGATTCCTGGGACAACAAAGTATAATGTTATAAGCAAAGCAACTCTATAATAAAGTCCTAAAAATGTAAGTATGTCCATAAACATTATCCTGTATAAAGCAGTTTTTCAACAAATTTACTTAAAATCTTTCTCCGATTCTTATACATTTATATTCTGATTATTCAGTTCTGACACTATATAAGTGTTAATGTCCGTTTTTCCCACCGTTTCAGTGCTTCGCTTTTATGGATGTTGTCATCCTTGTTTTCTTACACTTCAAGATATCTAGCTTACTACCTAGCAATCTATATATTAATGTTTCTCATACACTGCAAGATATCTTGCTTTCCACCTAGCTATCTACCTTGTTATCTATCTATTAATGTTTCGCATACGGTGCAAGATACCTAGCTATCTATCTATTAATGTTTCTTATAAGGTGTAATATATCTAGCTTTCTACCTAGTTATCAAAAAATCAATGTTTCTTTTAAGGTGTAAGATATCTAGCTTTCTAACTATCTATCTATCTATGAATCTTTCTCATACGGTGCAAGATAGCTAGCTTTCTACCCAGCTATCTATCTTTCTATTAATATTTCTCATACGGTGCAAGATAGCTAGCTCTAGCTATCTATCTTTCTATTAATGTTTCTCATACAATGCAAGATATCTAGCTTTCTACAATGATATTTATCTACTTAATATGATATCTATATTTGTTGATGTCCTATCTATATATTTATATATCTTTCTATCAATCTACACTTTCCGATATTGTTCTATCTTCCGTCTAAATTTCTTAATACCAATTTCCTTTTTTTATCTATCCAAAAAATTTTCTTTCCTTTTTTCTAGAAATTAGCTGTCTATCTATCATATAAATAATCTATTCATCTATTAACTATCTTTTATACATATTTCATATTCATAACTAACTAGCGACTGCGCTACTAAAAATTCTCATACGATGCAAGAATTCGCAATATGCAGAAAAAAGTTGCATTTGCAATCTGCAACTATTTATATATCACTGTCAAATTTAATTTTATCCATCAAATTATTATTATTATTCTTTACTTTTTTCTTTATTCTTTACTCTCTCTCTCTCTCTCTCTCTCTCTCTCTCTCTCTCTCTCTCTCTCTCTCTCTCTCTCTCTCTCTCTCTCTCTCTCTCTATGTGTATATATATATACCTAGCTATCTCTATCTCTCTACTTATATTTTTTTTAACTTTCTTGCAAGGCTCGGCATCTACTCTCATCTATTCCGCAGTCACGAGGGGCCGAAGTCCAAGGCTAACAAAACTGGTATTAATCTTATAATTTTTATTTTAATATTTGTAGAACATTTTCTGTAATACAATGCTATACATGATTTTTAAGTATGGCTGAGAACCGGTTCTAATCCAGCGGATTTAAATCGGTTTTGAAGCCATACTGGAAAAGAATTTCTTTTTCTATCTATTTATCTATCTTTCTCTTTATCCATCTATCTAACTACATAAATTTTTCTATATTAATTTATAAAGGTGAGAAGTATGATAATTTATATTTTTTACGCCTGTCCAAATTCAGAGAAAGAAAAATCCTAGCTGGGAAAAAATAACCTCTATTTAGATATGCACAGCGATTTCTTAAATAAGTTTTTTCCAGGTTTTTAGAAAAGGATTTATGCCTTTACCTGTAAATAGTAAAATTCAGGGAGGGGACAAGGGAGGGAGGGGACATTAGACTTTACATTGTACTGGTACCCTAAGCTTTATAAACACATTCTCTCATTCGGATTAAAATTTGTGTACTTTTAATGAATCTTGATTGCGGGATGGGAGTGTCAACACTCTTCCTTAGAAGGCGTGTCTTCCCTATTTGACAAACCCCAAACTGTCCAGTTTTTAGCAAGACGATTCCTGTGACGTCATATAAAAAGGGAAGGGGGAAGAAAATATCTTCCCTTTTCTCCCATCTCGACACACAGAAAACTGTCCCGAATTTGTATTAATTTTGAGGAACAAGACTCCAGTTACGTCATATTTTTCTTTCTCGAAAAAGGGAAGGGGGAAAGAAAAATATGACGTCACTGGAGTCTTGTTCCTCAAAATTAATACAAATTCGGGACAGTTTTCTGTGTGTCCCCATCTCTTTTGAAGAGATTTTCTTCCCCCCTTCCCTTTTTCTTTCCCGAAACGTATATGACGTCACAGGAATCGTCTTGCTCAAGACTGGACAGTTTGGGGTTTGTCCCCTATTTTATTCCCCCCCAAGAAAGATCTGATCAATTTAACGTCCATTGTCTTATCCCTTACAGAACCAAGGTAAAGTTTTATTTAGTTTTATTATTCAACAGACAAAGGTAGTTCAATCAAAGAGCTGGTTGTTTGCTATAAGAGCTGCTATAATAGATAGAGAGGGTTTAATAAGAATAATTTAGGAAAATGCTATTTTAATGGATGTAGAATATACGTGGATATTATGACAATAGAAAAATTGTCGTCAATTTAGGTTACTAACATGGAACTTGTTTCTTTGTCAGTTGGTTCATCCAGTAGGAGGAGGGAGATGGGGTAAAGGAAGGAGGGGGGTCGTTATTTTAGCTAAATACAAGTTTCACTTTATTGGATTACATGAAAATATGGTGTAAGATCCAAGTAATAATAAATACATTGTATTTTTAATATTTGCGTGCTGAAGGATTAAAAATATATCATATCTTTATCTAAATTCAGTTCTATGGTTGCATAATATAACAGAATAATAGTAAATTCAAAGCCTAGAATAGACACTAAATATACTCTCATTATACCATAACTAATTTTCTATAGAAACAACCAAGAAAGTGTTAAAATGAGTCAATAGATGTATTACCCTAGATGATTAATCAGACACAATAAACTGTTCAAATTGAGCGTAAATTTCTAGCAAAGAATATTTTTGTTTATATTTAGTCACGCCTGATTCAATCACTTAGTACGAGTGACGAAGTTTTGGAAATTAGTTGGGTTGTATAAACTAGCATTGTAAACACTTTTCAACTAATAATTTAAATTCAAGTAAGGGGTGTAAATGTATTATAATTGGTAGTGTTCAGTTCATCAATTTATCGTTCATAATCTTATCTCCTAAGATCCATGAAAGACATATTATTTAACAGCACAAACTACCCCTTTACTTTGCTTTATTCACATTATAAAAAAATCTCTCACTTTGACCTTTTCCAATTCTAAAACACTGAAATAATATGTGGAATTCAATGCACACTTGTAGAGTGTTATACCAAAATAGGAGACAACATAATTTCTATATCTTTGTGGGGTTATCTTAGCAATATGATTTGTTGTTGGAAAAAAATTACGCTCCACATTAAATTCTTTAAAACTGTAATGTTAAGTAACAAACAGATAGTATTTAGGTTCGATAAATTGATGTACATCCCAATGAATAAAAATCAAAATTAGGCCTTCTGTAGATTACAATTATTTGTCGAAAAGTTTGGACAGAACTATTTTACAACCGACCAATCACAAGTTAATAAACGTACCAAAGTTTGAAAGTCATCGAATAAGATAACAAAATCATAAAACTTGTACAGTGCAATGTCCCATCCCTCCCTAAAATATATGCCAAATTTATACAGGAATCTTATTCCAAAAAGACTTTTTTTGCTGTGATATACCTTGAATATAACATAAGATATAAATGTAAGAAAATTAGATGCCTTAGTTTTAGAAGATTTTAAAAAAAATATTTCGCTTTAAAGTTCAAATGTATATATTCTTTTATCACATTTATATACATATATTTTTATAACAAAATGTATAGTATAAGGATATGATTCTTTCTTTAAGTTTTTATTTTTTTTTATTGCTACGATTATTTATATTGTTATTTTTATCCAGGGCTTTAACAAAAAGAAGTATTGGCTGACACTATATATCTATAATCTAATTACAATTCATATTTATATTGAAAATATAACGACACATTATATTACAGGTTTCTTTACTAAATCTCCTAATGAAATGTATGTAGAATATACGTGGATATTATGACAAGGGAACATTGCCGTCAAATTTAGGTTGCTAACATGAAATAGTTTATAATTCAGTTCGTTCATCCTGTAGGAGGGGAGGGGATGGGGTAAAGGCGGTGGAGGAGAGAATCATTTTTTTTGGCCCGATGCGTGTTTCCCTTTATCATATTTAATATATCCATTCTTAATGTATTCTAATAATGATATTTTGACAGTATTCTTATGTTGATATAATAACAGCACTTTAGGTTTACAGGGCATTATCAGTAAATATACACACAGAGAGGGAGGGGACATTGGGCTGTAAATTAAACGCATACCCAAAGTTTTATAACCACGTTAGCTTATTCGTTACTCAAGAACCTTGAGTACTTTTCTTGATATCTTATTAATTAGTTCTAAAAAATTTATTTCTATAGAGGTTAATCTTGATTATCACCATTGGGGATGTATATCAATTTATCATCCATTGACTTATTCCTTAAGGTCTGTTATAAATCTAGCAAGTCAATATTGCTTGTAGAGGGTTCAAAGATAATTTTATCTTTTATTGGTCACAATTTTATTGTGCTTGAGTTTTCATCAAAATTAGTAGATTTTTTGGAATAGCGAATATAATCTAGAGCTAGCCTCTAGGGACTCTCCCCTCTTCCTGGTAAAACTAGATGGTTGGCATATTATCGACATACTAATGCCCAAATACAAGAGGCTTTTTATACAACCTAAAAAATTGACGTCATTTTGGCCTACCATTGGCGAGTTAAAATGTATACTGGCCTGCCATTGGTAATTTTAGATCATTTTTTATAGGCAATATAAAGAGCTTTATGGCTGATAATATCGACATGACATGAAGATATTCTTATGTTTATATTCAATTAGGATTATAATATTAAAACAGTTCTAATTTCACACACATAATACATAATTAAAATAAATCAGTTTTTTTGCTAATAAATTTTTTCTTAGTTTTGTATGGATATCTTTTATTGATATATACACTTTTATCTCTCAGTGCTGTTTTTGTACAGCAATGATAGACAGACGAACAGAGATAATTATAGAAAGATTTATCATTGCAAAAGAATATTAGAAGCTACGCCACCAGATGCCTCTAGAGACACTTAGTGTAAGGGAAGTCAACTTTAAATTTTAGTTTTCAAAAAAAATAATAGATTTTTGGTAGGTGGAGGTGTCTTCATCTAAAAATGTCATAAACCTTCTCTGGACTTATTTAAAGCTTCACTGTCAAGAAGAACCATATCAGTTCAGCCATTTGCGCGATCATTTACAACAGACAAACACACATTCAGATAGACAGAGAGACGTCATTTTACTTTAAGGATTAGTGGCTGCGCTCTAATATTTAGAGACTCTGTATTTGAATTTGAAGTGGAAATTATTTAAAATTGTTGGAAAATTTTCCTATGAAAGGAAGTCCTAAGGTACAATTAAACCTAATTTTTATAAAGTATTTATGTTTTTTCATTAACAAAAATATATAAAAAGCCGCCAGTTTTAAAATTCGATTTTTAGTCTAAATTGTACCAACTGCTGATATGTCAGAAGCTCAACGTACAAAGTGAGTCCTTTTTAATTTGCAGAATGAGAACTTCAAGACAAAAGTTGTGCAATCAAATAATTGATTGTCTTTCTTTCTAAGAATAATACTTTTTCTGCCAAAAACTAACAATACTTTTATATCTAGCTTTATAATGAAAACGTTTTAGTCAAATTCTAAGAATTGTTGAATATTTTTCCAGAACTTAGATTTTACAAGTTAGAAAATGAGTTTGGAATTTTAGAAGGTTTATCTAACTTTCATTGTCCTCATCCTGTTAACTTTTTTATTCCATAGCTAACGTTAGTCTGTACAATGTACATCCATGTCAGAGAAAAGAACTATCATATTACGGGATTTATTGACAAAAATTGTTTTTATCCACCCTAAAATCCATTAAAAGTAGGAGACAAATAAGAAGTTTTATTTTCACATTTAATCCAACTTATCAATTTATACCAACTCTGTAATGATAAAAATAAAGTATACTACTATACATAGATAGATAGATAGATAAATGGTGGACAGATAGATAGTAGATAAATAAATAGATAGGTAAATAGTGGATAGAAAGATAGATAGAAAAATCTAGTTATTAATCTATAAATATTTGAATTTCTCTTTATGTATCTATCTGTCTATTTATGTGTCATCTATCCATCTATTCATCTATCTGTCTATCTAACTATACATCTATCCACCTACATATCTATCAAGCTATTTTTCCATCTACCACTATAGTATCTATCTATCAAGCTATCTTTCTATCTAACACTATAGTATCTGTCTATCTCTCAAGCTATCTGTCACTATAGTATCTATCTATCAATAAAGCTATCTCTCTATCTATCACTATAGCATCTATCACTGTATTATCTATCTTTCTATCTGTCAATCTATCTTTCTATCTGTCAAGCTATCTTACTATCTGTCACTATAGTATCTATCTATCTATCTGTCACTATAGTATCTATCTATGTATATATCTATCAAGCTATCTTTCTATCTATCAAGCTATCTTTCTATCTATCACACTGTAGTATCTATTTAGCTACCAGAATTATAAAAGTGTAAAAACAATGAGTTAAGAATTCTTATTGTTTATCATTCAAAAACAAACAATTTCCTTTTCTATCATTTTTACCCTCCAAACTGTTTAGTTATACCTTACTACAACAATGGATTTTTTTAATATGCGTGGATATTATGACAGGGAAAAAATAGTAGTTTTAGGTTGCTGACATGGAACTCATTTATTGGTCACTTCGTTTATCCAATTGGAGGGGAGGGGAGAAGATAAAGGGGGTGGATGGGGGGTTTCGTTATTTTAGCCTGCTGTGATTTTCACTTTACTAGAGAACATGAAAATTTATTGTATGTATAGATATAACTTGCTAATTTAAAATAAAGTTTTCTATTAGTCCAGCGCAGATTAAAGACTATATAAAAGGGGTAGAGGGAGATATGACCCTTAACCCCCCCCCCCCCCCCCCAAAAAAAAAAAAAAAAAAGATGGGGGTTACCCGGTACTCCCCATCTCTCTGTTAGATACAGACAAAATACATGGGTTGAAGATTAGTTTTTTTTGTCCAACCATTGAACACAGTAATAGTGTCTGACTGATTATGACGCAACAAAAAAAAATTAGCCAATGAGAGGCCACTATAAATTTTACCATTGGTCAATAACAGCCTCTCATTGGCTAATTTTTTTTTGTTACGTCATAATCAGTCAGACACTATTACTGTGTTCCAACCATTACTTTAAAAAGCAAAAAAAAAATAATTTTGAGTGAAACTATTTTTAGGACATTTTTAACGTCTTTGATATGCTGCTGCGAACGGGGTATATGTTAAAAACGGGATTATAAAAAGTCAAAGTATAAAACTAAAGGGAAAATGAGATATTATATAATATTCACAAGTGGCTCTCTTTAGATCACGACTAACTCAGGGATAGAGGTGTAGGAGAATGGAGGATATAATCATATTATCTATGTATACAAATAGATAATTCATATTTGTGTGTGTGAAAAAGTAAGAATAAGTAATAAGTATTAGAATAGTAAGATGAACTCATTTGGTTACTTTACTAGGTATCATATTCTGATTTTCTATTTTATTAAACATTTATGCTCATAATAAGCAAAAAATTGATTGAAAAGAAATATTTTATTAAGTTTAGAAAAATTAAGCGTCTTAATTAATTTTGTCAAAGGAATCAGTCTATTTTTATAGCTCAAATTACAGTTTCCTTCTCCATATTTATTAACCGATTTTTAAAAATATTATTTATTTATGAAACTTATGTACGGATTTTATAGCACACCTTTAAAAAATTTGCAAGTCTCGCCGCCTAGATGAATCGAGAAAATAATTTGAGCACACAGAATGAAAAAAGTATTTATTCAAAAATGCAAAACAGCGGTCTGCTTCCTTTTCAGGCCGTTGCATTTCCCCATAATTTTACTTATTTTGTCAATCTTGTAGATTGTCAGGACTTAATAAGTAGCTTGTAGAGTGTCAGAATTTTATAAGCAGCTTGTAGAGTGTCAGAACTTTGTGAGCAGAACATTAATTTGTAAGTCTAAACGAAATTGTACAACATTTTTTTGTAAAATTGCATAGATTAACGTGTTTTCCTAGTAATCATTATTCCAAAAGTTAAATGAATAGGATAATTGTATCATACAAAAAGATGTCGTCAAAATAATTAAAAATCAGTTTCAAATGTTTCAATGGATGTAGGACTTTCCGGTAACGATTAAATAGTAACTATACAAAGTTTTAAATCGATAGGACATCCATAACGGACGGACAGATGGACCTAACTTAATTATAAAAAATCCACACTATATTGTAAAAGCATATCCGCAGATATTTGTATAAATGGATGACTGGACGAAATCATTGGAATAACAATTAGGTTAAAAACAAGATCAATTGTATTCGTAAGTAGCACACATGAATAAATGCATTTTTTTTCAAATCTTAATTGGATACAAGTACGATTACATCTATAAGTAGCGCAGCAATAACAAGTTCTTAACATTCAATTTTATAGATGACTATATGAACTTGATTTAAAAATATTTATTTTAAAATAAAGATATAGTTATTTATCGCAACGTATTATAGTATCTGCAGATCGTTAAATGATTAATTAAACGTCCAGTTTAGTTAGACCTGTAAGGATTGAAGTAGTCTACAGTAGGATACATGATTTTTAAGTATGTCTAAGAGTAGCTGCACCCCCAAAGAAAAATTATTCTAATTTTCAATTATTTGTGCGCTCATATATTTTTTATATTGTGGGAGTGATAGTGTCAATTAATGCCGGGTTCTAACAACAACAATTTATTCAAAAATAGGAGCTAGGAGCTTTGAGGCCTTTAGTGGCACTTATTAAACGTGAATGTTACTGTATTCAAAGGGACAGAGAAGGGCTAAAAAATAGCTCAAAACAATCCCTAAACTTAAAATTGAAAAAGAATACCCTAAAAACAATCAAAAGACCTGTCTGAAAACCCAATCAGTTCAGGAGACAAAAAAAATCGTATAATTTTATATAATAGGAGTAGATGGAAATTTTTTTTATTTGTATGCTTTCTTTTTGAATGGTGGGGTATCCTCCCCTAGATTAGGTAAAAACATATGAAAAGCTTTACTGAAAAGAACAGCTGTGTCAAACAATTGGTAAGCAAAAATGCTTAATACTTACATTTTGAAATTCTGGTTGGGTAAAAATTGAATTTAAAAGATTTAGTCAAGTGTACATCATTCAGACGTTGAAATATTCTAATTATGGTGTAGATTTGCTACCAAAAAAAATTTGTAATGTAACTAAAGTATAAATTTCTGTTTCAGAACCAGAATTTAGGAGTGATAATGCCAATTAGCTTTGGCGTCTAATTTCTCCTAACACAGTACACCAAGAATATATTTTATTAAGCGAAGCGTTTATCTAATTATGGTCTATCCGTCTATACGTCTGTAACGGATAGTTTTTATCGTTAATTTTGGCGTGTTAGAACTTCTATAAAGATTTCAAACTTCGCCAAATGATACCTGTAACTATTAGGTACTATTTCGAAAACGTAGCATCTCTATGATTGTTACCAAAAACAATAAGTCCATTTCAAACATGCTGATTTTTCAACTTTTTAAGCATCTCTATAATCAAGTCCTAAAATGTATGTCCTTAAAACGTATTCTGTCTTTATCCAATTTTGCAACAAATTTTATATACAATTTGGACTTATAATTAAAATTCTGCTGAAGTCCTAACACTCTGCAAGTGGTTGGTTTGTCCTACAGTCTGATTTGGAAGATTCACTTTTGGATTTTTCATTATTGTTTTTACAGGGATAGGCCAACAGCGGATAAATTTATCTTCCAACAAACCGAAAAAGGAATAAAGGCTACAATGTATTTAACTAGTTAACATGGTGGAAATATCTGACCACGCCAGTTACTATTCCTGAAGTCATTAATATAAAAATATCACACTATAATAACTATCTACTATAAGCTGATTCTTTGCTGTTATACAAACTGTAACAAAACCCAGGTAGATTGACATTTATTACACTAGTCCCCAAAGTTTTCTAATTCTTATTCGTTAGCTTAACAACTTTGAGGACTTTAGTGAACTTTTATCGTTTATTTCATTAAGCTGAGTATTCAAACGTTCCAACCAATAATTATAATCTACAGAAGACGTAATTTTGTTAATAAGTTACAGGAATTTATCGGCCATTGTCTTATTCCCTTAAGATCCCTGACAATGAAAAATGTTTGTCATTCCTATTTTGCAAATTTATTCTGTTTAGTGTTCAAACAATATTGATAATCTTTTTAGTATCGCAGCTATTCTGTAATTAGTTTGTCTTAGTATGTTTGTCCGACTAACTGACTGATACTTAAAAACCGTCTAAATATAGCTTCTTTTATGGTAAACAAGTTGCTGTGCCCAAAGCATCTAGGCCCCTAGAGAAGGAAACTAAAAAGACTAACATTACCCAAAGCCATAAATTTACAAATAAAATAGTCTTAATCTATTTCGGGACGTATGAAAAGGCGAAAATGAATTGTAATATTGTTTTCTTATTGTTTTCCAGTTTATTGTTCTTTTGATTGTTCGGGGCTAGCAAAACTTTTTCTTTGATGTAAAATAATAATACATAAAATTTAAACATTGGTAAGATTGTAAGAATGCTAAAATATATATCATCTTTTGAATTCATATGCAGAATACCTAAACACTTTAAATACCAATTAAAAATAGCTCTCTTTCTATCTATCTATATATTTCATACCTTTTAATCTATCTATCTTTCTAGCTTAACAGAATAGCAATTCAGACACCAATTAAAAAGAGTTATCTTTTCTACTGTCACTTATCTATATTTCTATTCAATCTATCTAGGTATTATATACCTCATATACCATTAACAGAATTACAATTAAGAATATCTGTATGATTCATATCGTTTTTATCTATCCACTTATTTATCTACTATTTATCACTACTTACTATATATCAACTATTTATCTACCTATTACAAATCTTTTAATCTTTATTTCGTTCCAGCTCAACAGAATAACAATTTAGATGTTTATTTATCTGTTTGTTATAAATCATTCTATATTTTCAATTTGAATTTAAATTCAAAATACCTAGACAGTTTTTCAAATACCAATTAAAATATCTGTCTCTATCTTTATATTCATTTCTGAATACTCGAAAACTTTATTTATCTATCTACATATTTTATATCTTAGTTCTATTTGTCTTTTTTGTCTAGTTATATACCTGTATGTCAATATATCTATTTCTCATTCTACCTTTAAATTGATTTACAGAATACCATCTATTTTATCTATCTATCCATCCTTATCTCCTCAAGAATCTTTAATTCACATCAACTTTAAGATTTTTAACATAAAAAGTATAAAAATTATATTGTAATTAAATGTAGTCAAAATACTTATCTAACTATGCATTAACCTAAGCTCATAACAAGATAACAAGGATGGCATTATCTGAAGTTAATGAAACATTTTAGGTTTGTTCAGTCGCTTCACAAGGTAGATTTTGAATTAAAGTAAAACCTATGGCATTGGCCATTGAAAATTCAAAAAAAATCTTTTAAATGATGTATTTATTTTTACTAGTGGATTTGACTTTCTCCTATTTTTTGTATGATAAATCATCATATTATTATGATATTTGGAACATTGAAATGTAAGTATGACCTCAATCAGTATTCAGTATTAACGCAATTTTGCAACAAATTTGTGTTCAATTTTGCTTAGACACACAAATTTATTTTCTGCTTTTTCTGACAAGTTCTCACACTCTACAATAGTTATTGTTCGTTTGTTCTGACGTTTGATTTCAGAGCTTCGCTTTAAGGATGTATTTATCTTGGTTTAATATTTTCTTTTTGTAAGCAATATAGAATTAACCAATATGAAACTTTTCTAAAAATTATGTAACGACCAGTCCAGCTGTTTACAAGATCATAGTGGACATACATATATCCTGTATATAGGATTCAAATACAGAAAAAGTAAGTAAAAAAGTTGCTGCGCTATTTAAAAATATTAATTGCATTTTCATTAATAATTTAAAATCCGGTAGCTTAGGGAGTAACCTTTACATATATCAAGTAGCGTACCTACTTTAAAATGATCTATGTCTGTACGTTCATCATTTTAATATATAAAAATCCCAAGCTCCCTCCCCTACACCTACTTATCCCTATTAAAACCAATGGTAGGGATGGACACTGGTACCCAAAGTTTTATATCCACGTTATCCTATTCGTTGACTTAAAACCTTTGGGTCCTTCTACTTAATTTTGATTGGTTAAATCTAATCTATTAGTATCCAAACGTTTCACCTAATAATATTATTCTACAAAAGGGTTAAATCAGCTAAAAGCGTTGTAAATACAAACACAGCCCATTCCCTACAAGGGAACAAAAAGCAATTTGCTAGCAGACCAAAAGGGTCTCTGCCACTTGGGCCAAATAGTTGTCTGGATTATACATCTATACTTATATATTTATTGGCTACGCTACTTCTTATAATTGTATCCCTGCTAAAAACTAGCTAATTTGATTGCAACTAGATAAAAAATTAAATAACTTATTGGGCCGCGCGGCTTTAAACTTCTCAAATGAATCAAGTATTACTTAGGATAGACTTCATGATTGCAAAAACAATTTTTGGTACATTTTTATAAACTTTAGAATTATTATTACGTTGTAGCTTCGATACTGATTGATATCCGCTGGATTAGAACCGGTTCTCAGCCTTAATGAAAAATCATGTTTAGCAGCGTTACAGTAAATTTTCCACGAATAATTTGCATAAAAACTTGTGGCCTCTTTTCTAATATTTAGATTGGTAGGTTCATTAAGTTAAATGTCCAAACATATCACTTAATAGTGTTAAGCAAATCAGAGTAATTTTGTTTATCCTCATTGGGGATATTTATAAATTAATCGTCAATTGTCTTATCCCTTTAGATCCCTGCCAATTCCATGATTATAAAATCTATATTTATTATACACAGAAAATGTATCAAAAATCACACTTGCCTCATATACCAGTTAAGTTCATATCATATAATTCTTCTCATATGCGATGGATCCTATAGTTTTGGAATACCAGAGAATAACAATAAAATTTAAGCCTTTGGAAGATTGTAACTGTAATGTTATACATACGTAAAGTTATGTCTTTAGGCATCGCGTATTGGGTGGTAACTTTTAAATTTAAACATTGGCGTTTCAATAACATCGAAGAAAATTTCTATTTAGCATGTTTTATGCTATTTAAAGAAGACAAAGAATTTTGTAAAAGTAAGATGTGGACTATAAAAGAATCATTTGAAATGGAAGGAGGATAATTATCCCCATATGTAGCGCAGCAATTACAAGCAGACTTCAGTTTTATTATAAAATATGATATTAAAGAGAACTTTTGTTGTTTATCCTCTTATACAAACGCGTACAAATAATGACTTAGGATTGTTTTAGGCTATTTTCCTTACCTTCCCTAGAGACTAGAGGCAAATTAACAAGTCCTTTTAGTCTTGATTTTAAATCTATCAATAAACAAGAAATATTTTATGGACAGTTTGAAGAAACATAAATTCAAATACAATTTTATTTGTAGAGTTTCAAAGTAAATCTAAGGCAGTAAAATCACACTATGATAACTGGCCAGCATTGACTATAAGTATTTTGTTATAATGTGATATTTACCAACTGAGGAAACCGCTAGGTGCTTATAGCAGCCAAAGATGTTCTCTGATATTTTTTAATTGGTCGCTATTTTAGCGAGGACTGATTTGTTAGGAAACATTAGAACATTCTGTATAAAGAAAATAGTAATAATTAAAGTTTCGAAAACAACCTAAAACCTAAAAAGGGCCTTTCCATGAATTCACACAGGCACAGATTGCTTTGTTGCTTGTCAGACAGAATTTATGGAAAAATATGCCTAACGAGCACCTAAAAATCCATTCAGTGATATGCACAGCAATTCATCAGTTTTGGTGTGAATCCATTAAGGGTTGAAAAAAGGGGAAGGCACCCTTTTGCTGCAAGCCCCAATCCTTATTTTTTGTTTATACCTAACTACTGCAGGGAGCCCTAACCCTGCGGGACTAAAAAACACAACCTAACGTAACCTAGGGTAAAAAACTAACATAAAATAATTATCCCATCTTTTTAATTAATCTCAAAAATTAAATCAATAAGTAAAAATTACACCATTCTATATTAAACAGTTCAAATACTTGCTTGGAAAAAAAACATATCTTTTTAGCCTTTAAAAATTCTTGTTTAATATAAAACCATTAATCTTTACCCTAAAATGCACAGAAGCTAGCCTATTGAACCCAATAAATGATTTCATTGATGCTTAATTAAATTCAAATTGAAAAATAAGAACCCAGGAAAAGTGTTTAATGATTAAAGCTATAAAATATTTATAAAAAATATAGCAAATAAAGCTTTTAAACAAATAATGCTATAACATATACAGTATATCTGCTGCAAGTGTATTTTATAGGTTTAATCAGTTTTTCAAACATATAAAAGCAACATTTCTAATGCGTATGTGCTTGTATTTTAAGAGACATCAATAATTATTTATCAAATCTTAAAATTAAAACGAGTTTTGATAGCTCCTAGGGGCCGAAGGACAGGGTTACAAAACTGGTATTAATTTCTGGAAAATTTCTGTAGTACAATGTTTTTCATGATTGTCTTCTTTGGATGAGAAAAAGTTCTAACTTTAAAATTACAGCAAGATATGAAGAATAATAATATATTTTGTTCACTGCCTTTATTCTGTATTGTAAACTTTGGCTTTACTATTCTAATATTTTTATATTGGTAATACTGAAGGAACATTTTTAAGCAGAACGGGAAATTGCCCTCTAAATTAATTGATATCCATCTAAATATCTTTCTATCTATCCTGACTATCTTTCTATCTGTCGTGGCTATCTAATTCTATATCCTCGGGAAATTGGGTACTAGATTAATTAGCCTTTGAAACATCCAATATTGAATTATTGACCTACTAAATATTGCAATTCGAAGAATCAATCCTTATAATAAAGTAACAAGATTTGTGTTTGTCTGTGTGTCTGTCTGTACCGAAGGATCTCGCTAATCGCTGAACCGAAAGGGTTTTCATTAACAGGGTAGCTTCTCATAGGTCTCGGGAAGGTTTATAACTATTTTGGGGGAGGGTATCACCACCCTCCCAAGAGAAATCACAAAAAAATCGAAAAACATCTAACTATTTGAGAGACTTGGACGCAACATAAAGGGGTATCGTGGAGACTTGAACAAAAAAAAACATTGAAAGTGCCACTAGAGGCCTCTAGGGACGTAACCTACAACGGTTACTTTTTTAAGATCGAAGCTTTTCTAAACTTAGGTCCATTTAGGACTTTAAACATTTTTCCTGTAACAGTTCGGTACAATTAGTGATGTAGCAACTCTATAATTAATAATATAAATTATATGTATTTTAAATATGAATTAGATAATTTAATATGATTTTGATGATTTTATTTTTGTGAGGTTTTTTTGCCTCAAGCAAAAATCTTGGAAATTTCAGATCCTAATACGGTGGACTTTTCAAGGAAGCTTTATAAGTTCCTTATATTCCTTATGGTCCATCTATTTCAATAAAATTGTCATTCTATATAAATATATATATCTGTATGTATTCATTTATTTATCTACCAATTTATCAACAATAAGTGGAAAATTTAGCAGGGGTCTGTAGTGGTTGAAACGTTTGGACACACAATTAAATATATCAACAAATCAAATTTCAAAGTCCCCAAATTTGTTAAGACAACAAATAAAAAATGTTATTTTAAAACTTTGGGGACTAGTGTTATTAGAAGTCTAATGTTCCCTCCGGCCCTCGCTGTAAATTTATAGACTTGGTGATTTTAAGATATATTACTCGAGTTAAATGCAATATAGTAGCTATTAAATTGATAGATTGGTAGATAGGTAGATATTTGTTTTTAAAATACAAAAAATAGATAGATTGGTATTTGACAGCTTTAGTTTGCAGTTATTCTTTAAGTAAGTAAACGTGAGTCTACTGATACAAAGACATTTTTCAGCCAAACTCGTTGAAGACTCACTTACACCCAAAACTTTATAGTAGATTAGGTGCTAAAAACATCATTGATATAAAGTTTAATAAACATTTTATTTAATCTTAATGTAGCTGTTCCACCATATTTTAAATCACTGCTCAGGAATATTGAAGAATATGATTACTAGAATAAACAAACCTCTCAGGTAGATTATTGGTGGAAAGGTTTGGACACTGGTACTATTTTTTAAATAAACTGAAAATAAGGGGGGGGGGGTACAGGGAGATTTTAGTTTGTTTTTTAATCACTTAAATTCAGGTTAGGCAACGGTGTTTATTGGGTTCTGGGTAGTGGTTGGGGTTCAGTGCTCTATTGGCACTTTGAGAGAAAGTTCCCCCAAAGAAGACATATATTAACTTAATAATGATAAGTTTTAACTGGCAGGTTAGTGGGGGACAAATTGTTTCCTCATGTGCCATATCCTTGTGAATGAAAAAAAGCAATAAAAATTTTAGACAATCTAATCAAACAATCCCATTTTTCTTTCCTTTTACTATTTATCAATATCATTTATAGTGTGCTTTTATGCATAAAATAGCGGCTACCCCCCCCCCCCCCCCCCTAGAGGCCTGTAGGAGCAAATGAAGGAAGGAGAAGGAGGAAGTCGACACTTAATTTTTAACTAGCCGCTGCGCTCCTAGCATCTAGATTCTCTGTATTTAAAGTGGGAAAAAATCTAAACCAAACTTAGATATATAATTAAATAGCTTAAAACCATTCAGAAACCTTAAAGTAGCTTCCATAAAATGAAGAACTCAATCAGTTCTGAAGTTAATAAAATCTTGAGCTTCTAACAAGAAACTTACAACTTTATATAATAGGATTTTATTTAGTAAAAGTAAAAAAATGCCGGGGCAATTACACTTTTAAGATTATTTTGTTGGGGGATATTTAACAAACCCTTTTAGATTTTACACTCCCTCTTAACAAAACTTGTAGAGGTACATCATATGCCCCTTTTTGGGACAGAGCCCCTAGACGCTAATAGCGAAGCCACTATTATAGAAAACAGCGAAGTGCGAATCTACAAATAGATTGATGCTTTTTGCCATCTTTCATTTCATAAATAGGATGCACCGTTTTTTTAAAGATTTTATTAAACAATGGCACATTCAAAATAGTTTCAGTAAGGTGTTTTTTGTTTGCTCCTTAAGATCTCTCATTCCTGTACTAAAATTCTTATCCCTTTCCTCTTCATTCTAATAAAGAACCTCTAGATGCTAGGGGTCCAATCGCTAGCTAAGTCAAAAAGTAACAAATTTACAGTAAGTAGAAAAATAGTCTAGAACATTGCATTTGAAGAAAAAATAGTTTAATATGATGATAAAACTTTTCTTTATGTTTTTTATATTAAACAAAAAAATCTGCGTATTTGGCTTTTAAAGGTATGACATTCATAAAGCAAAAAATTTAACGGAATGTTATTTATAGTCGACATACACTATTAAAATTTAATGTTAACCAAATCGATGTAGCCTATTTAATTTAGATGCCAATCATCGGATAGGTATACTTTTACATACACACACACACACACACATACATAAACACATAGGGGATAGAGGTATACATATATAAAGAACGTTTTTATTTTCTTGGTTAGGTTAAGTTTAAAAGATAGCCCAGCAGGGTTTGGAAATAATTAAGTTAAATAAAAACCTTGTCCCTTAGCCTTTAATCTGACCTATTATCCTTATCTTAAATAGGACCTAAACCTCCTTGAAAGTTGAGGAGCTGTTCATAGACGTCCAAGGGGGGGGGGGGTAATGGGGCGATTACCCCCCCCCCCCCAATTTTTTTTTCATTTTACCCCCCCCCCCCCCATTTAAAATTTACCCCTACCCTGGGATGCCGTAGGCACCCCCAACCATTTAGGAGGGGGTATTTACCCCCCCAAAATTATTTGGGGGGGTAAATACCCCCCTCAAAATAAAAAATCTCTAATAAAAAAAATGTTTAATACTATATTTTTAATAAAATTTAAATTACCCCCCCCAAAAAAATTTACCCCGGGGGTAAGTTTTGGGGGGGGGGGTAAACTAAATTTACCCCTACCAACAGATTTCAGGGGGGGGTAATTACCCCCCCCCCCAAGCAAATTTTTACCCTCGGGGTAAAAATTTTGGGGGGGTAAAAAAAAATTGCGGCGCGCTACGCGCGCCATTTTACCCCCCCCAAAACGAATTACCCCCCCCTAAAAAAAATTTTACCCCCCCAAAATAAAAAGCTTGGACGCCCCTGGAGCAGTTACTCCAGCCGTTGTCAAGATATTGCTGGACACATAAACGTAATAACAATATAGGATATTTTATCTTTGATTGTCCTGTCCCTCTATCCCTGGTTTCTACTATAGCCATATACAAATTCAATATAAATGCTAATATAGTTTGCAAACCATTTCACATATGTACATCTGTCAATCTATCCATTTGTCTATCCATCTGTCAATCTATCTATCCATCAATCTATCTATCCACCTGTTATATATGCATATGTCTCTCTATCCATACATCTATCTATCTATCTATTAGTCTATATATTCATTTGCTAATCTATCCATGTGCTTATCTATCTGTATATCCATCCACCTATCCATCTGTCAATCTATCCATCTGTCAATCTATCCGTTTGTCAATCTATCCATCTGTATATCTATGCATATGTCTATCACTTTCAATCTATTCTATCCATCTTTCTATCTATCTATCTGTCAATACGTCCATCTTTATAACTATCTATCTGTCTATCTACCCATCTGTCTATCCATCCACATATCAAACTATCCATCTGTCTATTTATCCAAATGTATATTCAACATTTAGTGTGAATTAGCAATGACGTGTCCACCACAGACTGCCGGACGGACATATCGAATTATAAAGTACCACATACACTACCAACGTTATTTTATTTAAATACCGTTCTCGCTCAATCAACCGTCCATCTCGCTTTTTTTCTTTCGAAATTTCTATGTGCATTTGCTATCTTTCTATCTTCTATTTTCTATCTGTCTATATTTGCTATCTAGGCATAATTCTTTTTGCACCATTCGTACGCTTTATAAAATTGCAATAGGCTTTTTTCGCAATGAAACTTTTGTAGAATTTTTAGATAGCTTTCTTTAAAATTAGCTACATATATTATATTATATCTAATATCTTTCTTTTAATTTTTAAAAATGTGTATCAACCAAACTATTTTTTACTTCGCCTCTAGAGGCACTTGAGACGGTTGGACGTTGAATTCGACCCAACTCTTTTTATTCTAGACTGAAAAATTCATTTAAAATTTGTTAGGAGAGTATAATGTTTTTTTTGGAGGAAGGTGATACCCTCCCCCAAAATAGCTATAAAACTTTCCAGGACCCATGAGAAGGTTTATTGTAAAGGAGAACCATATAAACTGTACATCAGTTAGCGAGATCCTTCGGTACACAAACACAGACACTTACTATAAGGATTACCAAGTCTTTTAATTTATAATTATTCTAAAAATATTCTGCCTTTTTTCATCGTAATTCTACTGTGTTTCTTCTTCAATCAATGCAGGTTTGAAAAGGTTTTTAATTGCGTTTTCCATGTATTTTCTATCTATCTTTTTTTTCTTTTCTTTCTATCTCATAAAAATATGATTATCTATTTTTCTATTTTTAGAAGGTACTTTTATTTTGATTAATTCAAGAGGGGGACATTGGACTGTAATTAATTCAGGTACTCAAACTTTTATAAACACCTTCTCTTTTTCGTTGCCTCAAAAACTGTATTCCCTTTATGAATTCTTGACATGTTTCCAAACATTTCAACCAATTATATTAATTTACAGAAGGAATAATTTAGCTTTGCTAATCCATAACTTGAGTATGTGCTTTTTTGTGTATATTACTTGATTGTTATGTTTTCATTCATTTTTTTTTCATCTTGTTTTTACAGCGATACTTAAAAACATAATTGTCCATTTTAATTATGTTTTCTCCAGTTTTAAAATAAATAACTTATATTAATTTGTTATTAAAAATTAATTGCGTTGTTTTAGAAAAATACTAATTGATTCATTTAATTTATTGCGTGATACACTTAACAAATTGGCTTCATTCATGGGATGGGACAATGAACGATAAATAAATCTTCCCTCAAATTTTAATTTAGTAATTATGTTATAATAGTTATTTCTTTCATCGTATTATAAACGACTTTCCGCGGATAAAGAATGTACAATTATAAGATAAAAACCAGTTTTTTTAGCCCCGAGATACAGAAGGCACGGGCTAAAAAAACTGGTTTTAATCTTATTATTGTACATTTCTATATTTGTAGAAAACTGGATATAATACGATGCTATACATAGTTTTTTCGTATGGATGAGAACCGGTTCCTATCCACCGGATTCGAATGAATACAAAAAATACAAAGTTTAAACTAGCGGCTACACCCCTAAAGGACTCTAGCAACATTTTAAAGTACTTTTTAGGGATAACCCTTCCCCAAAATAATTAAAAACCTTCTCTTGGCCAATAGAATTGTTAACAAAGAACCTTCGGTTCGGTGCCAATCTAGATCTTAAGTTACAGACAGACATCCTTTTACTTTTATTTAAGGCTATACTAAGTAAAGCTTTAAATGAGTAGAATGATTTTGCCTTAAAATAATAATATTTCATTGACGTACATACATAATACCCATAATATAGAGTGTCTGCGCTACTAATGGTGTTCTAATTCATCAAATTGTAATTAATCTTTGAACTGTATGATGTTAGCCAAATAAAGACATGGGTCCATCAAACTTTATTAATAACTAATTTGTCCGCCAGGGTGTCTATTAGCGAAGCTTTATATAATTAGGTTATGTTCGGTTAACGTCTGTAAGTGTAGGTATATTAGAAACGTCGGGTAAACTTCCGGAAAACTTATATCTCTTACTAATTATCCGTTTGATCTGATTTTATTATATTGATTCCTGGGACAACAAAGTATAATGATATGAACGAAGCAACTCTATAATCAAGTTCTAAAAATGTAAGTATGTCCATAAACATTATCCTGTTTCAAGGAATTTTTCAACAAATTTACTTACAATTTTGCTCGACTCTTATACATTTATATTCTGATTACTCGGTTCTGACAATATACAAGTGTTAATGTCCGTTTTCCTACCGTTTCAGTGCTTCGCTTTTAGGGATGTTGACATCCTTGTCTGATTAAAAGACTAATTTTACAAAAGATAAATATGGTAAAGATTTCCTTAAAAACATATAAAATTTTCAACAAATTTCCAAAGTACGATATTGTGAACCTAAAACCCTCTTTTATTTAAATTTGACTTCTAGTTAATATGTTTATTTAAAACTGCAGAATATGGCTACCAGCGATTTAAATCATGACAAGTGTCGCAGCAATGAAAAAACGTAATTATTGGGGAAATTGTAACAATATACTATATTACAGTAATAATTTAGCTAACCAATAATTTAGTTTACAGATTGATGAATAGGGCAAAATTCTATAAAAAAAATTCTCGGTTTAGCATAAGAGATAGATTTAATGAAATGCTAAGAAAACTTCTGTAGGCTACCCTAAGACATTTTCAAGGATTTTATAGCAATAGTAATTTACAAAAATTGTATTCATAGGAGCCTGCTTTTAAAATCTAATATTATGATTCTTCATACTTTAGTCAAAGAGTAGCTTTACTACAAAAACATGGCGTTGCTACAAAAGACCAACTTTACAAAAGACCAACGCCTACAAAAGACCAACTCTACAAAAGACCAACTTCTACAAAAGACCAACTCTACAAAAGATCAACGCCTACAAAAGACCAACGCCTATATATTGTTATATAAACATTAAATTTATTAATAATGTATTACATAATCAATACATGGCCGCAGTGCTCGGCCCCCTGGCCTGCCTAGCCGCGGGCGCTCGGCCCCCTTGACTATAACCTAACCTAACCTTACCTAAATATTGTAAAAATATTAAAAATTTGAAGAAAAAAATCTACCAACCACTTTTTGTAAAATCCACGATATTCTAAACTATAAATAAATTAATGTACATTAAACATTCATACATATAGGTTAGGTTAGGTTAGGTTATAGGCAAGGGGGCCGAGCTCTGCGGCTATGAACTTCTAGCATTGCGATTTTTTTAATGTTGGTCTTTTGTAGAACCGTCTAGTTGGTCTTTTGTAGAGTTGGTCTTTTGTAGCAACGCCCAAAAACATATATTTTAAAGATTAAAATTTGAAATTTTCACCTATTCATCATTAAATCTAACAAACAGCGTAGCTGTTATCAAATCTTGTCTGTCTGTTGTGTGTCTGTAGAAACATATTTGTGTTTCCTGTATGCAAGGAAACTAAACGAGCCATTCCGGAGATATTAGAGAACAAACAATCACAGTAGAATTTCAGTTGAAGCTAACAAAGTACTATACTGTCATTATTAGGTAACTTGTAGTCTTTAGGATTGATGCCAAATGTGCAGGGATCTTAGGGGATAAGACAATGGAGGATAAATTGATGTACATACATAGGCGTCCAAGGGGGGGGGGGGTAATGGGCCGATTACCCCCCCCCCATTTAAAATTTACCCCTACCCTGGGGGTGCCGTAGGCACCCCCAACCATTTAGGAGGGGGTATTTACCCCCCCCAAACAATTTTGGGGGGGTAAATACCCCCCCCAAAATAGAAAATCTCTGACAAAAAAAATTTTTGAGCGCTTCGCGTGCATTTTTAATACTAAATTTTTAATAAAATTTAACTTACCCCACCAAAAAATTTTACCCCGGGGGTAAATTTTGGGGGGGGTAAACAAATTTTACCCTTGCCAACAGATTTCAGGGGGGGTAATTACCCCCCCCCAAACAAATTTTACCCCCAGGGTAAAAATTTTGGGGGGGGTAAAAAAAATTTGCGGCGCGCTTCGCGCGCCATTTTACCCCCCCCAAAACGGAATTACCCCCCCCTTAAAAAAATTTTACCCCCCCCAATATAAAAAGCTTGGACGCCCTTGTGTACATACCCAATGGTATTAAGCAAGAGCTTGTTTATAAAACTTCGGGTACAAGTACAATTTCTATTCCAATATATCTTCCTCCCTGCATAAGCTTATAGTTACAGAGAAATGTATAAGAAAATAAATCAGAGCTCAAAAAAAGTAAATCAAATTAAAATAAAATCTTGATGTATCTTTTGTAAATGTAATTATGTGTCAATTATCTCATATGGGCGAGGCAGCTGTCCATGGCACTTTAATGTCAGGTCCAACAACCAAGGATAACTAAGGGGAGCCATTCTCCCATTATAAGTCCAAACACTTAGGATATTAGGCCAAGTAACATCCAACAGACAGCAAACTCTTTGACTGCACAACAATTGTTTTTTTTACCTGTTCCTAACACCCAGAACCAAATGCAAGGAAACTGTTTGTAAGCTTCAAATTTGGGTAATTTCCCTCAAATTTGAAATGCACCCCCCCCCCCCCTTCTTTCAACTGAAGGACTCAATTCCTATAATGCTGTGTATTTCTTCTCAGGGATCTTAAGGGATAAGACAAAGAACGATGAATTGATGTAAACCCAGATGTAAACGATACTACCCCTTTTAAAAATTAAAATTATTGATTAAAAAAGACGATAAAGCAAACTTTGAGTAGCCGAAAAATTTACATTCCAACGCCCTCTCCCTCCCTGTATGCTAAATGTGTTATCAACCGAAAATGGGTAGAGGGAGAGGGGTAATTAAAGCCCTAATAAAACTAAAAAGGATACTGTCACCAAATTTCTGAACTAGCAGCGAAAAAAAATTCTTCGGAAATTAAAAAACAAATAAACTTTTCATTTTTCTTACATTCGCTTCATTTATAGGTAGATAGATACAAAGATAGATAGATAGATAGATAGAAGGAATGGTAGATTTATAATTACTTAGCTTTAAAACTTTTACTAGCGGCTATGACCCTCCTAGAGGCCTCTAGGAGCACCTATTTTTTATTTTTAGTATTGAAAAGAAAAAGTATGAAAAAATGTTGGTTAGCGTAAATTCTGTTTTCTAAGGGGTTATTCACCTTCCCTGGACCTATGGAAAGCTTCCCTGTAAAATAGAACCATATTATTTTAATGTTTAGCGAGATCATTAGGTTCACACAAACAGACACACATCCTGTTACTTTTCTATAATGATTTATCAATTTAAGTGTCGTAATAATATAGTAAACATGTATTAATATGAGAATTTCTATAAACCGAAAATGTAATTTCAAACCTACAGTATAATAAAGTAGCAATGTGTATGTGTGTGTCTTACAAGATCTCGTAAACGGGTAGTTTGATTTGTTTAATTGTTTTTAAAGGAATGTTTGGTTCGGGTACAAGGATGGTTTTATGCTACAAATGACATAGAAAATCTTATACTATGTAATTTTGCTATTAAATTTTTTAAAAACTTTTGTTTGTTTGTTTTGGCTCAAAACCATATAAATCAATTAATACCCAATAGTATGAATAATTACATTTAAATAAGTACCTTATATGTAACTGGCGGCCACGCCCCTAGAGGCCTCTATTTGCACTTTAGTGAAAGGGGGGAGGGAAGTCAACCATCCATTTTTAATTTCAGTTTTTTTAAGAAAAAAGCTATTATTTCAATTTTCTAGGGGCAATTTTTCTTTGCAGGGTAGTGGTAACCTCCCTAAAATAATTTTAATTCTTTCCTGGGCCTATGAGATGCTTTACTGTAAAGAAGAACCATATCAGTTCGTTCAGCAGTAATTTTGCTTTTCATAATTTGGGTGGGGGGGAGGGGGGTATTTAACTAACAAATGACAAATGTAGAGTAGTATCGCTACAATATAAATTTGACAGTACAAAATTTTCATGACTTGATACTAAGTAGTTGAGGTTGTTATGACATAATTCTACAAACGTAGCTTCTCAATATTTCACTTTATCTATAAGTAGCGGCAACGCCCCTAGAGACCTTTGAATTGTGGTGGGAGGAAAAGTCGACCCTCCACTTTTATTTTTTTTTTTGGTGATGGGATCATTTTTCTAGGGCCTATTTCTTAGGAGAGTATAGGTAACCTCCCCTAAAATAGTTATAAACCTTCCATGGATCTATAAGAAGCTTCACTGTAATGGAGAACCATACCGGTTCAGCGGGTGCGAGATCCTTCAAAATAAACAGACATCTTGTTACTTATTTATACGGATTTAGACTTAGCGTTAAACGTACCGTATAAACAAAAACGTTTAAAATCTGATCTACATGGTTCTGTTTTTATTAACTAACCCCCGTGGTATATATAAGATTTATGAGCAACTAAATTAAAATCAATTTGTTAAACTTTGTGTAAGCTAGTTTCATGCTATTTTGCATGTTAAAGCTCTGCTAATTCTTAACATAAATGTCCTTATTAAATGTACTAAGGGTAATTCATGAAAATTTTACTTGAAACGGAAGAAAATAAAATATTAACTAGAATAATTTTCTAGATAGATAGATAGATAGATTAGTAGATGGATAGATGGATGGATAGATAGATGGATAACAAGGATGACAACACCCATAAAAGCGAAGCTCTGAAAACGAACATTAGCATTTGTAGAGTGTCAAAACTGAAAAATCAGAACATAAATGTATAAAATAAATGTAAATTTGTTGAAAAACTGCTTAAATTCAGGATAATGTTTAAGGACATACTTACGTTTTTGGATTTGATTATAGAGATGCTTCGCTTAGAACATTGTACTTTGTTGTTCTAGGAATCGGTATTATAGAAAAGCTTCGCTTTAAAAAAAACTAAATAATTAAGGCAATTTTAAGGAAAAATTATTAAAAGAGAGAGAGAGAAAAAAGAAAAAAGAAAGAAAAATGAAAGTGAAATAAAAACAAAATTTGACTTCCTATTTTGATGAGCTTAAATATGTCGAGTTCCTTTGCGTCTAATTAACAACAATTTTGGAAAAGCAAAGCTACAATACAATTATTTCCAAAGTCAACTACTTACCGTCAAGTTAACTGTTTAACGATGGTTTTAGAAAGAAAATAAAATTGTAAACGGAGATCTCGTAATTAACAACAATTATGGAAAAGCGAAACTTCTATATAACTTTTTCCAAAGTCAACTACTTACCGTTAAGTATAACTGTTGATCGATAGTTTAAGAAAGTTAAAAAATAATTTGTAATCTTTTGTAATGGTTTTAGGCCATTTGGTAGGTCAATCAACCTCAGGGGATATGTACTGAAGTACAAAAACATTCCTAAAAACCTATCTAGTCTGAGTTTATTAGCTTTTAAGCATAATAAAGTGTACATTAATATGGAATTTGTCTATTTTTAAGGTAGAAAGGAAAAAGTAAATAATACCAAGTTATTTATCGCATCGTATAATAGACAGTTGATTATTGTCGATTATGAGTCAGCCATGAACACTTTTATATTCAATGCATTAAAGTCAACATTTTTTTAAGTTAGTATGTTTTTCAACCTATTTTTTGAAAAATACACTAATCTAAGTCATGAAGATATATTTCGATTTCAGCAATCACTTTCAATTCATTTTATCTCTTGTAGAAGTGAATCAAGCAATATTAGCTTGGTCGTTTTAAAATATTATATCGACAACGGAAAACAATTCATTTTCTCTCAATAATGATCAATTTCTAAGCCAATTTTAGTAATACAGAATATTCAGTAAGACTTTGAAATACTCATCCTATTAATTTTAAACATGTTTAACTATCCTAAATCTATAACACAAGCATATACATATATTTGTAGAAAACCTTTTATATTTGATGTGAATTAACTTCTGCACATGTATCATTTCAGACTAACATATTATTACAACAGCACAAATTGGGTCAATGCCTTTGCTTTAATCTCACCATTACTATCTTATTCGTTTGCTATTGTTAAAAACGAAGCTTTTCTAAGATAAGAGACGGGCAGACCGTACGTCCGTCAACAATTTAGACATGTTAGTATTGTGCTACCGATATCAAACATTGTATGATGATTCCTATGACAGTTAAGTACAAATAAGGAAGCGTAGCATCATCTGTAAGCGTTACCAGAAAGTCCGTACGTCCATTTAAAACATGCTGATTTATTTTATTTTTGGCAACAACTTTTTGTATGATATTATTATCATATTTAACTGATTTTTGGAATAATGATTCCTAGGACAACAATGTATAATATTACACGTGAAGCATCTCTATAACCAAATCCTTAAATTGAAAGTATGTATGTCCTTTTTCAATATCCAGTATTTACTCAATTTTGCAACAAATTTATGCAGGCTTACAAATTAATGTTCTCATTTTTAAGTTCTTAAGCGCTGTTTAAGATTTATTGTTCGTTTGTCCTTCCTTCTTATTTTAGAGCTTCGCTTTTATGGATGTTATCATCCATGTGTTTTATGACGATAATTTAAGACTATATGTGGACGTAATAATATGCGAAAGCTGATGCACACCTTTGGATTTATTTAACCAGAAATTTGAGTAGCTGTTTGTTTTACTTAAAATCTTTTATATACCCTCAAATTGACTCTTGTCAGGGATATTAAGGGATAAGACAATGGATGATAAAATCTGTACATCCCAAATGAGGATAAACAAAATAAGCCATTTCTGTAGATTAAAATTATTGGTTGAAAAGTTTGGACAAAACTAATTTGAACCCACCATTCAAGATTCAGTTTAGGTCCCCATAAAGAAAAAAGATTTGCTTTATACGAATTATTATGTTAGATTCAGGGCTTGATAGCCGCGCCTCAGCCGCATGTAAGCGAAATCAATCTTTCACAATCTTATAAATCAGCTGGAAGTCTAAATCTGACCTACATATGGCAATCCCTCTTTTTTTAAAATTTCAAAGCATCCAAACGAGTCTAAATTTTAGGCTTATTCGCGGTTCCCTGTCGCGGCTGCCAAGCCCTGGTCTAATTGTCCATCTAAGGTATACATTCCAAAATAATAACTTTACTTACTTGATACATGTTTTAAATTAAATAAAATAGATAGAAAGAAAACCAGATAGATAGAAGGTATGTTATATGATAAAAATTATTAGATAGACAGATGGATAGATGAATAAACAGACAAATTAGCCAAGACTATATTTATCAATAATAAATCTTTTAAAAACTTTATAAACTATTGGCATTAGACTTAACTTAGCAATTTCGGAAACATAACAAAAAATTAAAATCCCTATCATATTGTAAAAGATATTGTGCTCATGAGCAGAAATATTTTTAGCATGTTGCTTTAAAAATGAAGTTAGAATACCTAGCAAGTCTTGAAATTTTAAAATGTATAAGATATTATTTTGTACATTTAGTGCCAAATTACTTTATAAATCATTACTTTTATCATAATTTTAGTTTTGTATTTTATGCTTCTAATCATTATTATAGTGTAGATTCTTTAAGTATTTAAATTACCCCCCCCCCCCCGTTTCGTTTTCTTGACTTTACTAAAAACCGCTTAAGTTTGATAACCGCGCCATCTTACTCGTTGGATTAAAAACCAATATTGAATTTTAATTTTAATCTATAGAAAATGCAATGTAATTTATCATCCATTGTCTTATTCCTTAAGAAACCTTTTGATATTATTGTATATTGGTCTATGACAAATTTATCTGATAAACGTTTATGAAAGATAATTATAGGTAAACATATAAATTAATTGCTCGATAATTGACGGTTTTAGTAATTTAGATGTATGGATGAATACAGGGATCTAAAGGGATAAGACAATGGCCGTTAAATTTATGATACACACAATTTGAATTACCCCATATATAGATTAAGATTAGTGGTTGAAACGTTTGTACACTGTAAAATATAAACATATACATACTAAAAAAATAATTGTCATTTTTTTTAAATTATTGTAAATAAGCTTTTTGGATGGATAAATATATATTATGTATGGACACAAAGATAGAAATTTAAAAGGCTATATAGACAGAGAGACAAATATAAAGTCTTAAAATTTTACAAAAAAATCATAATACTTGGGTGCAAATAATTAACAATTACATTAACAACTAATATTAATATTTGTTTTAATGTATTACTTTTCATAATAATGATATGAAACATTGTTAAGAGCAAAACTATACTTATATCTTCTCAAATTCACTATAATTCTAAAAACACACAACTCAATTACATTAACATAGCTATAAAACTATGTAAAACACATGTAAATAGCATAAAATTCACTATACAAACGTAATTACATGTATGCCGTGCGAAAGACATACAATTACTGACTGTATGGGCGCGTCGCGCCACTACTCCCGGCTGAAAAAAGTTCGTCAAAAATCTCTCAAAGCTTCGGAGTAGTAGTCCTACTAGTACATCTTCATTTTTGGCGCTAATTTCCATACGCGTCGTCGTGCCGCGTCGCGTTGCGAAAAACGCGCGGCATTTTTGCGCGTTCGCGCATTTTTTTCTGCATATTTGACAAGTGACATATGATATGCAAGAAATGAACAGTTGGGGGTGTTTTTGAGGGGTGCGGGGGTGCAAAAGGGGAATTTAGTGTTAAATTATCTTGTTACATAGCTACTCTTTAAATTATTTTTTCTTAAGTTCTTTAGATAAATCTTAATGGTAATACAGTTTTTTTAATTCCTAAAAATCCCATAATTATTTTAAAAATATAAAAATTTACATACAATTTTTTATTATATAAATATATAATATAAGAAATTTCAGCCTACTCTAGAGTATAGAGTTTGTATGCATTTAGTTGATAGCAATATTTAGTTTAAATGACGTATATAAGTGTACGTGTTCCTGAGAAGAAAACAAAATTTACCCTTCTTTACTCCCTATCTACATATTACACTGCTAGTTTTTACCAATTAATCTAAGGTGTTTAAGCTACCAAACTAGAGAGTATTTTCATAGAAATTTTGGGTACCAGTATAATTTTACAGCCCAGTGTTCCCACCCTCCCTGAGCTGAGGGCGTATTTGCGAATATTATTTGTCTGTATATGTAGGTAGCAATGATAAGAAATTAATATTTTTCAATATCACGAAGAAATAATTCATTACAATTTTCCACCAATCAAAAAGCAAATTCTTAGATCTCACTAACCGCTAGAATATTTTTCAAAGAAGCTTACTATTACAGGTTACAGCTATTTTTTAAAGAATCGCAATCCTATTGTAAAAAGTAGTAAGGTTTTTGTTGTTGTCTATTTTTACTTAAAATCATCTACCAGTCGATATATCATTACTTGGATTTTACTCAAGATTTTTATGTTTTTTTAATGTAGTGAAAGACGCAGAGGGCCAAAATAACGATTCCCCCTTTAAATCATCACCTCCCCTCCTAATGGATAAACGAACTGACCAATAATTGAGGTCCATATTAGCAAGCTAAATCGATGACAAATTTCCACCTGTCAATATATCCACGTTCTATATCCTTTATCTGATTTGATCTATCTATGAATCTATTTACTTACCGATTCAATTATTCACCTATCTATTTGCATGTGTATAGTGGGTAGCCGTGATAAGGAAATTAAATAATTATGATCTAGATACACACTCTCTAAATCAGCCAATAGAAAAACAGTGGAGGAACAATCCGTCCATATGGTTGGTTAGGGAGTATACAGATTTCAGTATGAAAAGGCAGTTAATTTTTCATTTCGTTTGTATAATGATTCAGCTATAAATAGTAGCATTTCCTAAAGCTTTTCTTTAGTAAATTATATTGTGCAAAATTTTGTCCCTCTTATTATGTGAAGAATATGACAAAACATTGATATTTACGATTAATTTCATTAATACAAAAGTGTTTGTCTGCTAGAATTTCCTTTTTAAGTTAGACGGATTTTGGGGACAGTTTGACCATCTAGATCTACTATATCTATTAGAAATCGATATCCTTCACAGAAAACTTTATAAAACTTTAAACAGTTAATCCTAACAAGAATGATTTCTTTCAATATTAGCATAGTTTTATTTATTTATAATGCAATCACTCTGTTTTAGTTTGTCCTATAATCATATCAATATAAAATTAATATCTCAATGTCATTTTTAGAAATAAAGTCAATGCCAATACTATACGTTTTAAGAAGAGAAAAATACAGCAAATCATAATACAGTAATATTTTTTTTAATGCGGATATATGGTTAAACGCATAACAAACAAACATACCTATACTTGTTAATAAGCTTCGCTATTTTGTTGAAATAGCTTAATTGTATAAACATTTAATGAGTAAACCAATATCAGATATAATATTGCAGTTTAAACTTTCAGACGTCAAAGAGGGAGGTTACAAAAATATCAGATATGATATTGCAGTTTTACGTTTCAGACTTCACAATATCATATTTTTTAGTTTTGACTTTCAGAATATGTAGGTTAGTTCTAAAAAATAACAATAGTATGAGGAAAAATGAAAAAAAATAGTTATATCTATCTATATAAAGTCTGTCATGCTGCAAAAGATGTAAGTATTTATTTTTGAAAAGGTTTTGTGATTCTATATTTTTTGATAATAACAAATTATTTCTTTTTTAATCTGCTCTAAAACTCACTTTTTCCATTTTTCCTTCCATGACATTTCGTGCTTTGCTAAGTTTTTGGAATATGTCATCCTTTTTTTATTTTGTAGCACCTATTCTAAACTAGTTAATATTCTCATGATTTTGCGCTTTTGGTAGTCATATCTATCTATTTAAAGTATATATTTATTCATACATATGTTTGTTATTTGTTGCGACGCTACTTTTTAACTCGCCTTGTCTGTCTGTCCATACATCCTATTAAACATTGTTAACTCAGCTAAGCAATAACTGGTTACACCACTGATTAGTCAGTATTTCTTAGGGGACATAAAACTCCTAATGGAAAATGTTTTTTTTCAAATGTCACAGAAGATAGATTTGTTATTTTTGTGAAGATTCTCCATAGGTCTTTCGGTGATACTCATTGTCACAGAAAATTTTTAAGATAAATTGGGTATTCCTATCCAGTTTTTTGTTTAGGAATGAATATTTCTTACCCGAGGGAATAAATGATGGACCGATAGGTCATCATTTATTCACGAGGGTAAGAAATATTCATTCCTAAACAAAAAACTGGACAGGAATATCATTCTCATTTAAACAAAAAACTCATTTTTTATGCTAAAATGTGGTTTAATTTTGGTTTTTAATTTTCATTTATTTCCCGGCTATGATCATTTTTATCCCTGATATCAAGTTTCTTTTAATAATTAATAAAAATTCAAAAATCTTCCAAAAAAATTTGTAAATCTTCTAAAAATGACTACCTCGGGGAAATAAATGGTTACCTCCGGGAAAAAAATGAATATTTACATCCACTATTTAAGGGGTTGTTTATATGGGAATGTATTTTTTGTGAATTTATCTTATCTAAACGAGAATATGTGATTTCAAGAATAGGATTTTTTCAATTATAACCAGTCTTCATTCGCTAACCACTAAACACATTTTAAGCTATTTTATATAAGAAAGATTTGAATTGGTCTTAGTGTGGTTTTAAACTATTTTATCCCTCAATATATATATGTCTTTGCATGGGGTTATGACTTTTTTGGCTTTGCTGCCTCCTTTTTTAATACCAAGTTAATTAACACATCATATTTTGAGGGGGGTAAGATTGATTTATCAACCATTGTTCTATCTCCGTTTTCTCGGGATTTGGCATCTAACAAAATTTATGCAAGCAAAGATCAACCAAATTCGACCAGTAACAGCGATTTTCATCGATTTGAATTTTGTACATGATACCTGTATAGAATTAAGGTCAAAGAACATTTCCTAAATATAGATTCTTAATTCTTAGATAAAAGTAACAGGATGGCATTGTCTATCTATCTGTCTGGTTGTAGTACGGATCCTCCTCTAACCGATGAACTGATAGGGTTTTCCTTTAAAATCGAAAATGGAGGGTTGACCCTTCCAGCCCCCCCCCCCTTGAAATAAATTTTTAAGCAAATGTATTTTTAACCTTGGTAAAGTAAGGATTAGAAAGGCAACTGCATACAGATTTCTATCTCCCCGCATGTTTTTGAAATTTGTTTCTATGATAAAAAATAGTGACTTCAAGAAATGTTTTTTTACGGGCCTAATAATTTTCTTCAGATGCCATATCTGTATCCCTGTTCTTTGGTCAATGATAATATATCACCCTAGTTGAATATATTCATATCAACAATAGAGATACACTTGCTAGAGACCTACTATCTTTATCCTTGTTCTTTGGTCAATGATAATATATCACCCTAGTTGAATATATTCATATCAACAATAGAGATACACTTGCTAGAGACCTACTATATCTTTATCCTTGTTCTTTGGTCAATGATAATATATCACCCTAGTTGAATATATTCATATCAACAATAGAGATACACTTGCTAGAGATCTACTATATCTCTATCCTTGTTCTTTGGTCAATGATAATATATCACCCTAGTTGAATATATTCATATCAACAATAGAGATACACTTGCTAGAGCCCTACTATATCTTTATCCTTGTTCTTTGGTCAATGATAATATATCACCCTAGTTGAATATATTCATATCAACAATAGAGATACACTTGCTAGAGCCCTACTATATCTTTATCCTTGTTCTTTGGTCAATGATAATATATCACCCTAGTTGAATATATTCATATCAACAATAGAGATACACTTGCTAGAGACCTACTATATCTCTATCCTTGTTCTTTGGCCAATGATAATATATCACCCAAGTTGAATATATTCATATCAACAATAGAGATACACTTGCTAGAGACCTACTATATCTTTATCCTTGTTCTTTGGTCAATGATAATATATCACCCTAGTTGAATATATTCATATCAACAATAGAGATACACTTGCTAGAGACCTACTATATCTTTATCCTTGTTCTTTGGTCAATGATAATATATCACCCTAGTTGAATATATTCATATCAACAATAGAGATACACTTGCTAGAGATCTACTATATCTCTATCCTTGTTCTTTGGTCAATGATAATATATCACCCTAGTTGAATATATTCATATCAACAATAGAGATACACTTGCTAGAGCCCTACTATATCTTTATCCTTGTTCTTTGGTCAATGATAATATATCACCCTAGTTGAATATATTCATATCAACAATAGAGATACACTTGCTAGAGCCCTACTATATCTTTATCCTTGTTCTTTGGTCAATGATAATATATCACCCTAGTTGAATATATTCATATCAACAATAGAGATACACTTGCTAGAGACCTACTATATCTCTATCCTTGTTCTTTGGCCAATGATAATATATCACCCAAGTTGAATATATTCATATCAACAATAGAGATACACTTGCTAGAGACCTACTATATCTTTATCCTTGTTCTTTGGTCAATGATAATATATCACCCTAGTTGAATATATTCATATCAACAATAGAGATACACTTGCTAGAGACCTACTATATCTCTATCCTTGTTCTTTGGCCAATGATAATATATCACCCAAGTTGAATATATTCATATCAACAATAGAGATACACTTGCTAGAGACCTACTATATCTTTATCTTTGTTCTTTGGTCAATGATAATATATCACCCTAGTTGAATATATTCATATCAACAATAGAGATACACTTGCTAGAGATCTACTATATCTTTATTCCTGCTCTTTGGTCAATGATAATATATCACCCTAGTTGAATATATTCATATCAACAATAGAGATACACTTGCTAGAGATCTACTATATCTCTATCCTTGTTCTTTGGTCAATAATAATATATCACCCTAGTTGAATATATTCATATCAACAATAGAGATACACTTGCTAGAGACCTACTATATCTTTATTCCTGCTCTTTGGTCAATAATAATATATCACCCTAGTTGAATATATTCATATCAACAATAGAGATACACTTGCTAGAGACCTACTATATCTTTATCCTTGTTCTTTGGTCAATGATAATATATCACCCTAGTTGAATATATTCATATCAACAATAGAGATACACTTGCTAGAGATCTACTATATCTCTATCCTTGTTCTTTGGTCAATGATAATATATCACCCTAGTTGAATATATTCATATCAACAATAGAGATACACTTGCTAGAGATCTACTATATCTATATCCTTGTTCTTTGGTCAATGATAATATATCACCCTAGTTGAATATATTCATATCAACAATAGAGATACACTTGCTAGAGACCTACTATATCTTTATTCCTGCTCTTTGGTCAATAATAATATATCACCCTAGTTGAATATATTCATATCAACAATAGAGATACACTTGATAGAGATCTACTATATCTCTATCCTTGTTCTTTGGTCAATGATAATATATCACCCTAGTTGAATATATTCATATCAACAATAGAGATACACTTTCTAGAGATCTACTATATCTTTATCCTTGTTCTTTGGTCAATGATAATATATCACCCTAGTTGAATATATTCATATCAACAATAGAGATACACTTGCTAGAGATCTACTATATCTCTATCCTTGTTCTTTGGTCAATAATAATATATCACCCTAGTTGAATATATTCATATCAACAATAGAGATACACTTGCTAGAGACCTACTATATCTTTATTCCTGCTCTTTGGTCAATAATAATATATCACCCTAGTTGAATATATTCATATCAACAATAGAGATACACTGATAGAGATCTACTATATCTCTATCCTTGTTCTTTGGTCAATGATAATATATCACCCTAGTTGAATATATTCATATCAACAATAGAGATACACATGCTAGAGATCTACTATATCTGTATCCTTGTTCTTTGGTCAATGATAATATATCACCCTGGTTGAATATATCCATATCAACAATAGAGATGCACTTGCTAGAGACCTACTATATCTTTATCCTTGTTCTTTGGTCAATGATAATATATCACCCTAGTTGAATATATTCATATCAACAATAGAGATACACTTGCTAGAGATCTACTATATCTTTATCCTTGTTCTTTGGTCAATGATAATATATCACCATAGTTGAATATATTCATATCAACAATAGAGATACAATTGCTAGAGCAATACTATATCTCTATCCTTGTTCTTTGGTCAATGATAATATATCACCCTTGTTGAATATATTCATATCAACAATTGAGATACATTTTATAGAGAAATACTATTTATTTCTATAATATTAAATATTTCAGATTTGTTACATAGTTATATTTCTCTTAGGGCAGGGTTCTTGTTAGACTTTAAAATGTCATCCAAAGAATGCAAGAACATCATCTGCTTGTAATTGATTTCAACGATCTAATGCCGCTGTAGGATATTAGGGAAAGTAACTTCCTTTAGACAACAAATCCTTCAATTACTCGAGCACAGTAATGAATTGCACCTGTTTACATGCAGCATTTCCCCCTTCTCTAATTATTAGTATCATACACCAGACATAGCAGCAGTAGGTACATTTATTAACATATCTAGTTAGATTTTTTTAGACTTGAGCCTGTACATTACTCTACACTTAGGAGATGAAAGCAAAAATGGCCATTAATCTTTCAAAACCTACATTTCTTATTCTTTTGGTAATTTGTTCATTTCAAATGTTTTACCCGGATGACCCTGCCAGGTTGGCTGTTGTCCTGTAATCACAGCAGATGTTGATATTAAAACATTCCAATTCTTACATTGGTTAAATGATGAACCATCAAAAGTAGAAGCATGAGAGATGCCTTTTTCCTTAAACAGACGCATTACTGACATGAAGAATAAGAGATTGAATCATACTGTTTTCTAAATAATTTTTCTTTCCATAATACTTTAAATGTTTATTTAATTTTTAAAACTTAATTTTTATATAATTAGGGTCTTAAGTTTATCTGTTTGTCTGTCCATACATACATTCATCTGTACATTAGCAATGGTTAGCTCTTTCTGTTAATTTAGGCATGTTAAAATAGAAGTATGTCCTTAAACTGAATGCTGTAATTACGCAATTTTACAACAAGTTTTAAAATTAATATTATGCTTTTAAGTTTGACACTCTACAAGTTTGGTTGATGTAACATTAAATTTCAATGCTTCCTTTTTTTATATTGTCATCCTTGTTACATTTGTTTTAACAAGATATCTAACATTGGTTATTTAATTCTAGATATCTTTCTAAATTATCTATCTCTATTGGCCTCGCCTGTATTTAACACTATACATCATTCAGATTAATCCTGATATAAAATATACCCTAGGGATCTTAATAATCTTGAATTACAGTAGGATCATATGTAATGTGGAAAATATAATTTTACCAAATTTTGGGGTTGAAAATGCAGGAATAATATATAGCCAAAAAGCGACATAAATCTAAAATAATTTTTTTTGGGGGGGGGGGACAGATAAAAAGGTCATAAATTTTACTAATTGTTGCCCCCCAACGACAGTTGACAATAACTAATAAGTTTCGTGATTTTTAAAAAATTAATTACGTTGTTGGTATAAAAAAAATCCAATCCTATTTCATAAAGTACTAATTTTTTTCTGTTTGTTAGGATCTTGGTAACCACTGAACCGATTGAGTTCTCTGTTTAAGGAAGATTCATTTGGCCCACCATGGAAGGTTAAAGGTTATTTCCCCAATAACAATAAGATTATCGAAATAAGTTTATTATTTTTGTAAATTATGGATTTTTGATATTCAAAATATTACAGTATTTTCTATACTGTAGCAAATCCCCTAGCATATAGGGGAACACAGTAAAAGTGTCGGACTGATTATGACGTAACAAAAAAAATTAGCTAATGAGAGGCCATTATTGACCAATGGTAAAATTTATAGTGGCCTCTCATTGGCTAAGTTTTTTTTACGTCATAATCAGTCCGACACTTTTACTGTGTTCCATATAGGGGATTTCTTTACAACCGGTTTAGTGGTTAGCTAGATCTTAACGGACAACCAAACAAATAGAAATAAGCTTCTTTAAATAAAAGGATAGCCTACTAAACTGTATTGTCATTCTATTCTAACAATTGTCCGCAGAACCCGCCTAATAATTCTTGTTGTACTTGAATAATAATTTCCTAGCCTGGTTAAACGTCCATCAGCCTAATTTAATTAAAAAGAGTATAAGGTTAATTGTTGATCTGTCTATCTTTTGGAAGCTAGATATGTGTGTGTGTGTGGCTGCCTACAAAACTAATGGTTGAAAGGTTTAGACACAGCTAGATTGAACCCACCAATCAATTTTAAATTGATGCAACTAGAGTTTAATTTACAGTCAATTGTCCCAGGGACATAAGACAACCCCAATGATTGATGATACATAAAATTATCATTAGTGGTTGAAACGTTTGAACACTCAACTTAGTGAACACACCTATTGAAATTCAATATAAGTCCCCATAGTATTCAAGGCAGCGAATAAGAAAATGTTATTATATAACTTTGGGGACTAGTGTAATAAAAAAGGCAGCACAATGTCCCCTCCCTCCCTAAAGAGTCTGCAGAAAGTTTGCCAAAACAAGTGCATGAGAAAATTCTTTAAATGTGTGAGTGTCTGTTGGTCTGTCCGTCTGTCCTGTTCATTGATCAGTAGCTATGTGGCATTGTAGTTACTGTGAATATGTGTGAGGGTGTGTGTTGTGTGTGTGTGTGTGTGAGTTTGTGTGTGTGTGTGTGTGTGTGTGTGTGTGGGTATGGCGGTGGATACACCGTGTATAAAAAGTAAATATGTATCTGATATGCATTTAGGTCTCGGGTGTCCGTTAAATCCTGTCAATTTTTCACCATAGCAGCAAAGCTACTCTATGATTTGAGTATAGCCATACATCCGTAAATCCCTCATTTGTAGTCGTAGAAAATATACTTTTTAATTCATGGTAAAAAAAATATTTTAATCTTTTAACGCTATTTACAAACATAATTGTTCTTTTTGCTATAAGCAAAATTTGCTGTTTTCTATGCGCTACAATTTATTTTAATGTGCTCGAATACAATGAATATATTTATCAAATACTTTTTAAAGAGGACAGCTACTCTATAACTCACTTTGTCAGTCAGAACGTATTTACGTTCATACTAACCTTACTTTTCTTACTCAGGGATCTTTACGGATAAGACAGTGGACGATAAAATGACATATAAAAACCCCCAAATTAACACTTCTGTTTGTAATTAGAATTAAGACAATAAAAATTTGCTTAACCTAATCAAAATTTAATGACAGTCCCAAAAGTCTTTAAGTTTGGGAACTGGTACAATTTACATTCCATGGACCTATGAGAAGCAATACATTGTAAATGAGAACCATATGAATTTAGTGGTTAACGAGATCCTGCGGTAAAGACAGACAAACAGACAGACATCCTGTTACTTTTATATAAGGGTTGCCTACTTTGAAATATCTTATGCTTGTTTTAATGTTGATAAGTGTCACATACAGATTCATTCAAAGAGATTTTTTATTAGGTTTACCTTTTGTTAAATAGATAGATAGAAAGATATTTAGATAGATAGTTAGATAGATAGTTAGATAGATAGTTAGATAGATAGTTGGATAGTTAGTTAGATAGATAGTTAGATAGATAGATAGTCAAATAGATAGTTAAATAGATAGTTAGATAGATGTTTTTTGTCTGAAGCTATAAAACTTAATAAATACTGAACTGACAGTGTTCTCTTTTTTGTAAGTTTGAATAGGTCCTGTGATGGTTTGAGGCTTTTCTATTTTTAGTTTTAAGTCTTGGGATGGTTTTAAGCTATTTTTCTAGCTCATCTGTACCCCTTCGTAGTTGCTATTATATATAGAGAGACTGAAAATTAAAGAGATAGTTAGGCAGATAGACAGATAGATAGAAAGAGAGATAGACAGATAGGTAATACAGATAGACGGACAGACAGATAGATAGAGATTTAAATAGTGGGATATTAATAAACAAAGATAGCTAGATAGATAGATAATTATGTCATGGTGTATAGAATATGTAAATGTATGCTGAAATATTCTTGGCTGGTGTCCATTTAACAAGGATTAAAACATCCATAATCAAGATGGGGCTTTAGTTTTGCTGATTCTAAAATTTCATTTTTGAATAGCAAAAAAATGGATTTTTTATGAAAAATCTGTATAAAATTTAGCTTTTCTAGATATTTCTTTGATAAATCTTAATGCTAGATTTGAAATCAAAGTTTTAAGGTATAAAAGTTGGCCTTAAAAATATCAAAGAAAAATATTTAAACTATTTTTTTTTTTTTTTTTGTAGAATTCTTTTGTAGAAATATTCTTTTGTAGAAGAATTCTTTTTTAGAAGATTTCTTTTGTAGAAAATTTCTTTTGTAGAAGATTTCTTTAGTTCTTCTTATTTTTTTAAAAAAATTTTGTCATCTCTTAGGGCAAAGCCCCTAGAGGCTAGGGGCGAAGCCGCTAGTGATATAATAAAATGTAATGAATTAAAAAGAATAAAACAACTAAAACTTATTTTTTAACAAGGATGACAACATTCATATCGAGCTAAGCACACAAAATCATATTGAAATTACTTACAACGAGTTTTTAAGAGAAGATATTAGTGGTTTTAAATCTTTAAATTTTCAAGGATATAGAGAATATTCACAAACAAATCAGCATTCTATCTTGAAGAGCTGTCGAGAAAATCACATCCCCCCCTGTATGTCAGAGACATACAGCGTGAATTATAAAGTAGCTTTGCTTCTAAAATTAGCAAAGCAACTCTATGTATAATATATAATTTATCATCCTTATATAAAAGTAACAGAATGTCTGTCTGTCTGTCTTACCCGACATAATTTTGCTCGTCCCTACAAAAAAAAAAAGCTTCCCCTAATTTTTTTTTTACTTTTTTTAAAACTTTAATTACGATTGAAGGTTTCGACTTCTGCCCCCTAGGAACATAATTGCTAGAACATTCTTAGGTAGAACTGGATTTTAGATTAAAATTTATGCTGTTCAGGTTTGAGGCTGTTATGAAAAATATGAGGATTAAGTTTGGTCATTACAGGTTACTTTTTATAACGTAATTCTAATAATGAAATTATATTCATTTTTATGTTATGGACAATATGTTTCTTGTAATGATAAAGTCTTTAATTAATTATGAGAAAAACTCTTTGTAGAACTGGATTTTAGATTAGAATTTATGCTGTTCAGGTTTGAGGCTGTTATGAAAAATATGAGGATTAAGTTTGGTCATTACAGATTACTTTTTATAACGTAATTCTAATAATGAAATTATATTCATTTTTTTATTATGGACAATATGTTTCTTGTAATGATAAAGTCTTTAATTAATTATGAGAAAAACTCTTTGTTTAAAATCATATACGTGAAAAATGCCATTTAATCAAGGGAAAAGGGATAGTCAATTTAAAGAAAAAAAATCACTGGAAAAAAGAATATTATAGATATAAGAAAAACACAGGTCATGGAAAGAAAACGAAGTAGAGGGTTTCATCCTATTTTCACAGTAGCTTTTGATAGGATATATTAGGTTAAATTAGGTAAATGTTAATAATTGACCCCGCAGTGGCTAGAAATAGGAGAAAAGCTACTGTGAAAATACGACGAAACTTGCTACTTTCTTTCTATGATCAACAAAACACTTTCATGTGTTCCTTTGTCCATGTTTTTATGCTGTTAGTTATTATAGTATTGGCGATTCTATAATAAATTGCTACTAGTAGCGCTACCCCTAGCCTTTAGGGGATTCTTAGAGCTATAGAGATATAATCAAAAAATTTCGCTTGTTAAACTTATTTTTTGGCAAAATCAAACCCAGGATAAAAGCAAAAAAAATCTTTACGAATTGAGAAAGTTTACCTACTCAACTTTCGTGAGTTGTAAAAATAATAAAAAAAAATAGGGTGGGGGGGATTATGTTTGTCTGTCGATATGATTTGTTTAGCTTAATTCTACTTTGCAGAGAAGCTTCGTTGCTGCACATATTTGACGTGGTTCCTGTCATTTTTTTCTAATTGTGCAAGGAAGACAATATCCAATTGATGTGAGGTACGGGGAAACAAGGATGACAATATCCATAAAAAGCGAAGCTCTGAAACGGTAGGGCAAACGATCATTAACACTTGTAGAGTGTCAGAACTTAAAGTCGAACAAAATTTTAAGTAAATTTATTGAAAACTGCACTAATACAGGATAATTTTTAAGGACATATTTACATTTTTAGGACTTCATTATAAAGATGCTTCGCTTTTAACATTGTACTTTGTTGTCCTAGGCATCAGTATTCCAAAAATCAGATTAATCAAATAAATATATTACATAAAAATTTGCTGCTAAAAAAGTTAAAAATCAACATGTTTAAAATGGATGTATGGACATTCTGGTAACGATTATAGAGTTGCTACGCTTTTTTAATAGTACCTAACTACTACAAGAATCACCATGCAAAGTTTGAAACTTATAGGACAATTCTAACATGCCTTTATCAACAAAAATTTCTAACCGTTACGGACTGACGGACGGACCGACCCTAATTATAGAAAAGCTTCGCTTTTAAAAATAGTTGATAAAGCAGACGCCAATTCACAATCTTCACAAAAAAATTTGTATAGTTTAGGTCATGAAATTTATATTAAATAGTATTTTGATAGTATGATTATTGATAATTGAATTTTTTTGTTAAACCTACTTTTGGTAAATTTTTTTAGTTGGGGGGGGAGAAAACTACCATTTAATATTCTTAAAAAGTACAATTAATAATATACTTTTGTGTCATACTACAGAAAAAAAAACATTTCGCGTTCCGCTAGAGTCCTCTAGGGGTGTGTAGCCACTAGTGTTATACTATAGTAACACATGGACTATAGACCCAATTCTTTTTGTTTGCAAAAAGTGACAAAATTTGCCATTCTAATGAGACATCATAATATGATAACAAGGATAATTAGGTTCATAGGTAGCGCAGCGACAATATTGGCCATCAAGCCAACTTTACCTAAATAGAAAAGAGATAAAGACACACAGAGCAAAACGATGTCCGTCCGTCCATCTTGATTAAGCTTAAAATCTCACTGACTGCTGAACTGATTGGACTCTGTTTTTCAACCCATGGTTTTAAACTATTTAAACGATTAAAAGCAGACTAATAATCTAAAACTAAAATTATATACCTTTATTCAGGGCTCGGTACCTGCGCGTCAGCCGCTACGAAGCCTCAAAATTAAACACGTTTTGGTGCTTTAAATTTTTTTTAAAATATGGATTGCCATATTTAGGTTAGTATTAGACTTCCACATGATTTTAACATTGTAGGTTGTAGTTGATTTTTAGGTTGTAAGGCGGCTGCCGAGCCCTGCCTTTATTGGTATACCAGAGCTTCTATTGATACTTCTAAATTTGTTGAGAATATGGATGTTTTCATCCTTGATAAAGAACAAAATTACGTAAATTGTTATAATAACCAAAGAGAACATTAAAATAAATATTCGCTAATCTTGTGTGTGATATCATTAAAACAAGTGCAATTATATCCATAAAAGGCGCAGCTATAACTAAGAACAACAATTTTTAGTATGAAAACTAAGCCGAAGAAAGGGATAAACAAACTTTCTTTTATAGATAGATAGATAGATAGATAGATAGATAGATAGATAGATAGATAGATAGATAGATAGATAGATAGATAGATAGATAGATAGATAGATAGATAGATAGATAGATAGATAGATAGATAGATAGATAGATAGATAGATAGATAGATAGATAGATAGATAGATAGATAGATAGATAGATAGATAGATAGATAGATAGATAGATAGATAGATAGATAGATAGATAGATAGATAGATAGATAGATAGATAGATAGATAGATAGATAGATAGATAGATAGATAGATAGATAGATAGATAGATAGATAGATAGATAGATAGATAGATAGATAGATAGATAGATAGATAGATAGATAGATAGATAAAAAAATAGATTAATGCTGTAAAATACAAGGTGACAAAATTAATTCCCAGAAACACTTTTGTGAATCAAGAATAAAGGAAATATATTCGAACATCTTATTGTATATATAAGTTGTAATATTTTTTGTTCGTTTGTATATAAGATCTCGTTAACCACTGAACCAATTGAGTTTTTAACTTATGAGAAGCTTTACATAAATCCATGGATGGTTTTAGGCTTTTTATAATTTGCGATAAAGCTTTTGGGTATAGTCCTTTCCACGACATCCCTCCATAAGGAGCGATTCTTCGTATTTTTCACAGTATCTTTTCTCCTATTTCTAGCCCCTGCGGGGGGCTCTAACCCTGCGGGGCCAATTACCTAACCCTTTGGGGCAATCACCTAACACAATATAACCTAACCTAACCTAAAATAACCTATAAAAAGCCATTTTAAAAATACGAAGAATCGCTCCTTATGGAGGGATGTCGTGGAAAGGACTATACCCAAGCTTTTCACTAGCCCTAAACTCCAAAAACCCTAGAAAGAAAAAAACCTGCTCAGAACCTATACATAGATTTCCTTTACGGCCCACCTGTTTAACTTATTAAACACATATGTACTTCCAGCTGCTTTAGTTGACACTTTTATATCCCTTATCCCAGATATTTTTTTGCAATTTCTTCCTAACTCTAACATTAAGAATCTTAGAGTGTTAGTCAATTTTATCGTACGATCAATTTTCCTCAGGGATTGGTAATTAAGAATAAAGCTGTTACCCACATGAATAATAATTTTATGACGGGCAGAAAAGTTATAGACAATCAATTCTTTTTCTAAAGCATAATAGCGCAGCGATAACAAACTAAGCAATAATTTTAGAGGACAAAAGTTAATTCCCATAATATTGAAAAATGTACAGTCAATTTACGGTGCTAAAAAGCTAAAAGATATCCCACCAAAAATATATTTTCTATGCTTACGACACTGTGCTTTATTGTCCCAGAAATCACCATCTTCGTGATGAAGTTACATCATATACATCATACTGGCGGGGATGATTTCCATGACACTCAAACGGCAGGTCCAACAACATAGGATAACTAAGGGAAGCCTAATGTCTCCATTTCTGTATAAACCTCTCGAAGTATTAGGTTAACACCCATCAGACAATCAACTCTTTAATTGCACGACCTTTGTCTGAGAAGTCCTATCATTTACACGTTTTCTTTAGGAAAAGCTAGAAATAAACATAATATTTGACGATGATAGCAGAATATACTACCGACAATCTATCCATTTTGGACGACTGGACGTACTGAAGACTGTAAAAGTTCTAAAGGCAAACGTAAAATACACTTACAAGAAGTAAAAGATTATGCCCTTAAACCAACCTTCTTAGAATCAAGATATTATGTAACAAGAATCACAACATCCAGAAAAGCAAAGTCTTCAGATTAGCTTCATAACTACTTTCTCATATAATTATTTAGGTCTGTAAAAGGAAAAAAAGTTCCATTAAATAACAATTCCAATATGGCTGTTGCCGTAAGGCATTTTAGAATTGTCTTCTATCTTTCAAACTTTGCATTGGGATTTCTGTAGTAGTTAGGTTTAATTTAGAAAACGTAGCAACTCTATAATCGTTACATGTTGATTTTAAACTTTACAACCATTTTTATGTGATATAATTATCCTATTCATTTGATCTTTCTAATACTGACAACAAAATACAATGTTATAAGTGAAGGATATGTATAATTAAATCCTAAAAATGTAAGTAAGTCCTTACAAAGTATCCTGTATTTAAACAGTTTTGCAAAAACATTACATATTATTTTGTTTAGACTTAAATATAAATGTATTCTGCTTAATCAGTTCTGACAGTCTACAAGAATTAATATTCATGAAATTTGTGCTTCGCTTTTATGGATGTTGTCATCCTTGTTTCTATAAAAATTGATGGTATTTTTCCAATTAGCGATTTCTTGGAGGGGGGGGGGGTGTGAAGGAATGTACCCAAAATAGGTTTAACAATTTCCTAGCTTTTTTATACAAACATACTGATAGAGAGACAGATACACATCTTATTACTATAATCAAATAGGCATATAAATAAATCTATCTATCTATTTTTCTACTTATCTATAATGTAATAAATCAACCAAAATTATGTGTAGATAATTGGTCACTAAATTTTCTTAATATTAGACAGGCTAACACTAGAGTGTTAGCATTAGTAGTGAAGCTACTCTATATCAAGAGTTGTTACGTCTGTTCGTATGTTTATTCACTGTTATTCTACATTTGTTTCTATCCATTTAATTACTAGTGTATTCCAGTTTAAAGACCTTTAAAAATTTATAGTTTGCTTTTGCTTCGCTACTTAAAGATTATTAGCTTGGTTTCTAATAATTGCTTCTCTTATAGCATTGTGCCTAATTGTTTGAGGATCACTATTATTGATACTAAACAAATACGATAATTTCTTCATGTTTTATCTCAGTTAAAATAATTTTTACCTTACTATGGGCTACGCCTCTAACGGTGCTCGATAAAGGATGGTGGGTTAGTCGACACTCTATGTTGTTAACCTATAAGAAGCTTCACTGTAAAGGAGTACCATATATCGTTCTAATGGTAATCGAGATCTTAAGCTGTAGATAGACATCCTGTAACTTTTCAGGATAAATGTACAAGAATCGTCTTAAATGTAACCTTTCAAGTCAATACAACTGTTCTAACATAATAAGATAAAAGTAAAATTCTTTTTATAAATTGTCAAAAATGTAAAATTAGGAATAATATTTATATTTTTTTTATTTATCATATCTATTAGCTATTATGAGTTATTGCTTAAGATTTTTATACATAATTTATTTTGTAATTTTGTAAGCGAAGTTTTTCCATAATATTTAATTTTTAAAAGCGAAGCTTTTCTATAATTAGGGTCTGTCCGTACGTCCGTCCGTCCGATATAGATAGCTTTTTTCGTTAATTTAGGCATGTTAGAATTGACCTATCGATTTTAAACTTTGGAATGTGATTTCTGTAGTAGTTAGGTACGATTTAGAAAGCGTAGCAACTCAATAATCATTACCAGAATGTCCGTACGTTCATTTTAAACATGTTGATTTTTCTACTTTATTTTCATGTGATCTAATTATCTGTTTGATCTGATTTTTGCTATATTGATTCCTGGGACAACAAAGTACAATATTATAAGCAAAGCAACTCTATAATCAAGTCCTAAAAATGTAAGTATAACCATAAACATTATCCTGTTTTAAGCAGTTCTTCAACAAATTTACTTACAATTTTGCTTTGACTCTTATACTTTTATATTATGATTATTCAGTTCTGACACTATACAAGTCTTATTGTCCGTTTGTCCTACCGTTTCAGTGCTTCCTTTTATGAATGTTGTCATCCTTGTTAACTAGTTGTTTCCTCCCAATCCTCTTTAAGCTTTGATCCATGAGTGGGGATGAAGGTCCCCCTTCTCCTAGTTCTAGTCCACGCGCCGTTTATAAAATCTTACTAGACATACTTGCTAACAGACAGTAAAAAATCATGTTACTTTAATATCTGAAATTAAAAGAACTATTTGCCAATACTTTTACATTTAAAATGTTGTTAACTAGTTGTCTCAACTTGTTGCCATTAATCAAATAATACGAAATATTGTCATGGCTCTGTAACGTCGCGTCTTCAGTAAAGGGTAAAATGTAAAATTATTTAATTTAATTTGCTCATTAGTAATCGTTTTATTCTTTAGTTTTTTAATAAAATTAATTTCAATTTAGATATTTAAAAAAGCATTTTTTATATCAATAAAAATTGAGATGGTAGGACTCCAAAACAGAAGAAAAAAATGAATTAGCAAAATATGAACTTATAATTTTATTGTTCTTTAACTAAATGAAATCGCACATAACATAACCTTAGCAATATCCTACCCCTTTAATAATTGTAGCTATCTTATTATTTGTTTGATATTCAATGAACACTCAATTAGTCGTACAAAAGTACGAATTCATTGTTTACATTTGTTAAATAACTGGTTTTTCACTATTTTGGAGTTAGTAGTGTTGTATTACTCTGAGTAGCAGGTTCGTTTGTGATTTAATGTGAGTGGTAAATATTCTATGGACAGATTAAAAAGTTTATATTTGTATTTATATTAAGTGTTAGACTAATAGCTGATGCTTTTTAAATTTAGCATTCATTTCTAATACAAAGTAGAATGATGTCTTTCTGTTTGTTTGTTTGTAGCGAAGGATCTCGCTAACCTCTGAACTGATCGGGTTCTCCTTTACAGGGTAGCTTCTCATAGGTCCCGGGAAGGTTCATAATTATCTTCTTGTGAGGTGGGACACCCCCAATCTCTCCCCAAAAAAAAAAAATTTTCAGAACTAAAATTTAAAAAATTTTCCCCCAAAAGAAAAATTTTTTTTAGATTTATTTTTTAAAATCTAAATTACGAAAAATTGGTTTGATCTGATTTCTTTGAGCAAAGCCTCTAGAGGCTAGGGCGAAGCTGCTAGTTGTGATAAAAGTAATTCGTTTTTTTTTTATTTTACATTTTCTCAATATTTGAGCATAAATAATGCTTTAATATGATTTTGTTTTCAATTATATTATACAGTTCTGAAATTAATGTTAATTTATAAGCTAGTATCTAATTTTGTACCCTTCCTTTTTTTTGGTAGAAAGAAATGCAAGGCTACTTTACAATTTTTAATGTTTGTCTGTCCGAAATTTTATTTTTCGAAAAATTGTACAATTCTCTACAGTTATTATAAATTGAAAGCTAATTTTTTTAATCATTATTCTTATAACCAATGAGTATCTACTCCACAACTCGCGCGGTCAGTCTGTCTAGAGAACTTTCCTTTTCATTCAGATTAAAGGTCGAATTGATAATACAAATTAGCATCTACTCTTTAAATACTTTGTCCTCTAGCCCTTAGAGGCATATTTTCTAACCCTGCCTGGCAATTAACATTTTCCTAACCTAAAATAACCTTTCTAAAGCTACTGTGAAAATACGATGAAACCTGCAATTTCGTCTTCTTTCCATGACTCAGTAAGACAGTCGAGATTTGTTTTCCTTCAGTTTATTTGCCAACTTTGTAAGTTTGTCCATGCGCGAGTTTTGTCCTTTATTAAATTATGGATTTGCTACTTGTGAATTTTATTAACTTTGTTCTGAGAATATATTGTGTTTTAGAATGAGGTTATTATGTTGTGTGGGGTTGGTGCTCCTAGCTGGTAGTAATGTTCATGCAAGTATTATTAATACAGGTACTACAATTAATCTATAGTATAGATGTATAACCAGAAAACTACCCGGATCCCCCTGTTAAGAACCTTTTTTTGTCTGCTAGAAAATGTCTTTTGCTCTTATGTAGCGACTTTGCTGTGTTAATATTCCCAACGCTTTTCGTTTATTTGCAAAGATCCAATTAGTCGGCACAGGGTCCTCTGGGATGAGAAAGAGTTATTTATCTCTTTCCTCCTCTATTGTTTTACTCGACAGGTACTAAATTAATCTAATTTTAGCATTCTTCAATATTTAAAAATATGAGTAATTAATATTTATACATATTCTTACATTGCAGTTACATTTAATTAAAACTATCGGCTGTCCATTTAAGATATCTGTAATATCAAAATAATACATTTCTTAACTACTACTAACCCCATTAAAAAAAACTCAAGCTACTTATTTCTTTATTTATTTAGATGTGATTATTTTAATAGAAGGGAAAGGTGGAAAATAGCCTAAAACAAAGACTGAGAACTTTTAAACTTTCTGGGTTTTTTAAAGCTTAAGTTGTTAGTTTAGCAGTAACTTTCCAACTAATGATTTTAGCATTATTGAAGACACTTTAATTTAGCGTCTTTAATCTATTATTTTTTTAGGTGCTAGCGGAACTGAAACAAATCCGTAAGTTTTTTATTGAATTTCAAATCTGAGGTGGTCTAAATAATAAAGTAACTGGATGTTTGAGCTTGTCTTTGTGCATGTCTTACCATTTCGCTAACTGCAATATCCTGCTACAATTTTTAAGGAAGATATTTTTTATTTGTCTAAATTAAAAATTAATTACTAAAAGATGCATATCCGTCCCCTCTTTAATGAAGTCGCTTAAAATATACTTAACAATCATTTTAGTGTTACCTGGCCCTGTAATGTTGACGACTCTGAAAATCAGGGAGTTTGTATGGCCAGTGGACAATGCTCTGGCAAATATCAAAGGGTAAGTCTTGCCATATATTATTATATAAGTTAGGGGAATATGCATGAACGAGAGCAAGTTATTTTAAGCACCTTCCAGCAGCGAACTTTATTATTTTATTGGTAAATATACTAGTATTATGCCGAATATATTTATATCTATTAGTTTTATACGAGTAAAACATTAAAATTATTAGCATTTTTGTATGAATTTCATCAAACGTTTTGTTGAGTTCAAACTGTTCTTTCAATTAAAGTACATTATTTGGAAGATAAATGTATATTAAGGAAAAAGGTGGTAACTTGTTATGTGCAAACAGTTAAATTAATGTACTTTTGCAAATTACATTATTGAATTTTTGTGATATATTTTGTCTTTTAAACTTAACAAAACCTCTTATGATATTTCACTAAAAATTGCAAAATATTTTAAGTTTTCTTTTTAAACCATGGTGAAACTTTAATTTTTTAGACTATATAATAAGATATACAAGTTGGAAAGAATTTTAATGTTGGAGGGATATTTGAAATCTGCATCAAAATTTAAGGATTTTTTAAAAAAATTCGTTTTGTTTAATTCTTTATCTAAAAGCGGAAATACAATTTAAGTTAATTAATTTTGACATTTACTTCTATATCCTACTATATAACTATGAAATAAACATAGTAGATTACACAACAAAAAACTCCGGTTCATTGTAGTAGGGTACTAAAAATCACTTTCTCTTGTTCGTGCATAGTCTCTAATGAAACAACGTAGTTTTACAGACCGTAATCAATGCTCTATCAAATATCAAAGTGTAAGCGTTGCCATTTATTGGTTAAAATTAAAGTTTGTATTGGGCTGAGGTTCATACTCGAGCAAATATCAAAGTGCAGGATTTTTTTATGTGTCCCTTAACCAGAAGCCTTTGCCCCTATATTAAAATAAATTTGAATACGGATCCTACTATGACTGTTGCATTTTTATAGGTTGTTGGTAACTGTGGTATGTATGGTTCTATGGCATCCTACTATGACTGTTGCAAGACTATTATCCCATGTGGAGGAGTGATGAAGAATGACACCACGATTGCCTACTTCCAGAATCCCAATTATCCTGATACTGAGAAGGATACTCTGTCCTGTAATATCAATGTAAGTATAATTTTCAGAAATTATTATATTAAAGTAATAGGATGTCTAATTGTTCATTTCCACGGAGGATCTATCTTAATGGCTGAACTGATATGGTTCTCCTTTCCAATGTAGGTGCTGGGAAGGTTAAAACTAAAAATGCTGCCATTATCTTAAAAGAAATAGTATATCAACAAAAAAAAAATTTTATCTTAAAAAAATAATTTTGAATATGGGGGATTTAACTTCTCCAAAAATTAGCTTCCTACACTCTGAAATTTCATATTCTGTAGTAGCTTCGATGTTAATCCTTATTTTCCCCTAGGTTGAGGTTTCTGAGAATGTTTGCCAGCTGAGACTGGACTTTGTTGATTTTGAACTGCCCGTGCCTGACCCTAATGGATTATGTCCCAACAAGGTAAAAATTAATTGCCCATTGTAGTGCTTTTTTTACAAGCAAATTAGTTCTTAATGATAATACTAAACAATAAAAAATGTTTGTTTAAAAAACACAGTTCAAAATCTTTAAGGAAAAAACCTTATTTAACATTAGATTTAAACTAATGTCCTCTTCTTTGTGTTTTAGGATTTATAATGTTAAATTTATAATTTGTTTCAAATGGCAGCAAAGTTACTTTTACCTGAGTTACTGATTGATAGAAAATCTACTCATAAACTGCCACTCTGCTAAGTAATTGTTTATTATTTAGAATGCCATGAATTTTATGGCAGACAGCATGCCTCTTGGTTTGTTTGGTAAGGGCTCTAGTTCCTTATGTGGACTCAATTCTGGACAACATTTGTATGTGCCTGTCAAGGATGGTTCAGTGGTGAGTTTTACTTGTAAAATTAACTTTATGTCGGATTCTGTTCTAGGGATCTTGCGAACCTCTCTGCAGATATGTTTCTCTTAAGTGAAGTTCTTGTTTGTTCAGTTCATTAATAACTTTTGGGGGGTATCTCAACTATCAAAAGCGAAGCTTTTCTATTATTATTCCTATTTCTATAATTAGGGTCCGTCCGTCCGTCACGGATAGCTTTTTTCGTTAATTTAGACAGGTTAGAATTGTCCTATCGATTTCAAATTTTGCATGGTGATTCCTATAGTAGTTAGGTACGATTTAGAAAGCGTAGCTACTCTATAATCATTACCAAAATGTCCGTACGTCCATTTCAAACATGTTTATTTTTTTACTTTTTTAAATAGCTTTTTTCGTTAATTTAGGCATGTTAGAATTGTCCTATCGATTTCAAATTTTGCATGGTTATTCCTGCAATAGTTAGGTACGATTTAGAAAGCGTAGCAACTCTATAATCATTACCAGAATGTCCGTACGTCCATCTTAAACATGTTGATTTTTTTTACATTTTTAACAACATATTTGTATGTGACCTAATTATCCGATTGGTCTGATTTTTGGTATACTGATTCCTGGGACATTAAAGTACAATATTATAAGCGAAGCAACTCTATAATAAAGTCCTGAAAATGTAAGTATGTCCATAATCATTATCCTGTATCAAGCAGTTTTTCTACAAATTTACTTACAATTTTGCTTTGACTCTTATATATTCGCATTCTGATTATTCAGTTCTGACATTATACAAGTGTTAATGTCCGTTTGTCCTACTGTTTCAGAGCTTCGCTTTTATGGATGTTGTCATCCTTTTTTTTATTGAAGCTGGTGTTGTTAAATGAAGGGTATTCGATCTACTTGTGGTGGTTTATTTCTTGCAGCAGGTTGTCTTTAAAACAAATCTCTTAACATGTGTGCAATTATCATTTAGGAAATTGAATGCTATAGTAAGTACTTTGGTATTTTACCTTTAATCCCATGCCTTGTAATTATTTTACAGTTCAAAATTCTGACTGCTCTGCAAGGATTTGGCAACCCATCACCCATGAGCATGCAGCCAACCAGCAATGCTTACAAGTGGAACATTATGATTACCCAGGTATATTAATTCTTGCAGTTTCAATGTTAATGTGCTCGCTGCTTTTTTTCTATATAAATGGGTAGTTTCACGAAATGCATTTGAACTTAATTTATTGAACCGCATATTTTTTCCTAGTGAATGAGTTAAACTACATATAGCATATATTTGAAATAAATTCAATTTTGTACCACGTAGTTTTTAAAATATCAAGACTTAAATTGTCTTCATATCTTAAAAACTACATGGTAGAAAATTTTAATTCTTTCAAATATATGCCATATAAATGTAATTTAACCAGGAAAAAATATGTGGTTCACTAAATTAAGTTCAAATGCATTTCGTGAAACTACCCATTTAAATGTCACTAAATTTTTTTTTATTTTTTTTCCATACTCTTTTATTTTAAATAAGTATTACTATGTAAGTAATCTTTATTGACTCAATTAGATTGTATGCTTTTTAACCCCAGTAACTTTATAAGTTTATAGATTGATTCTGACCTCCCATATAATCCCAGTAATATCCTTTGTATTATATTGTTAGATTGTGTTCTGCCATATTCCCCTTGCCTTGTTTAGATTTGTTGTGGTATAACCAAAGTAATCCACCTAGTATTAATTATATTGTATGCTATATTATCACTTTAATCTCAAATGTCTTATTTAGATTTAAAGGTGTCGTATAACCCCAGCAATCTCCATATTCTTAATTATTTTGATTGTGGACTGCCTTATAACCCTAGTGATAATCATTGTTTTATTTAGATTGATTGTGGGCTGCCCCCTAACCCCAACAAGGACAAAGAAGTTTTAGTTGTATCACCGGTAAATCTTTAAAAATTTCTCACAAAGGATGATATTAGTATTTAAATCTAATCTTTATTAGGCATATAAATTTTTATTTAGAACATTTAAGATATTACAAAACCTAAGATCTTAACACCTGAAATTTATTTCCACAAGAGATTTAATTGGTCCAGTGGTTAAGATGTTAATGGAGAAAAGTAAAAATCCACTACTTTAATGCTTTAGAATTGATAATTCCTATTCACTATGATTATATATATTTTTGCAGCTTAGAGTGAGCTTTATATAAAAAGATTTAATCCTTACAAGCACTCTTACTTAAATTGCAAATTATTTGACATCCTATGTTTAGGACAACATGCCTGTTGCCAGTGAAGCTGAATTCTATCGGAACGTTGTTAGCCGCCAATTTATTGGATTGAGGTTTGTTAATATTTTTGATTTTGTAGTTTTCAGTCAGTACTAACTTTGGCCGCCAATCCCCTCCATTATTTTTTATAAAACTCTGCCTTACTTCTAAACCTTGGAGGGTCTTTTTGATATGGGGCTGTAAAACAATATTCTTAATTTTACATATATGAAGCTACCCTGAACAGTTTCTCTGTAGCAAACTGACTTAAAGGACCTTAATATGAAAGGATAGTTGTTTTGTATAGGTTTGGTGAAATTCCTGTCCATATCAGGTGCCTAGCAGAGGTAATATCAGGCCCCTAATAGTTATTTATCATATTTTCGTAATATTGTGAATGCTTGAAAGGATATTAAAATTATTTCAACAATTTTGGTAATGTGATCAAAATTTGAATTTTCCTTCTACTATTGCCCCCTCTGGGGGCGAAGTAGGTGGAAATTTAAATTTTTGTCACTTGACCTTAATATTGGTGAAATAATTTTGAATGACCTTTCTTGTATAAGCAATATTAATAAAATATGATACTTGGTTTTGTCTCATTCTCTATCTTTTTCTTAAATTCAAAAAAGTCTATCAAAAAATTTACATCATCTAAGGGTGAACAATAAATATCTCTGTCTATTTTTCTCTATATTTCTTCCCCCTCCCCCCTCCCTCACTTTTCTGTCTATTTCCTTCTCTCTCTCCTCCTCTTTTGTACGTTCATTTATACAATAGAGATAACCTAGAGACAGCACAAGGGAATTTTGTTTACATTATGTATCAGCTATAAATTGTTGAATATCTTAGGTTAAAGCTTTCCTTGGGTGAAATATTTGAAGAAAATATTTCTTCCATCATATAATGTGAAGCGTATGACACAACATATAATAAGTTAGTTATAAATAATTTAATTTCTTATAATAAAGTTACCTTTCTAAAAATTATATCATTGCAAAATTTAGTTGCAAATAATGTTGCCTATAGGGCTGTATTTCATATACAACAAAAAGTGAACAAAGGTTTCTTTTTAAGAAAAAAATGGGGTCAGATTGACCATCTACGTCTAATGTTTATACCCACATCAAATATTAAATTATAACAATGTACAGTAGAGTGGATCAATTTTGGACATTGAATTTGTAATCAACATCTACAGTTTAAACCTCATATAAGAAACCTAAATATAAAAAATTGATTTTGTCCTTGAGGGGAAATGGGGGGAAGGTGTTTCCATGCATTAAAAATTTTAGAAGTTTATTCTGGAGGTGCAACTTTTTTTCTTTTAAAGTATTGCTTTATGCATCTTTTTGAATTTGTCTTGTTGATTAATATAAGAATATCAAATTGGTTTTAAAAAATATTCATCCAAGCATGAAAAATCTTAAATTAAATGTAAAATCTCTTGGTTTTTAAATTTATTTATGGATTTTTCTTGCTAGGATCAATAGTTTTAAAAACAGATTTTTTATTCTTATTCTACTCTTCAAGACAAAATTGGGAAGGTGCATAAAGCTATACTTTGAAAGAAAAATAATTGCCCCCCCCCCAAAAAAAAAAAAAAAATTTTCCCCACAAGTGTCTTTCTAAAAGTTTACATGCATCAGCGAGCCTCCCCATTATCCAAAATATTTTCTTTTCATTTTTTGGTCTCTTATATGATGTTCAGACAGAAAGTGTATGTAGCACATTTAAAATTAGAAAATCATTGAAAATCAAGCCACTCTAATGTACAGCATTTATTTCTTCAATTCCACAGTACAAAATTATTCCTGTATTTAAATTTAACATATCATATAGGAAAAAATATTCTTGTATTTAAAATTTGAAATCATGTTGGAATTTTTTTTACAATTTTTAAATTTTTTAATAATGTACAGCAAATTATTTCCTTTTTATCTCATGTTTTGAAATTTATAAGATAGTTAGAATAAATTACAGAAATAATGAAAGTTTTAAAGAAGAGAGCGTCAGGGGGGGGATGAGGGGGGTTTCCCCCCTCAGGAGAGGGGGGGGTTGAGGGGGGTCTCCCCCCTCAGAAAAAGCTTGGGCTTAAATCTTCAACAAATAAAGAAAACAAAATTATTTTAAAAATTTCTTTTTTATGTTAAATATTATTATTTTTGTGACACTTGATTTTGAATGACAAAAAATGTTGAAATAAATATTACCCACTGTATGAAATGTTAAATTAGAAATCAATAATGATGTTGGAAAATTTATTCTCATTTTATACTCTGAAAAAAGGAATTGACAAAAAATAATAATTTTTATTCCAAACTTTTAAAACCGCATGCCTATTTCTTATTGGTTGACACTCGAATTAAAATAAAATAATGAATATTATTTCAAGACCAGAAATAAATTTGAAATAAATAATTTTCTTTCCCCTATATTTTTTATTCCAAAATGCCAAGAATTAATTTTGAAATAAAATAATTTTCTTTCCAATATTTTTATTCCTTTTTCTTATTGGACGTCATTTTGTGTCCAATGAGAGACTAGTGTTTAAATATTTTAAAGCTTATTACAGCATTTATTTTGAATATGATAATAGCAACATTCTTACATTAAATGTGATAAAACAGTTTTAAATTAAATACTATTTAAAATGAGCACTTGAGGTCGTTTAATAAAGAGTTGGTTTTCTTGTGTATTTTACTTCAATTAGCATCAAAGGTGCTTTCCCAGAATCTTTAATATTAGAGAAAATGTTAATTAGTGATAGGTTATTAGGTGTAAAATTTGTGTTTGTTTAGAGCTCCAGAGGGATGCCTGCAGTACTTCATTAACAAATATGATAAATTAGTCTCTTTCAACTTTGATGGATATTCTGTAGTTCCCCCTAACCAGGTACTAAAAAGATGTGAACATTTTTCCATTATGGCTCCTGGATATCTATCTGCTGAGCCATTTTGCACGGATAATAACAAAATATAAAATCAATGTCAGTTTATTTGGCCCCCGTCTTGTTCCCATAGTGGTAAGCTTAACTAAAATAATCTTTAAATTTTTTACCATTTTGAAAAGCTTTCTATAATACGATGCAATAAATAACTATAGCTATTTGAATGGCAAGTGGAGTATCTCTCAGAGCTCAAACCTTAATTTTTTTTATTTGATAAAAACTATATTATTAAGGATTACACTATCTGTGTCAGAGCATATATTGGAATGGCTAGTGGAGTAATTCATGGAGTTCAGACCTTAAATATTCTTGCTACAATGTTAACAATAATTTAAGGACTATACTATCGGTATCAGACCAGATATTAAAATAGCCAGTTTAACTATGAGCTGGGACCTTAAATTTTCTCATTAATGGTGCTATTTTTAAGGATTACACTATCTGTATCAGACCAGATATTGGAATGGCTAGTGGAGTAACTCTTAGAGCCCAGACCTTCAAAATGCCAGTTACTGGGTAAGTCATTTTTACTTAGCAAACTAAGCCTTATTAAGTAAAAGAGAGTAAAAGTATGATCTCTCTAACAGCTGAACCGATGTGGTTCTCCATTATATGTTTTAGGCAGGTTTATAACTATTTGAGGAGAGTTACTACTTCCCTCCCAAGTGATAAAATAATCTCTTACAATGTAGCCTCTCATAGGCCCTTGAAAGGTTTATTAATACTTTGGGCGTAGACGTTAACTGGATCTGTATCCCTGTGTACTAAAGGATCTCTGTAACCGTTGAACCGATATGGTTCTCCTTAATATGGTAGCTTATAGGTTTGGAAGATTTGGTGGGAGGGCATCAAAGAAATATCGCTCCTAGAAAAATACCTCTCCGACTTAATCAATTTTTTAATTCAAATTTTTTTTCCTTTAAATTTACATTTTTTTAGAATCTGTGCTGATGGAGCCAAAATTGTTGATGAAAAGGTCTGTTTATTTTTGTTGGTACACCTAGTTTCCTAACCAATCCTTTGATTTTAAGGCCATTGATTAAACTTTAATAATAATTTTGGAGCGTGCAAGGCTTATGTTAAACTTTTAGGGGTGAAAAATTTAAGTCTGCAATTTCAAATTAAAAATAAAGATTCTGGTAAGTTTCATAAAAGAGGTCGAAAAGTTACACCCCCAAAAATCAGTAATAAGTATCAGCCAACCAACTCAGGAAGGGAGAGGACATTGGGCTGTTAATTAAACTATTCCCCAAAGTTTCATAATAGTTGGCTTACCAACGTTGGGGATTATTATTGATTTTGTTTCGTAAGTTCATTAAGTTTTCAAACGTTTCAATTTATTTTCAGGAAAACTGCATTATACCTATTTAAACTTTTTATTTTTTAGGGACATATTTGCTGTGTAAATACACCCAATTCCGGCTATTTGGCTTATACTGGCTATCAGAAGTTCAATAACTTTGAGGTATTTAATTCTTACAATTCTAATAACCAAAATAACTACCTAAATAATAAAGAAATAAAAATTTTATCAATTTTACTAAATATGGTTTCTGTAACTAAAAATTAATCTAAATAAAATGTGTAGATTTTTACCTGTTATAGGAAAATCTAAATCCGTTCTCCCTTTTAGGGCAGCTTTATTTACGTCCCGGTATAGTTTAAGTTAATTATGATCTTAGAATTTTGTCCTTTGTTTGGGTTTAGGCTTTTTTCTGTTCTTCCTTACCTTTTGAGTACAGATTCCATAGATACAAGGGCGCAGCCGCTTTTAAACGAGGGGGGCAATGGGCTGATTATTACACTAGTCTCAAAAGTTTTTTAAAAAGTTCTTATTCGTTTGCTTAACAACTTTAAGAACTTCTAAATTTTAATTGGTTTTTCATTAATCTGAGGGTTCATACGTTTCAACCACTAATTTTTATCTACAGAAGGGGTACTTTTGGTTATCATTGGGGATAAACCTCAATTTATCGGCCATCGTCTTATCCCTAGCACAGTTATGGAATCTCTACCACAAAGATTTTTTTTATCCAATCTTGACAAGTTAGGTATTTTTGGAAAGAGGAATATACATAGAAAACGCATATGTAAACTTATAGATAAACACATTTCATGAAAAGATTTTTTTCTAAATCTGTCATTTAAGGCATGGAATTAATTTTGCAAATTAACATTGCAGATTTTTGCAAATAACTTGCAATGATTTCTGCGTATTTACATATGCGTTTTCTATGTTTATTCCTCTTTCCAAAAATACCTCACGTGTCAAGATTGGATAAAAAAAATCTTTGGTTGAGATTCCATAACTGTGCTAGTGTAGAGATCCCTGGCTTTTATGTCTGAAACTGTTTTTGTTTAAGGCTTTGAGAAGATACTGGTGCGGAGAAAGCCTTGGACCTGAGATGTTTATGTCTGGCAACGAATGGAACATTAGGGTAAGTAAGGATTGAGTATCAGATTGGATAGATTCGATGATTGGATACATACATTGGTTGCATGATTGGATAGATTGTATAGTAGGTTTAATGGTCTTTGACCCGAGATATGCAAGTCGGGTAACAAATGGAACATTAGGGTTAGTGAGAAATTGAAATAGATTAGGAAACTGGATAGAGTTGTTGGATAGAATGGCTGATCTGATTAATTTGTCTTGGGCTGGAAATGTTTGTCTGGTAATGAATGTAACATCAGTGTAAGTTATCTTTAATAGATAGTTTAAAGAACTCTGTGGAAAGGTAGTTAATTTATAACTGAAGTAGTTTGCTTATTGAAAAAAATTATAATCCCCTTCCCCCCTTTATTTAAATTAAAAATAACTAGATTCATTGCTCTGTATGCGCTCGAATGTAACTAATTGTTTTATCAACTTTTTCTTTATTTAGGTTGTAACTGAGAGCAACTACCAGTGCCAATTTGACCCCCTGGGTTTCAGCATTGAATACAAAGTAGATATTGGTCTCTAATAGTAATTTTATCTCTTATATGTAACTTTTAGATTTTAAATATATTTTTAATACAATTTTTGTTGACTTATTTGGTTTTATCTTATGTTGTAGCAACTAACAGTTTATTTAAAATCTGACCTTTATTTAAATCGTCAAAGCTTTTCCTAATTAGCTGGTGTTTTTTTTCCCTAGGTGTTATATAATATTGATTTTAGAATGATTAATGAAAAGGCTACTTGAGTTAAAACTAGTACAGCGGCTTTGCATTTGGTAAGAAATAACCTAAAACCCAATTTGTAAAAGCTCTTGAAACTTACTTAAAAACTACAGTAAATTTTAGAAAGGTATGTTTTAAATTTTGAATAAGTTTTGATCATGTCATAGTAATGTCTTAGGTGTTTTCTCATTTTAACGTGCATATCCAATATCAAGTAGCCAAATATTAAAGTTGGCTATCCGAATCTGGAATCTGCCCAATTTTTGATAAATTTTGAAATCTGATTCCGTATCCGGAATCTGTTTTTAATAGCATATTCAGATTCTTGATTGGTAAGCTAAAATTAGCTTAAAATCTTAGTTTTTTCTTTCAACTCCTGCTTTTTGAAAGCAAAAATTATCATTTTTATATATAAAATCTTTTAAAATCTGGTTCGATTCTCGGAAATGTATTGGAGAACACAAAGAACATTATTTTTAGGACATATGTAGCACCTAATTTTTTTTATATAACATCTTTGGGGCAGTTAAGCCAATTAATTCAATTTGAAATTGCCGCTAGTACCAAAAGATCTTTCTAACTGTTGGACTGATATGGTTCTCCTTTACAGTTAAGCTTTTAATAGGGTTGGGAAAGGGGCGTAACTGCTAGTATAGTTACTAATTTCTTTTAAAACTTCTATATACTAATTGAATGCAAAAATATGATATCGATTTTTTTTATTAGCGAAGCTACTTCTTGACGAACTTTGTCTGTCCATATGCAATGCTATGGTAGAAATGTGATTTTCTCGAATATTCTGCAAGATAAAGAGATGAAAATAATGGTAAAGATTTCCTTTACAAATTTTAAGTATTTGATATATGATTTATTAGGTCCTTAGGTCATGCTTCCAAAATAAATAAGATTTTCTTAAATTAGTGTTTCTGAATCTCTCTTTTTAATTATCTCTTATTCTTTCCTTTTTTATGGCAATTTAACAAATGCACAATAACTATCTTGATAAAAAGAAAGAAATATTTTGCTCTTATTTTCTTTGGCTATATCGTTAGGACACTATCAGGGAGGTAGAGGTACAGTCAATATTAGTTAGGACACTATGTATGTAAATATTTATCAGGGAGGTAGAGGAACAGTCAATATTAGTTAGTACACTATGTATGTAAATATTTATCAGGGAGGTAGAGGGACATTCAATATTAGTTAGGACACTATGTATGTAAATATTTATCAGGGAGGTAGAGGGACAGTCAATATTAGTTAGGACACTATGTATGTAAATATTTATCAGGGAGGTAGAGGGACATTCAATATTAATTAGGACACTATGTATGTAAATATTTATCAGGGAGGTAGAGGAACATTCAATATTAGTTAGGACACTATGTATGTAAATATTTATCAGGGAGGTAGAGGCACAGTCAATATTAGTTAGGACTAGTGATGGGAATCCGGATCCGGAATCCGAATCCGGAATCCGCCCAATTTTCCGTTTTTTATTGCGGATTCCGGATTCTAAATTGGTAGGCTAAAATTACCGTCTTGAGTTTTTTCTTACAACTCCCTCTTAAATTTTTTTGTACATAACAAATTTTAATAATTACTAATGTGATGTAAATGTTTAACACTTTAAACAAATCAAGGCTTCAACCAAGTAACATAGTGTTAAATTACACTGCGAATTTTAAAAGAAAAAAAGTTGACCCTCAAAATTTCACCTTAAAGTGACACTATTCTAATAGTTTATAGTCCACTAACTCATAAGCAGTAAGAATTCAAATCCATTAAGTCCCTTCTAACGAGATATTGGCAACTTTTTGCACACATTTTTGCAAACGGCAATTATTTCCTTTATTTGAAGTTTTGGATAATAACATTTTCATAAAAGTTTTCAGTAATAATCATTTAAGATCCATTGTTGAGAAAAAATAACTGAAAAAATGTGTTTCCATGCAAAATAAGCTTAAAATCTAATGATTTTAAATATTTGCGATTTAATGGTAAAAAAGAATATTTTTTTCTTTTTGATAGCCTGAATATGTTTAATTTTGTTTTTTATATAATCTATTCTTTGAATAGACATGCATATTCTTGCAGATTTTAAAAAAAATTTAAAAAATCAAAAATCGAAATTAATCAAAATTTATCTATAGCCTTTGAAAAATACTTTTGATATTTTTAACCTATATAATCAATAAAATCAATGAAAAATAAAAAAGTTTTATAAAACAAACTTTTGGAAAAGGTTTAAGATAACTTCATAAAATTAGCATTTAAGTAGGATATTTTTCTTGTCTATTTTAAAAATGCAAATTAAACATAGTTAACGAATATTTAATTAGCAAGAATAGTAATAGAATATTTCAATAACTACTTAAACCTTTTTGTGGCTATGTTATTTATTTAAACAGAAAATCTATTTTGTCAGAATTATAAAAATAATGAAATATTTTCAAACAAGCTTGCAAAATAAACGTAATTTTATCAAACTTGCTCACAGTTTTTAGAAGATATTGTTGTAAAATATTAATTATTAAAATAAAATCTTTAATTTACAATGTTTAAAACACCTAAAAGTAAATTCTAAGCAAAATTAGATTTATTCTCTAGATTTAGAGTAGCTGCGCTACTTAAAAAAAACATCTAGTATTGAAACCTACAGCTGATCAAAAATCAATAGTCATAAATTGGTGGTTTACAGATATCTAAACATATATATACACCTTACAGATTTATTTTTAAGATGGAATGTAAAGTATATTATACGAGATGTCATTTAGTCAAATTTTAAACAAAATAATTTTCATTAATTCATTAACAAAAAATAATGTTATAAATTTAAACTCACAAAGAGACTATTGTGTATTTTATTATCATGTTCTTTCTGCAATCTGATTCAAAACAAATTTTTTCTCTCATTCATGTCAGGGATGAGTTTAGTACCAAAAAAATAAAACAAGTTGAAATACTTTTAATTTAATTTGATATTAGGCACCATCCCAGTTGAGGAGTGAGATTCTACCCCATGTGAAAAAATAAACCCCCCCCCCCCGCCATCTGTCAAAATAAACCCCCCCCCCCCCCGGCATCATGTGATTTGTACCCCATCTTAAATTTTGGTCCCTGTAATTTTCAATGTATAAAACAAAGCTTGGTGGTAATAAACTATGAGTTATAGGGGTAAAATATTACATATGGGGTAAGTATATAAAATATGGGGAACAAAAATCACAAATGGAGGTCCAAAAATTAATATGGGGTCATTTTTTCATGATGGGGTAGCTTCAAGTGCTTATATCTGGAGAACCGTAAGAGATAGAGGCCTAGTTGCTTGACTGTGGTAACTCAGATTTACACAAGGAAGCCATTTATGCACATGGGGTGTCAAAATTTGATATGGGGTATTTTTTTCATGATGGGGTGTCAAAATTTCATATGGGGTATTTTTTTCATGATGGGGTAGGTTTGAGTGCTTATATCTGGTGAACCGTAAGAGATAGAGGCCTAGTTGCTTGACTGTGGTAACTCAGATTTAAATAAGGAAGCCATATATGCACATGGGGAACCAAAATATGATATGGGGTATTTTTTTCATGATGGGGGTAGTTTCAAGTGCTTATATCTGGAGAACCGTAAGAGATAGAGGCCTAGTTGCTTGACTGTGGTAACTCAGATTTACATAAGGAAGCCATTTGTGCACATGGGGGACCAAAACATGATATGGGGTATTTTTTTCATGATGGGGGTAGTTTCAAGTGCTTATATCTGGAGAACCGTAAGAGATAGAGGCCTAGTTGCTTGACTGTGGTAACTCAGATTTACATAAGGAAGCCATTTATGCACATGGGGGACCAAAATATGATATGGGGTATTTTTTTCATGATGGGGGTAGTTTCAAGTGCTTATATCTGGAGAACCGTAAGAGATAGAGGCCTAGTTGCTTGACTGTGGTAACTAAGATTTACATAAGGAAGCCATTTATGAACATAGGGGACCAAAATATGATATGGGGTATTTTTTTCATGATGGGGGTAGTTTCAAGTGCTTATATCTGGAGAACCATAAGAGATAGAGGCCCAGTTGCTTGACTGTGGTAACTCAGATTTACATAAGGAAGCCATTTATGCACATGGGTGACCAAAATTTGATATAGGGTATTTTTTTCATGATGGGGGTACTTACAAGTGCTTATATCTGGAGAACCGTAAGAGATAGAGGCCTAGTTGCTTGACTGTGGTAACTCAGATTAAAGTAAGGAAGCCATTTATGCACATGGGGGTACATAAATTAATATGGGGGTCATTTTTCTATGATGGTGGGTAAAATTGAATATAGGGGCCAATTTTTTATGATGGGGTTGGGGGTTGAAATTAGGTTAGGTTAGGTGAAGTTAGGTTAGGTTAGGTTAATATGGGTTAGGTTAGGTTAAGATGGGTTAGGTTAGGTTAAAATGGGTTAGGTTAGGTTAAGTTTGTTAGATTAGGTTAAGATGGGTTAGGTTAGATTAAAATGGGTTAGATTAGGTTTAGTTGGTTCATGTTAGTTTAAAATTGGTTAGGTTAGGTTAGGTTAAGTCAGGTTAGTTTAAGATTGAGTAGCCCTGCAGAGTTAGGGTCTCCTGCACAGGTTAGGTAATATTGAGGAGCCCTGCAAGGTTAGGGCCCCCGGGGGGGGCGTAACCTTGCAGGGCTCCTCAATATTACCTAACCTACCTTAACCTAATTCCCTCTCCACCATAACAAATGGCCCCTATATTCAATTTTTACCCACAATCATGAAAAAAAAAACCCATCAAATTTTGGTACCCTATGTTCATGAAGGGATTAGGAAATATTGAGTAGCCTTGCAGAGTTAGGGTCTCCTGCACAGGTTAGGTAATATTGAGGAGCCCTGCAAGGTTAGGGCCCCTGGGGGGCCCTAACCTTGCAGGGCTCCTCAATATTACCTAACCTAATTCCCTCTCCACCATAACAAATGGCCCCTATTTTCAATTTTTACCCACCATCATGAAAAAAGAAACCCCCAACAAATTTTAGTACCCTATGTTCATTAATGGCTTCCTTATGTAAATCTGAGTTACCACAGTCAAGCAACTAGGCCTCTATCTCTTACCGTTCTCCAGATATAAGCACTTGAAACTACACCCATCATGAAAAAATACCCCATATCAAATTTTGGTCCCCATGTACATAAATGGCTTCCTTATGTAAATCTGAGTTACCACAGTCAAGCAACTAGGCCTCTATCTCTTACGGTTCTCCAGATATAAGCACTTGAAATTACCCCCATCATGAAAAAAATACCCCATATCATATTTTGGTCCCCCATGTTCATAAATGGCTTCCTTATGTAAATCTGAGTTACCACAGTCAAGCAACTAGGCCTCTATCTCTTACGGTTCTCCAGATATAAGCACTTGAAACTACCCCCATCATGAAAAAAATCCCCCATATCATATTTTGGTCCCCCATGTTCATAAATGGCTTCCTTATGTAAATCTGAGTTACCACAGTCAAGCAACTAGGCCTCTATCTCTTACGGTTCTCCAGATATAAGCACTTGAAACTACCCCCATCATGAAAAAATACCCCATATCAAATTTTGGTCCCCCATGTACATAAATGGCTTCCTTATGTAAATCTGAGTTACCACAGTCAAGCAACTAGGCCTCTATCTCTTACGGTTCTCCAGATATAAGCACTTGAAATTACCCCCATCATGAAAAAAATACCCCATATCATATTTTGGTCCCCCATGTTCATAAATGGCTTCCTTATGTAAATCTGAGTTACCACAGTCAAGCAACTAGGCCTCTATCTCTTACGGTTCTCCAGATATAAGCACTTGAAACTACCCCCATCATGAAAAAAATCCCCCATATCATATTTTGGTCCCCCATGTGCATAAATGGCTTCCTTATGTAAATCTGAGTTACCACAGTCAAGCAACTAGGCCTCTATCTCTTACGGTTCTCCAGATATAAGCACTTGAAACTACCCCCATCATGAAAAAAATACCCCATATCATGTTTTGGTCCCCCATGTGCTTAAATGGCTTCCTTATGTAAATCTGAGTTACCACAGTCAAGCAACTAGGCCTCTATCTCTTACGGTTCTCCAGATATAAGCACTTGAAACTACCCCCATCATGAAAAAAATACCCCATATCATATTTTGGTCCCCCATGTGCATAAATGGCTTCCTTATGTAAATCTGAGTTACAACAGTCAAGCAACTAGGCCTCTATCTCTTACGGTTCTCCAGATATAAGCACTTGAAACTACCCCCATCATGAAAAAAATACCCCATATCATGTTTTGGTCCCCCATGTGCATAAATGGCTTCCTTATGTAAATCTGAGTTACCACAGTCAAGCAACTAGGCCTCTATCTCTTACGGTTCTCCAGATATAAGCACTTGAAACTACCCCCATCATGAAAAAATGACCCCATATTAATTTTTTGACCACCATGTGTGAGTTTTAACCCCTTGCTTCAATTTTAATATCATAACATTGTTTGCTACCCCATCTGTGTTTTTCAACCAATCATCATGTTTGTTGACATCCAGAAAAATGTATATTATGTAGTTCAATAATCTGCCACTAGATGTTCCTATTTCAAACAAACTATTGTATTTTTTCTTCAATGGAGCCAAATTTTTATCTTAAAATATTAGGTAAAGTAAAGTATTAGAATATGTTGGTGATTTAGTATAAAAAAAAGTCTTAAAAGAGAAATAAAAAAATAAACAGAGGCATTTTTAACTTTTATTCAAAATATAGGAAAATATAGAAGAGTGAAAGGCATAGCTTCACTACAGTGGAGTATGGTAGCTTATGCTACCCTAATATAAATTCTTTCGCGCGAGGCTCACCTCGCAAACCCCTCCAGACTCTCCCCTCCCCCTTACCCAGATTCTATTTCCCCTTCTTCCAATCATTCCCCCATCTGTCAAATCAGACCCCACCTTCCAATCCTGGCCCCATGTTCCTATTTAGACCCCATCCTTCATTTTTGTCCCCTGTTCAATAATTTATCCCTTCTCTGACATTATTTTGTTTCTCTTGGAGAGGTACAAAATATGAAGATGGGGATAAAATAACATGATGGGGACAAAATCATAAGATGGGGTAAAAATTTCATGATGCCGGGGGGGGGGGGGTTTAATTTGATAGATGGCGGGGGGGGGGGGGTTTATTTTTTCAGATGGGGTAGAATCTCACTCCTCAACTGGGAACTTGCCTGATATTATTGTATAATATTTTCTTTTATATATAATTTAAGAAATATATTTATAAAATATTTACCTGTCATAAAGACGACATATAAAAACAACATCCTTATAAGGAAATTAAAATCTATTTTCAAAATTTTCAAATTCATTTTATGCTTAAGAAGGGACGAGAAGGAATTGAAATTCAACATTAACTTGTTATTTTGCTTGTATATTTATCATATTTGTTTACAGTTTATTGGTAAAGTTTGGTAATACTTTATTTCGAGTCTATCATGCAGTGATTAATGAAATAAGCTATCCCTCTGTGACGGACGGCCTTTTAAAATACTGCTAGAATCCGGAATCCGAATCCGGAATCCGCCAAAAATAAGAATCCGGAATCCGCAAGAATCCGTCACTTTTTTTGACGGATTCCTTCAGAATACGGAATCCGAATCCGGCACAAAAATTCGACGGATTCCCATCCCTAGTTAGGACACTATTTATGTAAATATTTATCAGGCAGGTAGAGGTACAGTCAATATTAGTTAGGACACTATTTATGTAAATATTTATCAGGGAGGTAGAGGGACAGTCAATATTAGTTAAGACACTATGTATGTAAATATTTATCAGGGAGGTAGAGGGACAGTCAATATTAGTTAGGACACTATGTATGTAAATATTTATCAGGGAGGTAGAGGAACAGTCAATATTAGTTAGGACACTATGTATGTAAATATTTATCAGGGAGGTAGAGGGACAGTCAATATTAGTTAGGACACTATGTATGTAAATATTTATCAGGGAGATAGAGGGACAGTCAATATTAGTTAGGACACTATGTATGTAAATATTTATCAGGGAGATAGAGGGACAGTCAATATTAGTTAGGACACTATGTATGTAAATATTTATCAGGGAGGTAGAGGGACAGTCAATATCAGTTAGGACACTATGTATGTAAATATTTATCAGGGAGATAGAGGGACAGTCAATATTAGTTAGGACACTATGTATGTAAATATTTATCAGGGAGGTAGAGGGACAGTCAATATCAGTTAGGACACTATGTATGTAAATATTTATCAGGGAGGTAGAGGGACAGTCAATATCAGTTAGGACACTATGTATGTAAATATTTATCTGGGAGGTAGAGGGACAGTCAATATTAGTTAGGACACTATGTATGTAAATATTTATCAGGGAGGTAGAGGAACAGTCAATATTAGTTAGGACACTATGTATGTAAATATTTATCAGGGAGGTAGAGGGACAGTCAATATTAGTTAGGACACTATGTATGTAAATATTTATCAGGGAGATAGAGGGACAGTCAATATTAGTTAGGACACTATGTATGTAAATATTTATCTGGGAGGTAGAGGGACAGTCAATATTAGTTAGGACACTATGTATGTAAATATTTATCAGGGAGGTAGAGGAACAGTCAATATTAGTTAGGACACTATGTATGTAAATATTTATCAGGGAGGTAGAGGGACAGTCAATATTAGTTAGGACACTATGTATGTAAATATTTATCAGGGAGATAGAGGGACAGTCAATATTAGTTAGGACACTATGTATGTAAATATTTATCTGGGAGGTAGAGGGACAGTCAATATTAGTTAGGACACTATGTATGTAAATATTTATCTGGGAGGTAGAGGGACAGTCAATATTAGTTAGGACACTATGTATGTAAATATTTATCTGGGAGATAGAGGGACAGTCAATATCAGTTAGGACACTATGTATGTAAATATTTATCTGGGAGATAGAGGGACAGTCAATATTAGTTAGGACACTATGTATGTAAATATTTATCAGGGAGGTAGAGGAACAGTCAATATTAGTTAGGACACTATGTATGTAAATATTTATCTGGGAGATAGAGGGACAGTCAATATTAGTTAGGACACTATGTATGTAAATATTTATCAGGGAGGTAGAGGAACAGTCAATATTAGTTAGGACACTATGTATGTAAATATTTATCAGGGAGGTAGAGGAACAGTCAATATTAGTTAGGACACTATGTATGTAAATATTTATCTGGGAGATAGAGGGACAGTCAATATCAGTTAGGACACTATGTATGTAAATATTTATCTGGGAGATAGAGGGACAGTCAATATTAGTTAGGACACTATGTATGTAAATATTTATCAGGGAGGTAGAGGAACAGTCAATATTAGTTAGGACACTATGTATGTAAATATTTATCTGGGAGATTGAGGGACAGTCAATATTAGTTAGGACACTATGTATGTAAATATTTATCAGGGAGATAGAGGGACAGTCAATATTAGTTAGGACACTATGTATGTAAATATTTATCAGGGAGGTAGAGGAACAGTCAATATTAGTTAGGACACTATGTATGTAAATATTTATCAGGGAGGTAGAGGAACAGTCAATATTAGTTAGGACACTATGTATGTAAATATTTATCTGGGAGATAGAGGGACAGTCAATATCAGTTAGGACACTATGTATCTAAATATTTATCAGGGAGGTAGAGGAACAGTCAATATTAGTTAGGACACTATGTATGTAAATATTTATCAGGGAGGTAGAGGAACAGTCAATATTAGTTAGGACACTATGTATGTAAATATTTATCAGGGAGGTAGAGGAACAGTCAATATTAGTTAGGACACTATGTATGTAAATATTTATCAGGGAGGTAGAGGGACATTAATATTAGTTAGGACACTATGTATGTAAATATTTATCAGGGAGGTAGAGGGACATTAATATTAGTTAGGACACTATGTATGTAAATATTTATTTATCAGGGAGGTAGAGGGACAGTCAATATTAGTTAGGACACTATGTATGTAAATATTTATCAGGGAGGTAGAGGGACAGTCAATATTAGTTAGGACACTATATATGTAAATATTTATCAGGGAGGTAGAGGGACAGTCAATATTAGTTAGGACACTATGTATGTAAATATTTATCAGGGAGGTAGAGGGACATTAATATTAGTTAGGACACTGTGTATGTAAATATTTATCAGGGAGGTAGAGGGACATTAATATTAGTTAGGACACTGTGTATGTAAATACTTATCAGGGAGGTAGAGGGACATTAATATTAGTTAGGACACTATGTATGTAAATATTTATCAGGGAGGTAGAGGGACAGTCAATATTAGTTAGGACACTATGTATGTAAATATTTATTTATCAGGGAGGTAGAGGGACAGTCAATATTAGTTAGGACACTATGTATGTAAATATTTATTTATCAGGGAGGTAGAGGGACAGTCAATATTAGTTAGGACACTATGTATGTAAATATTTATCAGGGAGGTAGAGGAACAGTCAATATTAGTTAGGACACTATGTATGTAAATATTTATCAGGGAGGTAGAGGGACAGTCAATATTAGTTAGGACACTATATATGTAAATATTTATCAAGGAGGTAGAGGGACAGTCAGTATTAGTTAGGACACTATGTATGTAAATATTTATCAGGGAGGTAGAGGTACAGTCAATATCAGTTAGGACACTATATATGTAAATATTTATCAGAGAGGTAGATGTACAGTCAATATTAGTTAGGACACTATGTATGTAAATATTTATCAGAGAGGTAGAGGGACAGTCAATATTAGTTAGGACACTATGTATGTAAATATTTATCAGGGAGGTAGAGGGACAGTCAATATTAGTTAGGACACTGTGTATGTAAATATTTATCAGGGAGGTAGAGGGACAGTCAATATTAGTTAGGACACTATGTATGTAAATATTTATTTATCAGGGAGGTAGAGGGACAGTCAATATCAGTTAGGACACTATGTATGTAAATATTTATCAGGGAGGTAGAGGGACAGTTAATATTAGTTAGGACACTATGTATGTAAATATTTATCAGGGAGGTAGAGGGACAGTTAATATTAGTTAGGACACTATGTATGTAAATATTTATCAGGGAGGTAGAGGGACAGTCAATATTAGTTAGGACACTGTGTATGTAAATATTTATCAGGGAGGTAGAGGGACAGTCAATATTAGTTAGGACACTATGTATGTAAATATTTATTTATCAGGGAGGTAGAGGGACAGTCAATATCAGTTAGGACACTATGTATGTAAATATTTATCAGGGAGGTAGAGGGACAGTTAATATTAGTTAGGACACTATGTATGTAAATATTTATCAGGGAGGTAGAGGGACAGTCAATATTAGTTAGGACACTATGTATGTAAATATTTATCAGGGAGGTATTAGTTAAGCCTCGCTTTTATGAATTTTGTCATCTTTGTTTTTAACAAAAATTTCGTCCATTGTCTTATTCCTAAAATTTTTTTTAAATCTTGCATAAAGATGAAAGTTTTTTGGTACACTAATTTATCGGCCATTGTCCCATCCCTGATGTGTTTAAAGATATTGAATACAATGGGGTGTAACGTGACCATAAGTAAAAAATATAATCACGGTTTCAAATATGCGGGACAAGTTTACCAAAAACAGAAACATGATATCAATATATTATTGTTGGATGTTGCACCAGATTTTTCATGTATTATGATTATATAATGATATGCTTGCAGCTGGCTATAATAACGATATTCCCCGTCCACCCCTTTCCGGCCTCGTACTGGATGAAACCAGCTTTTACCAACAATGAAATTAATTCGGAAAAAATTCTCGAAACCTATACGTGTTTATCAGCTGTCGTTGGGGGGGGGGGGAATAAAATTGACGACCTCTCCATTTGCCCCCCAAATATTATTTTAAGATTTTTTTCGCTTGTTTGTTACACCTTTTCCTGGGATGAAACAACTGACTAATAATTAAGGTCCATATTTGCAAGCTAAATTGACAAATCTTTCCCTGACAATATATCTAAATCTATATATAGTTCCATGATTTATGTACATTGTACATTGCAACTTATTGATGTTTTCATCGTTATTGTAATTTGTGGGAAGTATAGTAACAGTTTACCTTCTTATAAAAAAATTATGGAGTATTTTTTTGTGGATCGTTACAACTGTTAACTAGGACTTAGCAGCTTACAGACAGGCATTCTGTTACTTATATTTCATATACTATTATATTAAGAAGTAAGCGTTTTTTGTTTGTCCCGAAAGCTCTCGCTAACCGCTGAACCGATATTGTTCTCCTTTGCAGTGAAGCTTCGTATAAGTCCTGGAAAGGTTAAAACTATTTTTGGGGAGGGTGTCTTCACCCCCTTCAACCCCCAAAAAAATATTTTTTTTTACTCTTTTTAACCTCAAATATAAAATGTGATGAGGTCCACTTTTCCCCCTCCTACCTTAAGTGCCCCTAGAGCTCTAGGGGCGTAACCGCTAGTATCTTATATTACAACCAGAAAATATTTCCCCCCAATGGCGTTATACACTGACGAAAGGACGGGCAATCAAAAGCTCATTATAGAATAGCTTCGCTTCTAAACAAGTAGATATCCAAATTATAGAATAGCTATGCTACTATGAGTAATGAAATATAAATATAGGTACATATTTTTTATTTTTTTAAATCAACAATGTTATATTTTATCTTTTCAACAGTATTGCAATTACAAATTTTATTTTCAACAGGAACAGAGAGATAGGGCAACAGAGAGAAATTATATTTTCCCCCAAATAAAAGGGGGGGGTTTTTAATGCAACCATCTCGTAATCAATGTATAAATGGCACTTAGAATTCGAATTTTGATCTAAAATTCTGCATGAGTAATCCTTGGTAGGTCTATTTTCCCTAAATCGAACAAAAAAGTTGAAAAAGTAACGGCTAACGGCTCAGCCGTTTAGCCGTTTTTTTGGCTATTTTTAGGGCAAATCTGTCATAGCCGTTATTTTTCCGACTTTTTGTTCGATTTAGGGAAAATAGACCTAACAAGGATTACTCATGCAGAATTTTAGATCAAAATTCGAATTCTAAGTGCCATTTACACATTGATTACGAGATGGTTGCATTAAACCCCCCCCCCCCCTTACTTCATTTTTAAGTTGATATAAGCATTGTGGGAGGGGGGAATTGAATGACACTCCATTGACCTATCCCCTTGTTCCTAAGCAACACCAAATATTGGTGAGATACAAAACTTAAGAGAGATCAGAGAGGGAAAGTGTAATTGAAGAAAACAAATAGCAGAACAGTATATACCAACATTTAAATCAAATTAAAATGAATTTCCTTAATATAATTCAAGTATGTTTCACTAACAGGAACGTCCAAGCTTTTAGTGAAGGGTGTAAACTGAGAGGTTTTACATGTTTGAGAGGGGTATTTTTAAAAATTTTTGTGGGATTTAAAAACAGGATTTTCAAAGTTTGGGGAAGGAGGGGGGGGGGTAAACACCCTTTAACCCCACTCTTGGACGTTTATGTTCATAGACATTTAAAATTCTGATCCTTAAACCTAGGTTGCTCTGTTCTGCTAATTGTTTAATTAAATTAAATATTTCTCGCTCCCTGATAAAATTCAAGAATAAAATAATTAAAGGTTTTAAAATAAACCTATTAATGAAGTCACATAAAAAATATGAACATCTATTTGTCTTATCGTTTTATAGACAGTTGTTAACACATCAGAAAATAAAAGATAGGAGCTGTAGTAATTTTAGTTTGTTGGCCCCTAGAGGCAGGGTGCCAGGGCCAATAAAATTCGATCATTTTCAATTTCTTTTACGTGGCGTTTGTCTAACGATAGAAGTATTTTTATTAAATATGACTCAGAACCAGTTTTTTTTGTGTAATTTCAATGAGTATGTTTATTTCAAAACCTATAAGTATAAAATTCTTGAAGGAATAAGTGAGTAGTTTTAAGAGATTATTTATGGATAGAATTAGTTCTAATTTGTACAAGGGGACAACTCATTAAAAGTATCATATGTTTGGTATAAAATGGTCTATTTAATTCACAGTTCCCTTAATATATCCAAATAATCTATCCATAAAATCTCTCTTAAGTAGAAAAGGTAACTAAAATGCCACTAATGAAAAAAAATAACTTTAAAAGCCAAAAAAAAATACATAAAGACCTGACCTAACATTATTAAAATATTTGGTTTAAATCATAAAGTAATTTTTGGCTATCTAAGCTTTTATAATATTAAATTTACTTGGTCTGTATGTATAGCTTGAAATAGTTACGCGGGAATTAATACATTAATAATAACAAAAAAAAGACTTTTTAATATCAAAACGTTGCTTTTTTCGATCCAAAAAGAATCAAAAATGACAAATCTAAAAGAAACTACATTTGTTTTCTATAATACTTAAGCTTAGTTTAATAAAAAATTGCTCTAACATATCTATTAAAAATTTTACAAAGGAAAATCTTCAAATTAATTCTTTAAAAAAGTTTACAAAATTTAATTTTACAATAATAACCCCTCTAATGACTAGATTTTATTTTGAAACAAAATAAATTGTACATACGTTAAAAAATTAATTTGATATGGTTTTGAACCCTTAAAAATCAAAACTATTTTAATATCATATGAATGAAAGAATTAATAATAATTTTCTCTTAAAAAAAAAACCTATATAAAATCACTGTTATAGAATTAATACAAAAAATCCCCATTTTGATAATTTTAGGTTAGAGAAAAATCAAATTAGGGGATTTTATGATAAGTCATATAACAACAAAGAATATTTATGTTATTTGTTGATCTATCTATTTAATAATCACTATGTATAATTAATAAGCGTAGCACCGCTACTCCACATAACATATTATTCCGTATACACTATGAACTGTTCGTCCGGATTATCATTATTAACCTCTACATGCACAAACTGTGGCTGTAACAAATTATCCGTCATGGAAACGGTTTCGGGACTGGGGATCGACGCCGTCCGGCCGCCGAGACCGTTATTAACGATGTGCTGGGTTGGTGAGGTGGCCAGCATATTGCCGTTGTTGACTCCCTTCTGTTTGGCGTGGGTTAGGATATGAGATTTGAGATTCGTGGATTGGGCAAATTTTTTACTGCATCCCTGAAAGAAGAAAAAGACAAGTTAATTTTTGATTAAGATAATAATAATGAAAAATTAACCTTATAGGGAAGCTTCACAAAGGTCCCTGGGTGGTTTTAGGCTATATCAAAGGGTAGTTGCACGAAATGCATTTGAAGTTAATTTAGTGAACCGCATATTTTTTTCCTGGTTAATTAGTTTAACTACATTTATATGGCATATATTTGAAAGAATTACAATTTTCTACCACGTAGTTTTTAAGATATCAAGACTTAATCGTCTTTTTAAATTACATATAACACAAAAAGACCATTTTCAAGTCTATCCATTTCGTGCAACTATCCCTTTAGATTGTTTAGACTATTTTTCTGGCCCCTATCTACCCCCTATAAATACAGTGCATCCTAGATGTTAGTGGCGCAACCGCTAGTTATATTTTACGAACATTATGGAAAACAAAACTCAAAAAGGCTTTACATAACATAGTCAGGTATTAGATTGATCCGTCCAATTATTATTAATATCTTTAAGTGTTTGTTGTCAATAAATTGATAAAAAACTGTAGTAATATTTTAAAGAATTGGAATAAAGATTCTAGCAAGGAAACAACCAGGTCAAAGTAACTCAGCTACTCACCTCAAAAGGGCAAACATAAGGCCTATCTCCAGTATGAATTCTAACATGTGTTCTCAGGTTGAAATCTAAGGAAAATCGTTTGCCACAGCCTTCAAATGTACACTGAAAAAAAGAAAGAATATTAATACAACTAATATGATTCAAAATAACACTACACAGACTAAATATAATGTTAGAAACGTCACATAGATTTCAAACCTTGATTAATACTATTGAAATAAAAGTGTGGTATTAGTATTGCTAAGAACAGAACGTCCGAAAGATCCTTTGAATATTTATGTATCATTTTGACAAAGTTTTGACACGATTGAATAATAATATTGATATTAAATTATGATGTCAATGACAAAATGAGATAATTTGTTGCGATTATTATTTTTACTGATACCATTTCCAATTTTCTAAAGCTTTACCTATTTAGTATTATAGATATTGTTATCTTCCGGGTTATATTTTATCTTCTATAAAAAAGTCTATGAATCTATAACGAGACAAGTATAAATCTTACCTGAAAAGGTTTTTCTCCCGTGTGAACAAGTTGGTGTCGCTTTAGTTTGCTCGACTCAACAAAGGCTTTCCCGCATTCCGCGCAAACATGGACGCGCGGCCCGTGGGTGTGCAGGTGCTTTCGCATCGCTGAGTTATCCCTGAATAGATAGATAAATAAATATTGTAAAATGATAATAATAACCATCAGAAGCGCAACAATAGGTAACAAACTAATATGTTAACTAAAAAAACAAATAGACCAAGAAAATAACATTTTTTGAGGGGGGGGGGGGGGTAAACTTTGGTTTTGACATGTTTTAAATCAAGATAAGGACATATTTATATTCCGTTAAATTCTTCCCAACCAAATGAAAACTCTATTCTATAAAAGCTTCATATAGGTTCCAGAAAAGTAAAAGTTTTAGGATATTGTTCTTCATCCCATAAAATTAGGAGCGTACAAAAAAAACACTTTTTCATGTACTATTAAAGACAGGATTTTAGCATACACGCATTTTTTAATAGATAGATAGATACATAAGAAATTAAATTGATATAGAATATATTTCAAATCAATAATGTTACCTAAACATTTTGGAGCAGCCCTTATGTGGACACGCAATGGTTCTAATAACTGAGTCATCACGTTCTTTCTTAGGTTTTATTCTAAATTAAAACAAATTATGTTTTCACGAAAACTGATGCCTTTTTTAAATAAAAAAAAAGATTACTGTCCTTTCATGTACAGACAATAAAAAAAACTAGGATTTACATACTGACGAAAACAAAGTCATAGAATAGCTACGCTACTTGAGACGTTATACTACCTTGCAAAATCTGCCAATTGTTTAGGATCACTGAGATCTAACCCGGGTATTCCGCCCACAGGGATTTTCTTTCCTAAACAAAACAAATATATACCATATAATATTATTAAAATAAGTTTTTTTACATAGCATTAATTTTGATATTGAATCTTTCATTCTTTTAAATATAAATAAGCTACCAGAGACAGAATTTCAAATTAATGAATTTAGGAAAAATTGACCTATCCCCATATCTCTGAAAGCCATATCTATCTAAAGAGATTTGTTTTTAAAATATTTTCAAATAATACTCATGTATTAAATAAACTTGCGTTAAACATGTGTTAAAACTTAAAATCGTTGAATAAACAGAATTTCTAGCTTTAAGGACATTTTAAAATTTTCCTGGCCTTTTAACCAGAGTTGTGGATCCGGATTCGCACTTTATTGAGTCCAAGAATCCGGATCCGCAAAAAAATGGAAAAATCTACCTAAATTTATATAAAATAGTCACTTACAAAGACATTCTCGTGATGAGAGCCAATCTTTAAGGTTTAGGTTCAGACTTAAAAATTAAAAGTATTTTTGACTTCGAGATTAAGGAACAAATATTTTTTGAAAAATTTGGTGATTTTATTTTTATTGTCAAGGATCCGGAGTCGGATCCGCACTGGCCAAATTTGGAGGATCCGGATCCGCATACAATCAATGCGGATCCACAACTCTGCTTTTAACTATCTGTCTGGATATCTTTCAAAAATGGATATATTGTTACTTGAATGTTAAACCATAATTTAATATTCTCTCATAGAGTGAAACTTGCAGCTGGCTAAAATAACGATACCCCCAGCCAGTGTTTCGGAGCCGTTTGATTTTGGTGCGGCTCCGGCTCCGCGGAGCCGTATCTGGAAATACGGCTCCGGCCTAAAATCAAGAAAAACTCGACATATTTTTTCCCCCATAAAAAAAATATTTTTTATTTTTGACTTTTGAAGGTTTTAAAAGTTAAATTTTTGATAAAAATGGACTTGAAAAACTTAAAAAGGGCATTTCCACATGACAAAACAGAGTTACCAATTTATGATTTATAAAAAATTTCTTTTTATATAATCTAGTCCGGGGCCGTTTTTTAACGAAAATTACGGCTCCGGCTCCAGCAAAATATCGCGGCTCCACAGCTCCCGGCTCCGTAACACTGCCACCAGCCCATCAACAACCTTTAACCGTTCCCACTCCTACTGGGTAATCTAACTGACCAATTTATGAATTCTATGTAGTAACCTAAATTGACATTAATATTTCCCCTGATGTCATAACATCCACGAATATTCTGCATCCTTTCTTGTAAACTATCCACCTATTAAATACTGACCTGTCATGTATTCTGTATAATCCGGGTCGACTTCATCCCCCGACACATCGTCAACAGTGTCCAAAAGCTCAATATTATCTTTACGGTCAACATCTGAAATATAAGCGTTAGATAGATAGATTTATTAATAAATGCATATCTTAACCAGATTATCATGTACTCTTAATACAGTGAACTTGTAGCGGGCGAAATAAATAAAATTGATGGCCTGAACTGATTAAATGTTCAGTGAAGCTTTCTTTTCTTTGGATGGTTTTAGGCTGTTTTCATAACCTCCTTTGCACTTTTTTTTGTCTTACTTAGGTTTGAACAAATTAAGTTTTCCTTTACAGGGATGCTTTAAATAGATTTCTGGGTGGTTTTATGACAATTAATTTACAGGGATGGTTTAGGCTATTTTTCTGTCGACCTTCACTCTTTCGAATAAAAAAAACCTTGATGCTAGGGGTGCACCCGCTGGTATATAGAGTTCTGCATAAGGAAAGCTTCACGTAGGTCCCAACATTGTATTATATAGGATAGGTATTTAACTTTTTAAAATATATTTAAGTCATAAGATGGTTTTATGTATTTTCCCCACTTCTTACAGACACCCTAGTTGCCATGTGCGCAGCCGCTTGTCTTAATTATAAAAAACGGTGTTGAACTTTCAACTACTTGTTTTTATAAATAAAATCTTCAATGAAAATACGTCCAATGTTTACAAATAAAAATACGCCATCAAATCTATTCCAAACATTAAACAGATGTGCCATAACAAAAGTATAAAACAACCAAAACTGTCAATTTTCAAAGAAAACAATAAATCGTTTTAATTTGAAAATTATAAAGTTTAAGAATTTAAAAATTTCGAAAAAATTATGATAAAATTCTCAATTTTGAAGTCCCACATACAAATGAATAAATTAGGAATTATGTAAAATGTGGTCCCTCTGTTGAACGGCCATAATGAAAATACCAATGGCGGCCAAAATATCCAATATGTCCGCGCCCTGTGGCCGCCATTAAAAACCGCGTATATTAAAAATCAAAACAAACCCTTAGGGCCGACCAAAACAAACCAAAAAAATCAGCCGTTTAACGGCCGTGACAGCCGCTGATTTTGACGAAAAACTGCGCAGTAGTTGTTCTAGTTATATCTGGGTGTGTGGGAGAAAGCAGGTTTTTAACATCACGTGACCTTAATATTCTGCCTCTTAATTTTTTCACACACACTTTTAAAAATTAACAAAATAATCACTTTTTAACCTAAAACGCATTTATGGCATTGAAATTAAACTTTGGCAACGGTTGAAAACTTGTACCTTCGTCGGCTCCGGATGCCCACATAGTCACAGAAAACTCGCCCTCCAACGTTTTTATGGAAACTTGTTTTTGCTGCCAATTGCCGTACTGCGAGTTTGACCGGATTTTCCAGTCAATCTCCTCGAACATGTCCGGCTTCCGCCGCCCGTTGGACGCCGGACGACTGATTGAATTTTGCCGAATTGAAATGTTATTAGTCGACGAAGGTCTGCTGTTGATACGCCGTGTAATTTCCAGGGTGGGTGAAACGTCGATAAGCGTGTGTTCGACACTTGTAGGCACATTTTCGTCGTACAGTTCGTCGAATCCGCCGACGATTGTGTCCGTCGTTGAGGACACACAGCCAACAATTTCTTCTGGGACATCCTCGGACGTTATAATCAATTCATCGCCGTATATGATGTGATTAGAGCCGTTGTCACTCAAAATTTGGTTGTGTATGGATAGGTTATCAGCGGTCACGACCTCCTGCACGCACTCGACGACCGGCAAGTCCAGCGGGGTCGTGTGGATGCCCAAATGGTCATCCTCGCTATATAACACTTCTGTGACCTCACTCGACGCCATTTTGGATTCTACTAAACAGAAATAATTTCGGGCTGGCCGTCCTTGATCTAACTTTTCCCCATTCTTTTTTTTTAACTTTTTATTTATGGTAACATTATATTTTGTGTATTTTATCTTAAAAATTCATTGTTATGTATAAAAATATTCTTATTCTTTTTATACATAAAAATTATTATAAAAGTTTTACAGAAATAAATACTTTTCCATTACTTCTGTTAGCTTTGAAATATTACACTTTAATTTCCTTTTAGATTTTTGTATTTTTCCATGATATAAATCAAAAATGTATTGTAATTTCGTTGAAATATAATAGATTCTCAAATATGGGGAAAATTACTTTTTAATTTGACTTGCTGGTTATTTTCCTATTTCAACGAAAAAATTGAAGGTCGTCGTCAAAATTTAAAATTTTGAGAATACCCCGTTTTCATAAAATAAATTGACATCGGTTAGCAGCTTAGACATAAGTTAAGAGTGCTGTTAAGTGTTTCATAGACCAAACTGAAGTAAATTTAACTGATCATGATAACCGATGTGTGACGTCATAACATAAGTTAAAGCTAAACCAATGTTCACATCAGTTAAGACTTAACCGAAGGTGATAAAAACAGCTTAACCAAAGCCAGCTGTCGAAATTCGTACGTGGCATTTGTACTTCAGAAGAAAAAAATAAAAACAAATAATAAATGGGGTGGCATTAATTTTGTAAATTAGCAAACAGCTACGATGATTTTGTAGATTTAAAAATAAAATTTTTTTAAGGAAGAAATTTTTTTTTCTCACATTACAAACCATACCATAACAAAGCTATCCAATAAATATAATTAATTCTAAACATTAAAAATTACTTATTACAAGACTGCGGTCGCGCCCAGCCCCCTGCCCCAACCCAAAAAAATAAATTTTGAAAAATTCAGCATTTGCCTATTTTGAAGATCTTAATTGACAAGGGATTTTAAAAAAAAATTTATCATACTAATATTATATGTATTTAACCTAAATTAAAAATTTCTTCTTTGTACTTTTTCTTCATTTTCTATACTCTTTGCATCTTTTCATTACTTATACCATTAATTAAATAAACACCAAGACGTATTAGGTCTTTTTTATAAGACGACATTTGTCACAAATAGGCCTTTTATGCTAATTTAAATGAATTTTAGTACGGCAACCCTGCCTTTCATCGGTTAACTGCGACAGCTTAAAACCTATGTTAAAAATGACGCATTTTCCACATCAGTTTATTTATGAAACCATTATAAAACTTTTGCGTACTTTATGATTGGTAACTGAACTGAGTACAGTAACCTAACCACACTTATTTTAGATCAGTTAGCTGCTTGTTTAAGAAAACGGGCTAATATTTTGATGAACTGCGCAAGCGTCAAGTGATGACGCTGTAAGCTTCCCCCCCACTGCACTGAGGTGAAATGGACAAATACTAAACAAACAAAATCTACTCTAATTTTTATAAAACAATTTTATTTCTCATCCTTTCTGGTTTTCCAGAAATTCTCTTAAATAAATCTAAATAAAAATTATTGTTGAGGGAAAAATTATACAGAGAAAAGTTTGACTATTATTAAGCTTTATTGACAAAGGATTTGGGGGGGGGGGGGGGATATCGGTCGAGGAAGAGGAGATTAAGGGGAGGAGTAGTAAAAAATACAGGGATAAAAAGACGAGACAATAGAAGTTTGATTAAATTTTTTTGATATCTTGGTCTTTGGGTATTGAAATCAACGGGTGAATCTTACTCTTTTAAAACCAAACTAATATAGATCTCTTTAATTCAATTAATTGTACATTGTTGTTTCTTTTATCCCTGAATAAATGAGATTATAGTGGGGGTATGAAAGAGGTTGATATTGGGGGGAGAGACATGCAATTTTAAAGAGTATGGGGGCTCACAATAAAAGAGAAGTTTTAGGGGAATAAAGGCTTAGAAAGGAGAAAAAGAGAGAGCAAAAGAGAAAGGCCATAATGAATTATTTTGGGGGAGGGTAAAGCCTTTTCAAAGAGTATGGGCCTTATGAAAAGAGTGACTTTGAGGGGAGAGGGAAATGGAAATCGGTAAAAAGAGAGAGGACAAGCCTTGCAGATTGAATTTGAGAGTGTGGGGAGAGAAATATTATGGAGAAATGCGGGAAATAGAGAAGGAAAATGAGGGAAAAAAGGGAAGTTTGGTTTGGCAGTCAAAACAATCAATCTACACACCGCACACACACACACACACCACTCACCAACATACAACTGTCACTAAACCCTTAAATTTCTAATTATTTTTCGCATTTTAGTGCTAAATAAAGTGCTTTTTCGTGATAAAAATGAAAAGTATGTGATACAATTACAAAAATGTCGCCTTGCAGTGATAAAACCGAGCGGCGCTTCCACCTGGGGCAGACGGCCAGGGATGAGGCCGAAAAGTGCGTCGGCAATGGGCAAAAAAGCAGCGACGACGGAAGTGTCGATATTGACGTGGAATTGCCGTATAAAATTCATAGAAGCAACTTGGCAGAGTTGGTTAGCGATATTATTAAAGGTTCACTCTATGATTTGGAGATTTTAGCCGTTTTATGGATTTTAATTGCATATTTCCATATATTTATCTATAGGCTAAAATAATACTTAATATATATACTAACGGTTTCGCCCCTAGCCTCTAGGGGCTTTGCCCCAAGAGGTATAATTACATCTTCTATTACTTACCCAGCAGAACGGATCGCAAATTTTCGCACCGCCTACCCAGCAGGAAAATATTTTCTGGTTTAAATAACGAATTCGCAAAATTCGTAAAAAAAATAGTCTAATGTGTTCTCAAAAAAATTACTACTGGTGCTGCTCATAGTCTAATGTGTTCTCAAGAATTTTTTTTTTTGGGGGGGGTATATTTTCATTTTTTTGGGGGGTTGGCGGTGTCCCCCCCCCCCCCCAAGAAAATAGCTTAAAACCACCACAGGACCGATAGGTATATACCCTGAAGAGTAGAATCCAATCGGTTCAGTGGTTACCGAGATCTTAAGCTTCAGACGGACGGACAGACATCAAGCTACTTTGTATTATAGATAGGGTTATTTATTCAGATGGGTAAACTATTTTATATACTATTATTTTTTGAGGAGGGGGTTCTAATTTCTAGGGGGGGGGGGTTAAGGTAAACTCGATCAACAAAATTTCCCCAAAACCTACAAGATTCAATTAATTAAAGACTCGTTAACAAAATTTCACAGAAAATCAATAAATGGGATCATAATTTTATCGGCAATTGTCCTGCACCTGTAGAAGTAAAGTAAGAAAACTTAAAAAAATTATTTATCGTAGAGTTGTATTTTTAAAGGTGTTTTACATCAAAGAAATCAAATACCTGTAAATTATGACAAGCTATTAGAACAAATCAAACAAAATGAATTTATTAATTCGCCAATTAGGAAAGTGGAAATATTTTCATTTATTTGTATCGCAGCTACCGTATAATTGTACACTACCAAACTGGACCCGTCTGCCTTAGGCTTCATTTTCATTCCTTCTAACCCCCAAAACTGAAATTTTTATAGTTTTACAAAGCCCCCCCAAAGCGACTTCTTAGAAACCTCTCATTCCCTCTTGTTTCTTCAATTTATGCTGCCCTACAATTTGGGAAGAATATACCCTATCCTCTCTGTCAAATATCCTTAAACCAGCCTTAAATTGTTCTTATACAAATCTTCCATGAAAATTGTATATTGTTATATACAGCCGTTTACAAAATCTTATAGGACATACAGACAAAAATCTCGTAACTGTTAGATTTGAAGAAAAAAATTATATTTCTACTTTGCCCACAGTGCAAAAGAAAACAATGGAACAAACCTTTATATAAATAGACAGGAAATTGTTGACAAAATTTTATTGAAAATATAAAAATACATGAAAAGGGTTTTGAGATTTTTCCTCCAAATCTATATATATTCTTTAATAAATGCCCTTTAAATTTCTTTGTTTATATTCTCATTCATGATTTTTTTGGGCTTCGCTACTTTTGGATGTTGCCAATCTTCTTACCTACCATATAAATTGGGGAAAGATTAAGTATAATACACCCCTGTCCATTAATATTTAATAGAACGTAATTTTATCAACATACAATGTAGGAAAGAAAAACACAGAAAGAAAATACACGAAAAAGAAAAACCGAAGAAAGATTTAGCAAAAAAGCTACAATATTCTTGGACGGCTGTGAAGAATTGTTAAACTCATTGAGACAAAAAATAAATTGTGATGGAAATAATATTTCATCTATTAGGTATTTTATTAATACAATCTTATTTTATATAACATTGGAGGGCATTTTACACAGTAAAAGTACTTTGCTCCAAAATTGCTAGGTAATATGTACCTAATAACTTAGAAACAAAAGTTTAGGGCCAAAAAAATTTTGTCATATATTTTTGCTTTTATTTTTATTCCTTATTAAATATATAAACTTTCCTTTTTCCTAACCTTTTACGGTTTTGGGAGAGGGGGGGGGGGGGTGTTCATCCCAACCCCCAGATTAATTAAGCCGCGGAAATGGGCTCGACTTTTAGGGATTAATATAAGGGGGAGGGGAAGTTTTGACACATTTGCGTAAACCTGGAGTATTAGGCTTTATCTTTGGACTGAGAGGATAGGTTATTAGAGATAAAAACATTCTTATATGATGATATACCCGCAATTTAAAGATTTTTTGGATAGGCCTCCAGGTTCCGGAGCTCCAGGCCCCTAGATGGTCTCTGTAAAGGTAAAAATGAAATTCTTTTGTTGCAAGACTTAGAGGTCAGCTTATTAAACAAAATATGCATGTTTTTTCATCAAATATGTGAATAACATTCCAAAAGATGCATAGGTATTTTGTTTTATAAGTTGACCTCTAGATCTTTTTGAAAAAAAATTTTCTCATTTTTACCTGTACAGAGACCACCTGGAGGCCTGGAGCTCCTGGAATCTGGAGGCCTATCCAAAAAATCTTAAAGTTGCGGGTATTTCATCTTATAAGAATAAATTTATCTTTAATAACCTATCCTCTCAGTCCAAAGATAAAGCCTATACTCCAGGTTTACGCAAATCTGTCAAAACTTACCCCCCCCCCCCCCACCCTTAATTCCTTTTTTCCATTTTAGATTTATATTCACTGTTTATGATTCAAGCACTTTTATTTATTAACTTCAAATTAAATATTGGATAAATATGTTTCTATAGAAATTACTTGAAATTTACTGTTTTATTTGATAATATTTGTTAGATTGTTATATTGCTTTGCTTCTGTTCTACAGACTTGTATTAATAAACCCAAAACGATCAGATTATTACTTGGTGCTACCGCAATGTCAACAAAAGTATCCTACAAAATTGTCTTCCCCTACAGTTACAGCGAATTTCCAATAGAAAACTTTCGGCCTGGCCGTTTTCTATTTCGCTCCATGATAACCAACGAACATATAGTCGAAATAAACCGCGAAAAACTACCGCCAACAAATCTTTTTGTTTTTGTAGAAATGCGGGAAGCAAATGTTAAAAAATCCGCGGATTGTAAATTTTTACCCGCGGCGTTAGGGCCGCGAGGGCCAGGTCGTCGGACAAAAAATGTTAATATCAATATCAAACCCAAAGTTATTAGTGATCATGTTAGAAATGGAAATCTTTTTACACCATCGTGTCCTAAAATTGCATCCCGGCCATTTGGCGAAGATATTTTGTATCCAGCCTCTATGGAAATGTGCACTCCTGTAACAACACATAATACATTTACAAATAATGTTAACGGAATCCCATCAAATCTTAACGGAAAACGGCAAAGAAAATATTCGGACAGTAGAAATTCCGCAGAAATTAAGCGGGGAGTCAGAAAGAGACATTTTTCTATTGAAATGTGTACGCCCCGCAGGGGTTTGGATAGGTAAGATTTTCATTTGTATTTTTAAAAATTACGTGCTTTTCTAACTTGAATTGTACATAATTCCTAGTTGCAAATATTTTAAAAGCTAAGCTTTTCTATAATTAAGGTCGGTTCGTCCGTTACAGTTAGCTTTTTTCGTTAATTTAAACAGGTTAGAATTGTCCTATCGTTTTCAAACTTTGCATGATGATTCCTATTGGAGTTAGGTACGAGTTAGAAAGCTAGGCAACTCATTAATCATTACCAGAATGTCCGTACGTCCATTTTAAACATGTCGATTTTTTATTTTTTTAACAAAAGGTTTTTATATGATCGAATTATCCGATTGATCTAATTTTTGGTATATTGATTTCTGGGACAACAAAGTACAATATTATAAGCAAAGCAACTCTATAATCAAGTCCTAAAAATGTAATTATGTCCATAAACATTATTCTGTATCAAGCAGTTTTCAACAAATTTACTTACAATTTTACTGCGACTCTTATACATTTATATTCTGACTATTCAGTTCTGACACTTAATAAGTGCTAATGTCCGTTTGTCCTACCGTTTCAGTGCTTCGCTTTCATGGATGTTGTCATTCTTGTTTATAATATGAAAATAGAAAAGTAATAGATAATAAATAATAAAAATCTTTTGGGCATGATTATCTATAGTTTTTAAATCATCATATTTGAATATTTCTTGAAAATTGAAAGTAGTTTACTTTTAAGTTGCATATTTCATTTAAGACTGTTTTAGTAACAAAGCTATTATATTATTCCAAATGTCCGCCCGTCTGTTAGGTAGTTTTAAAGGATAACTTAATATCGGTTACTAACGTCATAAAATTGCAACAGGTAAAATGTGCAGTTCTCAGAAGGGTTATTTATTTTTCTGACCAATGCACATCTAATCTAAAATGTCTTTGTCTGTCAATCTATCTGTACTGGTCTGGAAAATACCTAGTATTTTTTTTTATAGAAAAAATGTGTCTTAACTAATAAAATAGAATGCTAAAATCTGATGAGTAGAATAATACGACCACTAAGCATCTACTAAAACTGTATAAGTCCAGTCCGTCTGCCTGTCCTTTCCTAATTGTTTTCTACTTACTTCATTGTTGTCTTGTTCATCAAAGTGTATCTTGCATGCTATTCAGGGGTTTATTTTTGCACAATATTCATGTTTTCCCCTGTAGGAAACAAATATTTCACACACCCCCCCCCCCCCCTCCCCTGATTTCCCATCTTTTAAAGGGATTTTTGTATGAGTAGACTAAGGGGCAAGTAGCTTTTTGCTTATTTTTCAAAAATTTACCATAATTTCATTCATCCCCTTCCCCTCCCCTTACCTATTTTTTTTTTATTTTTCTCTCAGCCGGGGAAATACACCTCTTCTTATGTAACTGTTATTATTACTTTCCTACTTATGAATATAATTATCATTGTTCTTCAGGATGTCTATGGAACTGTGTACCCCCATATGTGGAGTGGCCCGGGGTAGGGGCTCTATGGAAATGTGTACACCCAGCTATGGGGTGTCCTCTGTCAGAAGGGGCAGGGGCTCCATGGAAATGTGCACGCCACTTCATAGTTATAGGTCAGTTATTTTTAGTCAAATTCGACCCATCCCATTTTTCTTTTAAGTTTGAAAGTAAAAGAAAATTTTTGGGAGGGCTTTTTTGATGGGGTGGGGTGGGGGGCGGAGTCGACAACACCCTATTTTTAATTTTCTTTTAAATATATAAAAATTTGGGGGTAGTTATTTGATTCTAGAAGCGATTACTCTAGTCAGGGTTGGGATAACCCCCTTACTAAAGAATAGATAAAACCTCCCATAGACTTATTATAGGCGACATTGAAAAGGAGAACCATATCGGTTTATTGTTAGCGGGATTCTTCGGTACAAACATACAAACAAAAAACATACAGACATCCTGCTACTTTATTATAAGGATGACAAATATTATATAGCAAATAATTTTTTTTTCAGAAATGTTTCAAGTCAACCAAACGGAATCTCTCGAAATGGTTCATCTGACTATTTGGCCCAGGCAGCGGACAACCAATCAAATGATTTTGCATCACTGGAAGAAAATCAACCCACTGCCTTGTCAGACGGATGCAGCCTCGAACCCTGCACTTCAGAGGACATAGTAATCATGGAGATGTGTACCCCAATGCCGCTGCCCAAACGGGCCTCGACCATAAGCACTTGCTCGGCTGCCATGGAAATGTGCACCCCGGCGGCGTTTTCTCCGCCACCGTCCCACATGTACCACCCGCCGCCTACACCACCCCCAACTTATTCCTCATATTATTCATCAACCGCCCGTCTTCGTCATTCGTCCTCCATGGAAATGTGCACGCCACATGTGGCCAGAAAGGTCATGGAGCCGTTGTCCCCGCCGCGTATTAACGATTGCCAAAACCGCCTCACCGATCTAGCCCTAAACACACCACCTTCCAAAGTTTGGCATTTAAATGGTAAAAGCAAAGGTGTTGAGAATTTAGAGTCTTCCAATGATTCAGCTGCGATATGGTATAGATGGCCCGTTGGAATTAAAGGCATTCCCCTTAGATAGTTTAATAAGAAATTAATAGAATACATAGATAGAAAATTAATTAAAAAGATGATTTCATGAATATAAGACTTCTTCATAAAACGTCCTTTTTTGGGTCAAAAATGCTCGTATCTTTTTATGACCCAGCACGATTAAAATTAGCTCAAATTAAATAATAATTTTGTGATGTATTATACAAATTGTTCCTTAAATACCATTTCCAAGCAAAATAATAGCAACTGAAATTTTAAGACTAATTCTATATAAAAATATATTTAGTATTTTTATTCCCATTATTTTAGTCTAAATAGGTATGCATTATAAGTCTGAATTGTAAATTAATCTCTATTTCAATTTGACTTTGCTAATATTTAGCAATTATTAATCTATGTAAAAAATTGTTGAAAAATTTACCAATTTTAAATTGATCTCTGAAAAAGTGAAAATTTAACGTGGCAATTACGAATCATTATAGTCTTATTATCTATTGTATTTAATCGATTAGTTCCATGAAATGCATCAGGTGGTTTTAACTACTAGATTAGACTCCCAATGTTGGGGGTAAAGGGGTGATTACCCCCCTAAAACTTTGAAACCCCTTATTTTGACCCTTTCAAAATTTTAGAAAGGGAGAGGTCATTTTCTAGTAAATCCCGTAAAGGTGTGTGTTATAAGGCCTAAAAATAGTAGTAGAACGATAAGGTGCTCTAGATATATGTATTCCCTATTGAATAGAACAATAGGGAAATTTTTTTTTTTTTTTGGATAACCGTACCTGGATTATCTAAAAAAAATACGAAATTTCTATCAAACGCTTTGTTTGGCTCAAACTGACAAAAATTAAAAAAAAATATAATTATAATAATAATGTTTTCTATAGGTACAAGGTAAAGGTTAAGAACAATCTATACCATTAAACAAAGGAAGAAGTCATTCTTTACAGGTTGATTTATTATAATTATATTTTTTTTATTTGTGTCAGTTTGAGCCAAACAAAGCGTTTGATAGAAATTTCAGATATTCCAGGTACGGTTATCAAAAAAAAAAAAAAAAATTTCTTCCCTATTGTTCTATTCAATAGGAAATACAAATATATAGAGCACCTTATCGTTCTACTACTATTTTTAGGCCTTATAACACACACCTTTACGGGATTTACTAGAAAATGACCTCTCCCTTACAAGATTACCCCCCTTTAAAACCTCTTATTTTATTCCCCCCCCCCCCCCAAAAAAAAAAACAAACTTTGACGTCCCTGAGATGAGGTAGGCTGTAATTAAAACAAGAGGAATACATAATATCTTCTAAAACTATGATAAAAAAAATTCTTATTATATTCCTTACTCTAATTTTGTAAATTTCTACATATTTTAAACCCGTTTCATGGAACTACTCTAATGATAAAACAAAAACCAAATATAAGTCTGGTTACTATTGTTGTTTTACAATTTTGTGGGTTAAGTTTATTCTTGTTATTTTTATATTCAGCTAGTTTTTTTCAATGTCTTATGGCTGTGCTACTTATGGATGTTGCTTTTCTTGTTAGCTTTATAAAGAGGAACTTAACCTATAAATTCTGTTAAAAAGATTGTATATTATATATATTTTATTAGTTTATTTTACATTAGAAATAGTATTGATTGTATATTTTCTATTGTAACAAATCTTTTATTTATTTTTGTGCTCATTCTCTTATTTCCAAAGTCAATTAGTAGAACAGTGCATACATTTAGGGAAGTTTTGCTTCCTGGGATGGTTTTAGGCTATTTTATTTTTAATTTAATTGAAGGAAACAAAAGTTTATAGAGGATTGAATTTTAATTTTTATTAAGTGCCTATCTTTCTGCACTGTTCTATTATACAGGGTGCGGCACATAAATCCGGACTTTTTTAAAACGGCCATAGCGTCAAAACTACTCGACCAATCAGGACGTTTAAACCCACTATAAAAAGCTTAGGTAATGAACTTTTAGCACAAAAAAATCTTTGAACGAAAATGGACGTGTATTCCGAGCTGGCCGCGCATATGTTCAGCAAGGCAGATTCGAAATGCGCAGGTGGTTTAATCTTGATTCTCGACTAGGGTCCACAAAATCTGACCTCAGCCCATCTGTAGGTGAGGTAGAGTTATGTAACTTGCTGGAAATATTGTTAGATACACAAGTAAGACACTTGAAAAGACTAGAGCTCTCTATCTAAAATGGTTTGGCCGTAGTACTCCAGCAAAGTGAAATGGAGCAGATTTTGAGATGTAAAAAACGTCAAAAACCGTGAAAAATTGTGAATATTTCTCGGTTCTCGATTTCAGGGACCCATATGGAACCTAATTTTCATTTTAGACTATGGGTTGCGCTGACAACCCTAGCTGAATCGTTATGCCAATTAAAAAAAGGTAAAAAACGTCGTTATAGCTCAACTGTGGTCCAAATGAGAGCCTCCGTGTCTAAGGGTAGCTCGAAAGTTGGGTTAATTTGGATCCTGCGGTTACTCACATTCCTATGGAAATGTGGCCTCCCAGCAGCCTGATCTTAATTCAATGGACTTTTGGGCCTACAGCTACTTTGAAGCATGCACCAATACACGTGCCCATATCACAAAGACCTCTTTCATTGCCACTATCAAGGAGAATTTCGCCAGCTTGGACAGGTTCATTTTGACCTGGGCCTGCCGGCGGTTGAGGAAGCGGGTAGAGGCGGTGAATGAGACTAGCAGCCATTTTTTAAAATAACCTAATAGTCAAATACCTATTCTGCCTCTCAGTTTTTAAAATTCAATAAAATCTTTAAAATTGACGATTTTATGTTCATTTGTTTAAAAATTAGAAAAAGTCCGGATTTATGTGCCGCACCCTGTATATGTTATTTCTAATAGATTAAAATCGCTCAAAAAGGCCCTTTTTCTACTATAGTACTATAGTTTTTATATCTTTTATCTATCTTTCTAATAAATATCTACATATTTCAGAAAAGGTACATAAAAGGGTTGTTACAAAGGCCTAGGGCCTAATTTAAGGCTACGCTAAAATGGATTCTTCCGACGCTGATTTAAACAGTCTCAATGGGGTTCTAGGTAACATATTTTACTGTTTAACACTCAACTTTTTTTGTTGATAACAACTAAGATTTTTATTTTTATTACAAATTTTTTACTAATTACATGTTAATAGAGAGATAAATATTAATATTGAGATTTCTTGGGTGTTTACCATTTATAAATGTACTAAACACCTTTTTTACAGTATACTATAATAGAGTTAATCACTTTATTCTTCATTGTCTATCTCATTATCCAGTGGCCTGAACCAGGGGGTGAAAAGAGGTAGTTCTTCCTTACATTTTATTTGAGGTGGTTGTAGACAACCCCCCGACCAAGTGTATCCCTGACACCCTGTCTATATTCAACTTGAAAAAATTAGATTTGTTATAACTTAGATCTTACACCATCCATTCCCTCTTACTGGATGAATAAATTGACCAATGAATTATGTCCATGTTAGCAACCTAAGTTGACGAAAATTTCCCCCCTATCATAATATCCACGTATATTCTATATCTTGTCTTAATAATAAATGTCTATCAATTTAGATGGTATGCTAGACCCTATGAAAATGTTGCCTGACGAACGGCCACCAGAAAACCTGCTGGATGACATTATTCCGTCAGCCATGGACGCGTCCGACACCAATATGATGCAGTTGCAGCAACAGCTACAGGTTAGCACTTATATAAAGATTTTGTCATGAAATACCCTTAAAAAGCTGCCTTGTAAAAATAAGGATTATTTATTAAGAGTGGAATTGTATTTAGCAAGATTTTAATTAGGAACCTAAACAAAACGTGTAAATAGACAAATGAAGGCTTACTTTTGAGTATCTACGCTACTAGCAACAATTAATTTTTCGTGTAGTGTCACATCCCTGAATCCTTTAATGTTTGACTGTCCGTCTGTCTGTTGTGCAAAGTGACTCTATTTTCTATTCTGATAACTTTTGTTTTTTTTCATAAAAATATTTTAATCTTGTTAATGCTGCGCTTCTTTTTGGCAAAACTTTTCATTTTGAAAAGCACAGCTTTTCTATGAATAAGGTCTGTACGTCCGTAACGGATATATCTTAGGACGACAAGGTACATTGTTAAAGCAATGCATCTCTATTGTAAAAATGTAAAATGTCCATAACAGTAGGTATCCTGTAATAAAGCAATTTTGTTTTTAATTTTGAAATTATATTCTGCTTATCAAGTTCTGACACTCTACCAAGTGTTCTTGTTTGTTTGTCCTATCCTTTTATTTTAGAGCTTACTTTTGTAAAAATTGTCATCCTTGTTTAATCAAAATATTTTTATTGTAGAACGTAGAAGCAGAGAAGCAAAAGCTGGATACAGAACTAACAAATCTGAAACAAACGTCTGCAACTCAACAGGATCATTTAAACAAACAGGTGAAATTTACTTTAGCTATGCTAGCTTATGATTTTGTGGCAGTATTGAAGATGATGTTTGACTGTATGTACAGAAAGATCAAATTTGCGATTAATTCGTATTAAGAAAGCTGTGGTTATGTTACCCTCAATTAAAAGAAGAAATCTAAGTTTTTTTTATTATTCAGATTGCAAGCCTCACACAAGAAAAGGAAGAATTAAAACAGAAACTAACAGCAGAATCTGCACAGGTCTGGATTTAGGTTTCAATATTAGAACTATTGATGGCAATCCATCGAATTTTTGGGCCGGATTCCGGATTCTTAAAGAATCCGTCAAAAAAGTGGCGGATTCCTTGCGGATTCCGGATTCTTATTTTTGGCGGATTCCGGATTCGGATTCCAGATTCTAGCAATATTTTAAAGGGATTTTTATAAAAATTAAAATTAAGTGCTACATAGTACATATGTTAAAAAATCAATTTTCTTTGTGTTCTCTATAATTCACTTCCGAGAATCGAACCAGATTTTAAAAGATATTATATATACTGATGAAAATCTTTGTCTTCAAAGAGGAGGAGTTGAAAGAAAAAACTCAAGACGCTAATTTTAGCCTACCAAATAAGAATCCGGAATCCGCTATTAAACAACGGATTCCGGATTCGGATACCAAAATTGGGCGGATTCCGGATACGGATTGCCAACCCTAATTAGAACATAGAATAAACCAGGGATGACAATGCGCTTCCAAATCCGTTTCGGATTAACCCTTAAAAGGACTCTCCACAGAAAAATAAACTTTGGATTTTTGAAAATCTAACCTGAAACTATTATTCTCTGTTCAATTTTAGGCATTTTTTGTTTTTGTGGCATCGCGATGGAAGCCCTTTGAAAATTTTGTCCGCCGCCTATTTGTACTACCGCTATAACAATATATACTACATTTTACCTCCACTTAATATATGTTCGCCGCTAAAGAACATTTTCTCCATTCCAGAGATTTTAACTCGCCGATCCCTATTCATTCTCATACGCAATATTCTCTCCCCTCATTACAATTCATGCTACAAATGAAAAAATAAGACAACGTAGCTTGGAGAAGTAGAGAAAAGGCCTAGAACCTGTAAGAAGCTTCACTGCAAAGGGTAACCATATTGGTTCGATTATTAGTAAGATACTTTATTACACATTGCACAGACAAACAACCTGCTACTTTTATATAAGGATAGAAGTTTACAATGCTATTAAATCTACTCATCATATCAAGGATGACAACATCCATAAAAGTGAAGATCGAAAAGCAAAAGGATGGAAGGACAAAAGAGCAATAACTCTTGTAGAGTGTTAGAACTTGAACAGCAGGACATTGATTTCTAAGTCTAATCACAATTGTACATAAATTTGTTACAAAACTGCGTAAATTTAGGAAACAGTAGGGACATTCTTTCATTTATAGGATTTGATTATAGAGACACCTCGCTTATAATACTGTGCCTTGTTGTCATTATTCCAAAAACCAAATGAATAGGATAATCATACTATATAAAAAATGTCAAAATGTTAAAAATCAGCAGATTTTAAATGGACGTACATACTTTCTGATTATCGAGTTTCTATGCTTTCTAAATGATACCCAACTGTTAGAGGAATCACAAGGCAAAATCGATAGGACTATTCTAACATGTCTTTTTTAATAATCAAATAATATCCAACAATGACTAAACAATACTAATATTTTTGTAGAAATAAATTGAAGAGTTTGGACAGGGATCTAATGTGATAAGATAATGGACGAAAAATGTATTACATCCCTAATGATAATAAATAAGATTACTCCTTCCAAAGATTAAAATTATTGGTTGAAAAATTTCTCAGTCCCCTTTCCAATGACAATAAAACAACAAGGATGACAATATTCATAAAAGCGAAGCTCTGAAAGGGTAGGACAAACGAACATTAACACTTGTAACTGAATAATTAGAATATAAATGTATAAAATTATAAACAAAATTTAAGTAAATTTGTTGAAAAACTACGCTAATACAGGATAATATTTAAGGACATACTTACATTTTTAGGAATTGAGTATAGAGATGCTTTGCTTATAACAATGTACTTTGTTGTCCTAGGAATCAGTATTCCAAAAATTAGATCAATCGAATGATTCTATCATATAAAAACTTGTTGTTAAAAAAAGTTAAAATTCAACTTGTTTAAAATGGACGTACGGACAATCTAACGATTATAGAGTTGCTACGTAACTATCTACTACTAACTATCGTACCTAACTACTACAGGATTCACAATGCAAATCGATAGGACAATTCTAACATGCCAGACGGACGGACGGACCGACCCTAATTATAGAAAAGCTTCGCTTTAAAAAAAAATAGTAGGCTAATAGTCATAAAATAAACAGTTTATCGCTACTGCTATACGCAACCATCTTTATTATACAAAAATAGTTATTTATCGCGTCGTATTATAGACAGCTTTCCGTGGATATCAAAAGGTCTGGCCTAACAATACGAGTATTATTTTAATGATATCTTAATTTGATATTCGTGGAAAATTGTCTGTAATACTTACATTTTTAGGACTTAAGTATAGAGATGCTTTGTTGTCCTAGAAATCAGTATTCGAAAAATCTGATCAATCGAATGATATTATCATATAAAAACTTGTTGTTAAAAAGGTTAAATCAACATGTTTAAAATGGACGTACGGACTTTCTGGTAACGATTATAGAGTTGTAACGCTTTCTAAATTGTACCTAACTACTACAGGAATCACCATGCAGAGTTTGAAATTGATAGGACAACTAGCATGCCTAAGTTAACGAAAAGAGCTCACCGTTATGGACTGACGGACGGACTTACTGACGGACTGACCGACCCTAATTATAGAATGGCTTCGCTTTAAAAAAATATTTATTAGATTATTTCCAGACTTGTTGGCTAATACAAAATTTGTAAAAAGGGGGGGGGGGGTATTAATGCAACCATCTCGTAATCAATATGTAAATGGCACTTAGAATTGAAATTTTGATCTGAAAATTTGCATAAGTAATCCTTGGTAGGTCTATTTTCCCTAAATTGAACAAAAAGTTGAAAAAGTAATGGCGAATGGCTGGCAGCTGGCAGCTCAGCCTTTTAGCTGTTTTTTTCTTATTTTCAGGATAAATTTATCATTAATTATGTAGGAATCAACTAGGGTAGCATGGGGATATTCTGGTCATTTTTTTATTTCTACCCAAAAAAAACATACTTCCAAAAAACTTTTTATTTTGATCGCTAATAAATGATGTGGCAATTATGATGATGCCTGTCTTGGTTAAGATCTTGCAACTAGAATTTGGTTAAAAATCAGTCTAAAGAACATCCTTTTTTTCTTCCAAACTTTTTTTTTATATCATACTTTTTATCATATCATTATGTTTTTTTAAGCTTTATTCATAAATTAGAGGTAATTTCTGATTCGCAGGTATTGGAATTTTTTGACCAAAGTGATTTTTTCCCTAAAATCTTTAATTCTAAAAATCCTGCCAGTTTTTGTAGCAGTTCTCAATACATTTTTTCTTCTCTCAAATTGGCTAGGATTGACCTACAAGGGTGGTTAAGGTGTCTAAAGATGCAGAATTATTGCCTGACTTTAACTTTTCAACCAATTAAATAACAGTTTACGTCATTAGTAAGGGTTTGAGCCACCCTAATAACCCTAGTAATCTCTATATGTGTCACCCAATAGTTTTATGTTCGTTTTCTGATATGTAACACCCAAATTTTATATGTTCTTTTTTTGTATTGTATGTCTTTTAAAACTTCGAGAAACGGGTTTTTTCAACCGAAAAGAATGGTACCTATAGCCAAACACTAAATTTGAAATAAATCGCTTTGTATATTACTTGTAGCTCTATAGATTACATGAGGTTGTGTAGTTTTCAATTACGGATCGTATCAAAGTTCTAAAAAGTGTTCATCTCACTTTGGGCGTTCAAAAATTACATTTTTCAATTTTTGGTCAAAAATAACCGGGTTTAATGCTGGCGGAAACCGCCCAAAACGGGTCAAAATACCCGTTGTGCATTTATGGCCATGCCGAACCGTTTTTTTTTTGCAACTTTCCTGTGCACGCCATGGGTTTGAATGTGGGGATCGCTCTCTCATGAGTACTGCTTAAAAATAGAATTTAAATAAAATACCCATAAGTATTCTCAACATCAGTGTCAGTATAGAATGCTTTGTCCTTTTACTCCCACAATTATAATACAAATTTATTGAATCCGTGGCGATTCATAAATACCCACGCATGGTATTACAGTGCTTTAACCTAAGAGTAAAGGTTGGTTTTTGATGTTAGATCAATATAAGATAAGTATAGTAAAGTATAAAAGGAAAGAAAACAGTTTAATAAAGTTAATTGTATTTACATGTAGATCAGTCAGATATTAATGTTACATAATACTTATAGTAAGTGTAAGTAGTGTAGGATGAGATGTGCCTAAGTCCAAGTCATGATTGTGCATAGTTAGGCCTCTAACATAAGTCATATGCACAATATATGCCAAGTACAAAGGAACCTAAATTTAAACTAAACAATGCATGCTTAATAAACTAAGCCATTTACCTTCTTTAGCCAGGAGAGAAGAGGGAGAACCAGTTGGTTTGCGAATTAAATGATAACTGAGTTTTAAAGTGTTTGCAAGCTAAAAAGAAAACTAAATACTTGGATTTAGAGTGTTGTCTGTCTCTAGACTGTGTTTGTAAGTTAGCGTGAGCGTAAAATTGTTCATGATACTTTGGATAAGAAAGTTATCTGAGAAAAAGGCTTAGGTATGGCTTATATACAGCAATAGTTAAATAGATAATTAACAATAGGTATATGGTTGGATATAAACATATAACATTGATAAATTACAATAGGTGTGCCTACATGGTCCATATATATGTGTATATTGATAAGAAACAGGCCAAATAGTGCATAAAGGTTGCCTAATTCTGAGCTGTGATAGCTATGTCTTTCACCTTGAAAGTCAGAGGGCAAGCTCTGCTCCAATTAAAGGAAGTGAGTCTGTCAAGGTCAGCGTGTGTATCAAATTATTCATATACATAATTATGACTTACTTAATTTAATTGGGAAGCTTTTATTTAAAAGTAGCGTTCACATGTTTAATTTATTTGAAACTTAGATGCAGCATCTACAATTTACCATGAATTAAACCAAGTTGTTACTTTTCCAAATTTTTGTTCAATTCAGGGAAAATAGACCTACCAAGGATTACTCATGCAAAATTTCAGATCAAAATTCGAATTCTAAGTGCAATTTACTCATTGATTACGAAGTTGTTGCATTAACCCCCTCCCCTTTATGCTTCGTTTTGTTATTTGTGAAACCGCAGAAATTACTTTAATACTGGAATAGCTATTCATTGACAGCTTTCCGTGGATTTAAATGAAAAATTATAAGAAAAATACCAGATTTGCTAGCCCCGTGGAAAATTATCTGGAATATGATGCTATACATGATTGGATGAGAACCTAATCTTATCCTTCTGATATTAATCGGTGTCGAAGCCATACTGGAAAAGGGTTAGAATCATTATGTGTCTGTTTCTCTGTACTGCCTTGCTAACCGCTGAACTTATATGGTTCTCCTTTACAGTGTAGCTTCCCATAAGTCCTAGGACAGTTTATAGCTGTTTCGGGCAAGGGTATCTTCACCCTCCCTATATTTATGGAGGATACCAATACCCTACCAAGAAAAATACCAATAGAAAAAAATACCCCCTCCTCCCCCTTAAATTTCCTTAAAATTACAATAAGATGTTAAAGGCTGATATATTATCGACATGCATTTTTCCATGATATTAGAGAATTCCTTCAAATACTTTGATTCAGGAATCACAAGGGATAAGACAATGAACGATAAAAAATATAAATATTAAAATAATAAACAAACAAAGAATAAGCTACCTCCATCCCAGCATTCTCAAATTGAATCAAAATATTGGGGTGTGGTAGGGTTTCAGTACTCAACTTTCTTGGATTCTATGATTCTGTTTTACTTTAATTTAGTATTTTAAATTTTTAGCAGTAATAAGAAAATGGACAATAAATTTCCTAATTATGACAAAAGAAATAAATCAAAATTATTGATCAATTGGACTTTGATAACGAGAGAGGGGACATTGGGTTGTCTATTACACTAATACCCAAAGTTTGATAACGTTTTCTTATTTGTTAACAGAACAACTTTAGACTTTGAGAAATTTAATTAAATTTTGAAAGGATAGTTTATTAAGTATACCTAGTGGCCATCAACCACTAACTGTAATCTACAAACGGGTAATTTTGTGTAGAATCAAATGGATGAACATAAAGGGAGAGGTCATTTTCTAGTAAATCCCGTAAAGGTGTGTGTTATAAGGCCTAAAAATGGTAGTAGAACGATAAGGTGCTCTAGATATATGTATTCCCTATTGAATAGAACAATAGGGAAATTTTTTTTTTTTTTTTGATAACCGTACCTGGATTATCTAAAAAAATACGAAATTTCTATCAAACGCTTTGTTTGGCTCAAACTGACAAAAATTTAAAAAAATATAATTATAATAATAATGTTTTCTATAGGTACAAGGTAAAAGTTAAGAACAATCTATACCATTAAACAAAGGAAGAAGTCATTCTTTACAGGTTGATTTATTATAATTATATTTTTTTTTATTTGTGTCAGTTTGAGCCAAACAAAGCGTTTGATAGAAATTTCAGATATTCCAGGTACGGTTATCAAAAAAAAAAAAAAAATTTCTTTCCTATTGTTCTATTCAATAGGAAATACAAATATATAGAGCACCTTATCGTTCTACTACTATTTTTAGGCCTTATAACACACACCTTTACGGGATTTACTAGAAAATGACCTCTCCCTTTATCGGCTATTATCTTACCTATCCCTTTAGATCCCTGGTAGTTAGTAACTTCAATAAAGAAATGAAATTTATATTGTAACAAATAAAAATGGAACTTTTTATATAATTCAGGGATAAGATAATGAACGTTTACATCCACAATGATGATAATTAAAATTACCCCTAATGTGGATCAATATTATTGGTTGAATTTGAACCAATCAAAATTCAATAACCCAAAGTTTTCAAGATTACCAATTGTGATATACAACTGTAAAGACTAATAATGTCTCCTCACTCCCTGGGTATAATTTTAATTTACAGTTCAATGTTATCTCCTCCCTGGGTATAGAAGAGTTGTCTACAGGGATAGCACAATTGACGAAAAATGTTAACATGGGATAGATAAGAAATGCAGAGAGAGATGGGACAATGGGCTGTTTATTACACTATCCCCAGCAATGTTTTCTTATTCGTTGGATTAATTACTTTTGGGACTTCAATGAATTTTGATTGGTTGATTCCTTAAGTTGAGTGTTTGATTATTTCAACCACTATTTTTGATTTACAGAAATGGTAATTTTGATTTTCCACTTTTTTGCAACAATTTTTATGTTATATAATCATCCTATTCATCTGTTTTTTTTTAACATCACTTAAAATTTCTATAATATTTTCAGGGAGGGAGGAGACATTGGACTGTAAATTATACTGGTACCCAAAGTTGTATTGCCACATTATCTTAATAATTGGCCCAAAACTTAACCTGAAATTTGATTGGTTGGTTTCATACCAAAAACAGATGGGGTAATTTAGTATCTAGCAACTGTAATACCCTAAGTTTTACAAACACTATTTTTCAAAAACTAAAAACTCATGATTGGTTGGTATAAACTACCACTTAGTTTTCCATGCACTGATGATCTAAATCTATAGATGGAATAATTTTGTTTCTAACCATATGGGGAATAATTTTGTCTCTAACCATGGGGGATAATCAATTTAATCTCCATTGTCAAATCCCTGTATATTTTCTATCTTACAGGTTACAATTTTTAACACCTTCCCTAAGTTGTACTTAACTATTTCAGCCCCTTGCCGCTCTCGCCTTAACCTCAACTAACTCCTCTGCAAGCCAGGCAGCCATAGCTGCAAATACCTGGTGCCCCCCATCCCTTCCTTCCCACCTATCACAATCCTGCCTTCCCTTTCCTATGTCAACCTGTATCTTTACTCCAAAAATTCTACACACACACAACGAGAATTTGTTGGTGTGCGCCATGGACCGCTAAAAAACAAAACCGCGTTTCCGCGGACACCGCGGATATATTAACCACGTCATATACAGACCATACACAATCTAAGGTTTATAAATTTTGCCTCCACTCTACTCATACTTCCTAACTGCTGGACAATATTGCCGCCACTTTTTTGTGTTCGCCTCCGCCCAATAAAATCGCAGTTGCCGCATTCATCGCCCTTCTCCGCCACTACTCCGCTATACAATGCTATACACCGCTTACATCGCTATACACAAAATTCCCCAGCCTCCACTCAATTTCTGAATAAGGGAGAGGGGAGCATGTATTGAACCGCGACATACAGCAATGAATAGCGGAGTAGCGGCGGAGAAGGGCGATGAATGCGGCAACATAGAAGCTAAAAATCACTAAAGCAGCACAAATTGAATGGCGGGAGGATTCACTTAAGGGCGGTCAAAATTTTCAAAGGGCTTCGATCGCGATGCCACAAAAACAAAAAATGTCTAAAATTGAACAGAGAATAATAATTTCAGGTTAGATTTTCAAAAATCCAAAGTTTATTTTTCTGTGGAGAGTCCTTTTAAGCTTCTTGTTAAATTTTTTCTTTTTTGATCTTACTGATTAAGTAATGAAAGGACATACCCTCGATAAATAACAAGCTGCGCTACTTAAAATTAATTAACTTACTATGACAGATTTAATAGGCCGAGCAAAAAGTTTCGCTTTTTAATCATATTTATTTATTTAGGTGACGAAGCAGTTACAAGAGGCAACGGCTAAATCTAAAGAATTAGAAACTAAACTGGGAGAAAGTAATTCAAAGGTGTACATCAATTTATGTTTAATAGCACAGCTTCTCTATATTATTTTTCGCTCGTCCAAATGTTCGTTCAAGGGTAGGTACTTCACGAAAAAGATTTTTGCTGATTTTAGAGATTCATTAAAGATAGGTATTTATATAGGGTAAAGCGGGGCGATCTCGGTTTTGAGGTGAAGTCGGTATTTTTTTGACCACCTTCATTAAATGACATTTTTCTCCATGTTCTAATCGACTGACAGAAAAAAACATAAAATCAATTTTGTTCCTTATTAAATTGCCTACAAAAAAGTATAAAATGAAATTTTTGTGAGATGAATTTTTAGGGTACTTATTGGGTCTTAAAGTCGGACGACAAAAAAAATTTTTTTCGATTTTTTTGCTTCGGTCGGAAAAACGGTAAGTTGGCGAAAAACTGGTAAGAGCTAGAGCTTAGACGTCTTCAGGGGACTTATTAAGAATCTAATAGGCTATCCATTTCCGTTTAAAACTTTAAAAAAGCTTGTATAGTTTTTTCTTAAATCGACTAAAAGTGAAGCGGGGCGAATTCAGTTTTTTCACTTTTTATACTAACTTTTTCAATTTTATATAAAAAGTGAAATTTTCGAGAAAAAAAGTCAAATTTCTCGTACTTAGAAAAAATTTATTTTTTTTGTAGAAAAAATTGTCCGATCTTCATAATTTTTTTTGTGAATGCTCTTTATTACATTTAGCAACTTTAACTTTTAGGGCATGCTGTAATTAAATCAATATGTCATAGGTTTTTTGAAGCTGGAAAATCGACCAAAGATTTTGCCAAACTTTTCTCTTTTTTTCAACTTGATTTTTTTAGGAAATTTTGCTAATAAAACTAATTTTTTTTTGGCCAAATCTATTCAAAATTGCCTGAATTTTAAGGATCAGGCCTTTAAAGTCATAAAAAGTTATTTTTTCTAGTAGTATTTTTATGTTTTTTATCAAAAAAAATTTCGGAAAAAAAAGTCAAATTTCGCGTACTTCGGAAAAATTTTTTTTTTTGGTAGAAAAAATTGACCTAACTTAATAAAAATTTTTGTGCATACTCTTTATTATATTCAGCAACTTTTACCTTTTGGGCATGCTGTAATAAAATCAATACGTCATCGATTTTTCGAAGCTTGAAAATGCCCTACCGACTTCGCCTCATGGCGGGGCGAAGTCGGTGCCTTTTTAGAGATCAATTTTGACAAACTTCCCAATGTCCTAGGTTTACGTCCTTTTAGGACCTGATCGACTTTTCCGAGATCTTTCTACTGGTCTTGGTCCCATTTAAAAAAAATAATTTTTACGATTTGCAGGTTCAAAAAACCGAAAAAAAGACCGAGTTCGCCCCGCTTTACCCTACAATGCATAATATTTGCTTTAAATCAAACGATGTTTTTGTCCTAAGTTGAATTATCGCCAATAGGAGATTAAAGAATTTAATGGTAAAAATTACCCTCTAATATTTACAAAAGGCATAATTTCACACACAAAAATGAGAGGGGGTATTGAATTGATTTTCCTAATTCCTGAATCTAAAAACTAACGGATACGCCCCTAGAGTCATCGGGGGACACTTTTAACATAAATAATTTGGGGGAATTTTTTTCTGTGGACGATTTCTCTTAGAAGGATGTTGGTAGCCATCCCCAAAATAGTTATATTCTTCCCTGGACATATGTGAAATTTCACTATAGATTTTAGTGAGATCTTTCGGTAACCACAGACAGATAAACATCCTGTTACTTTTATCTATATGTTCAGATAACATCCCTGACAGAGCAGACAACCAGTCTCAGCAGTGAGATGAAAACATTGAAGGAGGGAAAAGCTTTGGCCGAAGAAGAGCTGGAGGACATGAGAACTTGGTATAACCAGCTCAAGGAGAAATCAGCCCAGGAGAAAACTGATTTACAGGTACATAATTTAGATAGATCATAGATCAGGTGTTGCACTCATTTTAAAAATATTCAATAGATAGATTCTGATTAGGTTAGGTTAAGTTGGGTAATGTTTATGTTTAGGTTAGGCCAACGCAGTGGTTATGCTTAATGCTTATATCTCATCCTTATATATAAAAACACTACAGTCTGTATTCTATACCTGTCCATTATTGTATCTCATTCCTATACTTATTGCTTAGAAACCAATGTAGATCACTTAAATGTCCTACTTTATAAAAATACTTTCAGGGCCAAATAGACGGTCTTAAAACTGAGACCGAAAAAATAAAAACAGAAAAGACAAACATGGAAACAACCCAAGCAAAAGCAAAAGAAGAAAATGCTGCTCTTACTGAGAAAGTGAACAAGCTGGAAGCTGATGTAAAGAATCTTCAGAATGAAAAGGAGGCCCTGACCAAAGAAAAGGATAATTTGAAATCTGAAATGGTTAACCAAAGTTCAACGTCTGACAAAATCCAACAATTAGAAGCAGAAAATAACAAACTGAAAGTAAATATTTTTTTGGTAGCGCAGCTTCTCTTTTATTAGGTTTTGTTAGTCCGTCATTTTGTCTAAGTTTAAGGAAACACTTTCCATACTTCTTGGATCAAAATAAAATATAAACAAATCATTAAAAACTTTATTTCGTAAGCCTTGTTAATAAAGATATTTAGATTTTTAGTGCGAAAGAAACGTTTTTTTTCCACATAGGTAAACATTTATTAATGGACTTTCCAATTTATTTATTGAAAAAAGATTTGGCTTTCAGTGGATGGTTTTAGGCAGCTTTATTTTTAGATTTCAGTCTTGGAACTGTTTTAGGCTAATGAACTACTCTCCCTCAATTCTATGAACAATCTGCTGAGCTTATAAGCAACACACAAACATTAAAATTGTAAAACCTTGAATATTTATCTTTTTTAGTCTGATGTAGCGGCCGAGAAAACCAAACTGGAGGAACAGATTAAGCAATTACAGGACACAGTTTCTAATAAGAATAAGGAATTAAAGGTATTTGTTTTTTTTTCGTATATTCTCTTCCATTAAGATCTCTATTATTGAAAAGCTGTAGAAATGCCATTAGTTAATTTGATAGATCTTTAGTTTTTTGATTAATTTTAAGTTTCTTTTTTAAAGAAATAGGTATATATATTTTTTTGTATGTAGTGACCATTGACGAACGGATGGTCTGATAATACATCTATAATTGTACATTTATTCTTAAAACTTTGAATATCAGATATGCCTTTCTTAGGATATGGAAACAGAGAAAGCACAGGCTCTTGAGAAATGCCAGAAAGCGGAAAGTGAGGTGAAACTAGCACAGGGTGATAAAACAAAAGCAGAACAAAAATTAACCCAGGTATAGGATGGATATGATTGTAGGTGGATAGATAGATTGATAGGTGAATAGATAGATGGATAATAGGATAAACAGATGGATATATGGACATTTAAATATAATATGGATAGATAGACATACAGATAGACAAACACAAATTTAAGTAGAGCTGGTACTACTACCTAGTAGAAAAATACTAAGACATGACAGAAATTGTCTCCAGTTTAAGTTTGATTTAATATTTGATAGGTACATAAATGAGTGGACATCAGACAAGCTTTAGTTTAGGTTGGTAGATAGATAAGAGAAGAAAGGCTAAGACATAAATTATTATAGCTCTAGATAAGAAACCTGACAGCTAAGGTATCGGTTCTAAAATTAAATAGTTGCATGTTTTTTTTGTCTCAACATTGTGCTATTGAAATAACACAAATCAATTTTAGCTTGAGAGCCAAAGTCGCCCTGACGCAAAGGCCGAAATTGACGCACTTACCTCCCAACTCAATGAATCAAAGACGAAACTGACGGAGGCCGAGACCAAGCTGACATCGACAGAAGCGCAATGCCGCGCCGCAGAAACTAAGTGTAAGACTACTGAGGATAAGCTGAAGTCTGCTGAACAGAAAGCAATTCAGGTAATTTATGATTTCTAACTATCTACAGGGTGTCCCTTGCAAACAGATTTTTTTAAAGTCCATTTTACTCTGTTTGACTGCCAGCTGTTTTAAAAGTCATATAAGGTATATTTTTTTTCTTGTGGATTAGTCTTAAATTCATTAAAATCAACCTATAATTTATTACCTTGTAGATTTTTTTCTATTACCTTAGCGGATTTTTCATTATTGTCCCACAAAACGGTCAGTAGTAGGATGCTTAATCCTTTTCATTTCACTAAGATAGCTCAAATATCAAGGAAATAGATAATGACCGACCGTTAAAAAAACAGTTTGCGAGGGACATCCTGTATTTGCAAATTATCAACTAATCACACAATTTAATAATTTATTCCTCAACAAAAATTAGTGAAGTGTAGTATCTACCTATATCTATTTATTTTTAGGCTGAAGATTTGACAAAGGCATACAAGCACAAAGAGGCAGACATGCAGGCCATGCAGAAGAGAAATCAGGTTTGTTAATAGATAGATAGAATAGATAAATGAATAGATGGATAGATAGACATACATGTAAACATACAAGCTCAAAGAGGCAGACATGCAGAAAAGAAATTATTAGGTCCATATTAGCAACTTAAATTGACGACAAAGGGGGGGGGGGGCGAAAGTGACACTTTTTGAAACCAAAACTAAAAGTCAAAGGAACTCAACTAAAAAAAGAGTTACAGGTCTGAGATTTTGCATGGCAGTTGCTTTATAGGGGTACAATATGGAACTGTGAAGAAACGGCGGCGCAACCGCCAAAAACCGCCGAGAAAAGGCAAAAAAATTTCGGCGGGAAACGGCGGTTTTCGGCGGTTGTGCCGCCGTTTCTTCACAGTTCCATATTGTACCCCTATAAAGCAACTGCCATGCAAAATCTCAGACCTGTAACTCTTTTTTTAGTTGAGTTCCTTTGTTGACTTTTAGTTTTGGTTTCAAAAAGTGTCACTTTCGCCCCCCCCCCCCCCCCTTTTTCCCTGTCAATATATTTTTTTATTCTATTGAATACATTATACACAAAACTTTTTTTTATCTACAAAATACTACAATACAGACATGATGATAAGTTGAATAATCATTTATCCATCTAGGATTCATATGTCATATCTATTTTCCATCAAACCCATGTCCATCAATTTAAAACTATCTATCATTTTAGGAAGCTATATCAGACAAGAATAAGAAGATTGCAGATCTAACTGAGGAACTAAACAACCTGAAACAAAATTCAAAATCTGGGCAATCACAGTTGGCTACAATTCAACAACAATTGGGTAAGTACATATTTTACCTGTACATTGTACAGAGACCATCTTGAGGCCTGCAGCACCTGAACCTGGAGGCCACATCCAGTTATTTAAAAAAATACTCCCTAGGGAAACTACATCCCAAAAGGAAACTTTTTTTTCAAATAACCTATCCTCTCCTGAGACAAAGCCTATACTTCATGTTTACGCAAAAGTGCAGCAGTAAAAAGTCAACAAGATGCAGACTTACACACACATACAGAAAGACATCATGTACTTTTATAAATGAGCATTATATAACAGAAAAATGGGCGATATAATAATCTAGGGTGGAGATTGATTTTAACTGTTTTTTTTAGATGACGTTAACCGTAATTACGAAAAGAAGACCTCTGAGTACAATGAAGTTGTTTCTAAGCTTTTGAACACTGAACTTTTAGTGACGCAACTCAAAAATAATATGGAGGTAATTAGATAGATAGATAGGTAGTTAAATGGATAGATAGATTGAGAGATATATGGATGAATAGACATATGAATTTATAGATGAATGAATTGATAGCTGGATAGAGAGCTTGATAGATAGCTGGATGGAATGGATAGATGTATAGATAAGGGGAACGCTAAACAAAAATCTTTTATTTATGTTTTAGCAACAGATGAAACAGTGTGTCTTAGAGGGGGGGGGGGGGGGGGTAATTTCTTAGGGCATTTTTACCTTTATCTTTTGGTCACATCTTTATTTCACAGATTAAATTTTTTTGTTTGTTAAGGTTATAAGACAAGATAATCAGAACAAATCACAAGAAATTGAGATTCTTAAACAAACAAATCAGCAGTTGAGACAAGTTTCAGGTATAATAGCTAGATCAGGTTAGTTAGTTAGCCTAGATAGATAAATATTTTTAAAAGCGAAGCTTTTCTATAATTAGGGTCGGTCCGTCCGTCCGTCACGGATAGCTTTTTTCGTTAATTTAGACATGTTAGAATTGTCCTATCGATTTCAAATTTTGCATAGTGATTCCTGTAGTAGTTAGGTACGATTTAGAAAGCGTAGCAACTCTATAATCATTACCAAAATGTCCGTATGTCCATTTTAAACATGTTGATTTTTTTACTTTTTTAAATAGCTTTTTTTTTGTTAATTTAGGCATGTTAGAATTGTCCTATTGATTTCAAATTTTGCATGGTGATTCCTTTAGTAGTTAGGTACGAGTTAGAAAGCGTAGCAACTCTATAATCATTACCAGAATGTCCGTACGTCCATTTTAAACATGTTGATTTTTTTTACATTTTTAACAACAAATTTGTATGTGACCTAATTATCCGATTGGTCTGATTTTTGGTATACTGATTCCTGGGACAACAAAGTACAATATTATAAGCGAAGCAACTCTATAATCAAGTCCTAAAAATGTAAGTATGTCCATAATCATTATCCTGTATCAAGCAGTTTTTCAACAAATTTACTTACAATTTTGCTTTGACTCTTATACATTCGCATTGTGCGGGAAGGATGCTGTATCCCCCTTGAGGCTTAAGACTTACAGACAGGGTAGTTATAGAGCAGCTTTAGCAAAATGTTCTACCTGTGACTGCAATGCAGGGAAGGATCAAATTACCACAAGAATCCAGAGGTATCCAGAGGATGCGCGGGGCCAGACGGGGGGGACTGTTGGGATCTCCAGGTGGGCCTTGGTGCATTTATGGATGGTCTGTAATTTGTGGAAGTGTTGATGTTTAGGCCTAAACAAATAGAGTTATATTTTGGGAAATTTGGTGGAAACCTAAACTTCACCCGGCCTAAGCTATTGTCCTATCCTCCCCCCAATTACATTATTTGTTAATAGGGAAAGGTGGAAAGGTTACTAATTTGAAGAACTAAGCTGTACCTGGATGTTAATTCTGGACAGCTTAGTTTTCCAAAGAGCCAGCAGACATTATAATTAAGCGGTCCGAAAAATGAAATTCTTTAATTTGCTGTTTGCAACCGCGAAATTAGAATGTCTGCCGCAGTGAGCCGCAGGCAACCCGTTGTTCTTCTCCAGTGGACTGGTGGCCTGAAAGTGTACATACATTAGTGTACATGACACTCCCGGCAAGAAAAAGAAGAACATAGGGGTGCGGGTTGATCACTGCAGTTTACAGAAGATAGGAAGAACGATACGCCCAGCAGCAATAGCCTTTAATGTGTTTTTTTTTTTTTTTTTTTTTTTTTTTTTTTTTTTTTTTTATGGGGCGTATCGTTTACAATGGGTTAAAATAAATAAATAAATAACTATTTTGTAAACAATTTTAAATTTACAATATATGATTAATACTAATCCAGGTTTTCTTCGGCTGGAATCAATCCTCATAAGTGGGGTAAACTTCTTGGGGTAATCAATCATTTAATAATAAGATTATTAAAGACATTAGGCAGCATCTACTTGTTGTAAGATAACATTTAATAATGAGATTATTAAAGTTATTAAAGGGAGTGTGAACCTTTAAGCAGGATTTTTCTTTTGTAGTAATTGAATATTTAATAATGACATTATTAATATTAATTGTTGGTTTGTAAGGCAATTACAGCCGTATTCAGGGAGGTGGGCCAATTCAGCCTTTATTTAATAGGTAGGTTTTTTTTGTCTTCGGCACTTACAGCCTTTATTTATTTGAATGAGAAATTTGTCACAAATGCATATCATGGAAATGCGTGTCTGTGAAGTTAAAATTATTATCTTCGGCAACTACAGCCTTTATTAGTGGGTTTAAAATTGAATCATGCAGATCATGGAAATGCGTGTCAATGAGGGTAAAATTATTATCTTCGGCAACTACAGCCTTTAATAGTAGGTTTAAAATTAGAAATGCAAATCTTGGAAATGCGTATCAAATGAAGTTAAAATTATGATCTTCGGCAATTTCAGCCAACGTTTAGCGGGTGTAACTCATGTGCAATGCATTGTGTTATCCCGTTACAGGAATGGTTTTAATGGGAGGTTTTTAGTTTGCGTTGCTCCGAAGTGTAAGACTCGTCACACTTGGAGGCCGCGGATCTGATCTGGTCAATTAGCGCGAGCTCGTCCTCGGAGAACAGGATGGCAATGTGCCGGACACTTCTTCTGGTTTCATGGAACTCTTCCTTCCAGTGTTTCCGCCAACGGATAATTACCTGGCGGACGATACCATCATCAGAAGTGATGAGGTGTAGGACCTGGCCAAGGCGCCAGAGTTGATCGCCAATCAACTCATCTGGGGACCGGAGGAAAACAACGATATCCATTTCTTTTGGTTGTGGACCTGTTTTGCCAAATTTCTTTGGTCTTGGAATGTAATCTGGAAGGCGTTCATATAGCCAGATCTGCCACCATGATTGGTAGAGGCGTTCCATCTGTTCCAAAAGGCGGGAGGGTTGTTCTACCCTCATTGGTCCAGTGGGGGCACGCCTGTTATTTCTGCCGTGTATCAGACGGTTCGGCGTGATAAGGTCTGCGTGACCTACATCCTCCGTTCTGGATACCATGCAGATCGGCATGTTGTTGATCTCATTTGCTATATATGAAAAGGCAGTCTCAAATGACATGACATCCAGTTTGAGACCGTTAAATGTTGCATGGAACAAGGTTTTGATTTCTTTGATTGAGCGTTCCACACAACCTTGATAGTTGTGAGCAGCAGTGGGACCGACCTCGTACTCTATGCTGCAACTTTTTCCATTGAGCGTTTTAGTGATGTCAGCCATGGAAAACTCCGATTTTGCTACGCCTTTTATGAGCTGTGCTCCTGGGTCGATGAAGACCTTTTTAGGGTAGCAATAACGATGAACGAATCGTTGGAATGCTTGGAGAAAGGCGTCTGTGTTATACTTAGTCATAACATAACACGCTGTTGCGGATGAGGCTGGGTCTCTACAGACTAGACCCCAAACCTTGACTGTGGACCTGTGGTTGTGTTCACAGTGAGCCAAGAACGGACCCATTAGGTCAAGTTGGCAGTAGTAGAACGGGGGAGCAATGGTCAATCTGTTTTGATGGATTGGTCCCATTTCAGCTTCTAGAAGCTTGGCCTTGAACCTACGACAATGTGGGCAAGCCGCTCTGATCTCTTTGGAGAGATCTCTGCCATTAAGAATGTAGGCAATGTGCCTGGATTCTAAGAGTGTTGCGTTTACATTTCTGTGTAGTGCAAGCTCTTGATGGGCGTATAGCATAACGGAGTATGCTATTAAGCTATACCGATCGACTATCGGTCTAACGAAGTGGAGGGGAGACAAATCAGGCATGATATTGTCAACGTCTTCTATGTTAGTGCCCTCGACAATACGACCATTGTATTTGATAATGCCATCGTCAGTGACGACATTGTTGCCGTGAGCCTTTGAGTTGGAGAACTTAAGCACTTCTTTAGTAGCGAGTCTAAAGTAGTAATTCTCCGCCTTGTGGATTTCTTCGTCCGAAAGTTGGACGACCTGAGGATTTGGATGAGGGGGGGCCTTCAAATTACGGTACGATTTGAAGTCGAAAAAGCAGTATTTTTGAACAATGGCCATGACACGGAGAGACTTGGGCCATGACCGTTTGCACGGGTCGTAGAGATAATTCGAGAACTTGGTTATCTCTGCCGTTCTTTCCTGAGGTGATTTCGTATCACCGTGGAGGATTCTGACCTCTTGGGCAGCGGCCTGCTTCGCTTCCATTGATAGTTTAAGATCTTGGAAGGATTGGGCTGGCATGTCCTGGTAATCAAGATACATCCAGGGTTTGCCGTTTTGCCATTCAGAGTTAGCATCGATATCCTTGATAGTGGCGAGGAAACGAGTACCCAAGTCGGCTATGTTGTTTTCAGATTCAACATGTCGCCATTGGTCTGGGGAAGAGAATCGGCGAATTTTGATGACGCAGCTGCGTACGCCAAGAGAAAGAGGGCGTGCATCTTGATGAAGCCAAGACAACACAACGGAAGAGTCTGTGAAATAGGTGACTTTTTCTACCTTGTTTTTGAGATTTTTGGCAACGGTTGTTGCGAGAATGGTGCCTACAACAGCTGCCCTGAGCTCTGCTCGAGGAATTGTGCTACCAGTTACAATCTTTGATTTGGCAGCAGCTAGTCGGACAGTGACCTCGCCTGTGAGAGACCTTGACCTAACATGCACGCATACGATCGCCATGTTTTGACTAGCATCAACAGATACTAACAGATCAACTTTGGGCTCAGAATTTGCCGGAATTACGGACCGTGGGCACGAAACTGACGCAAGTTGTTGCATCGTTTCAATGTTAGTCACCCATGTGGGAAGCAACTTGGTTGGGAGACCGTCGTCCCAACCAGTGGCGTAAGAAAGGAGGTCGTGATAGTCTGCTTTGAATTTAGCAGTCACGGGGGTGCAGAGTCCGAGAAGGTCGAAGTTAGAGGCAACTTGCGACAAGATTGTTCTTTTTGTGAAATTGTGTAGAAGAGCCTCTTCAAGACTTCCTTCTACTGGTGGAGGTCTTTTACCTCGTTTTGTTTTACCGAACGAGAGAGGTTTGACGTCCAGACTGAGAGTGTCAGCAAGTGGAGCCCATCGATAGCCGAGGTAGCTAACATGTGTGCCATCATTCGACACAGTGTCTTCAGGTACAGCTGAAGATTTGACAAAGCTTTTGACGCTCATGCCTGCTAAGTCAAGAGTGAATTTGACTCCCGCAATGATTTTGTCTAGTTCAATTGCGGAGTCTGTTGAATCAGAAGTATCATCAACATAAGTTTTGGTTTTGAGAACCTGGGCACCTGCAGTATGTTCAGGATGGTTGTCCATGACATACTGAGCTACCTGTTCAAGACCTTCTGCCGTTTGGTTGCCAGAAGGTTTAACCCCATAAATGATGGTGCGCATGATGCGCGTTCTGATGGTGCCACCAGGGGCAAGGCTATCAACCCACAAGTACTTGTGCCAGCGGAAATCAGATGGATCCAACTTAATCTGATTGTATGCCATCCGTATGTCGCATGCGAAAGCATGTGGGCCTGCTCTGAAATTGATGTCCAGAGCTAAGATTTTTTCAAGTCTGTTTGTGCCCTTTGCTAGGACGTCGTTCAGACTTTTACCTGACGAGGTTGTCGCAGAAGCATCAAATACAACCCTGACAGGAGTAGAAAGAGAGTTTTCTTTAGTGACGAATCGCCAAGGGAGGTAGTATTCTCCTGGCAGATTGTCTACAAGGGCGCGTTCCTCAGGGGATAGGTCATCAATGTCACATGAATAGCCATTCAATGCTAGTTTGTCATGTGACGCCATAACTTGTAGTTTGGCCTCTGGATCCTTCTGCAATTTTCGCAGCTGGGACTCCAGAACTTTGAGGGCCCTGTTTTTGTTTGGTTGTAACTCCTTAACTGGATCAGCAATGAAGGGAAGAGATGCTACAATCCGGCGTTCGTCAGGTAAGAACTTGACGGACTTTTTTATTAGGAGTTGTTCGGCCTCTTCTTTCAGAGAAGTCGCCTCCAGAATGTCTCCGTTTTTGCAGTCGTTGCAGCCACGACATGCTATGCAACGGTAAGGTGCTTGAGTGCCTATGTCTTCACTCTCAAGATACTTGCGTTCATGTCGTTTGACGTGTTGAATATTGGTGCTGTATGTATGAACATCCAGCGAAGCGTCCTCGTCTGTTGTTTCCTCAACAGTGATTGGACGGAGATACGGAAAGGTGTCGGTTTTGGAGTCATCCGCGCACCAATTCCTGCCACTGTTCAGAAGTGTTTCAGTGGTATAGCGGTAGGCAGACAGCTCGTTGGTGAAGAAGAGAGCAGCACCGACAAAGTTTACAGTCTCGGCTGCTTTAGCCCAAGCCTTGTGGGGGCCACCAAGTACACCTGTGTGGCCGTCGATACCCTTAAGTGGGCTTCTGTATAAAGATAAACCACAGGGCAATGAGCAGATGCGCATTGGGAACAAGTAATTGTACTTGATTCCCAGGATTATGTCGACTTGGCCTCCGCCAATGACATCTGGTACGGTAGGGAGGAGCTCGTGGCCTTTGTAATGATTTGCAAGGTCACCATAAGGCTCCTTGAGGTCCCAACGAGGAAATGGAGCCGTCAGCGTGTCCATTTTTGCAGCAATTATAGTTGCGGACATGGCACTGTCGACTAATGGCAGTGTGAACTTGTCACTGCCATAGGGAAGATGGACGACTTTACCACCTGCTACGTTCATGAGGGTGGGTCCAGGGCGGTGTTCTGTGGCATTTAGTCTAGCCGCTGCAGAAGCTGAAACTGCAGCTGTACCACAACCGCTGTCGTAAAAGACAAACAGCGGATTGCCGGAAAGATCAGGGACGTTTTGGCACATGAAGATGCCTGGGGCAGCAACATCAGGGAAGGTGTTGGGGTCGGAAACGTCAGGTGTGGTGTCAGAGGTTTGGAGATTCATGGTAATATTATCCATGAACAGAAGGTTGCCAGATGTTATAGGAACATCCTTGGGCAATGACTTGCGGAAATCGTCTAACCTCTTTTTATTCTGCTCGACATGAATAGAGCAGGCGAGGATATGCTTTTGCACGCGATGAGCAGACGCGTACTGGCAATTGTCAGCTTGACAGTAAAAGGTGGTGCGACAGTCATTTTTGTGGTTGTTCCACCATTTGTCAATATTGTCGAAATTGACGCTGGCGTCCATTCTGAGGCACCTGTGACAGGCTTTTGTCTTGCCATGGAGTTGACGTTTCTCCTTATTTGGTGTATTGATGTACACCTGGCATTGGAACAAATATGTGTGTATGTTCTGACAAAGCGCGCAATCAGTTGGTACAGGCTTAGAAGCAGCGCCTGTGTATGTTAAAAGTGGAATGGGTGTCTTAGCAGACTTATCAGAGGCCCTGCCTTTAGGGCGTTGTTTTGGGTCCTCTGAGGCCGAGAAAGTGGAGGCCGTGTAAGTTTGAGAGGCTGGTTTACTCCGGTTCGAGTTTTTCTGACCAGGGTTGTTACCAGTCTGGTTGGACTGTCTATTGCCGGAGTTACCGCTGCTCAAGTTGGTATTGTTACCACCAGAGGATGCGGTACCAGTATGGAGGGATGCTCCTTCATGCTGGTTAAGTTGGTATTGGAGCTGACGTAGTTCGCAATCCAAGAAGAGGAGAAGTTGCTCATAGCAGTACTGGCCATCTTCCTCCCCATTTTCGTCTGCGCTAAGCAGGAATTTTTTAGACATCTCCTTAAAGTAGTCCCCTTTAAGAAGGTTCAGTACAGAGTTGGCGATGTCCGTTTTGCCGTGGTACAAGGCTTGCTCTGCATCATTCTCTTTTGCAAATTCTTGGGTATCAGCAAGTAATGAACGGAGTTTTACCATCCATGTGATCTGCTGTTCCCAGTTGTATTTAGGGCATGGTCCCAGTTCCATGATTTTAGCCTTACGTTTGGCTATGATGCTGGTTTTGCTGCCATAGTGGAACGACAGCTGCTTCATACAAGCCTTAATAGATTTTTCGGCTGAGCACAACATCTGCGCATTGCCCTGGAGACAGTTTTCTTTCAGGATTTCCAATGCTTCGACTTCTGCTATAGACGGCATTGAGTCGATATAAATCTGGAACTTCTTTTGAAATGTAAAGAGGTCAAGTTTATCTGTTTTGGCCCCAGAAAAGTGAGGGATAGGAATGTTGGAAGAACGCTGATTGAAAGAGTGTCCTGAGATAGGCACTCCGAAACGGTCCCTCAAGCGTTCAACGTATGATTCCACGCTGGATATTTCAGTTTCGAGCGTGGTGGACTGGGCATCCAATGCTGTCGCATCTTCCTCCATGTCCGTAAGCATCGCGTCCTCACAAAGCGTTTTGGCTTTATGTAAGGAACGCTGTGCCTTTTCGAGTAGCTCTTTGAATTGAGCATTAAGTTTATTGAACTGACCTAACTGCTTAACTTCGGTCGTTTTAAGGTCGCCGAACTTTTCGCAGAGATCGTCGAGCTCAACAAGCAAGGGGTCCCTTTTTTGTTTTACCCTTGCTTGTTTTACCGCGTATGTCGTGGGATTTATGCGGTTGGGGATGGGAGCTGTTTGCTGGAGCATAGTTGCAGCAGGAACAGCTGTGGCCTGAGTCGTAACTGCTGGAGGCACAATTACTTGGCCATCACATGGTAAGGTACCTGCCTCGGATCCGACTGCTGAAGTGGTAGTCGAGTCGTCAGAGCAAGTAGAGAGAGGTACTGCTGGAGCAGCAGTCGTCGTAATCGGTTGAGCTTTCAAACGTGATGTACGATGTTCATGAATGAACTCGATTTTTGAGCGCATGGCTATACGTAGCTGTAACGCTTTGTTCATGTCAGCTTCGGTGACCCTTGGGTCTGGGCTGTTGCGAAAGAAAGCTATGATGTGGCGAATTGACGAGGCTTTTTCTTCCAACAATGATAGACTATTGTCTAGCTTTTCAATGCTAAACCTGTCAGGGTTATTTATGATGCTCTGACAGTCTTCGTCTATCATCATGCACTCATCGCATTCGATGATGAGTTTGGTTGCCTCATCAGTCATGGTTGGGGTTTGTGCTGTAACAAGCGCAGATAGATCGACACTAATATTGTGTGTCGATGTGGAAGCGTTATAAGCGGAGCCTGGAAGGTGGTCGTGTAATGGGAACTGTTCAGGGTTATAAAAAACCTCGTCCTGAACCTCTTTCTGTAAATCTTCAGAATAGAGTTGTTCCAAAGCTTCTTCAAGAATTGAAGCTGATTTTTGGAAGGATGGTATGGGGGAATAATTATCCCAATCTAGTTGCTGTGGGGCTAGCTCAAACTCTTCAGTATCTGTAGGGGTTGTGGGGGTTTGTGGTGAAAGGCCGTTATACGGATGTATAACGGGAAAAGTTACCAGTGGATCAACAGGTGAGGAGGGTAAGTGGGGGGCTGCAAGTAGTTGGGGAGCTGCAGGGGGTGTAGGGAATCCTCGGATAGGTGACGGGGATGGGCTACGGTGGTGGCTGTTTTGGCCTGGGGGGGTGCGACTAACGCTGGGCCTGCGTGAGGAAACGACGGGCCTAGAGTTGCGGTCAACCGGTTTTTGCCGTTGAAGTAGCGCTTTTTTTGTTTTAAGGAGTTTTTTGGCGCGTAATTCAAACGGGGTGTTGAGTTTATGTTTTTTGGCTAAAACTCTGACGGTTTTAGGCCGACGACTCGCAACAGTCGCAGAGTCGGATTGTGAACGTTTGGTGTGAGAAGGGGTGGGGTGTGAGTTAGATGGATGATAGAGGGTGTTATGCCTTGAGCGTGTAATTGCTCCGGGCGGTTTAGTGAGGAAAATCTCCTTCATTGACCACTGAATGCTGTTGTTAATTTATTTATTTAAATTATAACCTCTCTTTAGCTTATATTTTTATTTGGTGTTTTTATATTTTTGTGTTTTTACAACAAATAAATGATGAGGGGAGAACCTTCACCGAATTTTTGTTGTCTTTAGTATGGCGCAGTATGGCAGGGACCGCAAGCTATCAGGGAGATGAAAATGGGTAGGGGGGAAAACAGGTTCGGATTATTTAACAGCTATATTGTTAAATAAGAGGACAAGGAGTTGTCCTATGGGTAGGGAGAAAAACAGGTTCGGATTACTTAACAGTTATTGTTAAGTAAGAGGACAAGGAGTTGTCCTATGGGTGGGTGGCACTTAGTTGTAAAGCACCTCAGCAGCTGTACAGAATTAACAGTCTGTAAACATCAATGTGCGGGAAGGATGCTGTATCCCCCTTGAGGCTTAAGACTTACAGACAGGGTAGTTATAGAGCAGCTTTAGCAAAATGTTCTACCTGTGACTGCAATGCAGGGAAGGATCAAATTACCACAAGAATCCAGAGGTATCCAGAGGATGCGCGGGGCCAGACAGGGGGGACTGTTGGGATCTCCAGGTGGGCCTTGGTGCATTTATGGATGGTCTGTAATTTGTGGAAGTGTTGATGTTTAGGCCTAAACAAATAGAGTTATATTTTGGGAAATTTGGTGGAAACCTAAACTTCACCCGGCCTAAGCTATTGTCCTATCCTCCCCCCAATTACATTATTTGTTAATAGGGAAAGGTGGAAAGGTTACTAATTTGAAGAACTAAGCTGTACCTGGATGTTAATTCTGGACAGCTTAGTTTTCCAAAGAGCCAGCAGACATTATAATTAAGCGGTCCGAAAAATGAAAATCTTTAATTTGCTGTTTGCAACCGCGAAATTAGAATGTCTGCCGCAGTGAGCCGCAGGCAACCCGTTGTTCTTCTCCAGTGGACTGGTGGCCTGAAAGTGTACATACATTAGTGTACATGACACGCATTCTGATTATTCAGTTCTGACATTATACAAGTGTTAATGTCCGTTTGTCCTACCGTTTCAGAGCTTCGCTTTTATGGATGTTGTCATCCTTGTTTTGTATAGATTGATGAAAATGTAGATGTAAAGAATAGATACATAACAGTGTTATTTTCTATTACTTCTATGCCATGATTTGGGGTTCAATCCTTTAAGTATTAAATGGCATAAAACCTTAATATTTAAGGGGAGAAGAGTAGGCTCAACAAGGCAAATTTTCTGCACAAACTACTCAATATGTACTTTATTCCTCACCAGCAGCCAAGTCCCCTTGAGGCCTCTAGGGGCCCTAATGGAGGGGGGGGGGTAAGTCGACCCCCATCTTTCAATTGAAGTTCTAAAAAGAAAAAGTTAGAAATATATTTTTAGGGCGGTCATTTTTATTGGCAATAGTTTAAAACCTTCCTTGGACCTATAAGAATTTTACTGTATAGGAGAACCGTATCGGTTTAGCAAGATCTTTCGCTACAGACAAAAAAGTTTAGTACCTACTGTATATAATAGGATTAAAACTTTAGTCTTTATGCTGAACAATAATTTCATAATTCATTCCCCAAAATTATAAAAACCTAAAGTCTAAAACCTTAATATTGTCAGGTGACAAGAGTAAGCTGGAACAAGATATGTTGACCCTAACAAAGAAGTTGGCAGAACTGCAGGGTGAGGTGACCAAGCAGAAAACAAGAGAAAACGAGCTCCTCACTCAAATTGAGGATATCAAGCATGCCAAGGTGAGATATATCAGGGATCTAAAGGGATAAGACAATGGCCGAAAAATTGATAAACATCTCCAATGATGATACACAATATATTAGCCCATCTGTATATATCAATTAGCGGTTGAAACGTTTCAACACTCAATTAAATGATCCCTTAGTAGAAGATAACATAAGTTTTTTTAATCATTCGATTTTTAAAAAAATCGTGAAACGATAAAGGACAGACGGGTGGACATACTATCTGTTTTTTCAAGACTTTGACTGAATGTTATATGTTTACAGGAAAGAATGGAAATGGAGAATAGAAAGATGTCGGAAACTGTTCAGAAACAATCTGGGTTTAAACAGGTAGATACACTGATAGATAGACAGTTTATAATTAAGTAGATAGAAACCTCTTGGGGAACTTCAGGTGGAGAGGGGAGGGAAATCAACCCCTGTCCGCCATTTTTCAATCATAGTTTTAAAAAGAGAATTTTTTTTTTTTTTTGGGGGGGGCGGATTCATTGTTTCTGGGGGCGATTTCTCTTGGGATGGAGGTAATCCCCTCCCCCAAAATAGACTTAACATCGACTGGAACTAAGATAAGCGATATTGATAAGGAGAACCATATCGGTTCTGGAGTTAGTGAGATCCTTTGGTACAGACAGACATCTTGTTACTTTGATATGAGGATTACAGTATTAATATACTAAAATGCATCCATTGCGCCAATAGATAAAATACTTCCAGTATGGTTTTGAAACCGATTAATATACGCTGGAACCGGTTCTAAGTCATACTGAAAAATATGTATCGTACCTATCGTACAATCACAACTATAATTAAGGCCAGTTTGGTAGCCCGTGCTTTCGGCATCTCGGGGCTAACAAAATTAGCTTTAATCTTATAATTGTACTTTTTCATATTGCGGAAAGCTGTTTATAATACGCTGCGACAAATAACTAATAATGAATCTATATAATCTAGGAGCATTATGCTGAAATAGAGAGATTACGCCAAGAGCTGAACAAAAGAAATAAAGAATATGAATCGATAATCTTACAGGCAAGACATTTTTGTGATAAGCTAATCTTTTTTATCATTAAGGATGTGTCCCTTCGGATTTAATGGGTAGATGAAACGGCGAATTAAGTCAAGTATCAATTTTAAGATTAATGATTAGACAATAATAATATTAGCATAGAGCTTGATGAACAAAAAGCTTTTCTGTTTTGATATTTATCAGGGCTAGGCCATTGCGCCTTGCCGCGCATAAGCCTCAAGTTTATTTCCGCTTGTTTGACCAAAATTATTTTTCGAAAGGGCGGATTATCTGTTTAGGAACAGGTTTAGACATCCAGCTGAATTTTAAAATTATAATATCACAATTTTACTGAGGCTTACACGCATCTGACGCGCGGCTGCCGAGCTCTGATATCAATCATTTGTTGTGCGTTTTAGACTTAGAACTATCTGACTTGTTGATTATAAAATCATGCTGTTTTGTTGATCTTATTGTGCACGCAAATACGATTGGGATGGCATGGTGGTGTTACCCTCCTCCAAGATAGTTATAACCCCCCCCCCCCCAAAAAAAAAACCTATGAGAAGCTACTTTGTAAAGGAGAGTAATATCCATACAGCGGTTAGGGATTTCCTTTGGTATAGATAGACACACACACCCGGATTCTGTTACCTTTACCTTAATCATTAATCCTTAAATAATATCCCATTACTAAAGTCAAGATTATAAAAATCCGTTTTGTTGATCTTAATGTGCACGCAAGTAGAAATGATGTAATATATTTAGTGTAAGCAAGGTGAAGAGAATAAGATAAATGCATTGAAAATGGTGGAACAAATGAAGCAAGAAAACACAACTCTTCATCAGAAGGTGAATATAAACAGGGATTTAAAGGGATAAGACAATTGCCGATAAATTGATGTACATTCCTTCCCAATGATGAAACACAATATTACCCGTTCTTAGATTACAATTAGTAGTTGAAACGTTTGGACTCTTAACTTCATGAAGAAAGAAAAAATCATTGAAAGTTGTAAAGCAAACGAATAAGAACGTGGTTATTAAAAACTTTGGTGACTATCCATGTATTACTCTATAGTACTCACAGAACTATTTAATTATCTTACTGTATATCTATTAAGGTTGGACACTACAGTACTCACAGAACTATTTATTTATCTTACTGTATATCTATTAAGGTTGGACACTACAGTACTCACAGAACTATTTATTTATCTTACTATCTATCTATTAAGGTTGGACACTACACTACTCTCAGAACTATTTATTTATCTTACTATCAATCTATAAAGGTTGGTACTATCAATCTATTATGGTTGAACACTACACTACTCTCAGAACTATTTATTTATCTTACTATCAATCTATTAAGGTTGAACACTACACTACTCTCAGAACTATTTATTTATCTTACTATCCATGTATTAAGGTTGGACACTACAATACTCTCTGAACTATTTATTTATCATACTATCAATCTATTAAGGTTGGACACTACAGTACTTACAGAATTATTTATTTATGATACTATCCATGTATTAAGGTTGGACACTACAGTACCCTCAGAACTATTTATTTATCATACTATCAATCTATTAAGGTTGGACACTACAGTACTTACAGAACTATTTATTTATCTTACTATCCATGTATTAAGGCTGGACACTACAGTACCCTCAGAACTATTTATTTATCTTACTATCCATGTATTAAGGTTGGACACTACAGTACCCTCAGAACTATTTATTTATCATACTATCAATCTATTAAGGTTGGACACTACAGTACTTGCAGAACTATTTATTTATCTTACTATCTATCTATTAAGGCTGGACACTACAGTACTCTCAGAACTATTTATTTATCTTACTATCTATCTATTAAGGTTGGACACTACAGTACTCTCAGAACTATTTATTTATCTTACTATCTATCTATTAAGGTTGGCCAACTGCAAACGCTGCAGTACTCTCAGAACGCGGAGAAGAACGCCATAATGGCTGAAAAGAAACAACTGGAGAATAAATATAAGAACACGGACGCCGAGTTACAAAGCATTAAGATTCAAAAACAGGTAGAAATGTGATTTTTTTAATAAAAGTTAAGTGTTTATTTTACTGCTACTAAGTATATAATTCGAAATTGTTAAACACAACTTTTTTGACTACCCTTAAAGATAGGTATCCAGTTTATAATCTAATTGGTCTGTTTGCTCTGACAGACACTCGAGTGCGATGCGCAAATATTTTTTACTCATCCCCCTTAATTTTTATGGGGATATTAATTTTTTCCTTGACACTCCACTTGGTTTTTTTTACAGAGGTGAATTCTTAAAAAAAAACTTTGCCTTACTAAAATCAGTTTACCCCACTAAAATTTTAGTGAGGCAAAATTATCCCCTTTAAATGTTTAGTGAGCCTCACTGATTTTAGTGAGGCAAATTTTTTAAAAGAATTCATCTCAGGTGTATACACGCGCCCCTTAATTTTCCAGTGGGTTGATATACCCCCCTTCTGATTCAATCTATCTAACTATCTTCAATTAATTTAATGTATTTAGGAGGCTAACAGAAAATTTATAACATTATAACTTTGTGACGTATGATATTCATAACTTTATCCATCTGCATATTATTAAGTTATTCGTCTATCTTATTAATTTCCATCTATCTAACTATCAAACTATCTAGGAGGCAGACCGAAGGTTGATGGAGTACAACAATATGGCCAACGCCCACCAAAAACTGACCAAGAGATTAGGAGAACTAGAAATTGAGAGATCCAGGTAAAGACAATCTTGCAGGGCTCATCATTTCACCTAACCTATCTCTAAATATTTTTAGTATAGAAGCTACTCTATAATTCACTTAGTCTGTCCGTACGCGTCAGTCAGTACGTAACGATATGGAGAAAATATCTTTTTCTCAGCAGTTATTCAAGATAGACGGCTGATTTTTTGTGGCTATTCATTGAACCAATAAGCATCCAGTATGTAATTAAGTTGTTTACTGAGCAATTTTTTATTTAATACTGTACAGTGTACAAGTTAAATTAAATATTTTTAAAGCGAAGCTTTTCTATAATTAGGGTCGGTCCGTACGTCCGTCCGAGATAGATAGCTTTTATTCGTTAATTTAGGCATGTTAGAATTGTCCTATCGATTTCAAACTTTGCATGATGATTCCTGTAGTAGTTAGGTACAATTTAGAAAGCGTAGCAACTCTATAATCATTACCAGAATGTCCGTACGTCCATTTTAAACATGTTAATTTTTCTACTTTTTTAACAACAAATTTTTATGTGATCTATTTATCCGTTTGATCTGATTTTTGGTCTATTAATTCCTGGGAAAACAAAGAACAATAGTATAAGCGAAGCAACTCTATAATCAAGTCCCAAAAATGTAAGTATGTCCATAAACATTATCCTGTATCAAGCAGTTTTTCAACAAATTTACTTACAATTTTGCTTCGACTCTTTCGATACTTTTATATTCTGATTATTCTGTTCAGACACTATACAAGTGTCAATGTCCGTTTGCTCTACCGTTTCAGTGCTTCGCTTTTATGGATGTTGTCATCCTTGTTTTCTTCAAAATTTTGTTGCGCTACTTATTGACATGATGTATCTTGTTGCAGATATAGTCAGAAGTGTGCGGAGATGAGCAACCAGATAGAGAGATTAAAATATCTAGAAAATCAAGCAAATCAAATGCAGGTATACAATTAGTTTTCCAATGTGGCTTAGAAATCGATTAATATCCGCTGGATTAAAACCAGTTCTCAGCACTACTGAAAAATCATGTATAGCATCGTATTTCAGACTATTAATAAAAACCACAAAACTGGTTTTAATCTTTTCAATATTATGGTTTTTAATTTCCCAAGGGATCTTAGGGGATAAGATAACAATGATGATGAAAAAAATTACCCTGTATATTGGAGATGTATGTCAATTTAACGTCAATTAAGTTATCTCTTTATATCCTTGAACAAAGATAAAGTCATTTATTTATCTATATCTATACTTATTAGATACGAGCTCACCCATAACGTTTATTTTCTATATAGATCTGACATGGATCTTGTAGCAATGAGGCAGGCCCTTTTGCAAATATAGAAATTGGAAGTTTCTTTGTAGTAAAAGTTGTCGCAAATATAGGTTTTAAATAATTGTATTCTATTCTATTTATATAATTAGGCCTTATCAAGCACAATCGAGTCCCTGAAAGCGACACTAGAGCAACGCAACCATGAGAATCAGAGTATCAGGGCTCAATATGAAGAGTTGGCTAACAGCTACAACCAACTTCAGTCTAATCAGGTACGTGCATTTTTCTTCAATGTCATCCTTGAGAAAAAGTTTCAGGATCTCTTGTCTGTCTATACCGAAGGATAATGTGCTTGAACGTGGAGCTTGATAGCCCTAGTGGCTATACAAAAAGTGTCTCAGCCTACTCCATGACTACTTAGGTCCAAACCCTAAGAGACCATGGCTAATCAATCAATCAATCAACTAACCGCTGAACCGATATGGTTCTCCTTTACAGGGTAGCTTTTCATATTTTTTTTCTAAAACTACAACAAAAATGAAATATGGGGGAGTAGAATTCAACCCTACACCACCTCAAATGCCTCCTAGAGGCCTCTAGAGGCGAAATAGCTATTGTTTTATATGTTACTGAAAAAAATATTGCCTTGTAAAAGCAGCCACAACACAGAGCCGTGCAATGTGCATTTACTTTTAGAAACAAAAACTAGCCTTTTTTTATGCTCAAGTTAGGTTAAGTAAAGGTTTAAAAAGCTCCTCAGGGATAGTAACCCGTAAGGGTAATGGCTAGAATTATGGTTTTGTGTATCAATTAAAATAAGTTGTGGTGGTGGGAGGTTGCGATGATTCATAAATAAATATTTCCAGTATGGCTTCGAAACTGATTAAAAACCGATTAATATCCGCTGGATTAAAACCGGTTCTCAATCATTATGAAAATCATGAATAGCAACGTATTTCAGACAATTTTCACGAATATTAAAATAAAATTATAAAAAAAAATTTACTTATCAGTTTTGTTAAAAAATTAATTTTTTTAATATACGGAGAAAGCTGTCTACAATATGATCTCTTATGCCTAATATTTTCAGATGAGCAACAACCATTTACTAGAGATTGAACAGTTGAAGGCACAAATAAAGAACATGAACACTACACTCAAGGTAACAGGAATTAATGTATAAGTACAGTAAGATGTATAACCCAGACAACTTCCTGGTTCTAGTCTTGGGGACCTTTTTTTGTCTGCTAGCAAAGTTATTTATGCTGTTTTGTAGCAAATTAGCTGTGTTATATTTCCGACGCTATTGGCTTAAAATCAAAGACCCTATTGAAAGTCGGTGAATTTACAGTTTAACCCCCTGTCCCCTCTAATCTTTTACTTTTAGTAAAAGAGAAGAGGTCGGTTAGTTTGTCGGTATAGGTTAGTTTGTTTAAAATATTTTGCTCACAAACCAACCATCAAAATGTTGTTTCATGATACACCCCCTGGAGGCCTCTAGAAGCACCTTATTGAAAGAGGGGGGGTCTACTTTTAAATAATGAGGTTTTTTAGTTGTATTAGTAGGGTGGTTCTTTTGATTGGTTGGATCAAACTAGCACTGCACTGTTTAAAATTTTCATAAAATTAAATGTAAATTGATTCTTCGTTTGGTTTTATCCCTGTTTAGAATGACAGTTTTAGCCCATATAAAAGTATTGAAGATAATATAATTATTAATTTAGTCTGAGGAGGCCAAAATGAACCAGCTGCAAATGAAACTGGCGCACTCAGAGAAATCTACACAAGCTGTTTCCGATACCCTATCTGAAAAACAAAAGGAGGTAAGTTTATTATTTATTTATAATATTAAGAAGAGAAAGGAGGGTGGGGGGATATTACAATCACTGTGAAGTAATTGTAATATCAATGAGCAGAAGTAATTGACTCATTAGAATTGTGGTTCACAACTTATGAATGTTGTCATCCTGGATTAAATGGATATAGAATACATTGATATTGTGATAGATTGTCACATTCCCTGATAAAATATTTTTATAAAATGATACTCTCCACCTCCCACCCACCCCTCCCCTTAAGACTTTACTCTATCCCTTCTCCTAACCATGGAGGAACAATATCTGAGGGCTATAATGGGAACTTTAATTGACGACAAACTTTCCCTTGCCACAAAATCCACGTTTTCAACATCCCTGCATTGTTTAGGTTGAAACCATGAATAAGAAGGTGTCCAACCTGAACAAGAACCTGATGAGCAAGGACACGGAGATCCTGGAGCTGCGTCAGAAACTGGAGGAGGGAATGCCCCCGCGTGAGGAGGAGTCATACAAGGCCAAAAAGGACAATTCAAAGGTAAATAGATAGATATTATATGATTACAATGTGTCTGTACGTCCGTAACGCAATGGGGAAATGTGATTTTCTCTTGGCTGAATTTTAAGATATTGGTTGATGATTCCCTCTAACAATTCTATTTGGTGGGAGGGGAGGGGGGTTGATTTGTTGATGTATTGTTTATGATTATCACTTAAGATCCCTGACTTAAAGATAGATTGATAAACTAATATATTGCTATTTTAGGAGGTTGAAATGTTGCGAAGGAAGTTAGACAATATGAATAACCAATTAAATGAGAAGAAAAGTGAAGTATTGGCGTACAAACAACAAATGGAAGAAAATGAAAAGTATTACAAAGAGATGGCTAAGGTAAGCTTTTGTTGGCTTAAGGTAAGCCTATTTGACTAATTGGTTAACCTATCTCATGATATTCCACTAAAAGTTAATACATTTCTTTTTTTATGGGCTTTATTTACCTAGGTATCTTCTTATACCAAGCTTCTCTTATTTTTGAAGTCTGTTGATATCTTAATTTTCGTAACTGCTATTCTAGATAGACAAATAAAAATTTGTATTGAGATTTCTATGTCTATCACAATATAAGTCAAAACTCTAGAAGCAATGGCTACACACACACACAACTATCTATTAATCTATCTTTTTACTTAATGATTTATCTATCACCTAGTTTAATTACCTATTTATCTATCTAGGAGAATGCAAAGAACAAGAACAAAAACTTCCGAAGGGATAGTAAGGCGTCAAGTTCGGAAAATAATGGTCTCCCCGCCAACACAGCCGCTATGGATAAACTCAAGGAAATTTTCATACAAAATAAGCAAATTAATGAATTATTTTCAAAATGACAAAATATCCCCCCTACCTTCTTTAAATAGAGGCTAGGGGCTACTTAACAAAAATGGCCACCTATTTTTACAATTAACACATCTTCAATCATCATAAGACATGGATTTTGAAATACATCACGGGTGTATATTTTGCATAATATTAATGTTTATATTTCTGCAGCAAAAAAAAAATATTTCTTTTCCCCCTAGTTAAAATTAATAATTCTAAGGGATTTTGTGTCTATAGAGACATAGAGAGAGGACTTGCAGCTTTTTTCTGATTTTTATCCGTCCTGCAACAAATTATGGAAAAGCTTCACTTTTTAAACTGAACTGTAAAAAAATGTTTGATATTTGTATGAACAATAATTTGAATCATAGGAATCTGAAGAAGCTGCGCTTAGAAAATTGAAAGAACAAGAAAAACAGAATTCAACATTGAGCAGGTTTCTTTAGTTTTTAATCAATGTGTAGGAACAATTCAACCACATTATTGGTTCAGTAAGCGTACGTATTTTTAGGTATAAAGGGGCACTCATAATTCACTTTGTCCGTCCGTCCGTCAGTCCGTCCGTCAGTCCGTCCGTCCGTCAGTCCGTAACGCTATGGGGGAAATGGGATTTACTCAGCTCCTATAAAAGATAGAATGCTGAAATTTTTTGACAACATTCCCATCAATAAGGAGCACAATTAAGTATAAAACATCGATGGCGGTAGGACCGCTTTTTAGCAGGTTTTAGGCTATTTTTGTATTTTTCACATTTTTCTCAATATCTTCTGTGTTTATGATGCGATTTTCAAAATTTTTTCAGTTATAGATATCTAAATTAAATTTTCAGTCCTTTAAAGAAACCAACTATGACGGTCGGACTGCCTTTAAGCAGGTTTTAGGCTATTTTTGTATTTTTCACATTTTTCTCCATATCTTTGGTGTTTATGGTCCGATTTCTAAAATTTTTTTAGTTATAGATATCAAAATTAAATTTCCTGTCCTTTTAAGAAAACAACTATGACGGTCAGACTGTCTTTCAGCAGGTTTTAGGCTATTTTTTTTATTTTTCGCATTTTTCTCCATATCTTTGGTGTTTATGGTACGATTTCCAAAATTTTTTCAGTTATACATATCAAAATTAAATTTCCTGTTGTTTAAAGAAAACAACCATGAGGGTCAGGCTTCCTTTTTGCAGGTTTTTGGCTATTTTTAAATTTTTCCATATCTTTGATGTATATAGTCCAATTTTCCAAATTTTTTTAAGTTAAGGATTTAAAAATTAAATTTCCTGTCGTTTTAAGAAAACAAGTATGGCGGTCAGACTGCTTTTTAGCAGGTTTTTGCTATTTTTATATGTTTTACATATTTCATCATTTCTTTGGTGTTTTTGGTCCAATTTTAAAACTTTTTTGGGATATCAGTATCAAAATAATTTTTCCCATTGTTATGAGCATCTTTTATGTTATTTACTTTGATTGTCATCATTATACAAAATAAAACAGGGTTTTGTGTTTATTTTCTCCAATAAATCAATTAATAAATACACTTTAAATCTACTTGTATGTATTACCATTTATGATTTTATTTTTTGTGCTTCGCTACTTATGGATGTTGTCATCCTTGTTTTAATTTCATTCACATAATGAGTCTGATTAAACAGATTTCTTGAAGATAATTATTTTCTTTGGGAAATCTATGAATTCATTTTTGATCAAATCTTTTGTATGATTGAAATTTCTTTTAGGTCCTAATTAAAGAAAATAATCTTTTTTTTGTAAAACTTTTTTTCTGAGGTTGAAAGTTTCCAGAAAAATCCTTGAATTTTAATTACAAAGACATTTAAAAATTTATCTTGATATCGCTCCGCTACTATCTAGAATAACATTGTTTATTAATTTAGGAGAGTTGAGGGGCTGGAGCGCAGCGTCGATATGCTAGAAACCGCCAAGGCCGAGCTTCAGGCAGAATTACAAGACGAGCGGGCTAAGGTGTGTATTTTTATTTGTGATCATTTGCAGGAGTGTATTGTATATTTTCTATAATTCATCCCTGCATTTTTTTTACTTACTTTATTCCGAAGCCATTTTGTCTTAACTCAGTTTTTTTATGGTTTATTTAGATAAAAAAAAATCGGTAATTCTTAAGGATGTACAAAAACATCTAGTTATACATTATTTGTTGGCCTATAACTAGAACAGGGGTGTATATTCTGCACAAGATTCATATTTTTCCCTCCTGGTTTTTTTTTCCAGCAAAGAAGGGGAAGAAAAGAAAAATATTTTCAGAACTCTTTATTTTTTTTTATTATCCCCCCTCCCACAAATTATTTTAGTTTTTTCACCAAGGAGGGGAGAAAAATGGTAATAGTTATTTCTCGTATCGTATTATAAACGGCTTTCCGCGGATATAGAATGTACAATTATAAGATTAAAACTAGTTTTTTTAGCCCCGAGGTGCCGGAGGCACCGGCTAAAAAAACTGGTTTTAATCTTATGATTGTACATTTCTATATTCGTAGAAAACTGGATATAATACGATGCTAGACATAGTTTTTTCATATGGATGAGAACCGGTTCCTATCCACCGGATTCGAATAAATACGAGAAAATATGTTTTCATTTCTCTTAATTTTTACATTTATTTCTCCCAACAACATATTTATATTTTTTTATCCCCCCCCCCCCATAAGCAGGGCCAATTTTGACAATGTTTAGGCTAAAATAAAAAGAAGATATTTCCTTCTTTCTGTATGGTCATACCATTACTTATGTCTATTGTCTATAGGTAGGTAAAGAAGCATCTTAGTGTAAGAATGTATACTTATGTTTATTTATTTTTTATAGGTTATGGCTTTGGCAGGGCTCAGGGATGAAGAATTCACTACCAGCATGTCTGGCAGACGTAGGATACCTAATTCTAGGTAAGTTAGATAGATAGTTAGATACCTAGCAAATAGAAAGATAGATAGTTAAGATACCTACAGGGGTGTATATTCTGCATGGGATCCCCGGCTAAGGGGGGGGGAAAAAAATAAAAAATTAGTGGTTGGAGGGGAAAAAAATGTAAAAATTAAGAAAACTGAAAACATTTTTTCCATTTCCCCCCCTCCTTGGAGAAAAAAACTAAAAAAATGTGTGGTATGAGGGATAATATAAGTAAAATATAGAGTTCTTTAAATATTTTTTCATTTTCTCCCCTACTTGGAGAGAAAAAACTAGGGGGGGAAAAAAAATAAAAAATTTTGTAGCCGGGGAAAAAAAATAAATCTTGTGCAGAATATACACCCCTGGATACCTACCAAATAGAAAGATAGATAGTTAAATACCTAGCAAATAGAAAGTTGGGTATTTCAATTATGTCTGTGATAGACAGGACACCCAATCTGGTTAATTAGATAGATAGTAAGTTATCCTAGAAATAAATTGATGGTTTTACATTCAGTTGATAGATGGATAGTTTAATATTCATTGTACAGATAGATAGTTTGGTATTCAGTAGATAGATGAATTGTATGATATTCAGTGGATAAATAAATAGTTTGACATTCAGTAGAAAGATGGATAGATAGTTTGACATTCAGTAGATAGATGGATAGATATTAGATAGTTTGACATTCAGTAGATAGATGGATTGTATGATATTCATTATTCAGTGGATAGATTGATAGTTTGACATTCAGTGTATAGATAGATAGATAGATAGTTTGAATTCAGTGGATAGATGGATAATTATATCGAACACTAAATCCATTATAAATAAAAATTCAAATTCAAGAACTATAGAAAAAGAGTAGAACTAGATAGCCTTTATCTAATATTTATTATTTTTTCAGATTTATGAATGCGCCGTTGCCCCTGGCCAAGACCCCTGCCAGAAAACCAGCTGTGAACAACAGCACTGTCAGCAGTACACCAAAACCTTCCAAAACTGCTGCGGCCAAGAAAAAGGTTGAAGACAGTGAATCTGAAGGTAGGACTCATTGATATTCATATTCTTGTGATAAATGCAACTTAGATGTCTGTCTTGTTTTTACAAAAACAGCATGGTGACTATTTTAAAGGTGCCATTTGTGTGTTAATTATTGAATTCTGTATGTTTTATGGTATCCTTAAAAATAATGCTTACAAACATTTTTCTGAAAATGTTACTTTTATCAACACAAATTAGCCATTTTCGAATTAACTTTATGGCTAACATATTTTTATTGTATTCAACAAAAACAGTTAAAGGTTCTCTACTTCGAGTAACCCAAATGCACTTGATGTAGCAATCCTTTTAGCCAGGTGATGAAAATCTATTACAATCACATAACTGTATAATTATATAATATAAGTTTTTATTTTTATTTATCTACTAATCTATTTTTAGAAGATGATAATCTATCAGAATCTGATGATGATGTAGAAATTGAGTTTAAGAAGACAGGCAATTTTATACTCTCTTAAAAGGCTGACTTTATTTTTCATTTACTACATGCCTATACATTTTTTTTGCTTGCCCATAGCATTATGCAATGCAGCTTAAAACTAGACCAATGGCTTATGATTTCTTGCAGCAGTTTATAAATACACTTATTAAAAATAATCCTTATACTAAAGTAACAGGATGTCTGTGTATCTGTGTGTCTGTACCGAAGGATCTCGCTAACCGCTGAACCGATCAAGTTCTCCTTAACAGGGTAGCTTCTCATAGGTCCCGGGAAGGTGGGACACCCCCAAGCCCCTCCCCAAAAATTTTTTATTTTATTATTTTAACTAAAATTAAAAATTTAGTGGGGGCACCCCCCCCCCCCCCAAAAAAAAAAAAAAATTTCGCCCCCCCCAAAATTAAAATTTTTTTTAAAAATCCAAAATAAGAAATTGGGTTATTAAATTCGACTCTCTCCTTCTTAAGTGCCCCTAGAGGCCTCTAGGGGCGTAGCCGCTAGTCCTTAATAAATAAGTAACAGAATGTTTGTCTGTTTGTTTTTCATTGTACGGTCTTAACCAAAAGAACTCGATTTATTGCTTTGCTTTACAATGAATTTTTCTACCCACCCAAAGAGAAATATAAGGTTGTGAATTAAAATCTTCCCCCACCCCTCTATTTTTAAAATGACCCTAAATCTAAGATGTCTTTGGGGGTACAGTCGATCTTTTTTATTAAAGTATAAAAAAAAACTAGAAGTAACGCCGTCACCTGCAAAGAAGCGGGGCCGCAAACCAGGCGTCGGAAGTGCCACTAAGTCGGCTGGCTCCGCCAAAAAGACGCCAGGACGGAAGAAAGCGGCTCCTCCGTCACCCTCCCCCTCACCAACGCCTGAAAGTGACCTAGAAGATGAGAAGGAAGAAGAAAAAGAGGTGATTATAACTTTAGAACTTTTTGTACAATTATATTGTATAATAATCTACTATTTTCTCCATGTGACAGAGACCCTTTTATTCTGCAAGCAAATTGCTTTTGTTTTTCTTTTGTAGTGACTGTGTTTATATTTTCGACGCTATAAGCTGATTTTTAAAAACCCAATACAAAAACGGGACATGAATTTTTACATTTAATTTGATTAATGTAGGAGAATCCGTGCTTTTCCACATAGTGCCTAGCGAGTTGTTACCTACATCCCCCCCCCCCCCCCCCACAACCACCTTAATTAAAATGAATTAAGAATAAGTAATAGGGTGTTTTTTTATGAGCCTAATCCCTAAGGGACTAACCAAACCTGACCGAAAGTACTGAAGTAAAAGTACAAAGTACAGGTGTGTATATTTTCAAATTTGACCCTGCTGAGGGGGGGGGGGGGAATAAAAATATGTGGTTAAGGGGAAAATGTAAAAATTAAGAGAACTGAAAGCATTTTTTTTTTTTTTTCACCTTTTTGGTGAAAAAAACTAAAAGAATATGCGGGAGGGGGGATAATATGAATAAAATAAAGAGTTTTAAAAATATTTTTCAATTTTATTTCCTTTCTTGCTGGAAAAAAAATATGAGGGGAAAAAATAAAAAATTTGCAGCAGGGGAAAAAATGAATCTTGTGCAGAATATACACCCCTGCAATACCGACCTATTTTATACTACATAATCATATAGTTGTTTTTCACAAATATTTCAGTTGATGTACCAAAAAAAATAGGAAGCAAATATTTTAATTTTTAATAGTAATTTGTTTTTTCTTTTATAGGTGGTTAAAAAGGAGAAAGGAACACCTAAGGGTGGTAAAGGGAAGAAAGCACCTGCTAACGAGGACAAAACACCCGCAGCCACACCCAACAATATTAAAGCAAAGGGACGGCCGCCTGGCAAAGCAAAGAAAAAGGAAGAGGTATGTATGCTTTTGTTTTGACACTAAATAATTAAGAATAAGTATTTGTATTTAAAAAATCAATATTTTGAATATGACATTACGAACTTTCTGGTAAATTTTGGGAATATGACTAATTTTCACAGGAATCCTATGTCTGCAGATGTATCTCATTTTTTTAAATTTAGGACACAACCAGTCTTACATCATCCAACCGCACCCCCACGCCATCCAAGCGGACACCAACCCCTGTGGGGCGCACAGCCACTCCTCCTATCGCGTCAATGATTGTCCCAGCAAGAACTAGTGCTATTATTGCAAGGTATAGACATCTAGATATCTTTCTAGCTAGGTATTTATTTATATTTTTTTTTTTTTAATCATAATAAATTCATACAACGTTTATAAACATCCATCTTTTTCCATTTTCAATGGCTATATGTGTAATTCTGCCTCTTAAAATTATTAATTTATCAAATTTATTTATATCAATATCTTATAATTAACCTATAGATATTTATCATTCTTAAATAATCAATTTGTCGGGTATTGTCAGTTTCGTGACATCGCCTCTTAAGTGGCGTTTTGTCGTATTTTCACTGTAGATTTCTCCTATTTCTAGCCCCTTCGGGGTAATCATTAATATTTACCTAACCTAAAATAACCTATTAAAACCTACATTGAAAATTACGACGAAACCGATAATACCCTATTTGTCTATTTAAGATTACTCTGAAACTAGTAATTAACTACTTAATAATATATTAAGGTCTGCCACCCAGCAAGTAACCACAAAGCGCAACTCCATGGGTAAGCCCAAGGCTGCGACTCCAAAAGCCGCGCCGAAAGCTGCGGCTCCATCTGTCGTAGCCGCGGCAGCTGTGGCTGAAGTTAAGAACAGCCGTCGGTCCAAAGCATTCACTAACTTCAATGAGGATGAAGGTAGAATTATTTTCATTATGGCTTCGAAACCGATTAATATCCGCTGGATTTGAACTTGTAAGCTATACTGAAAAATCATGTACAGCATCGAACTAAAGACATTTTTCCATGAATATTGAATAAAGAATTATTGAATTGATACCAGTTTTGTTAGCCCGTGCTTTCTGCCCCTCCAAGCTATTAAACCAGTTTTTAATCTTATAAAGCTTTCTATAATACGATTTTTAAATAACTATTATCGCATTAAACTATAATTGATAATTGGCCAAGAGGCCGAAGGCCCTGAACATAAAAACTGGGATTAATACTTAAATTTTTACCTATTGTTTATTACTTCATACGATAAGTATTACTAAAAACCAGTTTGATCCAGCGAATATTAAAAAGATTCGTAGCCAAACTAGTTAAGGTCTATCATGGCCTTCATGGTTAAGCTTGATACTTGTGTACTATTTTACTATATATCTATCGTTTTATTTAACATTCTATCTCACTCTCTATCTATATGTTTTTCTATCAATCTCACAAACCGTCTTATCTATCTATCTTTCTATCCCTCGTCTATCTTACTATCTTTCTTTCAAACTTTCTCACTAACTAACTTGCTATCTATCTCACTAACAAATGTCTGACTATCAATCTCACTAACTATCTATCTAGGTATCCTTGGATTACTAGATGAAGTGGAAGACGACGTACCTGTTCCCTTCAAGAAGCGCAAAACCTCTGACTCTGCTGGCAAAAACAAAGCTACCCCCAAATCTGTCAAGAAGGCTACCCCAGGTATCTATCCGTCTAAGTATCTATCTATCTTGTAGATATTCATTAAAGCAAAGCTTTTCCATTATGGTCCAGTAAGGTTAGCTCTTTTCGTTAATTTATACACGTTAGAATCGATTTAAAACTTTGCATGATGATTACAATAACATTTAGGTACGATTTAGAAAGCGTAGCAACTTGAAATCGTTACCAGAAAGTTAGAACGTCCATTTAAAACAATATAATTTTTCACTTTTTTGACAAAAATATTGTATGTTGTAATTAACCTATTCATCTGATTTTTTCATTCTTTATGCCAACAAGCTTCAATGTTATAAACGAGGCATCTCTATAATCAAATCCTAAAATGTCCTTTTACTTTCTCCCTATATCCCTTCATGTATTTCTTTGTTTAATGATTTTTGTTTAGATTAGGTATACTTGATGTATACTAATCGAGATATTGTTACTTGTATGTTGCAATAGATAAAGGAACCAATAAATAAGGTCCATATTAGAAACCTAAATTGACGACAAATTTTCCCCTGTCAATATATTATATACACGTATTCTATTTGTATACTTGATTTCCTTTTTCTGAAGGTAAATCCAAGGGCCGACCTAAGAAAGCTGCTTCAGAGAGTCAGGAGGATGATGATGAAATTGAAGATGTTAAACAAAAAGAAACCCCCGCCAAAACTCCAAAAGGCATGTTATTGAATTTTGATTAGTTTAATTATTTTTATTATATTTTAGAGCACATAATTTTATGCCTTTATTAATCTTTTTATGGCTTTAAAATGGTTATCCCAAAAAACTTATTGTATGTGTTTATATGCAATTGAGCCTTTATGAGCCAGTATTTAATTTTGCTTCTTTCAGGGGGCGCAGTACCTGCTGGTAAGAAGGGAAAGGGGGGCAAAGGAGGTGTTGCAAGCAAAAAGGAGGCGACACCCCCCTCCACACCCACACCACCAGAAAAGACCACCCCCGCCAAGGGAAAAGGTAACTAAGATTTTTAATTTTGAGACGCATAGCTTCTTTTTAAAAGTAAAGCTTTTCTATAATTAGGGTCGGTTCGTCCGTATCGAATAGCTTTTTCGTTAATAAAGGCATGTTAGAATTGTCCTATCGATTTCAAACTTTGCATGGTGATTCCTTTAATAGTTGAGTATGATTTAGAAAGCGTAGGAATAGGAGTTTGTACAGGAAATTAATTTGGGGTTAATATGGAAGTTGGATCCACGGGCTTCCTATTACATGTGCCTAGTATTATTAGTTTCATTTTCCACTGTAACGGAGAACCATATCTGTTCAGCAGTTTGCTATACACACGCAGACAAAGAGACATTCTGTTACTTTTAGATAAAGTTCTATAATCTATTGATTTTATCTATAAAATTAATGGTGTTTATTTAGGAAGTACAACAAAAGCCAAGCCTGGCAGAAAACCTGCCGCAACACCCAAAACTGGCAAGAAGGGGAAAGGAGGAAAACAAGTAGAGGTAAATTTCTTCATATATCATATAATAATTACTTTGTCCTTAGCTACTAGGGGAGGGCGGGGTAAGTCAGGATAATAGCATAAAACCACCAAAGACAGTTGTGAAGCTTCAGGCATAAAATCTTACATAGGATGGACCACAAAGGTGGGGTAGTTATATTTTATTTCCCCATATGTTAGGCGTTTTTTGTCCATTTTAAAAAAAATTTCTATATAATATTATAACCCTTTTAAAGTTCTAATAGCTTTTTTGTACCTTTTATCTACTCCATAACTTGGATAGTCGTTTAGGAACTTGGATTGCCATAAATGTATAATTTACAACTATTACTGATAGAAGTTTCCATGTATCAAAAATGGTTTTTGCGTTTTCATCTGAATTCATGATTTTTAAATTTAGGTAGAAGAGGAAGAAACGCCCGCTTCTCCTGAACCCCCCAAAGCTGCCGCCGGCGGTAAAAAAGGCGGCGTCAAGCGCAAAAATTCTCTAGACTCTGTGACAACCAGTGAAACATCCATTGCGCAGCCGCCCAGCAGTAAAAAGGCCAAAGCAACGCCAGCCGCCAAAAAGGGTGGCAAAAAAGCTGCAACCCCCGCCAAGGTTGATTCTCCAGCGCCGCCACCAGCCGCCACAAAAAGCCCAGCGGCTAAAGGGGTCAAGGGCAAGGCTGCTAAAGCCGCTCCGGCTGCCAAAAAGCCACCGACTAAGCCAGTTAAAGGACCCGCCAAAAAAGCGGCTATCACACCAAAACGTCTGCGCAAAAGTAAGCGGTAAAACCGGCCATTTTTATTGTTGAAAGCAACGGCTTCCTGTTGTTTTTCGGCTCTCAAAAAGCTGTGCTTATTACCTGAAATTAGCCGCTTTTTAAAGCGGTTCTGGCTGCCTCAACAGCCGCCAAAAACTACATATTGAAATATCTGTATAGTTATTAATATTATGCAAGTGTATAAAAATGTTGTTCTACAACAAATTAAACTTATTGAAATTGTTTTTCATTTAGTGATTAAAGAATACTTATTATGTTCGTCTTTTAATGTATTATGTTAAGTATTCAGGAAATAAACTATGTAAACAAAAAAATCTACGCAATTAAGATTTGTTAAAAGTCCTTAATAGGTATTAACCTAGATGTTACTTTCTGAGTTTTTTTTTCAGTTTTTTAACACATATTGTAATATTTTTTTCAAGAACTTGTATGTTTTTTTTTATTTTTAATATGTAAATATTTAGCAATCCTTAGCATTTTTAATAACTTATATAAGAGTAAGAAAAGCATTTTTCAAAAATTCATTAAAATATTTTGAATATTCTTCATATCACATAAAGTTTTTTTAAACAAAAAAATGTATTTTTTTTCCTAGCAAAATTCATGTTAAAAATGCTCTTAAGTCACAATTTGAAAAGAAGTTATTTTTCAAAATCTCCCAACATATTTTAAAATGTTAGTAATTCATTAATAGTGAATATTTGTTAAAACTGTAATATCATGACGGTTGTTATAACTTATTTTTTATATTTATTATTATAATACGAAAATATTTTTAGTTTCTTCAATTCCTGTAAGCTTTCCTTACCATTTTTCTTAAAATAAAAACCTAAGAACATTTCATATTTTGTCCTTTAAAGTCGGTTCATCATAATTGACACATAAATGTTGTATTTTGTAAAGTAAAAACATTTTTTTTTATTTATTTTTCATGTGTTTCTTTTTGTTATTTTTTTTCTTGAGTCTCTGATTTATTTGTTTGATGTTATATTATTATCATTATATCATAAAATTATGCATAAAGTACTGAAAATTTTCATTAAACCTTTATATGAAAAAATAAGTGTTTTTATCTTGGGATAGAGTTATCTTTCACATAGAACAAGAAGTAATGGAAGAATCACCAAATTATGCCGTGTAAAATTTTCTCTGCTCGTGAAATGAAGCGAATGTGTTTTTTTAACACCTGTTAATCCATTTTTAAAACCTACCTACCTATTCTTTTTTTAATTTTAAAAATAATCTAGAGAATTTTTCAAAATATTTACATTGTAATGTGCATTTCTACCAAAATATCCTGCTGATTTTTGCGTGACGTCTTTCTAAATTGGTCCTCAAAGTTAGCCAAAAACTGCTAGATCCTTCGCAAACACTAAAAGCTTAGATCTAGTGTTCAAGGTTTAAGACTCCTAAAATAATGGATCCACAGTCCCATCCCTGACCCAGCATGTATTTCTAACTAGTTCGGTTATCATCTATTACCAAACAATTCTAAAATTAAAAAAGATATTTGCAGGCCTTCATATTTTACAGGGAGGGAGGGGATAATTGCTCTTAAAACAATCTGCACTTACCCCTCCCCTTTATATCAACCAGTTAGACTTTATTTTGTAAGGGGTTAAAAATTATTGTCTGTTGCCGTTTCCCTTATATTTTAGCAAGTCAAACAAGGAAAGGTTTTCTCATGGAAGGCTAAATTTAAAGGTCACATATTAATAATAAAATGGTAATTTCTCTTAAGATGGTGTTAATAACCTTCTCAAGTAGTTAAAAACCTGCCCAGGACACATGAAAAGCTTTACTGTTTAGGGAACCTTATTGGTTCAGTTGTGAAAATTATCATTAAATCCGTTTACGAGATATAATTGACTCTCGACTCTAGGGGTGTGGTGACTCTTTGGGCACAAGTCATCTCCACGTCTTTTTTGAACATACTCTGCATTTTAAAGTGCAGAGTAACGCGCTCAATCGCCAAGGGTATCAACTCCCATCAGACAACCAACCCTCCCTTTGATTGCACGACCTTTGTCTGAGAAGTCCTAACATTTGCATGGTAATGAGTTGCGCCTGTTTTGGGCCAAGGCATTTCCCCTACTCTAACTATTTATTTCGGGCATCTAAAATAGCAGCAGTAGGAACCATTTTTAACGTCTTCAGTTATGACGCGGTGTCGGACCGAGATTCAAACCTATCACTTTCCCGACGACGAGCGGCTGCGCTACGTGTTGAGCCACGGTCGCGGGTTTACTAGATATAATAGGACAATTACGCACACCTAAACATCCTGTTACTTTATTATTAAGGATAGGTAGTAGCTCTAATTCTGGGAAAGTTTCTTTTTAACTTGACATTTGCCTTAGGTAAGCAACAGATACTGTGAAATTATGTGTTCAGACATTTATGAGATCTTATATGTCATCTATGCACATCCTGTTACTTTATTATTAAGGATAAGAAGTAGCTCTAATTTTGGGAAAGTTTCTTTTTTAACTTGACATTTGCCTTAGGTAAGTAACAGATACTGTGAAAAGATAAGCACAACTTTTCTCCAGGGAATAAGGGATGTAAAATATTTTTGTTTACAAAGAGAAACATGCCTGTGTGTCATTCATGTACGTACGTTATTGACGGCTTTGATCATCAATAATACGCATTTTTTTATGGAATCGATTTTCTTGTGAGGATAGAAATGACACCCCAATATATATAAAAAAAAAAAACCGGGTATAGTCCCTTTCGTAACATAGCATCTTATGGGGCGATTCTTCGTATTTTTCTCATTTTTCTAGCCCCTGTGGGGGCTCTAACCCTGCGGGGCAATCACCTAACCCAATATAACCTAATCTAAAATAACCTATAAAAAGCCATTTTATAAATACGACGAATCGCCCTTTATGGGGCGATGTTACGAAAAGGACTACTTTTTAAAAACGTTACTGGGACCTTTAAGAACTTGCAATGTAAAGGAGAGCCATATCGGTCCAGCAGTTAGAAAAATTTTTTTGTCCCCTACCTCCCTGCATATATACCAGGGAGGAAGGAAACATTGGGCTGTTTATTAAAATAGCCCCAAAAGTCTTATAATGACGTTTTTTTCGTTGACTTTTACTGAATTTGATTGGCTGATTCATTTAGTTGAATGTCCAAACGTTTCAACTACTAATTGTAACGCACAGAAGAGGTTATTTTATGTATCATCATTGGGGATGTATATAAATTTATCGGCCATTGTCTTATAGAACCCTGCTACATACACATCAATACATAAACAACTCTCACACACAAACAATCAATATCCAAATTGAAGCAAATAGACCCCCTGTTTATTCTGTTCACCCCATAAGGGTAAAATAAATAGTAGATATCATATATGTAGAATTCAAGAAAATTATACTTGATTATGTAATACTGTTAAGAAATCGTTTACCTTTGTCTTAGGACAACAATGTGCAATAATGAAGCGAAGAATCTCCATAATGTAGTCCTAAAAATTAAAGTATGTTCTTTTATCGTATCCTGTTTTGCGCAATTTTTAAACAAATTTATGTACAATTCTTTATTCTGGGCAGGGTTTAGGCTATTTTGTGGGTGGGGATATCTTCCCTAGGGAGAAGTAAAAGAGCTGTCGCTCTTTCAAAATTATACCTCGTCGTCAAAAGTATCAACATGCATTTTTAAATTCAAAACAAGCAATTTACTTTTAACTATCCGTTATGAAAGGTCAGAAATGCCCTAAGTAAAGAAAAGCTATGTTTCAAAAAAGAGGTTTTTTAATTGGAGTTTTTTAAAAGTGGGAAAATGCTAAATATCTTTGGTGTAAACATTTGTCCAGAAAAAGTTAACAAAATCTTTTTAAATCATTTCATTTTTTCACAATTTTTAAACCTCTATGAAAAAAAAATATATTTAATTTTTGTTTCTTAGCTTTAAATTTTAGCTTTAATTTAAAAAGTAATAAGATTTTTTTCTATAATAAAATGTATCTTAGAGATTGTTTGACTTTTGAAAGGCATTTGACTCAATATTATTGTCTAAATTTTATCTATCTGTACTATTCACTAAATATCTATAGATAGATAAAAGTATTTCTAGGAAAAATAGTTTAAAAACGCAATGTTTAGCAAAAAGAAAGCTGCTTTTTGCCTATATACAATGAATTAGGATATTTTTCACACAAAATCTTTTAAATAGTAAAAGTACAATTCTTAAAAAAGATAAAATATTTTTGATTTATGTTCAAAATCTTTTTTATTGTGTTTTTTTTTATATAAAATATGAATAAGAAATCTTGAAATAAAATTTTTGTTTAAAAAACTAGGCACTTTTGTGTATCGTATATAGGTATATATATAATTTCAGGGAGGAAGGGGACATTGGGCTGTTTATTACACAAGTACCCAAAGTTTTATGATAATGTATTCTTATTTGGTGGCTTAACAACATTTGGGGACTTTATCACTTTGAGTATTCAAACGTTTCAACCACTGTTTGTAATCTACAGAAGGGCTAATTTTGTGTATAATCATTAGGGATATACATCAATTTATCGGCCATTGTCTTATCCCCTTAGATCCCTGATATAATGTAGACCCAAGTATGTATTTTTCTCGCGTTAGTTGTTAGAAACAATCCTGACAGGATAGTTGGAAAAAATCCTCCAAAGTTTACATATTTAAAGTGATACTCTGTGCGGGTATAGTCCTTTTCACGACATCCCTCCATAAGGAGCGATTCTTCGTATTTTTAAAATGGCTTTTTATAGGTTATTTTAGGTTAGGTTAGGTTATATTGTGTTAGGTGATTGCCCCACAGGGTTAGGTAATTGGCCCCGCAGGGTTAGAGCCCCCCGCAGGGGCTAGAAATAGGAGAAAAGCTACTGTGAAAAATACGAAGAATCGCTCCTTATGGAGGGATGTCGTGAAAAGGACTATACCCCTCTGTGCTGTTGAAAAATAGTTTTTTTTAACAATATAATAGTTTTAGAAGAAAAAATAATGATTTGCTTATTAGCAAGAAAGTTAGTTTTGACTGTAGTTTTAATATTAAGGTAATGTAAAAACGTACTTCAGATTTTCATTTAATCATTAAAATTAGAAAAATTAATGTATTTTGTGGGATATACTAAGCAGACACCTTTTTAAAATCTAATCTAAAAAATAAGGGAGGGGGGGGGGGCAGTATTTTTGTGTGTTAGTTTTGTTTATCGTAGGCTAGGTTTGGTTAGGTAATAGACGGTGCAGGGTAACACATTTTGGTAGGAGGTAGGTTTGAGTTTGAGGGGGGGGGGGCTAATTTAAGCTCCTTAAAAGATCATACGAACATATATTGTTAGAGTGTTTGCGCTAAGTATTAAAATCTATGTTTTAAATGAATTTATAATGAAGAAATTAAAATGTAATGTAAAATCAAAATTTTTGCTAAAAAAGTAAACATAAGAAATAAATTGCAAGAGCATGACCGAAAAATTTTAAATGCAACATTAACCAAATGTATTTTGTTACGGCTAAATTTTATACAATTTAAAATTTAATACAAAAATCTTACTTATCTATTGCAGCCTGTCTGTTTGCCGGTCTGAAATTAGACCTTTTAAAATTAGATTGTCTTTCCTTAATTAAACATAATACTTATCTATAAATTATAGTTTCATGAAGAATATTATGTTGAGGCTGGTTTTATTTGAAAAAAGGGCATATAATTCCACTTTTTTGATAAATTTATATTTATATGTGGATCTGTGTAACACATTTAGCAAAACTTGTCCATTTTTCATCGGTTTTTCAATTTCCTGTTTAAACCATTGCAAAATAATTTTCAGTCGTTATATGGCAAAAGTAGTAGAATGTATGTGTGTTTGTTCTGGTGTAATTCTGTTTATCTCGTCTTTTCTCTTATATATTATAATTTTCTGAAAATAATCTCCAGTATAGCTTTTCAACCGAAAAATATTCGTTTTATTTAAACCAGTTCTGACCAATACTAAAAAATCATGTAAAGCTTCGTATTACGGACAATTTCTCACAAATATTAAAATAAAAATCATATGATTGTTAACAGTTTTGTTATCCCAGGCCTTTGACCCCAATAAGAGATAACAAAACTGGATTCAATCTCATAATTTTTCCTTTTAATATCTGAGGAAAGGTGTCTATAGTACAATGCGATAAAGAACCATTTTAGACGTCCTTTAGTTTTTGTATATCTGTAAACAGAGGACAGCTATCTTTTTCTTTAGTTCAAAAACTTAAAAAGGCATGAGTTTTCATAAAAATTAATCTTGTTTATTTTAGTATTGTTGTGCCTCTAAATTCAACAGATTTCTGTCCTGATATAAAACCAAGGTAAATAAATATTTTATAATTCTTCTTACAGAATCTATCCAATATTTCATTATGTCTTTCCGTCAGTATGTCAGCTTGGCTGTAACGCTAAGGGAGAAATTTGATTTGCTCAATAACTTACCTTATCTGTTTGTCAATCCATTATTTGTTCATCCTTGTTTATCATATATACATTATGTAAAATTATAATTTCGATTAGGAAGGGAGGGTAAATTGGAATCTCAAGTAAACATTGTACCTTTCTTATTCCATACAATTACTGTGTAGCATCATATAGAGTTCTGCTTTCATATAAAGTTTTTTGCTTCGCCACTGGTTGATATTGTTATCCTTGTTGGGGGTGTCCCTCAAAGTGACTAGCGAGCAGAGTAACCTCTCCCCCTTTAAAAAAATTTTAAAAAGGATTTTTCAATTGCTTTGTTTAATTTAAAAAAATTGAGGGAGGGGGGTAGTTCTCTGCGCGCTAGGTACTTTGATGGAAAGCACTCCCTCCTTGTTTTAGATACAAAGATTCTGACCCAGTAACTTTAGAAATTAGCCCAGAAGAAAAACTATATGGGAAATCTGGAACTATTCAAAGGCAAGTATACAGAATAATATTTGTTTTGTTTGTTGGGGAAGGGGGGGGGGGACACAAAACCCTTTCTGTTGTGTGTCTCCTTGAATGTCTATACTTTTACATTTAATCTTGAAGAAAAATTTATTCTTTAAACCTACCATCCAATTCGATTCAATTGTTCTTGCTGTTCAAATAAAAATAAAGATTAACATAATGGATTGTTTTTACTTGGAGCTTACACCAGATTATCATGTTCTCTAATAAAGTAAAATTTGTAGCTGGCTACAATAACGATCCCCCATCCACCCCCTTTACCCCATGTCCTCCCCTTCTACTGTATGAATGAAAATCATATATTTTTCCCCAGTCATCCATGTATATTTTACATTCATTATTATCATTAAAATGAAAATAATGTAACTTTAAGTGAAGTGTATAATGTATATATAGTGAAATAGTAAATATTTATATATCTCAGCCTTCAAGTTGTATTTTTTAAAATCAAAGCTTTTCTACATCTTGCGTAAAAGTTTGGTACAATTTAGAATGCTTAGCAGTTCTGTAATCTTTGCCAGATAAGTGTATGTCACTTTTATCTTAATGCCAAATAGTCGACATAAGCAATTAAAAATCAAAAAGCCATAAAAAGATAGTTCTTTCATGTAAAAATGTTTTAAATCCCATTTACCTACAAATGGATGGTTTTTTTTTAATTAAACGGCTGCGCTGATAAGATACTGAGTTATTCTTGTTAACTTAACGAAGATAGATTTTGTTAAAATTTGTCAGGGAGGAAGGGAACATAGGGCTGTTTATTACACTAGTCCCCAAAATTTTATAACAACGTTTTCTTATTTGTTGGCTTATCAACTTTGGAAACTTTTATCTTTCCTGGTTGTTTCATTAAGTTAAGTGACCAAACGATTCCACCAATAATTGTAATCTACAGAAGGGATAATGTTAAGTATAATCATTTGGGAATATACATCAATTTATCGGCCATTGTCTTATCCCTTTGGATCCCTGAAAATTTGTAGACAAGGACGAATTCCTTTATTTGTCAATGATTTCTTAAATAAATTCTTTTACTCATCAATGTCTCTTAGCTAGCAGGGAGCGCGTTCACTTCCACACTTGTGTATTATCAATAGCAAATTATCACAGGATGCCCTACCTTTTTACCCCCCCCCCAAAAAAAAAAAACCCTGACACAAATTCTTTTTTACAGCACTAGCAATATCAATATTATCAATAGCAAATTAACATAGCTTTTTATTTTTTTTTTTTCATTTTGAGGGCAGGGTTTAAATATCGTCCTTTTTCTCCCCAAAAATTTTCTTTACTAATAGGGTAAAATTTTAATACGGGGGGAGGGTTCATTGAAGCGCATAGAAAAATATTTTGGGGGGAGGGGGGGTCAGATGTAATTAACTCTTCTCCTGTACTAAAACACGCCTTTTTATATTGCCATACATTCTTTATGAGATTAAATAACACTTTGCGAATTTGATAGTAAGCGGAAGTGAATAAACACCCTTCTAACTTTTCATTTTTTAACACCCAAAGTTTAATGGATAAAGAATAGATCTATAACCCTCTAGATGGTCAATCATGTATAATAATCAATCCAATCAAGATTTTTGTGCATACTTAGTTATAATTTCAAAAATCAAAGATGAAATTAAAATGAGTACAGTTTCTAACCAATAATGTTGTTGGATTGTTACTGCTCTGTGTTTCTAATGGTTTAATTATTGGTTTGATCATCTATAAAAATCCTTTAATAAAGTAACCGGATCTGTGTCTGTGGTACCAAAGAATCTCGATAACCACTGAACCGATGTGATTCGTCTTTTACATGGTAGCTCTTGTAGGTCCTGAAAAGGATTATTTCTGGAGAGCCTACCATCACCGTCCCAAGAGAAATTGCCTCTAGAAAAAAATTAACTAATATTTTTTTTCTGATACAGAGATATTGATGTACAAACAATCAGACAGACTAACATCTTATTATTTTAGAGTTCCTATTCAAGTGACCAATAATCATCCGGATGACTTAGAACTAATATTTATCTTTCACGAAAGTTTTCCGATTCAGGTGAATTTTAAACATTTTAGAAGCGAAGCTAAAAAACTTTGGGTACTTTTATTATTGAAATGTGATTGGTTTGTTCTAAACTAATAGTGTTCAAACTTTTCAACCATTAATTTTAAACAAGGGATGGGGTGATTTTGTTTATAATGATTGGGGTTGATTATCTCCCAAAATCCCTGGGTAATTGTAGTTGCAAAGCACTCTATAACTGGCTATTTTTGTCCGCATGTCCTAATGCTCTTCTGCAAGGCATTTTACTATTTATGTAGATATTTCGCTATCACGTTGTTATTAATCTTAATGTATACAATGTTCTTCTTTTACCAGAGGGGTATATTCAAACTAAGGGAAGTGGTTCAACTAGGTGTCAACCCCCCCCCCCCCCCCCTAATACAACCAATGGAGGTGTCAAGGTACATCTGCCCCCCTTACACTATAAATACACGCCTCTTGTTATCCCTAATACACCATTAAAGCCTACACCACCCTCGATTTTGGTTTAAGAAGGGTGTTAAAGATCATAAGGGGTGTTTCAAACCAACCTTATTTCTTATTAAAACCTTTTACTTTATCACTTTTGGATGTATTAATCCTTGTTTTTAGACCCTAGATTGGGATATCCATGCTGAACTTGTAAGATCTCTGGAACCTACAAAAATGCTTCTTAGGTAAATTATTAATGTATTTTTTAATCTTTCTAGTAATATTTTAAAAGTTTGTTAATCTTAGCCTCTAGCCTCAACATAGCCTATGAGGACGGGATACACGACAAGACCTTATTTTGATGTATCTCTAAACCAAATCTTGCTTAATTGCTGTGCATTATGTAAATGGCCACACACCCTTTAGAAAACCAAACCTCTAATTACACAACCTTTGTCAGAAAGACCTAACTGTGAATGATAATTAGTTATGCCTGTTTGGGGCTAAGGAATTCCCCTACTCTAACTATTTACGTCACGCACCTAACAAAGTAGAAGTAGGAACCACTTCTAATGGCTTTAGTAATGATTCTAATAAAGCCATTTTAAAAAATAATTAAGTGAACATCCGCTTTATCTAAAACTGCACGTTTAACTGCATGTTTATTAATGATCATTAACGACACAACCCAATCTTTCCCGATTTTGTATAATTTTTACGGAACACGATTCCAGTGACGTCATATTTTTCTTCCCTCTTTCCCTTTTTCGGGAAAGAAAAATATGACGTCACTGGAATCGTGTTCCGTAAAAATTATACAAAATCGGGAAAGATTGGGTTGTGTCATCATTAACCTGACCAAATGTACTTATTTAGTATGAATAGTACCGAGTGTGTGTATGTGAACCTGTATCTCTCAGATTATATACCAGATCTATATCGTGGAAAGGCAGGCAGAATAACATTTTTTTAGTTAAAAAGTCTTTTCAGTACAGAAACGATGTCGATCAGCGAGGGAGAGGACATTTGGGTGTTTATTATACTAGCCCCCAAAGTTTTATGATGATGTTTTCTTTTTCGTTGGCTTAATAATTTTAGGGACTTTTATTAAATTTCTATTGGTTGGTTTATTAATTTACAGTAGGGCTAATTTTGTGTATCATCTTTGGGGATGTACACCAATTTAACAGCGATTGTCTTATCCCTTGGTAAAGATACTCCTTACCTACATTGGTATGTCCGTTCAAATGACCCTATGTCCAAAAAACAATTTCGTTATTTTTTGACGAATTTTAAGATTTAAAAAAATGAAAAAGAATGGTCTAATACCAATACATTCTTACAATCACTAAAAAAAACCTTTAATTGTACAAATCTTTTCGATATAATGAAAAAATTTTAAATTTATTCTTTACGCCCTTAGCTCCTAGGTGCTCTGTATATGAAGGGTTAGGGAGAGCATAAAAATAGCTTAAAACCATCCTAAGACTTAAACCTAAAAATTGATTATCCTAAATATATCCTGGGATAAATGTAAAGTTTACATAAAATGAAAACTCTAAAGATTTTGATTTTAAGATCTTAAAAAAGTAAATACAAAAAGAAAGTATTATTTTAAAATGTGTAATATTTCACTGTTTGTTTTAAATTGACGCATACTTTTGTGCTTAAGTCTCTAGGTCAAACACAAAAATGTTTATGAGTTTTTTTTTGTCTCTTGAAAAGTAAATGTTTTTGGGTACATAGACTCTAATAGACAAATATTAGATTACTGGAAAAATGGACAAACAATACGTGAATATTTTGACAGGGGAAAATTTGTCGTTAATTTATGTAGGTTGAATGTTGATATACAATGGACTTTATTTATAGGTCCGTTTGTTCATTATTAGGAAGAGAGAGGGTAAAGGGGATAGATTTATCGTTATTTTAGCCAGCTGCGAGTATCACTTTACTAGAGTACAGGAAAATCTGATGCAACGTCCAATAAATAATAAGTAATTTATAATACAAATTAGAACGATGTCTGTCTGTTTGTTTGTGTGTTTGTAGAGAGAGAGAGAGAGAGAGAGAGAGAGAGAGAGATAATGAAGGGTACAGAGAGAGAAAGAGAACGAAAAGAAAGAAAGAAAGAAAAGAGAGAAACTGAGAGGGAAAGAAAGAAAAGAAAGAGAGGGAGAGAAAGAAAGAAAGAAATGAGAGAGAGGGAGATAAAGGAAAAAGAGAAAAAGAGAGAGAGAGAAAGAAAGAAAAGAGAGAGAGGAAGAGAGAGAAAGAAAAGAGAGAGAGAGAGAGACATACAGACAGAAATAGTTAGAGAGTGAAAGAGAGAGAGAGAGAGGGAAAGAGAGAGAGAGAGAGAGAGAGAGAGACATACAGACAGAGATAGTTAGAGAGTGAAAGAGAGAGAGAGAGAGAAAGAGTTGAGAGAGAGAATGAGAGGGAGAGAGAATGAAAAAAATAAGAAAAGAGAGAGACAGAGAACAAAAAAAGGAAAATAACAGGCGCTATATAAATTGTCTAAAGCAATCAGTCAGCAGAAAATATAAAATTTTGTTGCTAAAAGTAAATAATAAACATTACTGCATTGCATATTGACATATTGTTTCACCAGAATATATCTCTATGTTATTTTTACTTTGTTGCTGGGTAATAATTTCACTTATATAAAGCTTCTCAGAAAAAAAATACAGATGTTTTTAAGATTTTAATTTACCTGCGACAGACAGAATAAAATCCTGTTTTTTATCTGTAACTATGACGTTTTTGTTGTATACCTGGTTGTATCAAAAGAGCGAAGGAGGTGGCTAGTTGTATTCCTTTGCCTTACCTAGGGGAGCCCTGATCCTGCGAGGCCTGCAAGTACCAAATATAAGCTTATCTAAGCTAAATAAACAACTTATGCCCCCCCCCCCCTCTCCCTCCCTCTTTATTATTAATACATTTCAACAGTAAGGGGAAGGTTTCCGTGCTAGGCAGGGCATTTTATGGAGAAAACGCTAACTTCAGAACATTAGATAATACTCGATCCTGATGATTTCTAAGAACTAAGTCTGCCTAGCAGAAGCTATGAGTCAAGGGCATACAATAAATTCATTAAAAAATAACATTACAACAATTCATCTTTCTTGTCTAGCAGCTGAAAATTAGGGAGACAGCCTCACAAGGGATAGGTAAATACAAGAATAATGGACTATCACTAGAGAGTGCAGTATAACAGGGAAGGAGTGAACAATGGACTGTCGATTATACTAGTCCCAAAAGTTTAAAATAACGTATTGATATTTGTTTGCTCAACTACTTTGGAAGCTTATATTGAATTTTTTTATTGGTTCATGAAGTTGAGTGTCCAAACGTTTCAACCACTAATTGTAATCTACAAAAGATATAATTTTATGTATCATCATAGAGAACGTACATAAATTACTCGGCCATTGACTTATCATAATATGTTCCTGGAAGTATAAGATAATATGTTGTATCATAGGCGTCCAAGGGGGGGGGTAATGGGCCATTTGGCACCCCCAAACGATTTTGGGGGTGCCGTAGGCACCCCCAAAATTTTTTGAACAATACCCCCCCCAAAAAAAAATTACCCCTACCTTGGGGGTGCCGTAGGCACCCCCAACGATTTTGGGGGGGGTATTTACCCCCCCCAAACCATTTTGGGGGGGGTAATTACCCCCCCCAAAATAAATGTTCTTTAAAAAAAATTTTTTGGGGGGGGGTATTTACCCCCCCAAATTGAATGTTCTTAAAAAAAAAATTTTACTGAAAATTTTTTTTTGGGGGGGGTCTATGATGTAATTGTAAAGCACTGAAGATTCCATAAAATAGATACCTAACTAAATTAAATATTTCATTAAATAATGAAAAAGAATTTCTATAGGCGATTTCTTTTGGGAGGATGTCAGGGTGTCTCAAAACTAGTTATAAAACTTACCAGGACCTATAAGACGCTTCACTTTAAAGTATCATATTGGTTCATTGGTTAGTGAGTTAATTATTGTATTTTTATGTTCTAAAGAATGAGTTACTACTATATATTTGAATAGTAGTGGCGCCCTTAGCATCTAAGAACTCGTGTTTTCTAAAAGGTAAAAAGGGAGGAGAAAAATAGCCTAAAACCACTCAAAGGATTGACCTATAATAGTGTGGAACCATCATGGGATCTATGTGAAGCTTTCCTAAAAAGGAGAACTCAGTATTAAAAGTAACGAAATCTGAAGCTATAGTCAAATAAACCTTACTTACTACTTTATGTTATAGGATAGTACTTATTAACTTAATAGATTAGGTAGGTGCTTTTTTTACATAATTAAATTACCCCCCCCAAAAATTTTACCCCCGGGGTAAATTAGTTTGGGGGGGGTAATTACCCCCCCCAACAGATTTGGGGGGAGTATTTACCCCCCCCAACAGACTTTAGGGGGGGTAATTACCCCCCCCAATCAAATTTTACCCCCGGGGTAAAAATTTTGGGGGGGGTAAAAAAAAATTTCGGCGCGCTTCGCGCGCCATTTTACCCCCCCCAAACACGAATTACCCCCCCCCCTCAAATTTTTTACCCCCCCCAAAAAAAAAAGCTTGGACGCCCCTGTGTTGTATAAACATTCAAAACTTTTAAAACTGCATTCATAGCATTCTGCAGATATGCAATGCAAATTTCTTTAGTTCGTTTGGTAAACTGCAATTTATAGAGTGGAATCTTCATTATTGGAACAACAACGCATAACTTTTGTCTGGAAGTCTTAAAATTGAATATTATTCTAAATTTTTTGTATATTCTAAACCACTATAGTTTAACTTACATTACTGCACTATTTTTTTTGAAAAGACTATATTGTCTCCAATTTACCTATCACTGTATGTCTGGGAGAAAATATAATTAACAATGATTCTTGAAAAAATATATATTAGGACACTAGAATACTTTACTTTAAAAGTGTGACTTTACTTGCGTAAATTATAATTAAAATTATAGAAAATAATTAACAAATTTTTTCACGACTGTCTTGAGGACTTAAGAAAAAAAGTAAACACTTGCTTTTAATTTATACTGTCTATAGTGTGATTTTTTTATAACTTTTATTTTTAAACAAAATTAAATATATCTTTAAACTTTAGTTAAAATGTATTATAACTAAAAGATTATTACATAACCTTATTTTTTCTCATTTGCGAAAACAGGAAAAACTGCTGAATATTACGATTTTTACAAAAAAATATTGCAGTCGATTTTTTTTAAAAATTATGGCAAAATAATAATGTAAGGTGAGGGGAAGGCTAGTGGAAGTGAAGAAAAACTAATTTTCTGCGTTTTCACTCTTAGTGTCCTGTTAGGTAATGTTTGGTTATATTTAGTACTTGGTAGCACCGCAGAAAAAAAGGGGGTGAATGGAGGGGTCCAGTGCTTGACAGGTAATTTATGTGAAAGCACCGAATTATCTGCACTTCGAATAAAAATTCTGCTAGGCTTTCTTTAAAGACAGACAAACACTTAAAGAGTAGTTTTGCTACAATAAAAGACATCTAACTAGTAAGTAAGTAGATTTGGGGAAAAAATGTTATTTAACCTGGCAGGCAACAGTAAGTGTACAGATCCTACCTGGAAGCACTTCAGATCCAGGTAGCACTAATTAGTTCTTTTTCAAATCTGGAAATCTTAATTGTTATTTAACGCATCATATTATAGACAGCATTTCGCGAATATTAAAATGAAAAACTGCTATAATTTTATGATTATTTTTTTAATATTCGTGGGAAATTTTGTGTAATACAATGCTATACAAGATTTTTCAATATGGCTAAAAACATGTTCTAATCCAGCGGATATTAATTTGTTTCGAAGCCATATTGAAATAATTATTTAACGCATCGTATTAAAAATAGCTTTACGGAGATATAAAAATGTACAATTATAAGATTAAAACTAGTTTATTAGTCTCGAGATGTCGAAGTCAATTAAAGATATTTATATTTTAGATCTATTGCATTGGAAATCATCTATTTCTTTCTACTTCACAGTAATTAATCGGGAAAAAGGGTAAGATATTAATTAGATTAAAGAAAAACAAGGATGACAATTTCCATAAAAGCGAAGCTCTTGAACTATAGGACAAACGAACATTAAAAATCATAGATTATCAGAACTTAATTAGGAAAAAATAAATGTATTTGTCGAAACAAAATTGTAAGTAAATTTGTTGGAAATTTGTTGGAAAGTGTCTAAATTAAATACTGTTTTAAGGGTATACCTACATTTTGGTACTTGATTATAGAGAGTTTTGCATATAACATTATTTTTTGTTGTCCTAGGAATAAGCATTCCATAAATAAGATAAATAGGATGATTATATCAAATAAAAAAGTTTTGGTCACAAAGTTAAAATTTAACATGTTTGAAATGGACGTATGGACATTATAAAGTTGCTATGCTTTCTAAATTTTACCTTACTACTACGATGCTAAGTTTGAAATTGATGGGACAATTATCCAATATGCCTAAATTAACGAAAAGAGCTAGTTTCAAAAATTTTCTTTTATTTAAGATATTATGATGATCAACCCCCTCTTTGCCTAACAGAGGTAACAAATATAACAAGATTTAAAAACAAATAAAGCATAGTATAAATCAGATTTTTATAAATTTTTTATCACTTAACTTTAAAGAAGAAAAACCTAATAATATTATCAAGTGAACCGACTTTGTTTTACTTTTTTTTATTGAGAGGGTTAATCCATGCGGGATTTCTTTCTTAACATAACCATAAGCATTTAAGACCAAATTTTTTTTTAAAAATCAAGTTCAAGGATAATTGCTAAATAATTTGCTTTCAAAAACAGGCATATTTAGAAAAAAAATTTACATGCCATAAATTTTCATATGAAAGAGATCATTAGCAAAATTAAATTATTTTTTGATAGATTTACACTAGTTATGTAACAAAAATACCTCTTATTTAGGTTTTTAAATTTGGTAATGGGGCGATTACCCCCCCAAAACGATTTTGGGGGTGCCGTAGGCACTATATATTAAATAAAATTTCAATTACCCCCCCAAAAAATTTTACCCCGGGGGTAAATTTTGGGGGGGGGTAAACTAAATTTACCCCTGCCAACAGATTTCAGGGGGGGGTAATTACCCCCCCGAGGCAAATTTTACCCCCGGGGTAAAAATTTTGGGGGGGGTAAAAAAAATTTGCGGCGCGCTTTGCGCGCCATTTTACCCCCCCCAAACACGAATTACCCCCCCCTAAAAATTTTTCACCCCCCCCAAAATAAAAAGCTTGGACGCACCTGGGTGGGACACCCCCAACCGCCCCAAAAACAAAAAAATCTCCCCCATTTTTTTTGTAGAAGATATCCTTGGTCATTTTTTGTAGGAGATTTCCTAGGTCCTTTTTTTTTTACGAATTTTACCTTAACTTTTATTTTGATCACCTCTTGGGGCATAGCAGTTTTATTATACAGTATTAATTTTATTTGCAGGTAACAGAATGTGATAATACATGTAAAAGTAAAAAATCAAGTAAAACAGGAAACAAAAAAGGTAGTTATTAATTAAAAGGGCTTAACTGTCATGACCGAAATATTTTAGAAAGCTGCAAAAGTGCCTCTATTTTTAAAAATTTGCACAACAAACTTAAATCTTTTTCTTTATTGAAATGAACATCATTTTGTCAATCAAATCTGTTTTTATCTTTGTATTTTTTATTATTCTTCATCAAAAAAATAAAAGTATTTTAAAATTAGGTTATGATGTATTAATATTTTTTTAAAAAGTAAAAAATCTTAATTTTAATTTTCAGAGGAGGATTGTAAAAAGTGCACAGAATTTTCAGTTGGGGTTGAAGATCCTGGCCTTGGGATACATACTATTCAAGTTCTTTATCCTGAAGAAGGTGTTCATGCTAGGGTGGATAGGTAAGGATAGATGGTTAATCTAACTAGGATTATAAGTATTCTTGTGAAGTTCTTATATCTAATTAAAAACTAATCCAAGCTGCTAGTCCCCTGGCAACTAGGGGTTCTGTTTTCAAAGTGGAAGGTAGGGTACAGAAAAAAGCTGAAACCCAACCCAACACTTAATTCTTGAATAAAATAGTCTAAACCATGACAGGACCTATGTGAAGCTTACCTAAAATTATGATATTGTAGTTATTAAGATCGTAAGCCTCAGACAAAAAAAACCGTTACTACTGGAATAGGATTGCCTCAAATTCAAACCCTTTAAATGCTTTGAAAATATTTTTGAAAAGAGGGATGCCATATTTGGATCAGGTTTAGACTTCCAGCTGATTTTTAAAATTATAAAAGATTGATTTTACTGGGGCTTAAAGGCGGCTGATGCGAGGCTGTCGACCCAATATGAAAGGTTTATATTTATGTTCTATGCATATTGTCATTCTGTTAATTAAGGTTTGTGCTTGGTACAAGAGATGCAGTGTATACAAGAATAGCAAAGAATTGTTGTGAAGATACCTCTGCTGTTCTAGTAGTGCAAGATCTAGCAGGTTACAGATAATTACATCTCTAGAGGGGGGGGGGGGAGGGGGTGAGAAATGTTGCTTCTGGTTCTATCCCTCTTAATGCATCTTGAAACTAACTTCACTCCTTATAATAAACGGTGTAAAGCGTCCGTTCGCCCAATGGGTATTGTGTTACCCAACAGACAACCAACCCTTTGATTGCATGACCTTTGTCTGGTAGTCGTAACTGTGCATGGTAATGAGATTCGGCTGTTTATGGGCCAAGGTATTTACCCTACTCTTACTATTGATGTCATGTACCTAACATAGTAGAAGTAGATACCATTTTAACGTCTCTAAAAAGGGTAATGGTAAACTAACATGGGATATGATAAATTTCACCATCCTAAAATTTTTTTAAATAAGGCTCAAAGAAGAATTATGTCATGTTAGGAAAAGATATTTTATACGCTAGACTGTCCTTTGTAATAATGGAAATCTTACATTGATTTAACTTTTTGATTTTTAGAGTTAAGTTAAATTTAATGGTTTAAATGGTTTTTCTTCAGAAAATAAGGAAGCCTGCAAGAAATACACCGCTCTAACTGCTGAAAAACTGCCACAAGTATTTTTTAATGCCAATAACTTTTTTTATTACAAGCTGCCTTGCAAGAGGCGCGCAGTTGCACAGGATTAAATATTACATTACATTATATATTAGCTGGAGGCTTCTGGGTTTTGGGTCTACTTGTGGCAGTCTTTCAGCAGTTAGTGCGATGTATTTCTTGCAGGGTTCCTTTAACCTTAATGTATCTTTTACAATTTTTAGGAAACAAGAGAAAATGTGTTTTTGGAGATATGACTGGAAATGCTTCTTTGTCAAAACTTAATTTAGATTTAATTATATTATTGATTTTCTTTATTTTTAGCTTAATTCTGTGATGTTTTAATTATTTTTTTGCCATACAAGTTATTAAAAAGCTCATACTTTTAACTGGCAATTATAGAATTTTCAATGTTTAATCAAATAAAATTATGATTTTACTGTTATTTTGCAAAATGATAAAATTTCAAAAAGCCAAAATGATTTTTATTAATTATATTTATCTTTATTGTTGATTTATAGAATATTTTTTAAAAATGTTATTGTTGAATAAATGTATTATGAAAAAACTAAAATTAATTCATGTTATACAAAGAAGAGATGAAATATTAAAATTTATTTCAGTAATTTTCTATTTTTACTCATTTAATTTTCAATATGATCAACTACTAGTTGTTTATCAAAAATATCATTAATTTTGGTAATCTTTGTAGTTTTCTTTTGACAGCTATGATTATTGTTAACCCTCTTGGTGCATCCAGGGCTATTAATCATGAATGATTCAGCAGCTAATTCTGGGGAGGTGGTCAAGCAACCATCAGCTGTTACAAGATCATTAGTATGTTCACCATTCATATCTCCACATAGCCCTGTCATTCTGTTTCTCCAGATTAAAGGATGGGTGGTGATCTAAAATGGAAAAGCTTTGAATGAATATATCTTCTTAAAAGTAAAGAATGTAATGAAAACTTTGAATTATCAATACCTGCAATTTAGATCCATCAAACTTAATCTCAATTCTGTCTTGTTTAAACTTCAGCAAATACACCCCATTGTCCTCTTTGATAACTTTGAAATGCCTGTCTTCATATTCTCCATTACGATGATGAATATATGCTCCAAATCTGTAAAACTTGGAATTTTTTTGAGTTGAGTTTACATGAGGAAACAAGACTTCAAATGTTTGTCCTCCAATAAAAATGCTCAGGTATTGATGATCTTCATCCTTCTTTGTAGTGATGATAAAGTCAGATGTTGATGATTTTTCAGCCAGAACAACATATTCACAATCTTCCATATAAAAGTCATATTCTAGCTGGTCAAATGTAATAATTCTTTCAGTTCCAACTGTGCAAACTTTTGAAAGTATGTCTAAAGGTCCTGAATAGTCATCAAAAGACAATGGCAATGAATAATTTCTTATGTTTTCATCACCCATGCTTGTTGTTAGAACTATTTTGTCATCATCTTTATCTAGTGATGCTCTCATTTTATAAGTTTCAGTAGCTTTTCTAACAAGGTTATCAGCAGGAAAATGAGCTTGCTCTGTTTGATGTGAAAATTCAGCAGTAATGTTGTTTATTAGGTTCATACCCCCTAAATTATCAATTAACAATTAAAATATGATTGTCTAATACTATGAATTTAGAAATATATGAGAATTTAAAAAAAAACTTACCCAGGTTTGTAGAAAACTTAAGTTGGGGTTTTAGTAATGAATCCAAGTTTACAGCAAGTTTCAGCTTTCTCATTGGAAGTACAGGAGAACTTGGGACAGTAGACAGTTTCTTGGCATTCAATTCAAGGAACTTCATTAGAGTACTTTTGTCAATGTCCATATCAATATTTGCTTCTACTTTAAGTGTTCCTCCATATATCTCAGAAAACTGTAACATAATCAAATCAGTAAATAAAAAAATTAAAAAATCAATTAAAACTATTTTCATGATAAAAATCAAATAAAATATATCTTGCCTCAAAATCTTTATCTGAAGTTTCAATAGAATTTACAGCTCCTTTCAAATTCTTTGAATCTACAAATGGCTTAACTGCTGTAAATGGATTTACTTTGACATTCAAAGAAGTTTCATCTTTAGGACTTATTATTGCTGAATAAATGGATTCATCTTGTGAAAGATCAATGCTTAATGAAGCAGATAAAGATGTTTCAACATCTATCCCAGCACTATATTGTTTATTTGTTAGTGTTGATAATACACCAGCCTTAATTGTTTTGGCCATTGTAATCATTCCATCTATTTCAAAAGATTCTTTGGGATCTATTGTCTGTGTGATCAGTACTGGATTTCTTTCACAAACCTCAACAGGAAAACCAGAATCAGTTGGTACAAGAGTATTGAAGCCATACAAATCAAAATATTTTGAAAAATTCCTCTTTTTATAAAAATGAGTTTTAATATGTTTGAACAATGTTTCAATTTCTTCTTTCAGCACTCCAGTTTTTAATGAAGAGAAAAACTGGAGACCAAAAGATTTGATGGAGAGATGAATTTCTGGACTGAAGATGGTCTGGTTATGATAAGTAAGTTTTTCAATGATACTGTTTATGTCTTTGCTTTTGTCATAAGTATATCTTGCTCTTTTTGCAGAGTTTATTTTCAATAATGATTTCATTAAAGATTCTACACCTTGCAAATAGATAGATGTTTCAAGAGTTTGAATGTGAGAAACAGATCCTTTCATTTCTGCTCTTGCAAAGAGAGACCTAGGCAAGATTGAATCTTCTGATGCAACAAACTGAAGCTTATGACTGAGAGCAGATCTAAGAATTTCTACAAATTCATTAACTTGAATGTTTTGTGAAAAATGTAATCCTAGATGGCATGGTTTAGCTAATGGCAGAACAAGATTAGCTTTCCTTTTGATCATTGTGTACTCTGCAACTTCATCTGGTAATTTGCTAAGTGTGGACAGAGTAGAATATATGTATGAATGAACCTGGTTTGATTGTTCATGCCAGGTGCTCAATGCTAGTTTCTGCATATCAAATGTGCTTGGAGAAGTATATGTTAGACCAGTAATGGCTGCCATTCTGATTTGGTGATGTTCATAGGGATTCTCAATTAATTTCCAGAATATTTCTCTATACAAAGTTGGATTAGAAAATGTTGGCCTAATAAGCTTGTAAACTGCAATAGATCTTGCATGAGGATCTAAGGTATACTTTCCTTCTATTATGTTTATCAATAGCTTAGTTGAGTCTGTAGTTCCCAGATTTCCAAGGGCATTAACCCAGATCATGATCCCATTGATATCCTCTTCATTGCCATTTTCAATAAGATTTAATTCAATAAATGGAATGAGACTCTTGGTAATAAAACTAGAATTACTTGTACAAACTTGTCCATAAATTTTAAATGAATAAGTATTTTCATATGCTCTTTTATTTACACAAACTTGATTCATCCTCTCTGTCAGTCCCATAGCAATAGAAGCTTTTAAAAGTGGATGAGATTGGGCTTGCTTTGATTTAAGTAGTTCAATATATTCCTGAAATAAATCATCTGATGGGGTTTTCATCATTCTCAGTGCATTTGAAACTAGCATTGACCAATAAAATGTGTCATCTCCAGAAACACCAGAAAGTATTTTAGAATTAATAAACCTTAAGCTTGAGTCAGTTCCAGCCAATGAAATAACATCATAAAGGTGGTTCAAAATTGTAATCTTTGATTCATGTTCTATATCAGAATCTTGAACTAAAGATCTTTCCAAGTTCAAAAGTTCATCTAGAGTCAGGAGTTTAATAGCTTCATTGACTGTTTGAATACTGCCTACAGATGTTGAAGAAACACTATTCATAACAGATTCCACAATTATTTGTTTGATGTTATTGTTTAGTTGCTGGGTGTTAATGTTTCTGTTGTAAAAGTTTATTGGGCTAGTTTGGTATTTTAAAGAATCAATTTTCTTTACTGACATTGAGAGCTGGATCATGGTGTTGACATTTTCAACTGAATCTAATTTCAGAAAACAGTCAGAAGTGGATAAAATATGATCCTTGTTGGACAATTGTTCACTTGTTGATATTATAATCTTATGGTAAGTTGTTGAACTTAGAACAGTATAATTTGAAAGAGATCCACAAAGATAGGAAGTTGATTGAGATGAATGTGTTGGGGATGAAGATGCACTTGTTCGATCAGTTAGAGACAATCTTCCATATTCATTGTGGAAAACAGGAAAACTAGAACATTTATCAAAATTCTTGGTTTTTACAATCTTGAATACAGATCTATCATTACAATTATTTGAATGTTGACTTTGCATATATTTGGGAACAATGTTTATGTTGTACAATGTTTCACACTTCCCTGTGATTGACTCTTCTTCAGACAAAAACACAACTGGAAAGTCTCCATCTTCATTAGTGTTGATTTCATTCTCAACATGATTATCCTTATCATTATTTTTATGTTTAAATTCGTTTTGTAGCTGAGAAACAATTCCTTTCTTTAAGTTTGTAATATATACGGGTTCATCAATATCAACCTCTAGAAACTCAACACTACCATGTTTATGATAAACTTTGATTGGATCAGTCAAAGATGAATCAATGTCTTTTTCCAATTCACCTCCTTTAGCAGTGTGATTCTTAAGGAAATTGACAACTCCATTGTGGGAGAAAATTTGAGGGTTTTCAAGTTGTAGAAGGTAAGAGCTATCTTCCTGAGGTTGGATTCTAATTAGTGCTTTCAGAGTGAGGCCAGAATATTGAGTAACATTGATTTCAGGAATACTTGTCAAAATCTGGTAAATACATGACAATTACCTTTCTATGTATCAGCTTCTTATCTACACAAATTGTTTAATCTACTGTATGATTAGAATCTAAGGGTTTAAAATTTTTAAACAAATGATTACTTTCAGATTGAGGTGTCAATTTTGTAATTCAGAAAGTAGGGTTTCTCATTTTAACTTTTAGTTGGTAAAATGCTTCTAAGTGTAATTTTTTTCATGCATAATTTTTCAAGAGAATTTTACCTACCTAAGGATTTATCATAAAATGAATGGATTTACATAGAAAGTTACTTATTAGGTCAGACATTTTTTGAGATCCCAGGGCAAATATCCATTTCCTTAATTTTTTATATAATAGAGCATACAAAAAAGTTATTGTCATTCCTGTGAGTGATACTCATAACTATATTCCAGGTCTTGTGACCAACCAAGAGGATGTATGAAGCAGTCTCCAAAATTGTACCTGTATAATAACAACAAGGATGACAACATCAATAAGTAGCAAAGCAAAAACATAATTATGAATAAACAAACAGACTAAGTAAGTTTTATAGCATTTGTTGTCCGAAACAGAAAGAAAATATATGCAATAAATCACTAGAACTTTAAAGAAATTTTTTTTTGACTTTTGAAAGATATGTACTGGATTCTAATCAAGAGAGGGAGTATCACCAAAAAATTCAGCTGTCTTTCTTAAATAGCAACCGAAAAATTCACATTTCCCCTATAGTGTTATGGATGGACTAACGGGCAGAAAAAGTTAATTATAGAGTAGCAGACAACTTACACTTCTGTGTAATGGTTATTTAGTCCAAAAATTTATTGTCTAAAATTCTCTTAATATGGAGAGTTAACTTTGACTTAGATATATTTGGTGAAGGGGGGTTAACAAAATCCTCCTTTACCTTCTGAATCCTTTAAATATGAAGAAAAATCACAGTCAAAAATTTTCTTGTATTTTTTATGGTATCTATTTAGGCAAATGGAAATAAGCAAATTTAGAGATCTTCCTTGGCAAATAAATATAAACACAAAGTACATAAGTACTTACCAGGTACTAAAAAGTACCAAAGTACACAAGGGTCTCATCTTTGAGATGCCCAAAATCAGACTAATTGTTACCCCACTAATTTTTGAAGTGTCAGCAAAAATAAAAAAAAGTGAAGCTTTTCTATAAATAGGTTCTTCCGTCCATAACGGATAGCTTTTTGACAAACATTTTTTACTAATTTTTATTGTAATTATCTCGTTTTATTTGGTTCTTAGTTAATTACTAGCAGATCTGATAAGAGGGTGGAAGTACTCTTCCCCAAAATAGTTATTAATCTTTCCTGATCCCATCAGAAGCTTTACTAAATAAGAGAATCATATCGGTCAAGCGGTTAGTAAGATCAATCAAAAATTAATTTCTTCTATTAAAATCTTCTATTTCCTTTTCCCTGTCTCACTTATTATTACACAACAAAGAAACAATTTTTAAAAATGATTTAATTAACATCATTGATGTTTTAGCAAAGCAACTCAACAATACTCACACCCGCGACCGCTGCTAAAATCGTAGCTCGTCGTTGTAGAGGTGATGGGATCAAGTCCCAGCTCCGCGTCAAAACTTTAGACTTTAAAAATTGTTCCTACTGTTGCTATGTTAGATTCCCGACATTAATGGTTAGCTTTGGCCCCAAAAAAGGTGCAACTCATTACCATAAACTGTTAGGATTTCAAGACAAAGGTCGTCTAATCAACGGGTTGTTGTCTGTTATGTGTTACCTTACTTAATACCCTGAGCGATTGAGTGCGTTACACTGCAATTAACATGTAATTCATATATGGTGGCATCGAAGGACCCAAAAGTAAATAATAATCAATAGGGTGTTTACACAAGTCCCCAAAGTTTTATAATAACGTTTTCTTATTGGTTGGCTTTACAACTTTTCCTTTTTTTCTATGACTATAAAAAGTTTTATCCCAGTTCAAGTTTAGTGCTGATAAAACATCTTTTAAACATTAATAATTTAATAAAACTAAGCATGAATGATTTTATTGCAGAAAACAAACAATTTATAATTAAAAAATGAATTAACAATTTCTTTATCATACCACGCCATAGAGAGAATTGACAGTGGAATATACATTAGTCTTCCCCCCAAATTACGAGAAACAAAATTATTACTAATAATAATTATAAGTTACCATGACAAATTTATAAATTTTGGGGGATAAAATAAATTTTATTTCAGTATGGCTTCAAACCCGACTAATAACCGCTGGATTAGAACCGATTCTAAGCCTCACTGTAAAATCATGTATATAAGAATCGTATTACAGACAATTTTTCACGAATATTGAAATAAAAATCATAAAATTGCTTACATTTTTAAATCTTTAATCTTATTATTTTTATCTAATATCCGCGGGAAGCTGTCTATAATACGATGCGATAAATAACTAATATTCCATTGTTAAATCTCTTTCTATTTAGATAGTGTTCATATTGTTCTAGTTGATCCAGGTAATGATGTACTCCTTGATCTTCTCTCTGGCGTCCAGCAGTCCCTGTGGGTCCCCAGCCTCGTTGTTGTACATGTCAGCACAGTGAGAGGTACCCTCTATGTAGATAGATGGAGCAGCTTCATTCAAATCCTAAACAAACAATGGATATAGAAAACGTGGATATTATGAAAGATTCTCGCATACCATGATAAAATGTTTCTTTCAGCTGGCTAATATAACTATCCGTACTCCTCCCATTATGACTTTACTTTATCCCCTCCCCTAACCATAGAGGGACTTATTGACCAATTTATGTAGACTAAATTAGTAACCTAAATTGACGACAAATTTCTCCTGTCACAATGTCCAAGTAGTCTATATCCATTAAACAAATATATTTATAGGCCATATCCTATTTAATTTCTTAGGCTAGCATAAAAGTTAGATTTTCCTAACCTTAAATATATTTCGAGGATTTAGCCCTTTATCCTTCCTGCTTTAAAAGTAACAGGATTTCTGTCTGTGTATAATTAATAATTATATGTAAGTTCAGCTTGCAAGATGTATGAAAAGGATTTAGTTTTCAGAAAATTTCAGAATAGGGCAGTTTTTTGACTGGGGGATATGTCGACCCCCAGAGATATATGGTCATTAGAAAAAAGTCAAACAAATATAGTTTTGCATTTATAGATACATAGTAGTAGGGAGAATTTAAGTTGTAGAGTATCAGGACTACTAAAAAAATCTTTCAATACCTCAAGAACACCCATAGCGTGCCAGGGATCAACAGAACCATGCACAAAGACGACATTCTCAACCCAGGGAATAAATCCGCCATATTCTGTGTTGGTGTTGGTCATCTCATTGGCAAACTTCTCGTCCTCCCAGGTATACTCGGGGAAGGCCATCTTGCACCAGTCCTTGAAGAAGTCTAGGTCCAACAAGGTACCAAAAACCTGCAGAAAAATATGAATTAGACATGGAATTAAATTTAATGCTTAATAAACATGATACTTTCAAATACATTTTTTTTGCCAAGTTCTATCCAAAATATACTCAAATTTTCAAATGTCCTTTTTTGACTCAATGGCCGGTCAATCCAAATTAAGTGCAAATTTTTCTCATTTGCAATTATATTTAAGTGTGCAGTTCTGACAAATTACCCATTTTATCTGAGTTTTTCTTCAAGTGCCACTCAAATTCAGTGCATTCATATTTGCATCTATAGCTAGGCCTCTTGTTGTTATTTCTGACAATATCAAAATTTTAGTTAAGTTATGTCTTATATACCACTATACCAAAGCCTTTTTTCGTTGGTTCTATGTTTGTTACCATCATGATTTAATGTGCTTTTGTCAAATTTCCTCCAATATCAAAGTATCTAGTAAGTTAGTTGTCTAGTTAAATCTGCCAAACATCCTACTATACCTGAGCCTCAGGTTGGTTGGTTGTCTGGTACCATCCAAACTCTGTACATGTCTGCCAAATATCCTACTCTACCTGGGTCCCAGGTTGGTTGGTTGTCTGGAACCATCCAAACTCTGTACAGGTCTGCCAAATATCCTTCTATACCTGAGCCTCAGGTTGGTTGGTTGTCTGGTACCATCCAAACTCTGTACAGGTCTGCCAAATATCCTACTATACCTGAGCCTCAGGTTGGTTGGTTGTCTGGTACCATCCAAACTCTGTAAATGACTGCCAAATATCCTACTATGAATTAGCCTCGGGTTGGTTGGTTGTCTGGTACCATCCAAACTCTGTACATGTCTGCCAAATATCCTACTATACCTGAGCCTCAGGTTGGTTGGTTGTCTGGTACCATCCAAACTCCGTAAATGACTGCCAAATATCCTACTATAAATGAGCCTTGGGTTGGTTGGTTGTCTGGTACCATTCAAACTCAGTACAGGTCTGCCAAATATCCTACTATACCTGAGCCTCAGGTTGGTTGGTTGTCTGGTACCATCCAAACTCTGTACATGTCTGCCAAATATCCTACTCTACCTGGGTCCCAGGTTGGTTGGTTGTCTGGAACCATCCAAACTCTGTACAGGTCTGCCAAATATCCTACTATACCTGAGCCTCAGGTTGGTTGGTTGTCTGGTACCATCCAAACTCTGTAAATGACTGCCAAATATCCTACTATAAATGAGCCTTGGGTTGGTTGGTTGTCTGGAACCATCCAAACTCTGTACAGGTCTGCCAAATATCCTACTATACCTGAGCCTCAGGTTGGTTGGTTGTCTGGTACCATCCAAACTCTGTACATGTCTGCCAAATATCCTACTCTATCTGGGTCCCAGGTTGGTTGGTTGTCTGGTACCATTCAAACTCAGTACAGGTCTGCCAAATATCCTACTATACCTGAGCCTCAGGTTGGTTGGTTGTCTGGTACCATCCAAACTCTGTGCATGTCTGCCAAATATCCTACTCTACCTGGGTTCCAGGTTGGTTGGTTGTCTGGAACCATCCAAACTCTGTACAGGTCTGCCAAATATCCTACTATACCTGAGCCTCAGGTTGGTTGGTTGTCTGGTACCATCCAAACTCTGTAAATGACTGCCAAATATCCTACTATAAATGAGCCATGGGTTGGTTGGTTGTCTGGAACCATCCAAACTTTGTACAGGTCTGCCAAATATCCTACTATACCTGAGCCTCAGGTTGGTTGGTTGTCTGGTACCATCCAAACTTTGTACATGTCTGCCAAATATCCTACTCTACCTGGGTCCCAGGTTGGTTGGTTGTCTGGTACCATTCAAACTCAGTACAGGTCTGCTAAATATCCTACTATACCTGAGCCTCAGGTTGGTTGGTTGTCTGGTACCATCCAAATTCTGTACATGTCTGCCAAATCCATTGTCTCCATCCTACTCCAACTCCATCAAAGCTATAAAATTTAAAAACCTATTTTTGGCAAGATTACCTACTATTCTACTTGATAAATTACTGAATAGCACAATAAACAAACACAACTGAAGGCTTTTTATTAGTTCTATTAGCCTCAGCCTTAATCAGAGTAATAACTTATAATATCCAAACAAAATTCACAAGCAAATATATTTATTTACAATTGTTAGTTTAAAAATTTTGTCTCTGAATGTTCAACTTTTAGTGAATATTGTAAACAAAACTAAATAGGAAATATCCAGAATGAAAAGTTGGTGAGTATTTTAGAAACCGTAACAATAATCAAATAAAAAAGATAATATACCTGGTATCTGTAAGTTGAGTCAGGAAACTGCTGAATTCATGTTCCAAACATGTCTTAAATAAATTTTGGTAATAATATTCAAAAATATTTTTTTTATAAAGGTTTACAATTTTCAAAATTGTCAATTTACTCTTTATTGTCTCAATTAAATCTTTATAAGAATTAAAGAATCCTAAAATAATTATCTTGTCTCTTATTGAAAGACATCTATAATACTAAATAGTACGGTGTCTGTCCGTCCGTCTGTCGAAAGCTGAAGATTTGGTAACCGATTGACTGAAATTGTTGTGCTTCTTGGGTATATACATACTGGTCCTGCGGTGGTTTTATGTTATTTTCTTTGGTGGTGGGACAGCCAAAACTCACCGATGAAAAAAGGCTAACCCAAAAAAAGTATATTTTTCTTCAATCAAGTAAAATAAACTATTGCAACTCTTAAAAATTTACAGTTTCTGTGATGTTGAAGTTGTCACACAAATAGTTCCTAAACAAAAACTAGGGGCGCAACCAGTAGAACTATAAATAATACCTCTCCATTCATCTCAAGGATAGCAGCATTAAGATTAGCAAAAGCTTCAATAGGCTCGACATCAGCATTCATGATACCACAAACATCATCAATAGAGATGGGAAACCTGCCATTATACTGCACAATGCCAGCCAAGTTGTCAATCAGGAATTCCATGAAAGATTTGACATCCTGAACGTGAACATAATGTAATTATGTTGTACCGGAACAAAGTGTCTTAAAAATCAGCCATGTGACGTCATTAAATCAGTGACTATCCATTTTTTTAGAGGTTTTCTTTTCCACTTATTTAATCTCCCTCATTTTTATGACGTCACAGGGCTGACTTTTGAGACACTTTGTCCCACTACAATTATATTAAATTGGAAGCAGCTTATAGTGCCTACAAAAAAGTTATACAATACAAATGACCAATGAGAGGCCAGTATACAGATTAATTGAACAATGGTAAAATGTATAATGGCATTTGATTGGTCTTTTGTATTGTAAGACGTTATTATTTTTAGGCACTATAAGTTGCTTCATCATATTGATTTTAAAACAAAAAAATATAAAATGTTAAGGCTTAATTATGATAATTCCTAATTTTTTTTAATCATTTCATATAACCACAAAAAAATTAAATGAAAAGAATTGTCAAAAATGCTTACCATAGTATTATAGCCATCCAGAGGATTGCAGAGAGCAAACTTTTCAGAAATCATGTCCCAGTTACTTTCATCTTGTAGCATAACTTCCAGCTCCTAATTTACAAATTAATTTATAATCATTTTAGGCTATTTCCACTAAAGTGCCTTGTATAACAGAACCCATGGATCTAAAGGGACAAGAAAATGGCCGATAAATTTATGTAAACCCTCATTGATGATACACAAAATTACCCCTACTATAGATTACAATTAGTGATTGAAACGTTTGCATCCTCAACTTAATGAAAGGTTGGTATAAAGTATTCGGTACTAGTGTAATAAACTGCCTATTGTCCCCTTATTCTCTGCACAGAGCCCCTCTTTTTTCAAATCAATTTAACATAAGGAGGGAGGGGTAGTTTTTTAATTAGAAAAATAATCAATCTATATATAAATTGTTTACCTGGATAGCGGCAGTGAAAACATCAATGCAGTCACTGGTAGCATCTCTCACAACACCCAGATACTCGTAGAAGTCCATCTTAGCATGCAGAGGTCCTAATAAGATATTTATATAAATTTAGTTCAATATCTCGTTCACAGATAACAATTTAATCTTTATATGTAGCATTATTTCAGATTATTTATTATGCAATGACCTTGATAAAATATAATAAACACTTTATAGCAAATATATCAACATCTAGGTGGCAGCCATGAAAAAATACTTCAATATTGCATTTAACTAACAAACGATTCTACAGAGGTGGGGGACCTCCCAATACATCATAGGGCGAAGCCGATGGTACCTATTTATAAGATATCATTTTCATCATTTAAAGAAAACAAATTAAATACAAAATATCTTTAAGAAATAAATAAAAAATTTTATCAAGTATCGCTTCCAAACCGATTAATATCCGGTGGATTAGAACCGGTTCTCAGACGTACTTAAAAATTACGAATGGCATGTATTACAAACAACTTTTCAATAATAAAATAAAAATCTTAAAATTAAAGCCAGTTTCTATTCGGCTCGGCGGGGCTAAGAAAACTGGTTTTAATCTTATATTTATACAATTTTATATCCGCGGAAAGCTGTTTATAATACGATGCCATAAATGAATATTCATTACCTGAGCTAGAAACAGCTGCGGCCAAGAGATGAGGATATTTCATTCTCAACCAAGCAGACAGAGATCCTTTACAAGATAAAAGTTAGATTAATGGATGTAATATACAAGCAGACAGAGATCCTTAACAACATACAAGTTAGATTAATGGATGTAATATACAAGGATATATTTACAGCCAAGAGATGAGGATATTTCATTCTCAACCATGCAGATAAAGATCTTTTTTAAGATAGATGTTAGATTAATAGATGTTATATACATGGATATATTTACAGCCAAGAGATGAGGATATTTCATTCTCAACCAAGCAGACACAGATCCTTTTCAAGATAAAAAGTTTAAAAGATTAATAGATATAGTATACGTGGATGTATTGACAGGGGAAAATTTGTCGTCAATTTAGGTTGCTAATATGGACCTGTTTTTGGTCAGTTCATTCATACAGTAGGAGTGATAAGGCTTGTTACTTAGCCTTAATGTAATGGTTCGGATAATGCAATAGGTATTTAATGAAAAACTTCACTTAAAACTAAAACATAAAAGAAAATATTTTTTTACCTGGATAAGATCCACCAAAAGAAACCCAAGGTCTGGTGATATTGTGCTCCTTAATTTTAAATTTAATAAACTAATCTATAAATTGTGGGTGCTTTTCCCCTCCCTTCCCTCCTTAATTTTTTACTATTTTTAACGCCTGCAGTTCCCTAACCCCGTGTGGAAGATAGTACCCTCCTTCAAAATAGTTGTAAACTTTACAAGGACCCATGAGAAGCTACACTGTAAAGGTAGGGCTATCTAACTGGTTTTTACCGTAGAGAGCAAATTACCCAAATTATTCTATTATTCTAAGGTCTAAGGACACCCTAAATCACCTTTAGGACATTTTAAACCCTTATGGGCCCCCTTCTTAGAGCTCTGTGTAATGGAGAACCATATCGCTTCAGCGGTTAGCAAAATACTTCGGTACAGACAGACACAGAGATATACAGACAGACATCTTGTTACTTTTATACAATGAAAGTGAGAACCTGAGACATTGCAGTGATGAAGGTGGCTAAATCTTCTAATCCTTGCCTGGAGCTCAGAAACTTCATATTGATGTCGGACATGTCTTCTACAGGTGCACTCTTACCATAATATCTAGATAGAAAGGAAGATAGCAAGTTGGATAGATAGATAGAGAGATATACTAATATTAGAAACTTCATATTGATATCGGACATATATTCCACTGGCGCACTCTTACCATAATATCTACATAGATAGAAATAAAGATAGCTAAATAGATAGCAAGGAGATAGATGGCTAAGAGAGATATATTAGTTATATCGATGTCTGCTATCCTTGTAAAAAGTAACAGGATGTTTGTGTGAGATATATACAAATCATAGAAGCTGCATATTGATGTCTGAATTATCTTCCACGGTTGCACTAATAACATAATATTCACATAGATAGATATTTAGATAGCTAAAAAGATAGATAAAAAGATATATAAAACACTGAATTTATTGATGTCTGACATATCTTCCACAGGTGCACTCTTACCATAATATCTAAAAAGATAGGAAGATAGCTAGAAAGATAGCAAGGAGATATTTAGCTAAGAGAGATATTTTGCCATATGTTATCCAAATGAGAGGGAGATAGAAAAATATATTCAGATAGGCATAAACTTTTTAGACATCAAGAATCAGGATATATAAATAGTAAGAGATATTCAAATTACTAGCAGAAAAGCAAATAGAGGCCTCTAGGCGATTTCTCTTTGAAGTGTAAGTTACCCTCCCACAACTTAGTTATAAAACTTTCCTGAACCACTTATTAGAAACCATAATGGATTAATGAGATCTTAAGCTTAAGACAGAAACACACCCTGATATTTTACATAGCGATGTCAAATACTTTACTAATGTCAAGCTGTTATTAAGTCTAAATAATGAACTACATCCACACAATGGATTCATATATAATATAACACGTGGATATTGGGACAGGGGAATTTTTGTGGTTAATTTAGGTTGCTAATAATATCAATACGTTCCTTTATGGTCATGGGAGGGGATGATGTAAAGTTATAAGGGGGGTATGGGGTGTAACGTTATATTATCCATTTTAACTGGGTATGCGAGAATCTCGCACAATAACCACGTATTCTATATCCATTACCGACACATTTAAAGTGATCGCGAAGCTAATTTTTCAAATTGCATTTTTATTTAATTTTTCTTATGTTTTAAGTAATTTTCATTGAATAATGCCTTAAAAATTCCATAAAGGTAGAAATAAATTAATTAAGAATGCCGAGATCCACTTCTCACAAAAATACCACAACAATCTGTGCACTTATAAGACTAAGGAAAAATCACCCTTTTCTTTGCTTACACATAAAAACAACGAAATTTATACTACAAAAATTTTGTTGTACTACACCTCTTTTGATATAAATGTTCAAACTTGGTTTACAATTAAATATAAAACCTGCGTTAATTTCGTAAAATCAGTTACCAAATATTGATATATCTATGCAGGTACACTAACATATGAAAAATTGTTGAAATCTTCAGAAAATACATGATTTAAGAATAAAATTGGGCAAAAAGAATAAACAAATATCATTTGCTATACAAATCTAGCAAAAAAATTAGCAGTCTTACTAAAGGTTTTCCATAAACAAAAGCAATCTTTTTTTTCTTCTAATTATCGGAAAAGAGTCAAATTTTTCTAAATACCTGCCTATATTTAAACCCTAGATATCCAAATTTTGTTTTTTATTGAATTTTTTTTAAAGCCTTAAATTCATATTCCTACAATCAATATACATAAGTTTCAACTAAACATTATTTAAATGAAAAATCCATATAAAATAAACATTCAGGGCCCATTATTTTAAGTAGTTGTCTGTTTCATTCAACAGAGTTGGGGATTTAAAACAAAAAGGTCGTCAATTAAATAAAATCTGGATAATATATAAGTTGATTTTAATTAATTTTTATCCAGTAATATCACTGTTTCATTCACACAGAGTTGGGTCTTTGAACAAAAAGGTTGTTTATCATTGAAAATCTTGATAACATAGATCATACGTTTCAAGGACGTCCAAGCATTTTTATTGGGGGGGGGGGGGGAAGAATTAAAAATTACAATTTCTGAGATGCCTACAGCATCACAAAGTTCATTTTGGGGGGAGAAATCTTTATGTCATAGAGTTAGTGACGTCTAAGCTTTTTTATTTTAAGGGGGGTAAAAATTTAAAATTTTGGGGATGCCTACCCCTTTATCCTCCACCCCCTAGGACGTCCCTGGTGATATTATGTAAAATCTCGACAACTTGGTTAAACAAGTTTATTAATTTATTGATTTATAATCATACAGATTTTGTTTATAAACCCAACTTATAGCCGTTTGTACTTCCCTCTTTCTTTCTTCGTCCCCTCTCTTACCTGTCATTGTACAAATGGTACCAACAAATTTTGTTAAGTTGAAATATAGAAACCAAACATTTTTGAATATTGTAAAAGTTGCAGTCCCTTCAGTGTATTTTAAGTTATAAGTTTGGACCAATATAGGACAATTTCAATAACTATAATGAGTAAATAATTGTATTCCCATAACTGAAAAGACATGTTATTTTATAAACTGACTTGATTTAATATCTCAGGAACCATCTTTACGTAATTTTGTTTAGTATTAAAATAAAGCCTTGCTTTAATTATTGTACATCCATATACAACAGATTTATATATAAATTTATTAAAAGAATAGAATTTGTGTGCTCTTTATCCTATTCCATGTTTTGAAGAATAAACTTTAACACAATCAAGTTCTGTGGTGTCCGTACTCTGTCTGTGTGTATGTGTGTGTGTGTTTAATTCAACCTGTCTGTACTCAAAAAACGCCTATCTTAGAAAACACTTACAGCAAAACCTTTAATTAATTCACATTTTAAAGTTTGTTTCTTTTAAATATCTTCTATAAATTTTAGTTAATTAATTAAATATAATCTAAGCAAGAATTTTACCCCAAAATAAAATAAAACCTTAATATCTGTAAAAACTTTCTCAATTGATAATAAAACTTTAAAATCCCCCAATTATGTGGGGGCCTATTCGTATTTTTAGCTCTGCAGAGAGTACAAACACACAGACAAACATCCTGTTACTTTATTAGTAACAGGATGTTTGTGTGTCTGTATATTTGTGTCAAAGGATCTCGCTGCAATCAGGTTCTTCTTAACATGGTAGATTCTCATAGGTCCCGGAAAGATTTGTAACTATTTTGGGGGAGGGTACCACCACCTTCCTAAGAGAAATCACAAGAAAACAAAAAAATTATGTTTCTTGATTTAACAAAGAGCATTCAATGAAACATAAATGTCAAACGCAACATAGACATATTTTAAATATAAAAAAAAACATTTAAAGTACCATTAGAGGCCTCTAGGGGCGTAGCCACTAGTTAGAGCTAAAAAGCTTGGACTTTATCTTAACAATTTTTAATAAATGAATGTGTCTTTATACAAAATGAATATAATTAAGTCATATTAATGATATTAAAATATATTCTTATTAATATATTGATTGCTAAATATAAAACAATGCTTTGCTTTTTAAAATGTTTTTAGAAAAGCATTTTATGAGATAAGCATTTTTTGAGATAGGCGTTAATTAAGATGATACATTATTGATGGTCCCGAGAATAGCTTAATTTTATAGTTTTAATTATAATATTATCAATTGCCTGTATGTATCCTGTTCAATGGTTATATTACATTTTATCATACATATACAAAGCAATTAACTGATTTTAAATGATTTATAACGTCACATATCTAAAGCCATGTAGATATGTAGAATTAGATATTCATATAAATTTTTAAATAAAGGAAAAAATGAAAATCCAGGTACCATTATCAGTGATATTCATTACCATATATGGCTTTATTTCTGTGACCATCGGAAGAAAATTTTAAATCTATCCGTAGATAACAATTTCAACATTTTTTGGTTAGTTTAATACGGTATGTAACAAAAGCTTTTATTTTACTATAAATTTGCAAGTAAACTTCAACTAAAAGATTGTTATTTGTCGATTTTGATAGGTTTTTAGATATGTATAATAAAACACAAAATACAACGATGTTTTCAAGGGAATAAATTCGTTTTTTTAAAGTTTGATTTATTTTTAAATGGGAAGTATTTAAGACTTAATTCTCAAAAAAGTAATCTTAAAAAACATTAATCAGTGACATATATCAACTTAATTCCAGCTTCGTGAACACTTTAAAGTTTAAAGAAAGCTAAGATATATAACTTAACGAAGTGTCTTAAAAATCAGCCATGTGACGACATGAGAATAAGGGAGAAGAGAGAAGAAGTGGGAAAGAAAACCCCTAAAAAGAGATGGATATTCCCTCGCCATTATGACGTCACATGGCTGATTTTTGAGACACTGTAAAGTTACCATCAGATATTCTTAGTTAACATCAGAGCAACCTGAGAAGTTGTACCTGTGTTCCAGAAGGAACATGGCAGCCCCTTGATCAGCTGCCAGCTTAGACCAGAACCCGTAGTTTAGCCAACCTGGGCTAGCCTCGCCTGTTTACAGTTTTGGGGGATCTTTTTATATTGATTTTGTGAAATTTACAATACCTTAACTTTTAAAACAAATTTTTAAATATGGAAAATGATCATCAAATCTGCCAAATTTCCTATATCTATCTATCAACTGGGTTCCAAAAATATTATACTCTTTTAGCTAGGTATCTATTTGTGCTGTAACTGTACCATAGACCAAGATTCAGCCATTTGGGGTTTGCAGCGGCTAGTGTTTAAAAAAGAGGTTTAAATTGTCTGATAAAACAAAGACTAAAATGTATTACTTATAGATAAGCAACGCTTTTAATATTGAAGTAACATGATAATATAAGTCAAAGTTCCTCCTAGCAATCCCCTTTAATATTATCAAATCAATATTTAAAAATTTTTTTTATTCAATTTACTAAGTTTAGAGTTGCTATGCTTCTTATTGTAACATGAATCTCTTTAATTTTGTATAAAAATATTTTTAAAACCAACAAGGACGACAACATCCATAAAAGCAAAGCACTGAAACGGTTGGACAAACGGACATTAACATTTGTTGGATCACATGAAAATTTGTTGTTAAAAAAGTAAAAAAAATCGACATGTTTAAAATGGATGTACGGACATTCTTGTAATGATTATGGAGTTGCTACGCTTTCTAAATCGTTCCTAGCTACTAAAGGAATCACTATGCAAAGTTTGAAATCGATAGGACAATTCAAACATGCCTAAATTGACGAAAAAAGCTATCCGTTACGGACGGACGGATGGACCGACCCTAATTATAGAAAAGTGAAAAAATTCATTTAAAATAAAAATAAAGTCCCCCATCCCTTCTCCGCCAATCATGATGAAGGCAGGACCGCCAGGAACATAGTGATCCAGGTTCTTCCAGTACCTCTGGTTCCAACGTGGACTACCTGGATAAAATAATCTAGGAGGTTTTAGATAAAACATTTAGATACCCAATTGTAACAGGAATCGTAATGCAAAATTTGTTGATTAATAAACTTATACATGGATTTAGGAATAAATAAATGTATTTACCAGTCAGGTGAATTGATTGATTGATTGTTTGATGAATTTATATGTTAATAGATAAATTTAAATTAGAATCTAACACAATGAGAAAAAAGATAGATTGATATATAAATATATTTAAACTATGTACCTACAATGTAAAGATTTCATAGAAAAGTAAAACCACAAATCGGTCCAGTGGTTAGCCAATCTTCTACAAAAAAACTAATAAATATCCTCTACTTTTTATCTTTGGATACCTGCAATATCAAAATGATCCAAACTCTGGCTGTACCACATTTCATCAAATGTCGTCTTTTCATCCAGGGCCAGTTTTAAAGCTCTTTCTTCAAGCTTCTTTACACCCTTAAATTTAAAAAGTATAAAAAGTCTAAGTGATCAATCCTTTAATTGATGGAACACAAAAACAGTTATATTTCTTATAGGTAATAAATCTTTGCTTTGGAAAGTAATGTCATCCAAAAATATCCAAAACAAATCAACAATTATGAAAATCTTTAAGTTGGCGTATTATTGTTTACGCTTTATCATCTAGGATAATAAATCTATTGTTTAATCAATTCTTATTAGCATAGCAAGGCAAATATATTACCAAATTAACTTTGAATTTTTGACATATTAAGTTCTAAGCTCAAAGTTATCTATACAGAGAAGATAAAGCAGGTTTACACTTTAATTGCAAAGGTCAAAATGTAAATTAAACAAGATGAATTTTCATGAACATTACAATTTACTGTAAAAATTTTGAATTAAGGGTATAGTCACTTTCGCGGAAACGCCAATTAATTGGCGATTCTTTGTTTTTTTCACCATAGCTTTTCTCCTATTTCTAGCCCCTGCGGGGCCAATTGCCTAACCCTGTCGGACAAACCCAATATAACCTAACCTAACCTATCAAAAGCCATTTTAAAAATACGACGAATCGCCCCTTAAGGGGCGTTGCAACGGAAGGGACTATTCCCAAAATTAAGATTGAAATTTCCAATCTTAACAAGAATAATGCCTTCTATCTAAACAAGATGTGTAGATTTCATTTATGGCAACCAGAAAAACGAACTAAATAAAATTTTTGAGGAAATTATGTTTTAAAATTTTAGGTTAAAAGTTTATACCCTGTGGACTCAAACTAATTCAAGATACAAATATTCTTATTTCAAATTGTTTACAAGTTTGATTTTATAAAGTTAAAAGAATACACCCTATGGATGATTTATTGAATGCTAAAATGACATGACCTTAGCAAAGCAACTGATAAAAATTACCATAAACTTTCTCTCATAATCACTGGTTTTATGAAGATTTTAAATTAAAAATCTTTGCTTTTCTCATCAAGATTGTTAGGGAACTACTACTAGGGATAAAATGTTAACTTAAAATTTTTTAACTTATTTTTCTTAAAAATTTTATTTCTTTGGATTTTCTGGTTGCCAGAAATGAAATGTCTATACATCGTGTTTAGTTGTATGGCATTGGTCTCGTTAGGATTGGCAACCTCAAACTTAATTTTTACAGTAATTGACTGTGTCAGAACATCTGAAAATATATTTTTATGATTTAGCCCCCTAAAAATTCGTCAATTTTTTGAATGATTTTTGGGGTTATTCAAATGACGAGTAAGAATTAAAAAAAAATTTTATTGGTGGAAGGTGAAAAGGAAAAACTAAAAAGATATGTTAATCCTAAAAATAAGAGTAAAGGTAATAAGATTAAAATTTTAATTAACATGCCAACAAATTATCAAGTCTAATAAACAAATAATTTAAAATAATATTTTGTGGCCTAAAATTTCCATATAAATGCTTACCTAAGCCCGAAGGCCACGCTAACACAGAGAGCTAGGATTAGAACCCGCATCCTTAGAACCTGACTTCTTAAAAGATATTGTCAGACTAAAGAAAAAGATAAGTTCTCTTCAAAACAGTTTTTTTTATCTTTTAAGATAAACAATATTATACCCAAGGTTTAAAAAACAAAAACATTGATGGCAACTTCCATGAAAGCTGAGCTCTGTAATCAAGTGAACAAGAACACTTGAAGAGTGTCAAAACTTAATAAACAGATTATTAATACAAAAGTAAAAACATATTTTATTGAATTGTATTTGTATTGCAAACTTTTTTTACGCCTAGGCTCGCTCATAATAAAGTGCTCATCTTCATTCCAATAGCAAGTTGATTTAGATAATTGGAACGCGTCTTTTCAAGTTTATGTTTTCACAAAATACTGGATCGAACGAATGTAAATGAATGTTGCATCATTATTTTATCATGGCATATTGTAGAAATTATTCCCCCTTACAAGAAACTGAATCATTTGTATACCGAAAATATAATAACAATGAACTTTAAAAAAAAAATAACTGCACTGCACACGCTTTTTTTAGGATAGGTAAAAATGAATATTTGGCCCTGCAGGGGCTAGATATAATTTTTATAAGACTGTTATTAAACTTTTCTGAAAAAAATAACAAATGCAATTTAAAAATTTATTTAAGAAAATAGTTACATTAAAATTAACAAAAGCTTAAATTTTTTTTAAAAAATTGGATACAAATTTACTGTTTGAGCAATTACTTTAATGATATGAATTTTAAAAAATGAAATTTGTTTAAAATGCTGGAATGTATAATTTTGTTTTAATTGTAAGGCACTTTTAAATTTATTTATTGTAAATAATAAAAGTTTTTTTTCTATGTGTGAGAATCTGAGCTTTAAAGTGAATTTAGGATATTTTAATAAAAATATAGGAAAAATTTATTGTTATGTAAAGTATTGAAATAATTTTCATAACATATTTAACAGAAAATAAATATAATTTCAAGAAATGGTAATTACATAGTATGAGGAGTCAGAAATTTAAATTAAATTGAATAATTAATAATTATAATTTTGAAAACATATCTTTACAAGTTTACAGTGCAGTATAAATATTAAAAAATGAAATTTCAGGATAACACTACACTTTGAACAGGGTAAAATAAAACTGAATTCTAAAGTAACAACTTGTAATGAGGGATTTTTTAGCAGGTTTATAAAAATAAAGGGGTAACTATGTCTAGTTTATCATAATTGGAGATTAACATTAAATTGTCGTCCACTGTCTTTCACTAGTTGTTTATGTCTTTAGAATTCAGTTTCCAGTATGGTTTCGAAACCGATTATTATCCACTGGGTTAGAACCGGTTATCAGGCATGCTGAAAATCATGTATTACATCGTATTACAGACAATTTCCCACGAATATGTAATAAAAATCATAAAATTAACAACAATAATTAATAGCCCCGGCTTTCGGACACTCGAGGCTTACAAAACTTGTTTTAATCTTATTATTTTTATTTTAATATCAGCAGAAAGCTGTCTAAAATAAATGCGATAAATAACTTTAATGGATTTGTAGGCAGGGATAGGCAGGCACAGGCAGTCAGAAGGATGGTGTGGGGGGTTGGAAGTTAAAATTCTCCATGTCTCAGATTCTCGGCCTCATCCTAGAAATTAAAAAAAATGTCAGGGAGGGAAGGGACATTATACTGGAGATTACACTGGTAACAAAAGTTTAATAAGCACGTTACTTACTCATTAACTCTAAAACTTAGGATACTTTTGTTGATTTTCATTGGTTCATTCCAAACTCATAGTGTCAAAGCCTTTTAACCCCAATAATTTCAATCTACATAAGGTGTTATTTTGTTTATCATCATTGGAAATGTAAATCAATATCCATTAAGATTATAAAAAATATATCCTCATGTAAAAGAGGTAGAATGTGGGTGTCTGCTTGTTTGTCTGTTCCAAAAGATCTCGCAAGCTGCTATAGAGAGGTTTGGTTCTTTTTTTTTACAGGGACTGAAGAGCAGATACAGTGAATTATGGAGAAGCTTCGTTTATATTACCAAAAAAGAAGAACTAACCTATGGTTGCAAGTGCAAATACTCAGCCACAAAGACTCGCAAAATCTTGTTGAGCTGAGAGATTTTGTTGAAGTCCAAATTCTCTCTGTTGTCAGAAATCTTGTGCCAAACCTAAGACAGAAATTATGTCTTAATCATAGACGTCCAAGCTTTTTAATTTGATGGGGTTAAAATGACGAGCTTCAAAGGTTTGAGGAGAGTAATTAATTGCATACTTTTAATTTTTGAGGGGGTAAAAGCCCCTTTACTCCCACCATTGGACGTCTTTGCACCTCGTAGCGGAATAAAATCATGAAGTGTTATTCAGTTTACTATGATTATCTTTAAAATCAAATTTGTCTGTAAACTTTTGAAATTTTTTACTTGTCATGAAATGAATCGACCCAATTGAAGTATTTTATACCTAACTCTTTTTTTCTCCTAATATCTATAATCAAACATGCTGTTGAAAAAAAAAATATTTATCTGCCATCTTTTCGTGAAACATTGTTTTGCCCTTTGTAATAAAATCTAATCTAATCCTATTCTTAATTTTTGGGACAGGAGCAACAATCAAGTAAAGAATAGATACATTTTCCCCATTTTAAGTTATATGCTCAAGTATAGAATACAAATACCTACCATGAGGAACGGAGCAACAATCGAGTGTAGAATAAGTATCTCTTCTCTATTATGTTATATGATCAAGTATAGAATAGAACCACCTACCTTTGGGAATGGAGCAACGATCAAGTGTAGAATAGGTACATCTCTCCTCTCGAATGGTATATGATCAAGTATAGAATAGAACAACCTACCTTAGGGAATGGAGCAACGATCAAGTGTAGAATAGGTACATCTCTCCTCTTGAATGGTATATGATCATCTTCTATACCTCCATTAATAGCTCGATTCTAAACATTGAAACATATAAATTGCAAATATTTTCCAGTATGGCTTTGAAACCTATTAATATTCACTGGATAAGATTGGTTCTCAGTCATACTTAAATAACTATAGCATTTCTACGAATAATAAAAAAAATCATTAAATAATAATGATTAAAAATTTAATACTATTTTTGTAATGGTTTTAATCTTATACATTACTTATATACTGTTGTAACAGTTATTAATACAATTAAAACAGAAGATTTATTATACAATTTTGTACAATACTACTTTTTAATTTAAATTTAATAAGTTCTTATATTTATAGTAAAGGATAACATATAAACATTGATCTATGCAATTTTTGTACATCATCAACACTTTCATAAAAACATTAAAAAAGTTATTAACATTTTCAGTGTGGCCACAACCAAAAAAATACTGATACTGAAGAAAAAAAGGGAAATACTGAAAATACTGAATCCTAAAACAAGAAAAAATACTGAAAATACTGAAGAATAAAAAGGAAATACTGAAAATACTGAATCCTAAAATAAGAAAAAATACTGAAATACTGAACAAAAAAATACAAATACTGAATAAGTATTTTTTTTATATGATTCCTCATTTCAAAATTTCATATCATCATAGCTTTATTATTAGGGGGATATTTTAAAGATCTTTTAATTTTGCCTCTTAGATTTTCTTGCACCAATTAAGCAGAAAATGACTGATAAATATTTTAAATGATTACAAAACTTAAATACTTTTTAGTTGAGTTAAGAGCCTAGACGTCCAACCTTTTTTTTGGGGGGGTGGGGGGTAAAATTTTTTTAAGGGGGGGTAATTCGCTTTTGGGGGGAGGTAAAATGGCAAATTTTTTTTACCCCCCCCCCTCCCGAAATTTTTTTTTACCCCGGGGGTAAAATTTGTTTGGGGGGGGGGGAATTACCCCATGAAATCTGTTGGCAGGGGTAAATTTTGTTTACCCCCCCCCCCCCCAAAATTTACCCCCGGGGAAAATTTTTGGGGGGGGTAATTTAAATTTTATTAAATATTTTGTATTAAAAATTCGCGCGAAGCGCGCAAAATTTTTTTTTAGTTAGAGATTTTTTATTTTAGGGGGGGGTATTTAACCGCCCAAAATTGTTTGAGGGGTAAATACCCCCTCCTAAACGTTTGGGGGGGGGGGGGGTATTTAACCGCCCAAAATTGTTTGGGGGGTAAAAATTTTGAATGGGGGGGATAAAATGAAAAAAAATTTGGGGGAGGGTAATCGCCACTTTACCCCCCCCCCCTTGGACGTCTATGGTTAAGAGCATGCTAAAAAACTTTACCTTCAATAACCATGCAAAGTACTCACCTTACTTTTATTACCATAAAAAAAAAGCAAAATTAATGTACAAAGTTATAGGGTAATTTAAAGGAAAGTAAAGTGAGGCGCGAAGCGCCGAAAAAAATCTGACATCAACTACTTGAAAAAACATCTTATTTATGCAAATTTTTTTGGAATTTAAGAAATAATGAAAACACTGAATCATGAAAATTTCCAAAAACTGAAAAATACTGAATAAAATTTTCAAATACTGAATATTCAGTATTTACTGAAAATACTGAAGCCCCAATTTCCAAATACTGAAGAATACTGAAGATTTTCAGTATACTGAAGAATGTGGCCACGCTGCATTTTAGATATTTACAGGGGGGGGGGGGGGGGGGTGACTCGTGCCACGACATACCAGCAATTTTATTTTGGGTGCTACTCCCTTAGCTTTAGAGATAATTTCTCCCGCCCCCTTTAAACAAGAACAATTTTGTCCATTGATTTTCAGGAGACAGCCAGACACAAGTAATAACATATCCACCCAGGGATCATACTTTTAAGGGATAAGACAAAGACGATAAGTTATGATAAACAAAATGTGCCCCTCCATAGAAAATTTTTTGATGTAAATGTTTTGTCAATGGTCATGTGATAAACATTTGATAAAGTTTTTAACCAACGTATCAGAGCACGTGTTAATAAGAGAATCAAGTTGCAGATTGACCAGAAAAAAAAGAAAACAAACTCAAACTATTAAGTACATATTTACATTAATTTTTTCACCAAACTTACAAGTATATGATAATATTCATAATTGTACCAATCTATTGGCCATCTTTCTCCACATTTCACATCATTAATATTACACTGGTACTAATATAAAAAATTAGCAAGGATTGAAACATTTAGAAAGGAAAGCTTAATAAATAGGTAAGAGGGGAGGAGAGGAGTCGACATCACTCACTTAAAGATTTTAGTTTTAAAAAAGAAGAAAATTTGTTTTGAAGGACAATTTCTATCGGTTGTACCCCCCCCCCCCCACTCCTCAAAAGTAAACTGTAAAGGATAACCCTATCGGTTCTAAGGTTAGCGAAATCCTTCGGCACACACACACCACGGTTAGTTTTTTATTAAATGAATAAGTTAGGGTACAATGTTTGGCACTTTCGATATAAGTAAATGATAATAACAAAGCCACAGAATACGATAATACCTTCAGAAAAATCGATGAAAATAGTTTTCATACTAAATTTTGGTTTTTTATATTTTTTCTAAAATGTCATGACAGAAGATGCAAAATGTCGTCTTAGTTTTTTGAAAGGATTAATCTTCTCTGAAATCTAAATTATCAAAATATTTTTTTTGGTAAATGATTATACGATATATGTCAAACATTTTATCAGAAAGAAATATTTAAAATTGTGAAGTAGAAACCTGAATAATTTTTCTTGTGGAAATAGTTTTCTGCAAATGTTGATAAACATATGTCTGCTAGCATTAAGATGTTTGTACTGCCAATACACGTTGGGTTTTATTTAAAGAATTTCTTTAAAATGTTTTTTTTTACATTGTATACCAATAACGCAATATTTGCTATCAGAAAACCCCCGACTAAGACTCGCCTACGACCCGATCTTTTAGGATTGCTTTGTAATTTACATTTTTGAAAGTCTTTCAACAGTATACACAGCAAATTCTCTCTTTTTTAACTAACTTTCCGAATAATATACCTAAAGCATTTGAATTGACAAAGGCTATGCTAATATTTTTACCATTCAAGTTTATTTAATATTCTAATAAATAGCGCAACCCTCCAAGTTTATGACTACTTTTCATGAACATATGATCTAAAGAATAAGCTCTGACGCAATGTCATATAAGGATATTATAATATTCATTAAAAAAATTGTTATTTTTGCATATATGTTACATTTTACAGTGTTTTGTGGCTCAAAAGAAAGACAATTAAAAATTATTTCATATTATATAGTTTAAATTACATAAGATAACCTAGAAATAGTAAAAAATTCCCTTTCTTTTTTTGTCGCAAAAGAGAATTCAACAAAGATTTTCATTAAAAAACACCTTAGTGTAAAAATTAAAAAGTTTAAACATGGTCACAAAAAGATTCAATTAGTTTATTAAATGTTTCATTTTCAGCAAACGACGATTAATCTCTATTACAAAGAATAAAGTGTAAAAAGATATTCTCGTTTTAATTTTAAGCAACTTAAAATGCATTTTAATACCTTTTAATGATTTATTTTTTAAAACATCATTTTATAAAATGTTATTGATTTTTAAAGTTATATATTAGAATGTTTTTAAATTTTGTTAACATTTTGTTTTAAATGTAGAAAGTTGGTAATTCTAAACATTCAAAAAATAATTTTATTAAATTTTCATCACTTAAATTGCATGTTTGATGAAATTTTCAACTGATAATTCAAAAAAAATTGTTTAAGTTTTATTATATTTTACTTTGAAATGTTAAAAAAATATATTATTGTCAAAAATGTGGAAGTTATACTTTCCTCAAAAAAAGACCTAAAACATGCAAATTAACACGTGTAATGAGATTTTTTTTCTTTCAGGTTTAATTTTAAGTAATTATTGATATTTTTTGTAAAAAGGATTTTATATAAAAAGTTTAAAACTCGAGTTATGTAGTGGTTCTAAAAAAGGTTGCGAATTTATGCAATTTTCTTGCAAAAAAAATTTTCTAGGATTTTAAAAATAGCAAAGGGTGTTATTAGACGTACTTACAGATACAATTGCTAAGTCATTTTGGCCAAACACTAAAATAAAGTTTTGACATCTGAGGGTCCAAGCGTGACACAGATAGACCGAGATCCTGTTACTTTTATATTAGGAATGAGGTATAACCTACAAGCAAAATAAATCTAAAATAATATTTAGGGGGCAGATGTAAAGGTCGTTAATTTTGCCCCCCAAACGACAGCTGAAAATAGGTATAGGTTTCGTGATTATTTCTGAATTAATTTCGTTAAGCTGCCTAAAAATAAACCTTAATAGACAATACCAAATAATGCACAGTGATCTCGCAGTGCACAAAAAGCCTATATTTATGCTAATTAGGTATGATCTACAAAACTAGCCAACTCTGTAAAAATGAAATATAAACTTACATTAAATATGGTTCTGCCACTGACTAGATAAAGATTTCTCAAACTGTTCTCAATAGATACAAGTCTATCATACCAATCTCCTACAAATATAAACACCGGATTATTTAAAGCAAACACCTATCTTTTTACTTTCAGGTGCGTCCGTCCATCCATAACCTAATAAGAATCAAAACTGTTTTTAAAAAATTCATCTTAGCCACAGAAATCATAAAATGACTTTAAGTCAAGGTCGTTTTCGAAAAAATCTGTTGGTTTTGAGAGTTATTTGAGGATTTCTCTGGCTAGGATCAATATTTTCGAGATTTTCTTAAAGATTCTATACAATAACTGATGCGAATTCAGGAAAGTGGAATAAATTATACTTCGAACAAGGATGACAACATCCATAAAAGCGAAGCTCTGAAACGGTAGGACAAACGGACATTAACACTTGTATAATGTCAGAACTGAATAATCAGAATGCGAATGTATAAGAGTCAAAGCAAAATTGTAAATAAATTTGTTGAAAAACTGCTTTATACAGGATAATGATTATGGACATACTTACATTTTTAGGACTTGATTATAGAGTTGCTTCGCTTATAATATTGTACTTTGTTGTCCCAAGAATCAGTATACCAAAAATCAGACCAATCGGATGATTAGGTCACATACAAAGGGAGAGATCATTTTCTAGTAAATCCCGTAAAGGTGTGTGTTATAAGGCCTAAAAATAGTAGTAGAACGATAAGGTGCTCTATATATTTGTATTTCCTATTGAATAGAACAATAGGGAAGAAACTTTTTTTTTTTTTTTTTTGATAACCGTACCTGGAATATCTGAAATTTCTATCAAACACTTTGTTTGGCTCAAACTGACACAAATAAAAAAAAATATAATTATAATAAATCAACCTGTAAAGAATGACTTCTTCCTTTGTTTAATGGTATAGATTGTTCTTAACCTTTACCTTGTACCTATAGAAAACATTATTATTATAATTATATTTTTTTTTAATTTTTGTCAGTTTGAGCCAAACAAAGCGTTTGATAGAAATTTCGTATTTTTTTTAGATAATCCAGGTACGGTTATCAAAAAAAAAAAAAAAATTTCCCTATTGTTCTATTCAATAGGGAATACATATATCTAGAGCACCTTATCGTTCTACTACTATTTTTAGGCCTTATAACACACACTTTTACGGGATTTACTAGAAAATGGCCTCTCCCTTTGTTGTTAAAAATGTAAAAAAAAATCAACATGTTTAAAATGAACGTACGGACATTCTGGTAATGATTATAGAGTTGCTACGCTTTCTTAATCGTACCTAACTACTACAGGAATCACCATGCAAAATTTGAAATCGATAGGACAATTCTAACATGCCTAAATTAACGAAAAAAGCTATTTAAAAAAGTAAAAAAAATCAACATGTTTAAAATGGACGTACGGACATTTTAATAATGATTATAGAGTTGCTACGCTTTCTAAATCGTACATAACTACTAAAGGAATCACCATGCAAAATTTGAAATCGATATGACAATTCTAACATGTATAAATCAACGAAAAAAGCTATCCGTGACGGATGGACGGACGTACGGACGGACGGACCGACCCTAATTATAGAAAAGCTTCGCTTTTAAAAATACAAAATAACCCCCTCCATCCACACAAGGGACTCCAAATTTGTAGATGGATGGGCTACTCAGTACCAAATACCTAACCTAGACTAAAAAAGTTACAAAAATAGCCCACCCTCCTCTTTATTTCAATTCACTTCAATATAATGGGGAGAATGGCTTTTGTGCTCGACTAAACACTTTCAGAAAAAGAACCCGAATCAAAGAATGTGGAGCTGCCATTTCTTGCCATCCAATTCTACCATACATATATGTCATTAGGTCAATTTGGTCCATTATAAAAATTACAATGGATTTCTTACTACTAAGATCTTACACCAGAATATAAATAATAAAGTGAAACTTGTAGCTGGCAAAACTAACGATACCCCCCCCCCCTCCACTCTCCTAATCCCATTCCCTCCAATCCTACTGGATGAACGAATTGACCAATATATGAGGTCCATATTACCAATATAAATTGACGACAATTTCTCCCCTTTCATAATATCCATTACAATAACTAACCTGTTGCAGATTCTAGCTTCACAAAAGAGGTTTCACTCGTGCCAATAAGATCAAGAAGAACAAATATGTCAATTCTGTCATTATGGTTGCCAGATTCTCCATCCTTACTATAGCCCTTAATATTATACAAATATAATAATTCTATAATTATGGTTGCCAGATTCTCCATCCTTGCTATAGCCCTTAATATTATACAAATATAATAATTCTATAATTATGGTTGCCAGATTCTCCATCCTTGCAATAGCCCTTAATATTATACAAATATAATAATTCTATAATTATGGTTGCCAGATTCTCCATCCTTGCAATAGCCCTTAATATTATACAAATATAATAATTCTATAATTATGGTTGCAAGATTCTCCATCCTTACTTTAGCTCTTAATATTATAAAAATATAATAATTCTATAATTATGGTTGCCAGATTCTCCATCCTTGCTACAGCCCTCAAGCTTTACAAAAGAAGTTTCACTCGTGCCAATAAGATCAAGAAGAACAAATATATCAATTCTGTCATTATGGTTGCCAGATTCTCCATCCTTACTTTAGCTCTTAATATTATACAAATATAATAATTCTATAATTATGGTTGCCAGATTCTCCATCCTTACTTTAGCTCTTAATATTATAAAAATATAATAATTCTATAATTATGGTTGCCAGATTCTCCATCCTTGCTACAGCCCTTAATATTATACAAATATAATAATTTTGTAATTATGGTTGCTTGTAATCTCAAAACTTATAAATTTTATATCTGGGGGGGTTGTTATACACCAAAAGCCCCTAGAAGGATAGTGCGTAAATTAAATCTGTAGTTACTACTTAATTTCAGTTATGTGAAAATAGTTTCTAATAAAAAAATCAGGGTTAAAAATAATTCAGTACTTAAAATTTTAGTGTTTGGATGGGTCTTTTGCCCCACTAGCCCCTTAAGGAAAGTCCCAAAATTCAATGTGCAAAAGTTATATAGGAAGATCCAATCATATCCGAGTTTACAAAAAAAATTAGGTTGATAACTATGAAAACAAGCCCAAACGTCCAGGGCAAAATTTGATACTGAAATTTCATTTCCTATAAGTGTACAAAATCTCCCCCCTCCCCTTATTTATTTTATGAGTAGGATTTTTCTTTGTTTTAAAGCACGCTGTAAGCATTAAGAATAGAGAAAATTGAGTAATATATCAAATAATAATTTTAGTTTACCTCTCGTTCCCATTTCTTAGCAAGTTCTCTAGATCCATAGATTGAATCTGTAGCAGTCCAACTAAAAAGAAAATAAATCGGATCATGGAAAGAAAATGAAGTAGCGGGTTTCATCGTATTTTTTCACGATAGCTTTTGATAGGTTATTTTATATAGGTTAGGTTAGGTAAATGTTAATGATTGCCCCGCAGGCGCTAGAAGTAAGTAAGTTACAAACCTAACGAAAGCTTCTTCACCATCAAAGAAAATAAGCTGCAGAGTCAGATCACTGTTCTGAAAAAAAATTGATCATTAACCTTTTTGTTTATCCTATTATGTAAAGTAGCAAGGCTTTTTTCTATTTGGAGCTTAAGATTTCAACTGATTAAGTTCTTCTATTTAGAGAAGCTTTATATAGGTCCTGTGGTTGTTGATGAAAGCTATTTTATTTTTAGGATGTCTATGGATGGTTTTAGGCTCCCTTCTTATCCCTTTAAATACAGAGCCCCTTGTTGCTAGGTGAGCAACCACTATTATTTTATAAAGTTTCTTTTCCCCGACTTTCATCTTTTTTTCCAGACATATTTTTATCATCCCCTCCCAACCATTATTATTAGACTAATAATACACCGAATGTAAAAAAAATTTGGTTATCAAAATATGTCTTTTTGTACAATAAGACTATTTTTATCAAAATATGTCATTTTGTACAATAAGACTATTTTTATAATGAAATTTTTCTTCATTTCATTCTTTCGTTTAAAAGAAACTTTTTACAAGAAAACATAAAATAAACTTTTATTCAATTTTTGTAATCTTTGTTTAGAAACATTATAAGAAAGAAAATTAAGAACAACAAGTGTTTTGCAAGAGTTATGATATTCTATCCACATAATAGTGCAAACATTACGTCAAAAGAATGTAGCATTTGCAGGGATGTATATATTTTCCGTATTAGTTCTTGTTGTATCCCCCCCCCCTCTTTCTATTTGTTAGCCAATTTAGTCAAACTTCTGAATATTTCCTTATTTTTATCTTTACTCTCCCCCTCCCTCTTTGGGGGAGTTATGTTGGAAAAAATATATACCCCTTTCCCCTATAACATAGATACTAGAAAATAAGTGTACAGCAACATACGTAAAATCTTGATGAATCAATTTAACAAAATTACCTACAAATCCTACCTCGTAAATAAAAAAAGCACAAGTTATGATTTAAATACTAAAGTCGTATAATTAAAAAATATTTGTTTCAAATAGTCTGTATGAATAGCACCATAGGATTTACTTTAACGAAAAAGATCTTTTTTTAAAAAGCACATGTACCTGTCATATTTATCATAATGGTCCCCAAAGTTTTATAAACATACCTACCATCTTATTTGTTAATTTAGAAACTTACTTTGGGGACTTTTGTTAAATTTTGAATAGTTGATACAAACTGGAAGTGACCAACCGTTTTTGCCAATAATACTACCTATTCTACAGAAGAGTTAGGTAATTTTGTTTATTCAGATATGCTATATATATTTTATCGTCCCATATCGGTCAAGTGGTTAATCGAGATCCTTTGGAACAAACTGACACACTGACATCCTGTTACTTTTATAGAAGGTCACAATAAATAATATGAAGAAATGTACCTTAGCTTTCTGCATATTGAGATCATCCTTGAGGGTTGTAGCCATGTTAATCATCTGAGCACATGGTACAGCTGAGTCAGTGGCCGCCAGGAAACCTGGAGGATCCAGCTTAGAGTCGTAGTGACAGGCAAGCACCATTCTACAATCAAACAAACTAAGTTTATCACATAAACAAACAAAAAATGTAAAATAATAAGTAGCAAATTATCAAAAACATTTAGTACCTATGGATAATAAAATTATTTTCCGTTTATATACCTTAATACATATAGTATACGTATATATATTCACAGGGGAAATTTTGTCGTCAAAATAGACTGCTATTATGGGTCTCATTTATTATGAGAGTATTATATTATTAGAGAAAATGAAAATCTAGTGCAACATCCAAGTAATAATATACCTATCAATTTGAAACTTACAATTTCTTAAGGGAAAGTGAATGCCTAAAAGCACAAAAATATTACTCTTTTAGCATTTATTAGTAAGTAGCTTAAATAAAAAAAAAATTGAAATAAGAAAGAAACCTGCGGGGTGCGTCTGGGTTCAGAGTTGCAATAACGTTGGTAAACCTAAAAATTTTAATTGTTGAAAATATAATTGTTATTCTATTTGACTTAGAAAAATCTTTTATTTTATAAAAGGATAAAAATTACATTTTTAAGAAATACATAGCAGTATTTTCATAAGATTTTATCTTTTTCTTTAATTTTGCGTCTTGTTATCTGTTTATGTATGAAGGTATGTAGGCTGTCTATTATATTCAAATGTAGGTATTAATCTTGGTTTTAAATATTATTTACGGCTTTATCAAAATACTAGCATCTACGCCCCTAGTCTTTAAGGTATCTGATTCGAAGAGTCAGAGAGGGGCAAGAAAATAGCTTGAAACCACCCCACTACTTAAATCTCAAAATTGATTGACCTAAAACCATCACAGGAACTAAGTGAACCTTACCTAATAGAACTCAATTGGTTCATTAGTTATTGAGATATTAAGCTTCAGACAAAAAACCTTACTACTTTATACATTAAGATAAGGAAAAGAAATATAGAGTATCAACTCAATATAAACATCACCAACCTTTTTCTGCCATGGGGTGTATTATCATCAAACCCGTGTTCTTCTACTGACCAGCCCAATCTTCTCATAGAACTTGCAATGTGCTGCAACAAGTACGGGGATGATTAGGTACAAAGGCGGTTTATTAAAAAAAAGTGTAAAAATATGTATTTGAAAAAGGATGACAGCATCCAAAAGCGAAGATCTGAAATCAAACGGTGAAAGAAATGAACATGAACACTTAATAAGCTAAATATCATTTAAAAAGTATAACAAAATTGTTGCAAAATTACGTAAATAAAGGATTCTGTTTAAGGATATGCTTTCATTTGGGACTTGATTATAGGCTTAATGCCTTATCATACTAAAATCTTACCTCTCTAACTTTTGCATGATTAGCTGAACCAATAGTTCTGGGAATCAAAATTTTATCCAGATTTTGAACAAAATCTCTGTCATTCTTCAATCCTTAACAATTACAATTGTGTCCTTTAATAGCGCAGCAATAACAAGCTGATAATATTTTTATTTTATATTTCAAAGTTAAATAACTTACAGAAAGTATTTAAGGCTTTTGAGTTTGGCTAGCGACTGCGCCCCTAACATCTTGGGCTCTGCATTTGAAAGTGTATTGGAAGGGTACATATTATGACATTAGTAAAGTTTTCATCAAATTTGAGCGGTATTATAAAATCTCATGTAACACACATTAAAAGACACACATCCAGCTACTACAAACAATAATTATTTATCGCATCATATTATAGATAGCTTTCCGCGGATAAAATGAAAGATTAAAACCAGTTTTGTTTTCCCCGAGGGGACTAAGTCCGAGAAAATTAAAACTTGTATGAATTTTAAGATTTTCTTTAATATTCTGTCATGGAAAATTGTATGAATTACGATGCTATACCAACATGGTTTATCAGTATAACTGAGAACCGGTTCTAATCCAGTGGAAATTAATCGGTTTCTAAGCTATACTGGAAATTAAATTACCAACCTTCAGCAAAGTATGTAAGATCCTGGTTGTTATTGATAAACTTGTTGTTCACTCTTGTAGATTCCAAATGGGTATACTTAAAAAAAAATAAAGATAATCTAAATCTAGAGATATACTCTCTAAATCAGTGGAAGTACATTCCAGAAATTGGTTGAAATTATGTGCAGATTTTGATAAGTAATTAGGTAATGAATAGTTGTAAAGCACATTATAAAATAGTATAATTGAAGACCGTCAAAAAAACCAAAAATTCTAAATATTAAACATGACTTACTTTTCTGTTTTTCCATGTAGACTTATCAATACAATCTCCTGGACCTGCTATACCAACTAAAATAATATTAATTATGATAATAATTAAAAATGAAAATAAGGACAAAAATATTGTTACATATACACAACAAAAGGAGTACCTAGTCAGTGGGCGTCATAGCTAAAATGCAACGCACCTAGTTGCGGTTATGGGTATTCGAGTTCAATGTGGTAACTGGAATTTCTCAGTCGCAATACATTCACGCAACTTCCCCATAATTGTGTAATAAGGGAGACAATTAAGTAGTCATACTGTACTTGAATGTGGAGCTTGAGGTTGAGCTGGCCCTAATTGTGGCTCCATGACTACTTAGGTCAAAACACTTTGAAACTATAGCTACACACAAACACCCACCCACACACACACAAGTTGTAGCCTATTAAACGTTCCACGGTCAGATTTATACAATTTAGAGAATAGCTTCGCTAATAATAATATTATAATTAGTAATTTGATATTTAACAATATTTATAAATATTTTTCTATTCAGACAAAATACACAAATCATAACAAAAGTATGTATCTAATGAAAGAAAATATTACCATTCATCGAAAACAATCCAAATAAGTATTAACATAAGAAATAAAAGTAACAGGTTGTGTTTCTGTTGTGTGTTTTTACCGAAGGATCCCTTTAACCGCTGGACCGATATGGTTTTCCTTTACAACATTAAAACTTTTTACAATCCAGAGATGGGTTTTAAATATTTTGGGGGATGGTACCTCCATCCTCATGAGAAAAATTATCTGGAAAAAATCCCCATTCCAAAAAAAACCCTTTATTTTACTTTTTCAAAACTCTTATCTCCTTTCCCTTAGGTGCCCCTGGAGGTCTCTAGAGGCGTAGCCGCTAGTGTAAACGTACTATACAGAGGATCAATACCCTAAATACTCGTTAAAATGCACTTCGTGGATCTCTCCCTGTCAACATATGACGTAAGGACTAATACGCTAGTAAGTTATGGAGTAACTTTGACCGATCTTTTAAAGCTTACCAAAACAAAGGACTGCATTTACTATAGTCCCCCTCATTTTATACACGTCTATTTTTTTCACCTAAAAAAAATAGAAATACATAGCTACGCTCAATACATTGTGTCTAATCGCCCAAGAAATGATTACAATTTGATACCTATATTTCATTTTAAAAATATTTATACAAACTACATTATAAGCTAAAAAAAAGATAAAAAGCAAAACTTTCTAAATTTCTTTTTACAAAAACAGATGTGACAACTTTTATAAGTAGCGAAGCACCAAAAAAATGGAAGGCCAAACGGTCAAAATGAAGAGAAAATATGGTCTTTTAAAATTATAGAGAGTATAAACCTTTTCAAATAAAATATTGGAATCTTCACACAAAAAATCAAATATCTATATTGAATATTAGCTGAGAAATTCTAGTTTCCCCCTAATCGTTAAAGACTGACGGACAATTCAAGAATTATAAAGCTTCGCTTAAGTGAACTGAATCATGACAAAACTAACAGTTATAAAATGAAAATGTAAATAAAGTAAAAGTTGATATGTCAAATTGTTGTTGTTGTGATAAGAAAATCTAGCAGACAAGTATTGTGGATGACGTCATAGTAAGGGCTTTTAGTTAATTACAATATGCTGATTCTAAAGACGATTAGCCACAATCTTCAAAGCGTAGCGGTTTATTCATCTTACACATTTTTCTGTAAGAAGTGCTACTAGTATGACGTAAACGTTAAAAATATTGTATTTTTTGATTGAAAAATAATATAAATATATCTTTACCTTTTTTACTATAAGCCATTAGTTACGAGAACAGTCTTCAAAATTATTTTTGCGCATTTTCTTATTTTTTCAAAATATTTTTTATTGTCTATTTCAAAAATAAAAGCATAATTAAAGGTGTATAATCCAGACAACTACTTGGCAAAAGAAGTGGGAACCTTTTTCGTCTGCTAGTAAATTGCTTCCTGTTTTTCAAAGCGACTCGGCTGTGTTTATATTTTCGACGCTACTGTCTGATTTCAGAGACCCAATTGAAAGCCGACACTGGGTCCTCATAACTTGGTTAGATCATACCCACTCTATCTTATGCTATAATAAGGCCTGTTCCAAAAGTAACCTAACCTAAATAATTTTAAAAACCAAGCTCATTAAAAAAATGACGCGGCATCTGATCTCGATCCATGTTTATATTTTCATAACAAATCATTTTTGTGTAAAATAAAAATTTAATTAGAAAATAATTAATATATCTTAATAAAATGGCCTTAGGGGACCGTGTTTAAGGAAAGAAAAACTTGTCTAAATGATTCTTTTGTCCGTATGTCCACAATCCATATCAATGATTTTTTGTCCCTTATGGTTGTTGTCGTACTTTTCAAATTAAATACAAGTTTTTATTACACCAAACTCTTATCTAACTACTTATTTCATTTTAGATAAAAATGAAGCTTGTTTTTCTTGGGACAGCTTCAGCCTTCCCTACTCCAACTAGGTATATATCAATTTATATTAGAAAAGGTGTTTTTTTTTTCAAAACAAAATCATTTTTCTTCATTTGGGGGAGGGGGGGGGGGGGCATATGTAAATTTGGGTTGAAATGAACTGTCAAAGAAATAATTATTATGGCATCTTAATTTAACGCCAAATATTCTCCAAACGTAAATACTGTAATAATAAACAGTTTACCTAGGTATGAAAATTCATGTTCTGATATTTCATAGTATTTTTAATGTTTCAGGGGTGTTTCTTGCACAGCACTTCAGGAAAATATATGTTTAAAAACTTTATTTAAAATATACAACATAAATAAACAATTATGAGTACTTACATCGTACTGTTGGAAATCACAATTTTGTCTCTTTACTAAAGGTAAAGGAAAAATAGGTTTTTTTTCAAGACTTCAATTTTTTACCTTTGATTAAAGTAAGAGCTATAATTTATAAAAAAATAAATAGTAAAAAGTATATTATATTAATAATCCTTATATAAAGGTAACAGGCTATTTGCCTGTGTGTCTAAAGCATAAGATCTTGATAACAGACATGTTTCTCCTTTGAGTAAAGCTTTTATTAGGTCTTGGGAATGTTTGTAACTTTTTTTTGTTGGAGGGTAAATCAACTCTCCCAAGATTAATCGTCTTGGGAAATTATTCCCTTTTCATTTAAAACAAATATTAAAATTTGAAGGCTTACTTACCCTCCTCCCTTAACCCGCGACCGTGGCTCCACACGTAGCGCATCCGCTCGTCGTCGGGAAGGTGATAGGTTCAAATCTCGGTCCAACACTGCGTCATAACTTAAGACGTCAAAAATGGTTCCTACTGATGCTATGTCAGATGCTCGACATAAATAGTTAGAGTAAGGGGAATGCCTTAGCCCAAAAGTAAAACAGTCGCAACTCGTTACCATGCACAGTTAAGACTTCTCAGTCGTGCATCACAGAGTTTTGGTTGTCTGTTGGATGTTACTTAACCTAATATCCTTGGGTGTTTTGACAGAAAAGGGTGCGTAACAGTGATCCTTAGTTCTCCTGGATTGCTGGACCAGGACCTGGACAGTACATCAAGTCGATAAGGTCCTTGACTGCAATCCCGCCTTACGAGGTAATTAAATGTACCCTCCTCCCTTTCCTTCAAATACCCCTAGAAAGCCTCTAGGGGCGTAGCTGCAAGTATTAAACAAAGTAAAATATACTTTTGCATTGACTAGCATGATGATGGTTCTGTGTGGCTGTTTGATTGTGGAGAGGGTTCTCAAATTCAACTACAAAAGAGTACACTTAAAATAGGTATGTAAAATAAATAATCATTGAAGCCAGATAAATTTATATTTAATTTAATATACCTTTTAGTTTTACAAAAAGGGATAGTTCTACGAAGTGTATTTAAAGAGTTAAGGTACTTAGAGTAGTGAACTTTTATATGTCTTAGTAGAATATATTAGGCATTGGATAGATATGATTATATGTTAAAGAATTTTTAACATTGACCAGACCAAACTTTTTTATTTGACAATATCTAAAAAAAGGTTAAAGTGATTTGCCACATATATTACATGAGAATGGTCTATTTTTTCCAAATATGTATAGCCAAAACACCAAAATCAGAGAATCTTTTTCCACATATTTCACAAGAGTTATAAAAAAATTGAACAGGGGTTCCCCTTAGGACAAGCTACTTAAAAAACATAAAAAATAACGTCCGATTCATTATAGGACAGGTTTTCTATAGATTCTTTTTTAAAAAATAAAGAAAACCGTCCGGTTTACTTATTACTTATTACAATATACACATTATCTCACGCGGAAATACCAACTAACCATACAACATATATATATATATATAAAGACCATTCTCATGTAATATATGTTGCAAATCACTAACTTCTTTAGATATTGTCAAATAAAAAAAGTTCGGTCAGGTCAATGTTAAAATTATTTATCACAATCATATCTATCCAATGCCTAATATATTCTACTAAGACATATTAAAAGATCACTACTCTAAGTACTATACTAAATATTTTAATGGTCATTCTTTGTTGTTATGTGTATTTTGTTGTATAAAAAGTTTGAAGTTCTATTAACTAGTAAATGCTATGTAAAGTTGTATTTATGACAAAAAAAGTTTTTGCCATATATAACATGCAACGAAGTTGAAAATAAAAATGAAAAACTTAATTTTTAAGGAAAATCCCTGGTCAAATCTTTTAATTTTAATCAATAACTTTATATTATGCACTACTACGTTATTTAAAATAGAAAAAACTTACAGTTCACTATTTTTTTTAAATGCACTTCGTGAAACTATCCCTTTTACTTCTTTGTATACCTACTATATAAGTGTAAGTTGTATGAGATTGCATATACCATACAATACATATATGTTCAGTATGATATTACAACCAGCTAGACCGTTAACTTCTTAATTATTTTTAATAGTACAGGTTGGGTTTTAGATTATTTTGCGGAGGGGGGGGGGGGGAGGGTGTTGAGGACAAAATTACAAGAATTCCCACCACTTAACAAAATAACTAAGGCATGATAAAGATATACTACTTACATACACTTATTTTTTTTTAGGTAAAATCAGCAAAATTTTTATAACTCATTTACATGGAGATCACATGTTTGGGCTGCCTGGTTTATTATGTACTCTTGCTAATGGACAGGTGATTGATAAAATAGTTATTTATCGCTCCGTATTATATATAAACAGCTTTCCTCGGAAAGTAAAATAAAAAATTCAAAGATAAGTTCCAGTTATGCAAGCCCCTAGGGGCCGAAGGCTTTGGCCAACAAAACTAGTATTAATATTATGATTTTTTTTTAATATTCGTTCAAAGTTGTTTAATACAATACAATACACGATTTTTCAGCATGGCTAAGAACTGGTTATAATCTAGCGGATAATAATCGGTGTCAAAGCTATACTGGAAAATAATACGCATGTCTTTCCATTAAAAAAAAATTACACAATTTTATCTATTTTTTGCTTAAGTTTTCATGAAAATGACCTAATCTTGTTTTATTATATTTAGGATCCAAAAATGCTGGAGGCTAAAATCATCGATATTTACGGGCCACATGGTTTAAGAAAATTTATAGCTACAACTTTATCTTTATCAAGATCTCCTTTAGCCTATAGGTAAAACTAATGATTTCTAGCCTTAAACCGTCTCTAGACGAAAAGCAAGCTCCACTAAAAGTTTAACCTTAGGCATTAGCGTCATTAGTGTACATGTTGGCTTGCTGTCGTGGGAAGGTGTCGGAGTAGTGTGAATGCTTTGTCACATAAACCGGCGCAACTCAGTAACATGCAAAGATAGGACTTCTATAAAAAGGTCTTTGAATCTCACCCCTGGTTATTCTGTGGGATTACTGAAAGTTCCGTACAAATGAACGATGCACTTAGCGATTTCAGCATCGTTCTACCAAACATTAAGAGTTACTTTCTGAGTGTTCTAAAAATTTCTTTAAATCATTTTTATTTGAATTTACCTATGCTTTTTTGTTGTTAGAATTCGTGTGTTTGAAATAATTCCAAGATCTGATCAATACCCAGAAAATTGGAATGATTGGGAGGTAAACCATATTTTGTATATTGTATTAGCGAAGCTGCTCTATAATTGGATATGTCCGTTCTTCCATTTAAGGGGGACTTGATTGTGTTAAGATAGAGATATTTCTTACAAATACATATCCAGTATACAATTTACATTAATCATGATACGGCAGTCTTTATGTATTGCTCTTAATGTGTAATTATCTCCGCTATTATAAAAGATAGATAGCTATTTTTGCTTTGAATATTTGTAACTTATAAACATCTACTCAATATTTTATTTTGTTTGTCTAGGTAATAGTTACGTTTTAATATTAACAAATTATTTTGTATTTATGAGTTTTTTGCTTATTTTTATGACTGTTTTCTTGTCTATAGGTTGATCACAGTTTAGAAGAACGTTTCAAGCTACCTCAAGAACAAGAATATAACAAAATAGGTTATTGAGCTTATCAAATATTCAAAAGCTTCAAAACACAGAATTTTACATTTGAGAATTACAATAAAATGATTTAAAACTGTTATTAAGATTATATATTATACTAGCTGCTTTGCCCCAAGAGGTAATTCAAAAAAATAGGTAGGTACCTAAAACAAATTGGGATTATTTTGGGTGTTCCAACCACCAAGAAAATAGCTTAAAACCATCACAGGACCGAAGATATATATTCCCTGAAGAGTAGAATTCTATCGATTTAGTGGTACCGAGATCTTAAGCTTCAGACGGACGGACAGACATTAAGCTACTTTGTATTATAGATATTCCCATTTGTATAATATAAATTAGTGAGGTTTTTTTGTCTGAAGTTGTAAGGTTTTAAAAACTAACGAACTGGCTGAGTTCTCCTTTTTAGGTAAGACTCAGGATTGTATTAGGCTATTTTGATTTTAGGCTTAAGCCTTAAGAAGGTGTAAAAATATTTTTCTGCCCCTATCATATCCTTTAATGCAGAGCCCCTAAATGCTAGAAGTGAAACCGCTAGTAGAGAGGAAAAAGTGTCTTTTTTTAGAATACTGTTCTAAAATCAAAGGATGGAAGCTTATGGACCAAAACAATCTTGTAGTTCATGCTGCAGCCTTAGGTTAGGTTTTATTGCAAATTAAATTAAAAATGGTTTAATTAGGCTCGAATAAAATTAAAGTGAATCCAACTTTAAACACTTAAAGTAAAATGTAACAAAAAATGTAAAAAGCTTGTTTAACCTTTTATTTTGTAATTATTATACTCTTAAAACTCTTTTTCTCCTATTGTATCACATAGTTTATATAAAGAATATTGTATTTTAGAACACAGAATTCCAAGCTTTGGATTTCACATACATGAAGGTGAAACTCCTGGCCAATTAAATGTGGCTAAATTACAGGTATTGCACATTTTGAAATTGAATGTAATAAATCGATTAGGTATAAAAATCTTAAGAAATTTAAAAAAAATTACTTTTACTATCTACCTATTGTTCTTTTCTCTTCTGTCTGTTTTATTGGTGCTATCTCACAACGTACAAGTTAGGCACTGAAAACCTCCCCTCTATTATTAAAAAAAATTGAAAATATTTAGGGTGGTTTTGTTCCTTTTCCTTAACCCTTCGGTTACCCAATATGACGTAGTGCCCAACCTGACCTTAAGTACTGAACTACCCCCTGTCCCAATTATTTTCTATTTATTTCTAAATAAGTGATAGGGGGGGTTGTCAGTTTTCATTAGGGTACTTTATTTGAATTCACTAATTTATTTGACAGGAAATTGGTATTAAGCCTGGACCATTATTTGGAAAACTGAAACAAAGAAAAACAGTTGAATTTGAGGGAAAGACATTAAAACCCGAAGATTTTGTAGGTATTAATGTAGGAATTTACGTTATAAAGAAATAAATTTTGAACAAGGATGACAACATTCATAAGAAGCCAAAGCACAAAAATTATGGAATAGACAGCAGACAAAGTGAGTCATAGTGGAGATGTTCATTTGTCAGAAAAAAAAAGAAAAGTAAGACAAAGAATATGGAAAAACTCTAAAAAGATAACGAAACTTTGAAAAAATAGTTTTATGGACTGACTGAAGAACAGACAGAGCAAATTATAGAGTAGCCTTAATACCAATTTTAACATTTTAGTTTCTTAATAAAAATAATCCAAAATTAAAGCAGAAACTTTTTTCCTTTAGGACCTTCGATTCCTGGAAGAGAAGTGGTTATTCTAGGCAAGATTTTTATTAGATTATTTAATAATTTATGTACCTTGGTAATTACCTAATCAAATTCAGCTTTTCAAATATTTTAGCCTGGACGTTTTCAAAAATAATAGTATCTCTCCCCATCCCACCCCTCAAAGAAAAGACTCTCCCAAAAAAATTCTTTTAAAAACTGTAATAAAAAGTTGGGTTGTCGAATTCAAACCATAAACCCGTCCCTCAAATGCCCCTAGATGCCTCTAGGGGCACAGTCTCTAGTATATACAAAAAAACAACATCTAATCACACTAAGATTTTATTAAATATTACATTAGAATTACATTAAACATTTTAATTTATATTAAAATTTTAGGAGATACGTGTAACAGTGATGAATTATTAAGTAAGTTTAAGTTATAACATCTAATAATAACATTTTTAAATGCATTTACAGCACATTTGTTTTTTTAACAAGATAAAATAATTGTTGTTATTTTAGATTTTACCAAATGCCCTGATATGTTTGTACATGAAGCAACAATGGAAAATTCCTTACAGGTATGTAATGATTTGTTAATTTTTTTGTGTTCAAAATATAACTTATTTTGTGGATAATAAAGTCTCTTTTAAGTGATACAAGAATCAAATATGTCAAATAGGGATTAGTTTGATACTTTAGTTTTTTTTATTTTGTAACACATTAATATCCTCTTAGAATTTTTTTTTCAATTTTGAAAATTTGAGTACCTCCCCCTGCCCCCCCCCCCTGACAACTTACAACTCTGGCCGCAGCGCTCGGCTCCCCACTAGCCTAACCTAACCTAAACTAAAATAGTTGTTCGTTGTTTGGGGGGGGGGGGGGGGGAGGGGGAGGGGGGTGTACTAAAATTTTCAAAATTGAAAAAAAAATTTCTAAGAGGAGAACGCCATTACATGTATAAAAGTTGGTTTAAATTCTGACTCCAACCTTATTTCCAGGGACCAAACTTATGTATATCTACCCCGGTCCCCACCTGCATTACTTACAATAATATTGTAAAATTAGTGATAGTACTTGTTTTTGATTGTTACAAAAACTTCAGCAATGATGTCATAAATGCTGATGGCACTAAGACCAAACCAAAGACCAAGTGCACTGCCAAGATCAACTACAAGGTTGAACTCATCATAAGCTCTGACAAGTGTATAGACATCAACAGTTTTCTTGGTTACATCAATCCTCACTCCTGCAGCATCTGGGTTGTTTGTGATATGCTTCAACTGTTTCAGTTTGATACTCATTGTTTCACATGGTGGTAAACATGACTTTTGCACTTTGAAATCTTGCCCAACTGCCAAGCGGTTGAATTCTTCAGTCATTTCCTTTCGTGATTGTTCAGTTACTTGAATTGTTTTGTTTTCTTCACATTGATTGCTATATTGTGCCCAAGGGGGTATACAACCATACCATTCTAACAATTTTTTCTCCAAAGCATTCCAAGCACACATAAGTAGAGTATTATTGCCATTGTCATCATAATCTTTGCATAACTTTCCAGCAAATATTCTTGAATCATGCAAACTTATCTCCATATAATAGGAAAAGTAATCATAGTTGCCCTCCGTTGTAGGGCCAAATTCACCATATCCATTTCCAATGTGATCCATTCTAAAATCATTTTTTAATTTTGGGTCTACAATAATGAAAAGGGATTTTCTGTCAATTGATATATAAGTGCTTCCCTTTGATATGTTTGTTCGCCTACAATTTCCATAAGAAGCTAATAGAAATTCTTCAGAATGAGCATTTTCCCATTTATAAGAAGTTGATATTTCTGGATCATAGGTTTGAACATTCAAATTTGAATAATTGCCTTTGTATAAAAGATGCAATAGATTACTGATGGTCATGTTGTTATATTTGCCTCTCCAGGTGATTTTATCTGTACCTGTAATAGGGTTGGCAATCCGTCTAATTTTTGGACCAGATTTGGATTTGGATTCTTACAAGAATCCACCCAAAAATAAAATGATTCTGCGGATTCCGGTTTCTTATTTTTTTTGACGGATTCCAGATTCTAGCAATATTTTTTAAGGCTTTTAAAAGAAATAAATTAAGGAATTAAATTATACTGGGTACTGGGAAAATCTAAAGCTGCGTTTTTTTCATATTTTCTGATCTTTCCACTCGTCCTACTTATTTTTCACTTGGTGGTGTAGGTGGGGAGAGATGGGGGGGGGGGGGGGGATGGCGATCTTCAAAGAGGGGGGGGGGGGGGGTAAAAGAAAAAACTCAATATGCTAATATTATTCTAACCATTAAGAATCCGGATCTGATTTAAAAAAAACAGATTCAGGATTAGGATTCTGGCTTACAAATTGGCTAAAATTGGGATGATTCCAGATTCTATAATCCGGTTTCGGATTGCCAACCCTAACCTGTAAGCTGCCCACTCATTAAGTCTTCAATCCATTTGTAGCCATATTGAAAGGATGTTTTATAATCAAATGGAGCATCTTGACAAACATTAATGATAGGCATTTGAATATCATTAATGCTTTTTGTTGAGGATAGGGAAACTACTGGGTACTCAACATACTTTGAAATGGAGTGCTCCATTTAAAATACAAATATACCAAAGGCTGCAATTTGGACTAATGATCTGAAGAATGTCGTACTATCCATCCCTTTATGCTGCAAGAAACTAAGATATCTAAAAAATGTATCTTTAATAAACTTGATTTCTAATGGATGACAAAATCCATAGGTAGCACAGCACCGAAAATAAATGTATTTATTAATTTTTTACTAAAATTTAGAAAAAGTAATGGAAAATCTAGGGAACTAAAAAAATTATATTTCCCCTGTAAAAAATTGAAATCTTTGTGTAATATTGTTAGTCATAGAGTAGTAGATGCTCAATAACCCACAGTGGCCCTAGCATATATTTTTACTAGAAATTTTTTTAAAAATATTTATTTTTTATTTCTCATGTTATTTCACCAAAATATGTAAAAAAAAATGACTAGGGGCACTGTGAACCAGTAGAATCTTTCGAAAAAATCATTTATTTATCTTTAATAGAGACCAAGTAAATTATATTTATTTTTATAGAATTCAAATGTCTCCTAGTGCATTAAGGACATATCAACATCCAAATAATGTTATAGGATAGATGCTGATTGCTATAAAAAATATATGCCTTTTAACACTTTAAATATTGAAGTTTAATTAAAATTTTCTATTACAACTTACTTTAATGCACTACAGTTCTTGGGAAACTAATTCATGAAAATATTTAATCAAAAGAAATGGAAAATTGGAAACCTAAAGCAAATAATTGAATTGTAATTTAATTGGATTTTGTTTGCCCAAAAAGTTTGTTCAAAATTAACAAGGGGGGGGGGGGAGTTTTGACACATATAAAATCATTCTTATATGATGGACTTCCCCCAGATTTAAGATTTTTTGGATAGGCCTCTAGGTTCCAGAGCTCCAGGCCTCCAGGTGGCCTCTGTACAAGTAAAAATAAAAAATAATTTTTTTTTTGAAGAAACGGTCAACTCATAAAACAAGATATCCACTTTTTTTAATGTTATTCACATATTTGAAGAAAAACATGCATATTTTGTTTCATAAGTTGACCTCTAACTCTTAAAAAAACAATTTTTTTCATTTTTACCTGTCCAGAGACCACCTGGAGGCCTGGAGCTCCGGAACCTGGAGGCCTATCCAAAAAATCTTAAATCTGGGGGAAGATCATCATATAAGAATGATTTTATCTCTAATAACCTATCCTCTCAGTCCAAAGATAAAGCCCATACACCAGGTTTACGCAAATGTGTCAAAGCTCCCCCCCCCCCCCTATTCATAAATTAATCTACGAACATTAAAAAGTGCGCGTCGTTTATATTTGAAAAAATGTTTGATATTTTATGATTTTAGTTCAAAATTATATCCTATTATTGAAAGGTTTTTTGATTGTAGCTTAAGACTTCAATAACTTTAAGCTGATTGAGTTTTCGTTTTTATGGGAAGCTTCCTATGGATTTTATTATATTTTTAGGCTATTTTACTTTTATAATTAAGCCTTCTTACAAACTTATTTGATTACCGAGCCCATTAATGATAGGGGCGCAGGCTTTCATATAATTTAGGTATGTCAATCATTAGTTATTTTTATTTTTAAGACAGACCCTTTCCAGCCTCAATGTAAAACTCTATTTGAGTTTTTTAGTGTTATTGATTTTATAAGAATATGTTTAATATATTTGTATAGAAAGACCCTGCATTAACAAATTCAAGGTTTTTTTAATGCAAAAACAATAAACCTTTTCAATTTTAGGAGAAGTGTATAGAATATGGCCACAGTACTCCAAAGATGGCGGCTGAAATAGCAATCAAATGTGGCGCCAAATTTTTAGTACTCTTCCACCTGAGTCCAAGATATAAACCTATAGATGATAACTCAGAAGATGGTAGTGCAATGACTATTCTCAAGGTAAATAGATAAATATAGAAAATTTATGTAGACTAAAGGAATTATTGTATTTATCTGTCCCATGAAAACTTTCTCAACGCTAGAGGGGAAATGCCAGTTTCTCGGCTGGTTATAAAGATATGTGGCTGATTTTTTAGGGAAGATTCCTTGCATCAGTGGTACATAATTTACTTGGTTCGTGAATCGTCAGTCTCTTAGTCATTCAGCGAAAGACATTAAAAATACTTTTTATTATTTTGATTGATTGATTGCATATTTATCAACTACATCTTCTATATAATCCAGTTTCTATGTTTGTCCTTTCATGATTATTTTGTGCTTCGCTACTTATGGATTTTGTCATCCTTGTTTTCATTACGTTATAATAGTATTCATTTAGGATTCAACAAAAATAATATTTTATTTTTAGGAAGCTCAAGAGTATATTAGCTCAAAGAATTCAAATATGAAAGTTGATGTTGCCCATGACTTTAAAGAAGTTGTAATAATCAGAGGTTGATGACAGGGAGGGAGGGGACAATGGGCTGTTTATTATACTAGTCCCCAAAGTTTTATTATAACGTTTTCTTATTCGTTGGTTTAACAACTTTGGGAACTATTATTGAATTTTGATTGGATGGTTTATTAAGTTTAGTGTCTAAGCGTTTCAACCATTAATTGTAATTTACTGCTATTGTGTCTTTTTTACGAACAGGAACACTATGCTAATGTAAAAATTTGCGAAAGTACCTTAAGGCTTTTACCTTACTAGAAATGTAAATGTTTTATATTTTGATTGTTAATTTAAACTTGAAGCCTAATTTAAACGAATATTTAGTATTTTTATTAACAAAAATGAATTCATGTGATAAATGACATTTTTATTGTGATCTCAATATTGTTTAATTGGCGTACTAAAAATATTGTTTTTATGTTATTTTTATTTTTTCAGATTAAGAAATAAAAAATGATACATACTTATTTGAGAAAATACAAGTTTTTCATTGTTGAAATATATTTTATAATAATAACTAGCTGTCCTAAATATATAAATTAAACACATATTGTTAAAAAACAGAATGTTATTTGCTTGGGGTGCCAATTCTTACGGCCAGCTAGGTCTAGGATATGATAGTGAACAGGAAAATCTGCCAAAACGTGTTGAAACTACCAGTGATAGGTTTGTTAAACTAACTGGAGGTGGCGGTCACACGCTGGCAGTCACGGAGGATGGCAGGTTATTTGGCTGTGGCTGGAACCAGGTATGGACTTGGATCATTAAAACACATAAAAATGAATTATTTTAAGAAAACACGAAATAGTTAGATTACAAGGTTAAGATAAGATAGAATTATTGAGAACTTATAAATGTTATTTTTTTACCAGATACTACTTCAATGTTTTATTTAGTTGCTTCACTCCTTTTCCATCAGGGTTCGGCAGCCGCGACGGAGCCTTAATCTTAATCCCGTTTGGATATATATCCCGTTTGGTATAAAAATGTTTTGAAAATACGGATTGTCATATTTTGGGTCTGGTGTTTGATTTCCCTGAGGCTTACAGGCAACTGACGGTCGGCTGCCGAGCCCTTCTTACTATTATTCATTCTTCTTTAATCTAATCCCCTTGTCCTTCTGACTAGGCAGGTCAACTTGGTTTGAATCACACAAACAATATAAATGTGTTCACCTACCTTGGCTTGGATGATATTAAAGGTAGTTTTGAAAGTTGTTTTATTATACCCTTGACTGCATCATATTACGAATCGTTTCTGGTCGTAATTAATGAGGTTGATGGGTTAGAATCTCAGCCCTACACTTTGTCAGAACTATTTTGAACTAAGAATTTACTTACACCTACCTATCTAATACCTATTAAACATTTTATACTAATTAATGAGTAGATATTACCATCTTAAACTATGATTTGTAAATAATTTGAACTTCCTTGTTTATTCAGGGTATTTAAACTTTGAAAAACACTACCTAAGTACAAAAATTAAAACGAGATATTTTCCTGACAAAAATCAAATGTTACTCTAAGTTTTCTAATGAACCAAAAATATTTCTACATTAAAGAAAAAAATTATTTTATTCTCGATTATATATGACACAATATAAACAATTTTTACACCATAATTAGATATCGCTGGTGGATGGGACTTTTCTATAGTGGTCACCAAACAAGGACGAGTCTTTGCCACTGGATCTAACTCATTTTGTCAATTAGGTTATTAGAATATTAAAATCAGAAAAATGCGCTATTTTCTAAAACAAAATTCACTTAATTCAAATTATAAATGTTACTATTTATAAGTCAAAACAAAATTGTATGTAAATTTGTTGCCAAATTGCTTACATACGGTATACAGTTGAAGGTCATACTTAACTTACAATTTTAGGAATTGATTCTAGAGGTGCTTCGCATATAATATTGTGCCTTGCTGTTCTAGGAATCATATTTACAATCAATAAAAACAGACGATTAGGATAATTTTATAATTTAAATCATCCACTAAGCTATAATTATAATATTCTATTCCTACAAACCAGGCGTAAGCAAAGAAAGAAAACAATCTTTATTTTTCATAGAACTAGAAGGATTACAGGCAGGGAGGAGGAATATTTTCTATTTCATGAAAGAATAGTGATTTATCGTATCGTATTATAGACAGCTTTCCCCGGATATTAATATTAAAAATCATAAAATTGAAACTGTAGGTATTGATTTTATGATTTGAACTTAATATCCGTGGAAAATTGTCTGCAATACGATTCTATACATTATTTTTCAGTATGGCTGAGAAATGTTTCTAATCGGTTTCGAAGCCATACTGGAAAAAAGATGTTAAAATAGGTTCATGTTCTCATGTACAGAAGTAAACACACTTTTAATAATGTGGGAAATATTTTTTTGGCGGCAAAAATTAGAAACCAAGGATTTTATTTTTACCCAATATTGACTATCCTTTTCATACCTGGACACCAGGATATTGTGGAGGTATCAGCTGGTCTGAGACATGCTGCTGCTCTGGATGTCGATGGACGTGTATTCACCTGGGGGGCAGGCAGTAAAGGTCAATTAGGTACAGTAACAAAATGAACTAAAAATTGTTCATTTTCCCAATATCCTTCAATACCTAATAGTTCAATAAATAAAACTTCATTTTCTTTTTACCCTTGAATGTCCCTTATCACCACTATAAAGGTGAAAATTTAATTACAACCCCTCATTTACTTTAAAAATACTTAAAGGAAGAATTTCAGACACTAGAATTACGATACTAATCTGTAGTTCACTTTATATGTCTGCCAGTCAGTTAGTCAATCTATAACGCTAAAGAGGAAATGTGATTTTCTCGGCTGCTATTTAGGATAGAGAGCTTAAATTGTCACTTAATATTTTTATGACCTTTGCTAATCTAGTCTACAAGTACACATTGTTTTGTTCGCCTCTCTGTCGTTCATGCTTTCAAAAATCCAAATACTTTTTTTTATTTTTTCGTGATTTTCATGTTTTGCAAATTCTCTTTATTTATTTTTTATGACAACTGAACATTTTATTTATAGCTCAATCTGTCTGTTAGACTGTACATGCTTATTTTTGTGCTTCGCTACAAGAATGTTGTCATCCTTTTATTATACATTACTGTTTATCCTTTTCTCCTTACTAGGTAGACCCTGGACCAAAACTAATTGTACCGACTCCCTACCCAAACAAATTATGCTCAACAATGACTTGAGAGGAACCAAAGTTGCTTGTGGACAATACTTTACTTTGGTACTCACACACAATCGTGATTTATATGGTTTTGGTGATAACAAATATCGACAATTATTAAGTGAAGAAAAGAAAAGCATTGAAACGCCTGAATTGTTGATTTCAAGAAAAATGCGCGAAATATCAGTCGGATGGACCCATTGCATAGGTCAGTTGAAATAGATTTATATAAACTACCTATTCCTAACCCTTTTTTATTATGATATAGAGCTTAACTGAGCTACTATACAACTAGGTTCTGTGCGTCTGTGAAGATATCAAAATAATCATCTTGTAAAGGTATTAATATGAATGACGATTCAAACAAACCCCTTCTGACCCATTTCTCTTTACTTATTTTTCTCTTATCGCGAACAATTTCTTTTAAAACCATATGATACATTTGTTTTTAGCGTGGTTTCAAGCCGGTTTTCATACAGTGCACTGGATTCCCTAAAATAATCCATAATGTTCTTAGGTGTGGATGAAAACAAAAAAGTTTATACCTGGGGCCGAAACAACTATGGACAATGTGGAACTTCAAAATTTTCAGATTTTCACAACATTACCACAGAAACAGTTAAAGGTGATGAAGATGATGTCATCAATACAGATACATCAAATCCTTATGTGAAATGTTTAGCAGGATCAGAACATTGTCTGGTGCTTGACAATCAAGGCAATGTTTTGTCCTGGGGTTGGAATGAGCATGGTAACTTGGGCAATGGTGAAACTACCAATGCCCACACGCCGGCCGAAATGAAGTTTGACTGTGATGGAATAATTGGGGATATTTTTGTTGGCTCTGCTCATTGCTTTGCATATTCTGAAAAATGAGAAAAATATCTTCTAATTTCAGATAAAAATGTTATACAGAATTAATACAATATTAAAATTATCCCCTCAACATCAACTGATAAAAAACATAAGGTCATGGTCAAATTTAATAAAAGTAAGGTACAATATTTTAAGTCTTGAATGTATCTACAAAAATGGCGAATACCCAACTTTAAAAAATTAAATTGAAATTAAGGTTGGTGGGGACAGTTCTGCGTTTGTCTGTTTATTACTTTATAGGTATCTTAGGTTAGGTTATATTGGTTACCGGGTAACTCCGCAGGGTTCGGGCACCGTAGATTTAGGCCCATTGGTAAGAGAGGAGGGATCATCAGTGCTCAGCAGGGCCTTTGCGTGAAAGTCCCGAATAATCAATGTGAAATATCATACCCGCATTCCTTAAGAAGTTAATACATTTTTTTCCCGACCTAATATTGTACTTTAAGAATTAATATGTGAATCAAACTTTTTCCACCTAAATAGATTTCAGAATGTTCTTTTTTATTAAATGCCTAGGTTTGACAATAAATTTTACCATACTATTTAATTAGATTTATGGGGACAACAACCCACAAAGCAGCTAGTATAGAAGATTCTACCAGAATAGATCCATTCAATTTAGAAGAGTTCAATGTTTCAGAAGTTGTTCGGGAAATACATGCTGAATTAAAGGCATAATTTAGATTTAGTTCATTTGAAAATGTCTCTCCAGTATGGCTTCGAAATTTATTAATATCCACTGGTTTAGAACCAGTTCTCCGCAATACTGAAAAACATTTATAACATCGTAATACAGACAATTTTCTACGAATAATAAAATTAAATCATAAGATTTAAATTTTAAACCAGTTTGAACCCCCCCCCCCCCCCCCTCCACTCCATTCAAAATAAGATTTTTTTCATTTGAAAACTAAAATGCCTCTACAGACCTATAAGGGCATAGACGCTAGGATTTATAATAGATTGATATAATTCTAAATTATAACACAGAAAGAATCCGCGAAATCAGAACTGACAGAATTGTCCAAATATTATTTTGATGGTGGAGGGAAGATGGTTAGACCCATAATCAGTATGTGTACAGCTCATGCTTATAATTGCCATACAAATATTAGTGATCCTTTAGGTAGGTAACTTTTATTTTATTATTGTAGGAAAAAGAAGTATGATATCTGTCTGTATGTCCACTAATAATATCTCTACCGAAAGAGTTTTCTTTCACTAAGAAACTGATTCCAGGGCAGATTTTTATCCATTTAATGGGACTTGGGTTAGGTATCTCAATTCTGTCATGAGAAATTGACATTTAAATTAAATCTCTTAGCTTGTAAATTATAGAAAAATTAATTTTTTAAAATATTAATAACAAGATAATTATACCTATGCTATTTATTAATTTAATTTTTTGATCTTTAAATTTCTTTGTTCAGTTTATCAGAAGCAAAGACAAGTGGCTCTAATCAGTGAGATGATTCATACAGGTTATTATTGCTTTACTTAAATTACTAGCGGTTTAGCCCTGCTTCTAAGGACTTCGCTCCAAGAGGTAATGGAAAGTCCCCTCCTTTAAAGAATCGTTTTTAAAGTTATAAACAATTTTAAACATATAATCAAAAAATGTCATCAAAATTAGTCTCTGGCAAATTGAAACCCGGGAAAAAATTTCTCCCTCTGTCCCTTAATTTTTCAATAAATTAAATATAATATGTGAGTGTTTTTTTTGCCAAATACCTGTGACTAACCTAAGGTAAAAAACTAACACATGAACAACTTCACACCTAATTTTAAAAGTTATTTCCAAATACGGATGGGTCTGTCTTTATATAGGTAGACAGTGAGGAAAACCGCCGTTTGATAATTAATTTTTGATGTTTAGCCTCCTTGGTTCACGACGACATTCTGGATCGCGCAGAAACTAGAAGAGGAAAACAAAGCATTAATACAAAGTAAGTAAATAAGACATTAAACTCACGACCGTGGCTTAAGAAGTGTTACATCCGTTCGTCCTCGGTAAGTTGAGAGGTCCGAATCCCGGCTTAGCATCGCGCCATAACGTCAAAAATTGTTCCTACTTCTGCTAGACATTTATAGTTAGAGTAGGGGGAATGCCTTGGCCAAATACAGGCGCAACTCATTAACATGTACACTGTACAGCTATGACTTCCAGACAAAAGTTATGCCATCAAAGAGTTCTTGGTTGTCTGTTGGGTGTTAAGTAATCTAATACTACGGGTGTTTGGACAGAAGAGAAGAGATGGCTCCCCTTAGTTATCCTGATTTGTTTGACCTGATTTTTATCAATTCAGGTTGCTAATATGGACATTATTTAATGGTCAGGTCGTTCATCGTGCAGGAGAGTAGGGTCTGGGGTAAAGAAGTAGGATGGGGGGGGGGGGGAGTTGTTATTTTAGCCAGTTACAAGTTTTATTTTATTAGAGTACATGATAATCTGTTGTAAGATCTATGTTATAATAAATCCATTGTTATAGGGGTAAGAACCTAGTTAAGGATAAGTTTGTATAAAAAGGTTCTTGTTTGAGATATAGATCTTTTATTAAAAATGTGATTGATTACAATTTGTTTCTATTGTTAGATGGAGTTTACAAAAATCTACAATAGCTGGTGACTTTATATTGGGTGTTTCCTCAAAGATGTTGGCCAAAATTGATAATCCTGATGTTATTCAAATTCTTTCACAGGTTTGCATGACCATTTCATTATTATAGCTATTTTTATAAAACATAATTTTGCAAAGCGTTGTTAGTTCTTTTCCATTTGCAATTTTCAAAGATCAAACATAACTAATTCTGATATGAAACTGGCCTCTAAATTCAATTGATATAGGAGGGAAAATTGTCGTCAATTTAGGTTGCTAACATGGAAATCGTTTATTGGTCTGTTTGTTAATTCAGAAGGGGGGGGGGGGGGATATGGTATAGGGGGCGAATATGGGTATCGTTATTTAAGCTCACTTCGAGTTTTACTTTATTAGAGAACTTGAAAATCTGGTGTAACATTCCTTTAATATTATAATATCCATTGAGCTTGGTAGCCGCAAACAAAACATAATGAAATCGATGTTGTTAATGTTTATCTTTTAAAATCAGCTGGAAATCTAGCCCTGCACTTAATATGCTAGTTATTCTAATCTGTTGTTGTTTTAGAGCAGCCAAACGACTAGAAAATTTTAGCTTTCATGTGGCTGCTAAGACGTAAAAAAACTATTAATAAATAAAGGCAATTGCATCTGAAATTACGTTTAATCTTTATGTTAGGTTAGGTAAATATTGAGCCAGGTGTTTCAAGGTTGAAAATAAGGAATTACATTGGATACCTACGTTGTGAAGTAATACAAGAATTGTATTATTTGTTCACTATGGCAGATGTTCTACCTTAATTAGTTTAGGTTTTAGCTGATTTAGTAGAGGGAGAGTTCCAACAATTAAGTACAATAGAGGATGAATCTGAAAGGTGAATTTTAATTTTTATTTTCATATAAAAGATAATTTCAAACAATTGATGAAACTGATATGAATTTAACAACTGTTGTAATAGAAATTATATAATATTAATGGATATATATTATACATACATGGATATATTGTCAGGGGAAAATTTGTCGTCATTTTAGTTGCTGACATTGACCTATTTATTAGGCAGTTCTTTTTTCCAGTAGGAGGGGTGAAGATGGGATAAAGGGGGTATCTTTATTTTTTATATTAGCTAGCTGCAATAACCCCTTTCTTAGAGTACATAAAAATCTGGTAATACATCCAAGTAATAATATATCGAATATAATATGTATTTGATAACTAGATGAGAATTTTAGAGGGCTAACAACTACTTTTAGTTAGTTTGGTATCATAGTTATTTTCCTTTTTTTTGTGATAAGTTTATTATTAGGTTTGAACAGTACCTCTCCAAATCTTTCAACAAGACAGCCAGCCTGATGGCCTATAGCTGTAAAGCCAATGCCTGTCTGTCAGGAGCAAGTCAACAGGAGGTGAACAACTGCTTTCAATATGGAAGGTAAGAAGAATTTTTCCAGTAGAGCTTCGAAACCGATTAATATCCGTTGGATTAGTACCGGTTCTTAGATATACTGAAAAACCATGTATAGTACCGAATTATAGACAATTTACCACGAATATTAAAATAAAAATCACAAAATTTAAATTTCAGGGGCCAAAGGCCATTAGCTAACAAATACAAAACTGGCTTTTATCTTATAACCTTTCTTTTTAATATCCGCAGAAAGCTGTCTATACCTTACCTAATACGAAAAGTTCAATAACTTTTTTAAAAATAATTTTTTTTTTCTGGAACTCATCTCACCCATATTTTTAATTTTTGAAATAAAAATTATTTATGCTCTAACCAAGCGGGTCCTTATTAATAAGGGGCTCTTTAAACCTATACATATAATAACCTGAAATAAAATAAGCATAGGTTAAAATACGTAAATTCAAGAAATTTACACCCATATTTGAAAAATTTCAGGAACGTTGGAATAAGTTTTCAGTTGGTTGATGATTTATTAGATTTTGTAGCCTCAGCTGATCAACTTGGCAAACCAGCTGCAGGTAAAACAAAACAGTAACCGGATGTCTCTCTGTTCATCTGGGTGTTTGTACCTAATGATCTCGCTAACCGATAAACCGATCTGATTCTCCTTTATAGGATAGCTAATAAAAGTTCCTATGAAAGTTTATAGGTAACTATTTTGTTAGGGCACCATCATCCTCCCTCCCAAGAAAAATCGTCCCTTAAAAAAAATGACCGCCCCCATTTTTTAAATTTTTCTTTTTGAAACTAAATTGAATGTGTGGGAGAGCCGACGGCCCCACTCCCACCCCACAACCACGCTAAATGACTCTAGGGGCGTAGCCGGTAGTATTTTAAAAGTAGTGAGATTTGAGCCCTCAATTATTCGGAGGCTATAATAAATAAGTCTTAAGATGATTTTAGGCTATTTTTGAAATTAAAATTTTATTTTTCCTCTCTTCCCTACATCTTCAAATAAGTCACTTTATGTTAGTGGGAATTTCTGATTTCCTCTGGACCCCTCCCTCTTTTTGTTCATCGCCATCTGCTTTCTGAGCTCTATCACGGCCTCGTCCACCATCTTCGTCGAAACTGTGGCCATGCTGAAAAATGGCATAGTTTTAGTTAGATGTAAATCTTACTAAAAGTTGGAATCACTTGAGAATGATAAATTTTGAAAGCAATAAGAGAAAGAGAAAAAAATAGCTGTCTGCAATAGGATTTGAAAAGACAAAGATAAAATAAATGATTTTTGGAAGCGATGAATTTGTAAAAAGAAATTCTGTTGTTTTACGGAAACACAATATGCAATCTATTTGTTTAGAGCGACAGATTTGTATTTGGAAACAACAAATTATCACTAGATAGAACAATAAAATTTTTGAAATATGAATTGTTTGATGATTAACTCCATTTTGGAAATTGCTTAGTTAAATTCTTTATAAAAAGCCTTTGTATCGGCGGAAAAGTTGAAAGTTTAAGTAATAATCTAAATTATTGCTAATTTAGTAATATTTTAAGTGTAAAAAATACCTGATTTAACGTAAAACGTTGATAAAAAGTCTGCGTTCGTCGTGGAATGTGCAAACGTAATGATTTTGTTGAAAAAAACCATTTTTAACATAAATTATAGTAACTAATAACTGACCAATAAATTCATGACACGGCAGTGTGGGCTGGACGTACGATGCCGCGCTCAGTTATTTGGTTCTGATAACAGCGCCGTATTATTATTTGTGTTTGGACATTCTTTTGTGAGGGCTACACTGATGGAAGGGGGGGGGGGGGGGAGGGAAGGTGCATGATTCTTATACGGCGCTATCTTTTGAACGAGGTTTCGTCGTTTTTGTTCCATATAATGCGTTTTTAATTGATTTTATGACCAAAATATTATTTGGTTTTTGTTTGTAATTATTTGTTAATGCGACTCTGACTTTTGTACGAGGTTTTGTTGATTATTTGGAATAATGGAATTATTTTTGTAGTAGGACTTTATATAAGAAAATATTTCTTTTGTAAAAGGCTATTTTGTTGTTCTTGAAAAATGAATATTTAGACAAAAAAATATATATTTGGAACAATAACATTATTTTTGTAAGGGGATTTTACTTAGACTAAATGGGGATTTTACTTAGACTAAATTTAGGCTAGAACTGCCTTGATTACCTGCATAGGCATCTTTCCTTTGTGAAGGATCTCCCTAATAGCGATGGGGTTTACTCCTTTTTTAGTCAATATGTCGGCGACTTGCATATCACCAGGCACCCAGACTAGCTTCTCCAGGGATCCTTGTTTCGGCTCACTTTTCACAGCTCCAATCTCTCTGCGGAGCCTTCTCTCTTGGACGTCGGTGGCACTATGTACAGCTTCAAAAGCATCATTGTTGTCAACAATTAGTTTGACAGGGAATTGGAATTTCCCTCCAAGGATGTCTTGTAGGCACCATTTTGTGGCAATGGCTGCGTCCATAGCCCTGTGCATGCTAATGGCTTCAGCTGCTAGTGTTGAGCTGGTCACTCTGTCTATCTTGTTGCTTTTCCATTCGATTGGAGCAACATCTCCTGTCTTGACATCAACCAAAAACAGAATGTATCCAGCAGTGCTATCTACCCCCTCATTTAAATTTCCGTGGGAGGCATCAGAGAACATCCATAATTCAGCTCTGTTCATATCTTTGATTGCAGATATTCTGACTTTTGCATGATCCTTCAATTTTAGCAAAGTTTTCTTGGCATTTTTCAAGTCAGCAACTGTTCCTTGATTGAATTTTGTTGACAGGTTGATAAGGTCAAATGCAAGGTCAGGCCTTGTTGCCCTAACTGTCCAATTGATGGCACCTACCATCTGTCTCAGCAGTGTCATCTCTGGTGGAGTCATCTCCAATTGTGGCTGCTTTATTCTGGATGGATCTGTGTTTGGAATTTTGATCCTGTCAACATATGCTTCTTGGTCCAGTGTTATGCCTTGTGAATCTTGTGATAGCTGGAAGCCAGTGTACATGAAATTCTGTGTTTCAGACTTTCCAATTTTGAATGCATTTAGAATCAAAGGAAGAATCTGTTCATTAAACAGTTCGCTGCCACTATGTAGAAAATCATCTACATGTAAACCCAGGATTCCTTGCAGGTTGCCTTCATTGTCTTGGTAATAAAACAGCCCAGAATCATATTTACATACCTTAAATCCTAGCCCTTTCAGTATTTGCTCTACTTTGTTATACCACATCTTGCTGGCGTCTCTGAGTCCATAAAGAGCTTTCTTCAATAACCAAAGAACTTTCTCCAGTTTAGCCTCTTTTGGTGGTTTGACAAATACTATCCTTTCCAGCTTGTTGCCTTGCAAGAAGGCTGAACGGACATCTGTGGTTGATATGCTCCATCTTTTGTTAGCAGCAATGATCAGAATTATTCTTAAGGAGAACTTGTGTAAGGTTGGGGAATCTTTGGGAAAGTTACCAAGCTCCTGAAACCCCCTTGCTGTGAGTCTTGCTCTAGCATCTCCTTCTTTTCTGGTTAGTACCCAGGTAGTGGTAATGTATTCTTGCCCTTCATCAGTCACTTCTTCATATACTTTGAACTCTTTAAGTTTATCAAGTTCTTCCATCTTGGCTTTAACTACATCAGGGTTATCTTTTTCTTCTGTTGGGATCATTACTGCAAGCACTTCAGCAGGTAAGTCTGGGATATCATTGTCTTCAATTTCTGGCCTTTCTTGTCTGTTCTGTTCAATTTTTCTTATCTCTAAGTTTTCAACATCATCTGTTAATGCTTCTCCGTCTTCAAGCTGGAAATTGTACCAATTAGGGTATTTTCCTGATCTTTTCATTGTTTGTGTTACAGTTGCATTTTTCCATTGGCCATCCAGCTTGATTTGAACTGTTTCGTTCTTCTTTAGCATTATTTTTGCTGCTTGTTTTGGAGTTGATTTCTTTGGTGGTCTACCTGGTTTTTTCTTGTTGTTTTCACCAGTTGCAGTGTTTTCAGTATTTGCTTGCTCTGCTGCTGTAGTTGTTGCTGCTGTAGTTGTTGCTGCTGTAGTTGTTGTGCTTGTTTCGGCTGTTTCCATTGTATTTGATGTATCATTGGGACTGATGTCATCATCAACTTCATTGTTTTCAGCTAAATCATCAACTTCATTGTTTTCAACTATATCATTGGCAATGATGTTATCATCAGTTTCATTGCTTGAGGTGGGTTCTCTTTGGTTTGATGTGGTATTGTTCTCAACAACTATGAGCTTGGTTGTGGATTCATTGCTGGGGTTGTTGGTATTAGTTTGACTTGAAGCTGTTGTTTTGGAATCATTTGTGTTCAAGTTTGAATCTCCTGGCATTTCTAAGTTTAGTTTTTCTGCCAATTCCTTTTTCATTGGAATGATTCTATTGGCGTGAACTCTGCACCAACTGCTTCCATGTCTGATCATGATTAGCTTGCCATCTTGGAAGACGACCTTTGCTGGTCCAAGCCAGGTGTTGTCCTTGAGCCTTTTGTAGTAGACCCATTGACCATGCTTGTATTCATAGTCTGCTGTTCTAATTTTTGTCCTAAGAGCTAGTTTTAGCTTAGAACAGTTCATGGATTTGACAAATGCTGTTCTGCAAGCATGCATAGCAGTCATGTTGTCTTCCAGAGCTTTACTCACAGATTTCTCTTCCAGTGTGTTTGGAGGCTCCTCTAAGATATTTGGAAGATTTGGCTGCCTGCCAAAAACAAGTTGGAAGGGTGAGAATCCGTAAACAGTTGTGAGGCTGTTTTTGGCAGCACAGGACCAGGCGACTGCTTGTTCTAAGTCAATCTCTGGGAAGTCTCTGTTTACATTTTCAAGTATGCTGTCAGACAAATGGTGGTTCTTCTCACATATTCCATTTCCATGGGGACTCTCTGCTGGGGTTGTATGTAGTTTAATGTCCAGTCTGCTGGCAACTTCTTTGATGAGTTCTGCTGTAAACTCACCTCCATTGTCTGTGATAATTTCTTTAGGTTTTTGGAAATACCTAATCCATTTCTCCATTAGAGCTTTAACAACTTGTTCCGGCTCTTTGGACTTGATTACTGTACCTATGGTGTACCTAGTGAAGGTGTCTATAAGATACAATATGTATTTGCCTTTGTATATTTTAATATCCATTGAAAGGAGTTGATTAAAGTCATTAGACATGGCAATAGCAACAACAGGTCTGGCTGGATTTCTCATCCTGATGTGACAACCTTCACAACTGTTCAGGATTTTGTCAATCATGGGATCAAAGTCATCTCGCCATTGGTCTGCACTTTTGAGAAGTTCCACAAATACCCTTTTTGGCCGGTGGCCAAATTGGGAGTGAATCTTTTGAAGCATTTTGTATTGCTTTTTCTCATCCTTGTTTTGCAACTCAGTTAGCATTAACTGTTGCATTACCAGTGTATCTTCAGTGTCATTTTCGCCAAGGAGACTAAGTGTGTAGTGACCAGCACTGGTGGTATTTATTTTGAGAGGAATACCATTTGCAGTTGCTGTGTCATTGGACATGTCAAGAGCAATACCAATCTTTTTCATATGATCCTTAGACATCAATAGAGGGATGTCTGAATTGATTATATCAACGTCTAAAACATGCAACTGGTTGGCTATGATAACAGGGATTTTGAATAATCCTAGAGAGGGGAGGGATTGTTGATTACCAAACATAAAGGTGGTCTTACTTTTGTGAGGGCCAGTTAGCTGTGAAAGCAAATGTTTTGGTAATGACTGTTTGTAAATGTCCATCCATTTAGTCCCTGCTACTGAGCTTGTGCAGCACGTGTCAAGTGCACAAGCATTCAGTGTTTCAGCAGTGAATTTGCTAAGCTCTCTCTTGTCTGTTGTAAAGAAAATGGCCTTTTGAATATTATCATTGTCTTGATCTGTGCTGTTTATGTCAATCTGATCATAAGTCACGTCCTCGTCTGTCTCTCCTTCAATAATGAATGCTTGTCTATTTTTAGACTGGGTTGGTTGTCTGTTTTTGTAAGGGCATTCTCTTTGTAAGTGCCTAAATGAGCCGCATATTCTACAAGTGATAGTTCTACCTCTTAAATCTTGTGGATTTTCAGGCAAGTCTCGTGAAAAAGAATTGGAATGGCCTGCAGAATTATTATTGTAAGAATTTTGCTTTTTAGCTGCGCTACCTTGGAAGTTATTATTTTGCCTACCTTGATATTTCTTTTTGGACCAGGCTACAAAAGCCTCTTCGTGTTGTGCGTAGAATGCGTCATTTAACTTACCTTCCTCATTATTGGTTACCTCAAAATTATTTGAAAGCATGTCTACCATTTTTGTTTTGACGCTTTCATATACCTTCTTTTCATCTGCGATGTCGACGATTGTGTTCAATAATTCATGCTGTTGTTTTGTAAGATTAGCATTTTCCATAATATAATGTACTTTAATATCAGGGTCGAATTTTGTACCATTTTCTTCTGCCTTATTCATTAAATATTCGAATTCTTTAACGAAATCCGCAACGTTTTGGTCGGCTGTTCTTTTGTAATTTACAACCTTTTTCAAGAATTTTATTTTTTGTGAGCGCTTCGAATTACCTAACTCATTTTCTAAGAAATCAAGAATAGCTGTTACCCCGTCTTCCCTTGCAGCTAGTGACGCGGGTTTGTGTTTTTGGAATAAACGTTTTTGTAATCCTTCACCAAACGTAGTATGCGAATTTTTAATACCAGCCGCTAATAGTGGACCTTGTTTTTTCGGCGGGTGGTCAGTTGTTAGCTGCCAAAGGACGCAATTGTCTTTGTAATCTTCAAAACAGTCGAAGTCCGCCAGTTTTGGCGCATCCATAGTTACCTTCACTTCTGCCATTTTAAATATTAAGGTTTCTTACCGTGATTTATATCTTTTTACAGCTGCCTCAGCTGGTCTCACCGCCACACCTCTTTCCCTTAACCTAGCCACTAGATTATTTTGAAAGATAAGGCTAAATATTGTATGCTTTATTGAGTAATCCAAGACTATTTGTGTGCTGTGTCCGTAGATCGTTTAATCAAAAATTCCCAATTTTTGCACTTAAGCTTATGCTACCATTGATAAACACGTATATCTAGGCCTTTGGTCAGGTCAATATGAGTTGTAAGGATCAAGTCTATGACGTAACGAACGTTCCTAAATATAGGCTTATTATTGGAAGTATCAAGCCTATAACACCACGACCGTACCTATGTAAAGGTTATGTCAAGCACAAGTCTTTTACCCATTCTATGCATACTGAAATAATCGTAAGAATAAATCAAAACCTTAATATCTAAACATCTGTAATAATCATAATTGAAATACACATTTAAAACAAGTCTTTTATTAAGACATAAACATTTAATAACACATATATATTAAAATAAGTACTAACATATTATTTTCATATATAAAACGATTGTAGGTGGTTCGTAGCGTTCTGTAGAGGATCCGGGTTTGCTTTCCTGTAATATAAACATAAATTGTGACAGTGGAGCCGCTATTACTCATAAAAAAACGGTAGAATATAACTTCACTGTTGCAGGATCTGACCTGAAACTTGGGCTGGCAACAGCTCCCGTCCTTTTTGCCGCCAGACAATATCCTCATCTCAATGACCTCATACAAAGAAGATTTGTCCAACAAGGAGATGTTGAACAGGCATTCCAATTAGTCGTAGACAGTGATGGGTTGGTTAAAACCAAGAATCTAGCACAAAAGCATATTGCTGAGGCTGTGAAAGCTTTAGAAACTCTGACTGATTCTAAATATAAGCAAGGACTAGTAACTATTTGTGACAAGGTTTTAAATAGACTTAAATAAATTTTAGATAAATTGTTAAAGATATAATAATGTTAAGTTTTAAAAGCTATTGATCCATCTCAACCCAAGACTACTTTATCAAACCAACATCTTTGAACATGCAAAATATATATTTCAAAAACTAAAGTTTTCATTCTGTAAAAAAAACATAAATCAATAATGATTACATACAAAAAGTGTATATTTGAAAAATTTGAATTAGATATTTATTAGGTATTTCCTTTTTTTCTTTTGATTTAATGAATTGTAGAGATGCGTCGCATCTTTTAAAAAAGATGGGTAGGTAAAACCACTGTTAAAATTAAATTTTCATAATTCATATTAGAAAAAAAACACATAATGTTAAAATTGATTGATTTTTATGGATTATACATTTTTAAAAATAGATCAGTATAAGCCCAGAATTTTTTTCCAATATTCCAGTATATTCACTATTAAGAAAACATGTAATATTGTTGTTATGTACTTAATTGTCTTCTGTAATTGTTATCAATTAGAAAAATTATATTAAAAAAATTAATTGACTCAAATAAAAGTAAGGTAAATAAAAATCAAAGATAGGTATCCAAAAACAAGTTTTTTTTGCAAGAATAAAATGATATAGGCCTGTCTTTTAATGATTTCAAACAAAGTTTATTAGACCAATCAGGAATAACATCATTAAATGGCTGAGAACCTGTTCAAATCTAACTGCAATTAATCGGTCACGAAGTCATACTGGAAAATATATTACAAATAAATATAAATAGGATTTAATGAAGTTAGAAGAAAAATCAACTGGTCCTTCTTAATTTTATCCTAATTCATTTCGGGAAAAGTTTGGGATAATAGGCATAATATTGTCTTGTCCAGCTAAAAATACCCGGGGGAAAATTATTTATCTTTAATTTTACCTCACTTAAAAGCAAAACAAACAATTTAATTACATTTTTTTATAATACCTCTCAAAATAGTCAGTAATACTGTCAGATAATTCAATTAAATATATGCATGTAAATCTAGTTTCTTATTAAATTGTTAAGAAATAAAATATTTTGTTAAGAGATTGTTGTGTTTTCAGTAGCGAAGCTTTTTTATAATTCAAAATGTCTGTTTGTAATAGAATACCTATGGAAACTTTAATTTTACAGCTGCTCTTATAGTAAGATATCTAAAACTTTTGGTTCATATTCCCTGCACCAAATAGCATCTAGTATATTATTTATTTGGTCCGTCAGTTTTTAGATTTATAGTCAAATAATTTTTAAACCCAACATTTTAGATATTGGAATCTTTGTTAAATTTAAATAATCAGAAATAATTAAAGATTTATAGAAAATTATTTTATGTTAAAATCCTGTATTTAAATGCTGGGAATAGTCTGTAACTGATCATAAAAGGGCGATGCTACAAAAGACCAACTAGTCGGTTCTACAAAAGACCAACTCTACAAAAGACCAACGCCTACAAAAGACCAACATTCAAAAAATCGTAATGCTAGAAGGTCATGGCCGCAGAGCTCGGCCCCCTGGCCTGCCTAGCCGCGGGCGCTCGGCCCCCTTGCCCCTAACCTAACCTAACTTATGTATGAATTTTTAATGTACATTATCTTATTTATAGTTTAGAATTTCGTTGATTTTACAAAAAGTGGTTGGTTAATTTTTTTCTTCAAATTTTTAATATTTTTCTATAATATTTAGGTAAGGTTAGAATAGGTTATAGGCAAGGGGGCCAAGCGCCCGCGGCTAGGCAGGCCAGGGGGCCGAGCGCTGCGGCCATGTATTGATTATGTATTACTTTATTTATAAATTTGATGTTTATATAACAATATATATTTGTTGGTCTTTTGTAGGCGTTGGTCTTTTGTAGAGTTGGTCTTTTGTAGGCTTTGGTCTTTTGTAGAGTTGGTCTTTTATAGCAACGCCCATAAAAGATATAACTTAACAATGATGACAACATCCATAAGTAGCGAAGCTCAAAGATCATGGAAGAACATCCAGAATGAGCTATAGAGTATACAAAATAAAAATTTATATAAAATCACGAAACCTTTCATGATTTATAATTTGGAAATCTAGGAATCGATCTAGCACCACAACCAATAAGTAAATCTCAATGAAACTTTGTGGAATTATGTAAAATGTAAACTTATCCAATTCCTTAAAATTTCAGCCATCTATCTGGACTAGGAGTTGAAAAAAAGCTTTAACACTTAAAAAACTAGGAATCGATCTAGCAAAATTTTTTAGAAGTGTGCAGAATTGGAATTTATTTGATCCTTGAAAATTTTAGACTTCTTTCTTTAATAGGAATCGAGGAAATCATGAAAACTTAAAAATCTAGGAATCGATCTAGCACCCCAATTAATTGATATATCTCAATGAAACTTTGTGAAAATATGAAGAATGATGGCTTATTTTATCACTAAAAATTTCAGCTGTCTATCTTTTATAGGAGCCGAGTAAATCACGTTTCCCCCAAAACGTTTCAGACATACATACAGACGGACATTTCAAATCATAGAGTAGCTTCGCTACTAAAAACCAGGGAGGGATGGGACATTGAGTTGTTTATAACACAAGTCCCTAAAGTCCTGTAATACCTTATATTATTCGTTAGTTTAGCAATATTGGTGGCTATAAATAGATTTTGAATGTTAGTTCATTAAGTTTAGTGTCCAAACGTTTCAAACACTAATCGTAATCTTCAGAAGGGGTATTTGTATATCATTATTGGAATGTACACCAATTTATCGATAATTGTCTTATCCCTTTAGATCCCTTTGTTTTAAAACTCTTTCAAAATAAGATTAATTTTATTGGGGTAGGGATAGAAACATAAAAATTATTAGAAAAGTTAAATACAGAAATATCACAGTACCTAGAGTTTTTGTACTATCCTTCTCATACTTTTAAGAAGAACAAATCTTTAAAACCAACATAAATGTTCTTGTTTAAAGAGGACTATCCACGAACAAGAGCAAGTGTTTCTAAGCATCTTCCAGCATTGACCCATATAGTATTTTCTTAGTAAATATACTAGGTTTATGTTTTATATTTGCTTTATTTGCTAAAAAGTTAGGTTTCACCATGGTTTTATATGAAAAAAACTTTGAAATGTTAAGCATTGTTTGGTGCAATATCATCGAATGTTTTTTAAACTGTTGTTCAAAAGCTTTGACACAAAATAAATTATTGTGATTGAAAATGTATATTTAGAAAAAAGGGTTGTTAACTTGTAAACAGTTTAATTACTGTACTTTTGCAATTTACAATATTTGATGCTTTTCTGCAGTGTTGTTTTATTTTGTCCTTTGAACTCAACAAAGCATTTGATGATATTGATTTACATATAAAACCATAATGAAACCTAACTTTTTAGTCAATAAAGCAAATATTAAACATAAACCTAGTATATTCACTAAAAAAATACTATGGGTCAATGGTGGAAGATGCTTAGAATCTCTTGCTCTTGTTCGTGGATAGTCCCCTTTGGTTCAATTTTGATTTGCATTGACTACTAATATTTGTGTTAATTATGTTGAGTAACTTAGTCTGCATTTTTTACTGCATTCCATGCACTAGTGCTTGAAGTTGTTAAAATTACCAAGAATAAGAAAGTTGCATTGGTTCTAGTGCTTAAAATCCACAATCCAAGATTAAATTTCAGATCCATTGTCCCATCCCTATCACAATTGGGTCACAATCAGTTTAATGATTTTACATTATAATATCTTCAAAAGACAATGCTAAAAAATCAAATTATTATCTGAAATCCTCCAAAAGATCTTTTTTAGTTACTGATTTGCATTTGTGTATGCATTTCGCTTTATAGATGTAGATTTTCTTTATTTATTTAAGTAATCAACATTATTAGGGAAGCCAAAATTTATTTGAAGTTTACAAATTCAAAACATTTTTTTGAAAATAAAATAATTTTAAGAGTTTGATTAAAACATTATTTAACAGTGGATGGGAACGTAGACAGTTTGGGAGAATTCAGTAGGGAGGTTGTTAAGCTCTTGGCATCTGTCACCAGCAAGAACACGTCTCTCCATAACTCTAGCCTCAGGACCAGTCATGCAGGCAAACTCAAGTTGCTTACCCTGGACTTCCTTGGGGTATGACTTTTGGCAAACTCTGACCATGTTCTTGGAGAAACAGATCTTGTTTCCATAAGCTTCAACCATGTGCATGTTCTCAGCAGAAGATTGTCTTTGTTGTTGTTGTTGCTGGGTCAGATGCTTTCCAAAGTATTCAAAGACCTTGGTGGGCTTCATCTCTTCTCTGACACATCTGTGCTCTTCCTTGGTGATTTGAGACTCTTCCTTTTGGGGGACACCTTGGCACTTGCCATCCTCAAGCATGAATCTAAATCCAGTCAGTCTGGACTCAGACAGGATACATTGTCTGCCAGTCTTCAGCTCAGAGGTCTTCTCACCATTAAGATCACCACAGAGACCAGTAGCCTTGTTTCTGAAGACCAGATGGTTGGTCTTGACCTTCATTCTTTCACCATCAGCAAGAACTTCAACACCATACTTGGCAGAGTAGATAGAGTAAACTCCATCCTCGTACTTGGTAACATAAGTTTCCTTAATTTCCTTCTTTTGTTCCTCTTGGAGAGACTTCTCTTCCTTCTCTTCACCATTGATCTTGATGGAAGCCTTGGCTCCACGAGAGTGTCTGGTTTCCTTAGGGATCTCAACTTCATACTTCTCACCATCAACAATCAGCTTGACAATTTGCTTTTGTTGAGTGTTTTGGGTGGTAACAACAACTCTGGGTCTAGTAGACTCCTCAGCAAAGACAACATGTTCACAGTTGTTAACAGCATAGTCGTAGTACTTACCATCAAAGGTCTTGACATAGCTAGGTTCAACATTGCAAGAAGAAGGCATAGAGTAACCAGTCATCTTTTGCATGATTTTGTGTCCAAGAGACTTTCTAGTGCAGATGGGAAGGATGTCCTGGGTGTCAAATCTGATAGGGAAATCCTTAGCATGAACTTCCTCACCATTACCCTCAATTCTGACAGACAGTTTCTTACCATGTCCATCAACTTCAGCCTCAATTTCATACTCAACTTCAGATCCAGATTGTTCCTTCTCCAGATGCTTCTGGGACAGGTAGGGCAGGAAATACAGCTTGGTGGCATCAGTAGCAAGTTCGACAATTCTGTTATTGGCAAGCTCCTTAGGAAGGGAAAGCTTGGCATGAACCTTATCCAGAGCAGAAGACAAGTGGTTGACCTTGGTGCAAGATTCAGTCAGCCTAAGGTTGTTCTTGTTGTCTTCAATGCACTTCTTGTATTCCTTAGATTCAGAGACAAACTTGTAAAGCTCATCAGATCTGTAGGCAACAATGGAGCTTCTGATGGTCTTAGATTCCTCTCCTTCAAATCCATATTGTCCATTGACAGTGATTCTAGAAGTAAGGTCAGACTTCAGAATTTCTTCATGGTCCCACTTTTGTTCAGGCTTTCTGATATGGCTAGAAGCAGAGAGTTGAGCCTCAAAAGGTTTTTTGAGTTGAGGAGCTTGGACAACCATCTTCAGTTCAACTTCAGTCTCTTCTTGTCCTTGTCTGCCTTCTTGTCTGGCCTTCTCTCCAATGAGGATAGAGCCTTCAATTCTTCTCTCCTCAGACTTTTCATTACCTCTCAGAACAAGCTCAACAGAGGAGGACAGAGCACTTCCTTCTTGCATCTTTCTCAGAACCTTCTTCAGTTGTTGTCTGACTTCATGTCTCTTCTCACATTGTTCTTGCTTCTTTTCACATTCCTTCTCAGCAGATCTTTTGGAAGATCCCTCAGACTCCAGCTTCTTGATACAACGCTTCTCCTCAGACTTGCAGAGTTGTCTCTCAGTCTTACATTCCTTCTCTTCCTTCTCTTGTTGATGTTGTTGCTGCTGTTGCTGTTGTTGTTGTTGCTGCTGGTGTTGTTGTTGTTGCTGTTGGAATTGTTGTTGGTTTTGTTGATTTTGCTTTTGCTGTTGTTGTTGGCTCTGTCTAACCTGTTGGTGTTGTTGTTGAGCTTGTTGTTGAGATTGTTGTTGTTGTTGAACCTGTTGTTGAGCCTTAACCTTCATTACAGAGCACTTTCTTGAAACTTCAGAGTCAATGGTCTCAATTTCACTCTCAATGTCTCTCATGCATTCCTCAATTCTTCTGGGTTCATACTCAGAGCAGATCTTTTCAATTTCTTGTTCCTTGGACTTCTTGATCAAATGGAGTTCAGAGGAGCTATCCTTCTCCTTCTTGATACCAGCACCTAGCATATATTAAGTGTGTAATGTTTTAATCAATGTAAGATGTTTATACCAATATGAGTAATAAAGAATTATGAAAAAAGAACCTACCAAGAGTGATGTACAGTTCAGTCTCCTTAATTTCAGAAGTCTTGGGGTTGTACTTGACTTGGATGGTGGTTCTCTTGCAGGAAGTCAGGGGAAGGGGGGAACCAGACAGAAGAGAAAGGACATCCTTCTTCAGGTCCTCAACAGATCTGAAGTAATCAGTCTTGTGTTCTTCAGTCTTAACTTCAGCTTCAACATCCATGCCAAAAGGCTTTCCAACTTCAAAGGATCTCTATAATTAAAATTATTATGATTAAACTAAAGAAAAAATCTAACCAAAATCACTAAGAACAAATTTTCAGAAAGAAAGATTTAAATAATCTTAAAATATTACCTCCATTGCCTTCTCCATACTCTTGATGGTCTTAACATCAGAAACCTTAGAGCTGACATGTTGAGAGATGTGTCCAGTGGAAGTGTATGGGTGGACATCATATTCCAGGAAAGTTTGCTTTCTCTGGTATTCAGGTTCTTGGGGCTCCATCAGAGTAACACGAACTTGGTTGTTAGAGACAGAAAGCTCAGCCTTGACAGGATAACCCATATGGACAGAGGTCTCAACACCAGAGCTGTAGAACTTCTCAGTAATGGGAGAAACAACACGAACTTGAACTTGTCTCTTGTAGTTAAGAGCTCCCTTAGCCTCAACCTCAACCTTAGGCTCAGTGGGGGAAGATCTGGAAACCTTCAGGTTAGCCTTGCCATAAAGGACAGCAGGGTATCTCAGAGTGACATAGACAGGGAGACCAGATTCAGTGGGCAGAGCAAGGTCCTCTCCCATGATATCAAAGATCTTCAGGAATTCAGTTTCAAGTCCCTTTTCCAGATCAGATTGGATCATGCTGGTAGAGATCTTCTTGACAAGAGTTTGGACAAACTCTTCATCCATGGAGAAAAGCTTTTGCAGACCAGCAACTCTCAGGGTAAGGTGAGCTTCAGGCTTCTCAGATTGCTTAGATTGGACTCCAAGCTTTTCCATTTCAGCTCTGATTTCCTCCTTGGTCTCCTCAACAGAAGGGTTGTACTTGGGAGTCTTCAGCTCAGAGTAAAGTTCATAAAGCTTGTCAACAACTTGTTGAGTTCCTTGCATGTAGAAGTAAGCTTCAAGAGAATCAACATTGCTTCCAAGTCCCTTGATTTGGGAGGAGAAGAAAAGAGACTTGGGCAGGAAAGAATCTTCATCAGCTTGCCAGACAAGTGAGTTTCCAACAACAGATCTGAAGGATTCAATATAGTTGGCAACATGAATGTTTCTTGAGTATTGGATACCTTCCTTAACAGGCTTGGCAATGGACAGGATAATCTCAGCCTTTTGCTTCAGAGTTTCATACTCAGGAATAGCAGCGGGCAAGTTCTTAAGGGTCTTCAGAGTGGAGTAGATGTAGGAAGCAACCTGTCTGGAAGGTTCATACCAGGTTCTGAGGGCCAGTCTTTGCAGATCAGCACTGGAGGGCTTGCAGTAAGTCAAGGCTGTGATGGCAGCCATTCTGACCTCAGGGGACTCGGCAGTGTTTTCAACAATGGAGGAGAAGATAGGTCTGTACAGAGCAGGGTTTTCTTGGGCAGGTCTGATCATCAGGTAAATAGCCATGGTTCTAGGGTTGGCATTCTTAGTGTACTTGCCTTCAACAACCTTTAGAAGTTCCTCAGTGGTCTCTTCAGTTCCAAGGTTACCAAGAGAATTGACCCAAGTGAGGATGGAGTTCATGTCAGATCTGGAGGATTCTTGCAGCTTTTCCTTAAGGTAAGGGATAAGCTCAGACTTGATGACATCCATATCCTTGTGGCAGATCTTTCCATAAACATGGTAGGGGAATTCCCTCTCAGAAGATTTCTCGTTGATGCAGGCCTTGTTGATAAGCTCAGTAAGTCCCATAGAGTAAGCAGCTCTGATGATTCTGCTCTGCTTAACAGTTTGAGACTTCAGGGTTCTGACCAGCATTCTGAGGACCTCCTCAGTGGGGTATCTGGTGTGTCTCAGAGTGTTGGAAACAATCCAAGACCAGGCAATAGGTTCACTTCTGATCTCACCAGAGTTGATCTTTTCAACAACAAGCTTGACACAGGGGTTAGTTCCAGCCATAGAGACAAGGTCATAGAAGGTCTTTTCAATGAGAGACTCCCACTTTTCTTCACCATATTGTTCCTTAAGGGATTCCTCAACTTGCTTCAGACCATCAAAGCTAAGCTCACCAAGGGACATGGTAACCTCAACAGACATACCAGCAACATCCTTCTCAGTCTTGGAGCTTTCAGACATCTTTTGGGACTCTTCAATGATCTTGGAGAACAGATCAACAATCTTTTCCTTCAGCTCTCTCTCAGACATGGTCTTGGGGTAGAAAGAGTTAGGAGCAGAGGTCAGATCTTGGACAGAAGCATGTCTTCTTTGTTGTTGTTGAGCTTGTTGTTGTCCTTGCTGTTGAGCTTGTTGTTGCTGTTGAGCCTGTTGTTGTTGGTGAGCTTGTTGTTGTTGTTGACCCTGCAGTTGTTGTTGCTCTTGAGCTTGTTGTCTCAGGGACTTGGAGCTGATAGAGCTGCCAGATGGGTATTCAAAGGTAAGAGAAGCATATCCCTTAGGAGAGGAAGGTCCAGACAGTTCAGATCTGGCAGATTCAACAGACAGAAGAACCAGGGTAGAGGTGGAAGCAACATTGATCTTCTCTTCAGATGTAAGTTCACCAGCAGTGTTGATCAGGATTCTGTTCTCAGTGGAGGACTTTCTGATAATGTGATCTTCAAGGGATCCGCAGATAATAGTTCTGGTAAGGGAAGACTGGGTAGGCTTAGAGGCTCCAGAGCCAGTGGTCTTAGAAATCATACCATAGGTAGAGTGATAAACAGGGCGCTCAGAGCAGTTTTCCAGATTGTCAGACTTCAGGATCTCATAGTATTCCTTTCCTTCACACAGCTTCTCTTCTTCCTCAGAGCTTCTGACCTCATGATCATTGCTTCTTCTTTGTCTCTCTTCCTCCTCAAACTCTTGAGCCAGATGCTCAGGCAGCTTGGAGATGGAGTAGATGGTCTCACAGGTACCAAGGATAGAGTTTTCCTGGACCTTGAAGGTGGGGAGAGGGCTTTCTTGATCTCTTTGGACCTGGTTGCTTTGTTGAAGACGACCAGATTCAAAAGCCTTGGAAAGGTCGTGTTGAGCTTGGGAGACAAGAGCCTTCTTGATGTTAACAATGAACTCAGGTTCACCATTCTCAGTCTGGATCTTCTCAACCTTGCCCTTCTTGTGGAAGACAGTGAAGGAAGACTCCAGCCAGGTTCTCAGAGATCTGGGGATCTCCTCAACCTTGCCATGTCTTTGCTCAGGCTGCCAGTCCTTGGTAAGTTCCATATCTTCATCATTGTAGCTAACAAACTTGGGGTTCTCGAACTTCAGGGTGCAGGTGCTGTCAGGCTTGGGTTGGATGCGGACTTCAGTGGTAAGTCTCACACCAGAGTATTGGCTGTTCAACTCAGGGATTCCAGTAAGGACCTGCAATAAAACATTTAAAATTAGAGTGTCTATTCATATACTTAAGCTATGTAAAATCAAGATTACATATATAAGATGGTTTCTCAAATTGTCAGCTTTTTAATCTATAAGTGATCATATGTAAGAAGCACAGTTTTTTTCTTCACTAGATCCTAAATATAGCTGTTTTAAATTTTAAAAGCCAATTTTGTAATTGAAGATACCATACCTAATGAATTACTAATTAAAGCTTAACTAAATCATTAAGCACAGATCAATTTTATGTTCAAAAAGTTGTAAGAAGTTGTAAAAAATTTAAAATAAATAAATAGATTTCCAAGAACAAAATATTTTTCCTTTAACTCTTCTGCAAGGACAAAATGTTAGATAAACAAGGATGACAACATCCATAAAAGCGAAGCGCTGAAATGGTAGGACAAACAGACATTAACTTAATTATAGATTTGCTTCGATTATAATATTGAATTTTGTTGTCCCAGGAATCAGTATACAAAAAATCAGATCAATCGGATGATTAGATTACATCAAAATTTGTTTTTAAAAAAGTAAAAAAAATCAACATGTTTAATATGGACGTACGGACATTTTGGTAATGATTATAGAGTTGCTACGCTTTCTTTATCGTACCTAACTATTACAGGAATCACCATGTAAAGTTTGAAATCGATAGGACAATTCTAACATGCCTTAAATAACGAAAAAAGCTATCCGTTTTGGACGGACGGACGGACCGACCCTAATTATAGAAAAGCTTCGCTTTTAAAAACATCAATGAAGTATTTGAAAGATTAAGACTGTTGGAAAAAGAAAAGATTTTCTTGGAAAATATTGAGCAAAGAAATGTTTAATTGCAAGCTTACCTGAGTGGAGTATTTGTATCTGTATTCCTGGTTTGGTGTCCAGCTGAATGGCTGGATGCTACCACCCAAGACACATCCCACTAACAGGAGAGCGGAGATTGATCTCATCTTGTCTATAAGACACTGAAATCAGTTCTGCCTTTCCAATATCAAGTGGAGCCTTTTATACCAACTTTTTGAGCAGTCAGCAATTTTTAGGTTCTTTGTTTTAATTGTTTATGTTGCAGTTATTAAATGCAAATGATGAAATTGATTTGGATTCAACAGCCTGTTGTAATAGAAATTTAATAATATTTTTGTATCAAACTAGATGAGATCAAAGGGGGGGGGGGGGTTGTACACTTTAGGAAATTAAATTTAATATAAAATTTTTCCCTAGATTTTTGGGCTTGTTGTTATAGTTATTAACCTAATATTTTTTGAAGGGCTCTAACCATGCGGGGCAATTATTAACATTTACCTAATCTATCCTAACTTAAGATAACCTTTTAAATCAAAATAAGACGAAGCTTCTCTGTATGGCTTCAAAATGATGAATATCCGCTGGATGAAATCATGTATAGTACTGCATCATATTACAGACAATTATTAAATAAAAATCATAAAGTTAGTACTAGTACAATATTGGTTTTAATCTTATATTTTTTCATTTTTTAATATCCTCTGAAAGCTGTTCATAATATGATTCGATAAATAACTATTCCTAAAATAAAAGTTGTCTTTTTAAACTAAATGTAATATAATGAACAAACATAATTTTAAAACGCTAAGTTAGAAATATTTTATATCGTCAATGCAATTATGATATGTCGACAATTGTGTTTTATTTATAAAAAACTGCCTTTTAAAATAAGAATATTAAAGTTAAAATTCTAAAATGTTAGTAAAGTAAATTATATTTTATAATTTAAATGTAGGCCCGATATGATTTTTAGAAATAAAAGGTTCAATGCTTTCTCTAAAAGTCGAAACCTTTCTTGACTACCGGAACTCATCTTATCAATATTTTTTATTTTAAAAAAACTTTTGGTCTTTGATTGTAACAGTCTTTCAGCAGCTAAAGCAATGTATTTCTGGCAGGGTTCCTTTATGTATAACTAGCAACTTCGTCCCTAGCCTGCATGGGCTTTAGGTTTGATCAACCTAATTTTTCGCATATTAGATTTCAAGAAAAATTTGTAAAAAAAATATTTTAAAGGGGGGATAAAATTTTTTTTTGTGGGGGGGGGGTCGAGGTTATTTTTCCATTTTTTGGGAAGGTTGTGGGTGTCCCACCCCCCAAGAAAATAGTCATAAACCTTCCTTGGACCTATGAGAAGCTACCCTGTAAAGGAGAACCAGATCAGTTCAGCGGTTAGCGAGATTCTTCGGTACAAACAGACAGACATCGTTCTACTTTGTATTGGAGATAAAAATTTATAAGAATATTCTGTAATACAGGAATGATTATGAGTTTTATGTGTGTGGTTTTCAATAGATTACACTGAGATGTAAGCTAAGACAAGACTTTATTACTTATCAGGATAATAGACATTATTTCTGTTAATCGCTATTAGTTATAACTATATTCTTTATAGTTGTGAAGCTACTCCAGAATTCACTTTGTCTGTTCGTCTATCAGTAAGTCAGTTAGTCCGTCATTTCGTAATGCTGTGAAGAAAATGTGCTTCGATACATATGTTTGTTGTACGTCATCCTTTTTTTTCTTCAATACTAATGAAATTGTTGCTTTAATGAAAAAAGACAAGGACATAAACAACCAAATATACAAAGAATAAAAATTTCTTAATCAAATGAAAACATTCGAAAGTTTTACCTATTATAAATATGAATTCAGTTCGGTACGTTATGAATATACTAGTGGCTACACCCCCTAGAAGCCTCTAGGGGCACTTAAGGTTGGACGGGGACAAAAGTTGACCTTATCCAATTTTTAATTTGTGTTTAAAAGAGTAAAAAAAATATTTTTTGGGGGGGAGAGGGGGTGAAGACACCTTCCCTTAAAATAGTTTAAAACCCTCCCAGGACCCATATGAGGCTTCACTGCAAAGGATAACAATATCGGTAAAGCGGTTAGCGAGATCCTTCGGGACAGACAAAAAACGCTTACTTCTTTATATAATAGGATTGAAATGTTGTAGTTTAAACAGAGCTATAAAGCCTTCTCAACTCAAGACCACTTTACCATGCTAACATGTTTGTAGAAGCACAATTATAAAGGGGGGGGGGGTTAATGCAACCATCTCGTAATCAGTGAGCAAATGACACTTAGAATTCGAATTTCGATCTGAACTTTTGCATGAGTAATCCTTGGTAGGTCTATTTTCCCTAAATTGAACAAAAAGTTGGAAAAGTAACGGCTAGCGGCTCAGCCGTTCAGCCGTTTTTAGACTATTTCCAGGGTAAATCAATCATCAATTACGTAGGAATCAACTTTTTAAAGCATATTTTTGGTTTAATTCATGTTAAATGATAGCAATAACCATTTTTTAAACTTCTAGCACCAACAGCTACCGTGTAGAACCGTTTGATAGCGTTTTGGAGTAGAAAAGAGTATTATGTTGAGAGAGGTTTCGTGACTAATTTGCAAAATAGATATAAAAAAAAATGACAAAACAGCTGAGCCGCCAGCCGTTAGCCGTTACTTTTCCAACTTTTCCGATTTAGGGAAAATAGACCTACCAAGGATTACTCATGCAAATTTCAGATGGAAATTTGAATTCTAAGTGCCATTTGCTCACTGATCACGAGATGGTTGCATTAACCCCCCCCCCCCCCCCCTTATATGTTCATTCTTTTCTATTTCTCTATGGCAAGGCAGCTTTATGCTGTTGCTTAGCGGTCAATTGTGGATGCTTCAGGGGGAATACATAATAAAAGGGAAGGAACTTACCGGAACTTAAAGGAAGTGCGCTGCGTATATACTTGAGAAAGTTAATAATATACAACTTAAATTACAGGGATCTAAAGGGATAAGACAATGGCCGATTAATTAACGTACATCCCTAATGATGATACACAAAATTACCCTTTTGTAGAATACAATTAGTGGTTGAAACGTTTGGACACTCTTAACTTAATAAAGCAACCAATCAAAATTCAATAAAAGTCCTCAAAGTTGTTGAGCCAACGAATAAGTAAACGGTCTTATAAAACTTTGGGGACTAGTTTAATAAAAAGCTCAATGTCCCCTCTCTTCCTGGAAATTATGTGTCTGTCTTTTTCAGGGAGAAAGTAATAATCTTAATTTTAAAACAAGGTTGATAACATTCATAAGTAGCTAAGAACAAAATATTAGGGTGGGACATACAGACAAAGTTTAGATGTATAGTTGTCATAAAAAAGAGAACACCACGAAACCTTTACATTGTAGCATAATCGACAAAATGACTGACTTAGTCAGCGGTTTCTATATTTAGATAAATCAGTAGCCTATCTAAAATAACAGTTGAGAAAATGTCCTGTATAGTGTTACAGACGGTATGACGGACAGACCGACATACAAAGTAAATCATAGAGTAGCAGCAAAAAGTACTTATTGATTATATAATTCTTCTAGTTTAATGTTATTTTTACCCAATTTCCCCTTCTCTAAATCTAAAATTTAGTTGACTTTCAGTTAGCCTAGTGCGGTCATATGTTCTGCTACTAGTGAAAATTGTATTTAAAGACATCTGAGTTTGCAGTTTCACAAATGTAAACATTATACAATATTTTTAATTTACAAGAATTTCTCTGTTAATCTGCGATCTGAAGTAATGATCATTATGATTTAGTGTAAAATTGACAATGTTTTCAATCCGTTCCGAAGATCTTAAGACTTTTACCATTATCGTTTCGAAACCGATTAATATCCACTGGATTAGAACCGGTTCTCAGTTGTACTGAAAAATTATGTATGGCATTGTATTACAGACAACTCTCCACGAATAATAAAATATAAATCATAAAACTAATACCTTCTTATCCTTGGCCTCTCGGGGCTAACAAAACTGGTTTAGATTTTATAATTTTTTATTTTAATATCTGCGGAAAGCTGTCTATAATACGATGCAATACATAAATATTGCAAAACAGTGGCGTACGCAGACACCAGGGGAATGTTTAAAAAAGGGGGATTTAAGGTCATACCAATTTTAAGGGGGGTGTTGACAACCCTCACCGCATGCCACTGCACTGGTTAAAAATAATATTAAATCATTAAAACTGCAGCCAACGTTTGTTAAAGAATCAACTCAGAATAATAACATCTCTATCAGTTGATAAAATCTAATTAATGTAAGGACGTGTAGACGTATGGACAGACAGACCTTAGCTATGAAGCTTTTTATAGTGCTTATAAAAAATGATGTCATACTGGCTTTTCATTGGCCAAATATAATGTATGTATACTGAGCTGGATCTTTAAATCATTTCAATGGTGATCTCAACCACCCCGCGCGAAATTTCAGCCAATCACAGCGGCGCTTTTTAAAAATATGCCGCTGTGATTGGATGAAATTTCGCGCGGGGTGGTTTAGATCACCATTGAAATGATTTAAAGATCCAGCTCTGGCTTGCAATTGATAATTTAGACTGTGTAGTGGCCTATTTTTGGTCATTTGTATTGTATGACTATGAAGAACTTACTTAGGTATAGCAGTAGCACCTGTATCTCTTTCAGACTGAGAATGGCTAGTGATGTGTCTTCAAACAGATTCTCTATGAGATCAATTAGGTCATCTTTGGCCGCCAGTATTGCTAATCCAAGGTATGATTTAAATCGTTTTATTCATTTAAAATCTATATTTTTAATGTAAAAGTCCAATAATTGATTTATTTCATCCGACAAAACATTTAGCTGGTATATAATACTTTTTGACCACAACTATAAGTTTTAAATCAAAAGAACAGAAAATTTTCTATCTCTAGTGCAATCGTACCTAGTATCTTAGAGTTCAATATTTAAAGGGGGGAGGGAACAGAAATAGCACATAATCATCCAAAGATTTTAATTTACAAATAAAATAGCCTAATACCTTCAGGAAGCTTCCCAACAATTAAATATGTGGTATTTTAGTCACTGGTCCTTCCATTTTTAATCTTCTAGTGGGTGCCCGCTAGCATTTAGAGGCTCTGTATTTGATGATTAAGAAATTCAATTGATTCTGAAGTTATTAAAGTTTTAGTTTAGACTAAAAAAAACCTTACTATTTTATATAATAGGATATTAGAATATACATTTGTAGGTATGGAAATCAACGAAAATCGTTAACAGAAGAATTAACAACTGGTTTCAATCAAGCTCCGAAAAGAACTTTAAACATTCAAGATGTAAAGGTATTAACAACCATGTGTTCGAATCAGAGAGGGAGGGGATATTGGGCTGTTAATTAATCCCCAAAGTTTTGAATAACGTTTTATTGTATGTTGGCTTAACAACCATGGAGACTTTTATTCAATTTTGATTGGTTAAATATTTTATTTGAGTGTCCAAAGTTTCAGCCACTTATTGTAATCTACAGAAGGGATAATTTGGTGTATCATCATATAATACATTAATTTATCGGTCATTGCCTAATCCCTTTAGATCCCTGTTTATAAGCAATATTCAGATTTTATAAATCATTTAATGTTAGATTAGAAGTGGATATTCAACTACAAATGGATTGAGCAAAATCAAAGAAACCAACAAAGAACGGTAAGATAACTAAAAATTAGGGCTTACCAGCCGTGCGTCAGCCGCGTGAAAGCCTTAGTGAAATCATTTTATTATAATTGTTAAATTCCGCTGTCTAAGCCTGTTTCTCGCGCGTGCCGGACCCTGCTAATAATACAAAAATACATACAATTTTAAAAACAGCTAAATGTTATACAGCCGCCATGAAAGTGTGTCAATTATCCGCAACCGAAGCTAATGGCAACAAACTGTAGCGCTATAAAAAGATACAGAAGAAGCATAATTTCTTTTTTTGCAATCCTTAACTGGGTCTAATGAGTTATGACGATTTTTATTCTACAAGTCACACTTTTGCGTCTGTCTGTTAATAAATGTACATATAAGTATTGATGTATATTCCAGACAACCATTAATTTTTGTCTGCTAGCAAGTGCCTTTTGCTCTTTTTTTAACGACTTGGCTGTGTTTATATTCCCGACTCTAAAGGTTGATATTCAAAGAGACAAATGAAAGTCGGAACAGGGTACCCGCCCCGTGGATAGATACATGTAGCTCGTGTTCCCACCATTATTCTACTTAAATTTTATGGTGATATTTATCCTTACATATTTTAAGCATACTGATCGAGTTTGGAACAGTTATTTATCGCATCGTATTATAAACAGCTTTCTGAGGATACTAAAATGAAAATTGTAAGAATTAAACCAGATTTGTTATTAATCGGTTTCAAATTTAATTTTTGAAAAACTGTTCGGTAATATTCCCTTTCGTGGCAACGCCCCTTAGGGGAGATTCGTCGTATTTTTAAAATGGCTTTTATAGGTTATTTTAGGTTATATTGGGTTAGGTGATTGCCCCACAGGGTTAGGCAATTGGCCCCGCAGAGTTAGAGCCCCCCGCTGGGGCTAGGAATGTGAGAAAAGCTACTTTGAAAAAAAAACGAAGAATCGCCCCTTAAGGGGCGTTGCCACGAAAAGTAATATACCGAACTTTTCTATTTTAGAAAAAGACGAAAATGGAAAGAAATGCAGGCCAGAAAAATAGAGGATAGAGAACCTTCAAGACAGGTTAGATTTGCAAGATTAAAGTAAAAGAATAGAGGAGGGTTGAACTTTATGTTAATCTGCCCAAGGGTTGGGGACCCTGTCCTCGTTTTTTAATAGGTCTTTGAAATCAGCTAATAGCGTCGAAAGTATTAACACATAGTAATTTGTTAGTAGACGGAAGGGTCTCCACCACTTTGGCCAGGTAGTTGTCTTGGTTATACATTTATACAAGTAGTAAAGTTTTGTATATAGCTTAGGGTTAAAAAAACTACTGAAGTCGCAGCCACTAGTACAAAATATACAATACAAACTAAAAATAATCCTTTAACATTTATCTAGATATATTTCGAATTTTAAAAAATTCATTTTAGATAGCCTCTTAGTGAAGTGAATCATGCAAATTTAGCTTGGTCAGTTTATTTAGATATTGAGTGTCCTGTCTATAATGATATTTGAACAAATTGCAACAAGAAAACTATATCTTCAAAGTAAAACTATTCAATGATGAACCTGTAACAAGTAAATAAAACACAACAACATTATTTTTTATACTTATCATTTTTTTGTGGATAATAAAATAATATTTTCAAGGCGAAGCTTTTCTATAATTAGGGTCAGTCTGTCCGTCCGGACAAATAGCTTTTTTCGTTAATTTAGGCATGTTAGAATTGTCCTATCGATTTCAAACTTTGCATGGTGATTCCTGTAGTTGTTAGGTACGATTTGATTTCATAGCAACTCTATAATTTTTACCAGAATGTCCTTACATCCATTTTAAACATATTTTTTTTTACTTTTTTAACAACAAATTTTTATGTGATCTAATTATATGATTAATCTGATTTTTGTTATATTGATTCCTGGAACAACAAAGTACAATATTAAAAGCAAAGCAACTCTATAATCAAGTCCTAGAAATGTAAGCATGTCCATAAACACTATCTTGTATCAAGCAGTTTTTCACAAATTTACTTACAATTTTGCTTCGACTCTTATACATTTATATTATGATTATTCAGTTCTGACACTATACAAGTGTTGATGTCCGTTTGTCGAACCATTTCAGTGCTTCGCTTTTATGGATGTTGTCATCCTTGTTTTAGTCTGGAAGAAGAGTAAGTTGGCAGTACCTACCTGACCTCATTATAGAACATATCTTTCAATATCTCACTTTCAGGGTAAGAGTTATTTTAATTTTTATTTTTAAAAGAAATAGTGAAAAATGTATATTTTATTGGGGTGGGGGCTTTTTCTTGGGAGGGTGTTGTTACCCTCCTCCAAAATATTTATAAACTTATCCAGTAACTATGAGAAGCTACATTGTTTAGAAGAGCCAAATTAATTCAGCGGTTAGTGAGATCTTTGGTACAAACAGACAGACTCGAAGACATCCTGTTACTTTTATATGGGGATATGTTGACAATGGGCAATATTAAATTTCTTATGCTAGTTTAGTAGTTAGATTCTCTTAAGACGTGGGCAATAGCCGCGCCTAGTAGTTACCGAAATCTTAAGCTACAAGAAAAACAGCCGTACTACTTGTTATAATAGGATTGGTCTGAAAGTAAAAATCCTTATTCAACCCCTTAAAGTTCACACTCCCGGAAGAACCATGTGCGCACGCCACTGATTTAAATCTAATTTTGGTCTAACACTTTCAGGACAAACTAAATGCAGGTCTGACTTGTTATCACTGGAGCAGAATTCTCAGCATATCAAAGATTCACTCTCAACTTATAGTTGATGGAGAATCCATGTGTATTTGGAGATTTAATATTGCCTCACAGGATTATCAGGTTTTTCTGCCATGGTTGTATCCATCCCTTTTAAACCCGGAGGAAAAAGTAGCTTTCACAATCCACATATATTTTTCAGTATTTGCAGAGCTATTTTCTAATTTTGTATAGTTTATTAGTGGCTACGCCCCCTAGAAGCCTCTAGGGGAACTAAAGATCTGGGGGGTTAGATAAGCTCACCCCCTCCCCCATTTTAAAGTAAAAGTTTTATAAATCAACAAAAAAAATTTGGGGGGTGGTAAATTTTAAATTTTTGGGCAATTTCTCTTGGGAGGGTGGTGGTACCCTCCCCCAAAATAGTTATTCAAAGCAGAAGCTACATTTTCTTTTGAATTACCTTCCTTAATTTGCTTGACATCCCTTTTAACCTGCATCTAATCTGTAAAATATTATTTAATTTCTGTTGTTTATTCATTTTTAGGTTTGATCCTGTATGTATGTCATCCTTTGAATACCTTTACTAACATTTACATAATTAAATCTCAGAGATTGGGCACCTACTAATTATTATATATACAGCATGTATTGGCTTTGTATTTTAAGAAAATAGCCTAAAACCACTCTAGGACCATTATGAAGCTTCCTTAAAGTGATTTTAAAATAGTAAGCTATAGACAAAAACCTTATTGCTTTATACTTTTGTATAATAGGATATGATTAAGGAACCATTTAATTGGCCCTTGGGTGTTTTAAAATTAGATCCGATTTGTATTCCAGAGAGGGAGGGCACATTGGGCTGTTAATCCACTAGTCCCCAAAGTCTTATAATAACGTTTTCTTATTATGCAACTTTGGGGAATTTTGATTGGTTGGTTCAATAAATTGATTATCCATAAGTTTCAACCACTAATTGTAATCTAAAGAAGGGTAATTTTTTGTATCATTTTTGGGGATGTGTATCAATTTATCGTCCATTGTCTTATCCCTTAAGATCTCTGTTTGTATTCAGAGCTGGATCTTTAAATCATTTTAGTGGTGAGCCAGATCGGGATGAGCCGAATTCCAGCCAATCACAGCGCGGCCTTTCATATGCTGTACTCTCATTGGTGGAAAGTTGGCTCACCACTAAAATGATTTAAAGATCCAGCGCAGTATAAATGAATTCATGATTGAAAACAAAAGTTACTCTTAGGGAAAAATCAATGCTGGTTCCACATGTACCCACTGGTTTCGAGTCCTAGCCCTAAAAAGTATTTGGTCTGTACTGACGGTACATGATTGTACACTTACACGGTACAGATTTAACTATGGATTGATGTCAGATGAGGTACATATAAAGTACACATATTGGTAAATAGTCCAATTTAGATATTTTAAAAGAAATAGAATAGATTCTTAGCAACCAAACACTTAGAGGGTACAGATATAACTATGGATTAGTGTCCGTAGAGGTACATAAAGTACACATAATGGAATTTATACATTTTACAAGAAATAGAATAGATTATTAGCATCTGAACATATAATAGAAAAATATGAAACTTAATAGGATGTAGTATTTATCTAAACCTCTTTCCTCTTCTCAATAAGTAACAAGTGTGATAATTCATCCGTGCTATTGGCCTTCTCCAGTAAAAAAATATATTATTACTTGCATGTTGCACCAGATTTTCATGTATTCTAATAAAGTGATGCTCGCAGATGGCTAAAGTTAAGATACCACTCCATCCATCCCTTTACCCCACCTACTCTTCTAATACTGGATGAATGAACTGACCAATAATTAAGGTGCATAATATATAAGAAAACAAAATTTTCGACAAATGTTCCCCTGTCAATATTTAATTGTATTTCCATTATACCAATTTAAGACGGATTTTTAGTGTATTCTAGACTTTAAAAAAGAGTTTGATTACATAGAATTAAAAATGGTAGAAATGTAGAAAATTAACTTTTTTTTTAGGTACCTAAAAAGTTTAGAATATATTTCGATGTTATAATATTTAGATTTTACAATTATTTTGATAATTTTATTTATTATCTAGTATCAGCTAAATTCAAAAATACTTTTGAATGAAAATTAACAATTGTTTTGTGTGTTTTTAGATTTGACAACTAACATTCAGGTTTCACTTGTTGTTTTCCCACAAATGTCTATCGAGCACTGAAATCCCTCATCAAGGTACTTTTAGAGAAACGCCAAATACTATTTAAACAGTGTTTAAATTAATTATGTCAGCTTGTCATACTACAGTATTGTTTTTTTTTTTTATTATAGCTTGACATGATTAAAAATTATGTTTTGTATTGATATTTTCAACAAAGACGCGGACAAGCCGCTGGAAATTTAAGGTTTTTAAATCTCTAAAAATCACCTGGATGTCTGGAACTATTATAAAAGATGTCAATCAGTATTTCATGTATAGTTTTCATGGACCCAAATAGGGTTCAAATTTTGGGTTTTGCCTTAGATATTAGATGTTTTAATCATAACAACTCTATGACATCTACCCAAGACGGTAAGTACGTCCATACTGAAATGTTGCATTTTGAATCAAATTGAGCTGTGTTGAGTATTCTTAACAAATTAAAATCTTTAACTATTGTTAGACCCTTCATCATTACTTTAATAGATGTTGTTGTTAGAATTAAAATTAAATCATTTTAGATGCGAAGCATCTTTATAACTACCCATGCCCCTCACTGACTGAATAACCCATTCCAACAGAAATGTTGAAGCTATATGGCAGTGACAGAATAAGTGCACTATTTGTATTTTTTCATAGATTGTATACTAAACTTCTTTTTTTAGTTCATTCTTTAAATTCTCAGGAGAAAAAGGATAAAAAACCAAATCAATATTTCATTAAAATAAAAGATATGATATTTACTCTATGTTTAATCATATGATTTAATTATACATCAACGCATCTATGACCGTGCAGGTTCTTCATTGAATAAGACTAAGCAAATAATAATATTTATTATTTAGGCAGTTTTAGACCATATGAAAGTGAGTAGATGTTTAAATGCTATTGGATTTAAACTTAGGAATTCTATTCAATACAAATTAATGTATATTAATCAATGTATCATTTGTGGATGTTGCACCAGGTTTTCATGTACTCTAATAAACTCGCAGCTGGCTAAAATAACGATACCCCACCCTCCAAACCACCCCTTTACTCAATGACCTCTATTCCTACTGGATGAAAGAACTGACCAATAAATGAGGTACATATTAGCAACCTAAATTGACGACAAATTTTCCTCTGTCAATATATTAACGCATTAAAAAATTATTATTGAATAAAAAAATTATATAGATCGTTGTCATTTTTACCAACCTATAATCTTCACAATATTGTCGAATTTCAAGTTGTTATCAAAAGGTAAGTTTAAGTGCCGTCCATAGATAACTTACCTCATACGGGCGGCGGGTCTGTTGTCCCAGGTCCAACAACCAAGGATAACTAAGGTTATCCATTTCTTTCCTAAACATCCTTAAAAATAACCAACTCTTTTCTTGACTGGAAGTCCTAACTGTGCATGGTAATGAATCGCGCCTGTTAATGGGACATGGCATTTCCCCCAATCTTACTATTAATTTCACATGCCTGAAATAGCAGCAGTAGATACCCTTTTTAACGTCTCTAGTATGGCGCGATGAGGTCCAGTCTCGAACGCGATTACACCTCGACAGGGTGAAAAATATTGGATTCAAGCCTTTTTAATATCTTATTCAAATCAAATTTCCATCTAGTTTTCTAAACCTATTGTTTTACCTTAAATTATGCACCACCACTTAAACTTATAAGCTGTGCTTAAGCAATTTTGCATAACAATTTGTTTAGACATAAAAATTTGAATTCTACGTAATAGTTCCGACACTTGCGTTTATGTCCGTTTGTCATACTGTGTAATTGTAGAGCTTTTATGGATGTTGTCTTCCTTGTTTATACATTTTAGGTTTTGTATGATCAACAATATAAAGCTACCCAACATAGAACATTTTTCCTATGTTTTTCCATGTGATTTTGCCAGGTTACAATATTTTAATCAGGGCTCGGCAGCCGTGCCCCAGCCTCGCAATAGCCTCAAATGTAAACAAATTTTGAAAACATGGATCATCTGTTTAGGAACAGGTTCAGACATATCCAGGTAAAGTTATGATTTACGATTTTAATGAGGCTTACACGTTTCTTATGCGCGGCTGCCTAGCCATGATTTTAATGACAAAGCTACTCGTTTTTAGTGAGGGATAAGAAATTTTCCAGTATGGCTTTAAAACAATTAAGATCTGCTGGATAAGATCCGTTTAACAGCCATAGTGAATAACCATGTATAACATCGTAATACCGACAAATAAAATAAAAATCATAACATTAATACCAGTTATGTTAGATCAGGCTTTTGGCTAATACATTTCTAAAGAAGGTGTATCAACTTTTTTTTTATAGCTAGCCGGTTCTTTTAGTAAGTAGTAGATGTAAAATTTTTCATAGTATTCAGATATGCAATCGGTTTTTTTGTAGACCTCTTATTTTTTAAGTAATTTAAGTTTTAAAAAAAAAATTAAGTCGATTTTAAGGTACTAAAATGCAACAAAAAAAAGAAAGAAAATGGCCATTATGAACAAAAATAGTAAGATCTTTAATTTGACACCTTACTTTTTCAATTCTGTCAGGTAATTATTGAAAAAATCGATTTTTTTAAACCCACGAGAATAAAAACTTTGAACTTAATTTTATTATTTCATAGGTAAAAAAATATGGGTTCATATATACCTTTAGAATCAGAAAAATATTACGAATTCATTGTAAGCAAAATTGAAAAAAAAAGTTTACAACATAGTATATAAACTACAATAAAATGAATTATATGAAAATATCATATTATATTGTACAGGCAACGTCTTAATTCTTGAATTGAGTATAAAAATGGGAAGGGGGTAAAGAGGGGGTAAAAAAGGGAAGACGATAGTGTTGCCTGAACAAAAAATACAATTGGCCATTTGTTTAATTTTTAATTTTTTTACTTTATTTCAATTTTGCTTACAATGGATTCGTAATATTTTTCTGATTCTAAAGGTATATATGAACCCATGTTTTTTATGTCTGTTTGAGAAAATATTTAGGTCTAAAGTTTTTATTAAACCAAGGTTAAAAAAATAGATATTTTCAATAATTACTCAACAGAATTTTAAAAGTAAGGTGTCAAATTAAAGATCTTACTATTTTTGTTCTTACTGGCCATTTTCTTCTTTTATTTTGTTGCGTTTTAGTACCTTAAAACCGACTTAATTATTTTTTTAAAAAACTTAAATTACTTAAAAAATAAGAGGTCTACAAAAAAACCGATTGCATATCTGAATTCCAAGAAAAATTTTACATCTACTACTTACTAAAAGAACCGGCTAGCTATAAAAAAAAAGTTGATACACCTTCTTTAATACATTTATTACTAAATTGTAATATAAATTTTTTTAAAGAAAGCATAATGAAGTTGAAATCTATGGAACAGGTGGACAAATTCTACAAAATATGAAGGTAAAATATTCTACAGGGTGTTTCAAGAGAAATGCTTTATATATTTAGAAAACCTATTTTGGGACATTTATGTTTCAAATATTCAAAAAATATTTTTTTGAAAATTATGCCTTAAAAACCGGTTTTTCCAAAAACCTTAATTTTGAAGATTTATGAATTTTAAGTTTGTGGGAAAAATGTCCCTATTTTTAAAATTCAAATTGCGCGGCTTGTATTAATAGTAGAACAACGTTATGCATACCGTTAGAATTGTCATAAACTCTAGTTTTTGGAAATATAAGTGCCATTTTTGTGCTATATGTAGTTTAGAAGCTACATTGAAAAATGTGAGAAAGGTTGAAAAGTTTTAAGTAAGTTGGAACATTTTACGACGTAGCTCCTATACATAGCACAGGAAATGTTCTTATATATCCAAAAACTAGAGATTTTGACAATTCTAACAGTATTCATAACATTTTTCTACTATTACTACAAGCCGCGCAATTTGAATTTGTGAATGAGAGCATTTTTCCACAACCTTTAATTCTGTAAATCTTCAAAAATAAGGCCTTTGGAAAAACCGGTTTTTAAGGCATAATTTGTCGAAAAAAACATTTTTAAATATTTAAAAAACATAAATGTCCCAGAATAGGTTTTCCAAATATATAAAGCATTTTATATAATTGTTTCATTTTCTATGCCTAATTAAGTTTTTAAAAAACGCATTTCTCTTGAAACACCCTGTATATTAGTCTGTCTGTTAAGATTTTCCTAACAACATAAATTATTTAGTTCTCTATTCCAGGGAAGCTATATAATGGTCCTGTTCATGTTTTAGTTATTTATTTGATGTTTTTATATCAACATATGCGCTCAAAACCATATGTCTAAGAAAGGTGGAGGGTATTTTAAAATGTTTGCCAAATTTCACCCCCCCCCCCCCCTCCTTGAAGCAGAGGAATTTTTAGAGATTATTATTTCTCTTTCTTTGTACAATTTGGTTTTGGACTTTGGCTTTTTTTACATTTGGAATGGGGCAAATGGGAGTCGGTATTCGAGGTGATTTTAGAATTTACCGCAAATGCCTCCTTCGGTTCGCACGCTAATCATGCATAGAGCCATTTAAATATTGTGGATGGGTCTCTAGGGGTAATGACTGACTAGTGTTAAAAATGTAAACTATCTATTCAGGACCTACTTGAGTGTTTACCTGGCCTAAGAGATTTGGAATTAAAAGATCTTCAGCTTCAGGGCGAAGATGGTAAGTAATCAGGGCTCGGCAGATGCACACATCCAGCAAAAATTTCAAAGTTATAAAATATCGTTTTCATTAAAGTTGACTCTCGGCTGCCAAAGTATTTAAGAAGTAAGAAAAATTCCCCACAACCCCCTTCCCCTTTTTCCTCCACTTCTTACCCACTCTTCAGTTAAATGAAAAACAAAATATACCACCGGATACTTTAAAAGGTTTCGTGATTTTTTTTGTAGAATTGTTGGTTAGAATAGCTACCCCAGACATAACTTAACCTCAACTCATATTAATATTGCTTAGAAGTCATAAACAGCCCTGACATGTAATTTTAACCATGAGCATCTTCTATGTAATTTTTGATTTTTGAAAATGTATTTGTTGGTAAACCCCCTATTAAACAATTTTCAGTTTTTTTATGTGGATTTGGAATTTAAACCATCCTATAATAATCCAAGAGGGAATAATAACTCTATACAAATATTTTAGCTGAACATGCCTTGGACGAAGTTAGCAGTGTCTGCTCTCATTCTATCAGAACTCTAAAGTAAGATAAATAAATTTCAATGAATCTGAAATAAATGTATAACCCAGACAACTACCTATTCATGTGGTGGAGACCCTTTTCGTCTGCAAGCAAATTGCTTTCTGTTCTTTGGTAGGGACTTGGCTTTGTTTATGTTTCCGACTCTATTAGATAATTTCAAAGACCCAATACAAAATCGGGACAGGGTCCTCGCCTCAGTGGACAGAGTTACATATAGCTCATGTCCATTCTATTCTTTCCCTTTAATGTTACTATGATATAATCGTTCTTGTTTTTAAAAGTAAAGCTTTTTTATATATAGGGTTGGTCCGTACGTCCGTCCGTACGTAATGGATAGCTAATTAATTTAGGCATGTTAGAATTGTCCTATCGTTTTAAAACTTTGCATGATGATTCCTGTAGTAGTTAGTTACGATTTAGAAAGCGTAGCAACTCTATAATCGCTGCCAGAATGTTCGTACTTCCATTTTAAACATGTTGATTTTATCATTTTTTAACAAAAAATTTTTATGTGGTAAAATCATCTTATTGATCTGATTTTTGGTGTACTGATTTCTATTACAATAAGGTACAATGTTAAAAGCGAAGCATCTCTATAACCAAGTCCTAAAATATGAGTATGTCCCTAAACAGTATTCAGTAATTAAGAAATTTTGTAACAAATTTACGTATAATTTTGACAAACTTTCTATATTTATATTTTGTATATTCAGTTCTGACACTCTACATGAGTTAATGTTCGTCTATCATACCGTTTCAGAGCTTCGCTTTTATGGATGTTGTCATCCTTGTTTTTGTTCAGAATTGTAAATTTGTCACGCCACCCGTTCTCTGTGTTAACCGTATCAACCTTCTTTAACCTGCGGGTGCTGGTTTTAGCCCCGCATAACCTTGGAGATGACCTTGTTGAAAGTTTAGGTAAGAATATGATGTTATATGATCTTTTTTATGCCTAGTAGGATCAATATACCCGCAACTGCTCGTTGTCGGGAAGGTGATAAATTAAAATTCGGCCCAAACTCGCGTCATAACCAAAGATCTTAAAAGATGGTTCCTACTGCTGCTGTTTCAGGTGAGTAACATAGATAGTTAAGAGTATGGGGAATGCCCCACAACCCTTCATTTAAGTACCCCAAGAGCAGGGGCGTCCAAGCTTTTTATTTTTGGGGGGGGGGTAAAATGGCGTAAAAATTTTTTTACCCCCCCCCCCAAAATTTTTACCCCGGGGGTAAAATTTGCTTGGAGGGGGTAAATACCCCCTCCTATATGGTTAGGGGTGCCTACGGCACCCCCAAGGTAGGGGTAAATTTTAAATGGGGGGGGGGTAATCGCCCCATTACCCTCCCCCCTTGGACGTCTATGCCCTAGAGGCCTTTAGGTGTGTAGCTGCTCCGATGTTATAATGAAGTTGATTATTGGTCTGGGAAATCTTCAAAGGGACTTTTCAAAGCCTTTTATTTATTTTTGTCCATATTTGTTTATATTTTAGGTGACCTTAAGAAGTTGCGGAATCTTCACATAGTGACCAATGCTTACACAGAGGCTATACCTACCCCTGTAGATTACAGGTCATATTCGATGCTTTCACTTAAACTGCCACAGGACCACTAAAATACCCCCCCCCCCCTACTTTATTTTTTTAAATTTCAATCCCATGAGGGGCTCTTCTAACATTTACTTTACTTAACCAAACTTAAAATTAGTATCAAAAATACGTTTTTTTTCTTCAAAAACTTTGGTTGTGGTCCAATCAATAAAATTAATAAAAATGGTGTTTCGGCTTTAGATTGCTGACTTATTTGCAGCTAAAAAATATGACTGCAACCGAAGAAAAAAATCTGGGAAGATAAAAGCAGCTGGTTGTTTGAATTTGCAGCTACAATATTAGCTGCGACTGCTAGGTCTTGGTTAAAAGCTAAAGGCGCTTAATAACCTTTTAAAGTACTAATTTTAATTTTGTTTAGAATATGGAAACAAATGAGAAAGAAACATCCTAGACTAAGGTCAGAATATTGAATAACTAGAGTTTGCTCGATATAACTATCTCCCTATTGGCTAGTTTTCTATATGCATATCTATTTCTCAATAAATCTATTTTCCTCACCCGGCATTACTATTTAAAGAAAGTAAATATTTAATAATTTAAATGATTTTAAAAAGATTTTTGAAATTATATTTTTTTCATTACAATACCATCACCAAAGGGTTAATATGATTACTACAATTTTAGTTTAATATTTGAACACACAAAGTGTCGCCACAATCGAATTCTTTTAAAACAGAGTTTTCTTAAATTTATTATATTATAAATTTAAATTTTCTTTTTCATGATTAGAAATTAAATACTTCGATATAATGTAAATAGCAACATGAAATGAAAAAAATGAATTAATCTTTAATAGAGTAAAATAATGGGTCTTATCGTTCTGGCCAATGGGATTTTATTATTGATTTTTGGAGCACTATAAGTTTTAAACATATATTCCTTGGAAGACTTGAGCTCATTTATAGACATTTATTTCCTATATAGATCTGACATGGATCTTGATGCAATACAGCAGGCCGTTTTGTACATGTTAAAAATTAGAAGATTTCATTAAATAAAAGTAATCGCAAATATACTTAGTAAATAATAAATAAGGATAACAACATCCCTGTGCAGTTAAAATTAAGGGAGATGTAACTGCAATTTAGGGAGACCTAAGGGGGTGTATGCACCCCCTTGTCACTAAACATATACTAATCTTGTTTTCTGTTGTCTTGATTTTGGTTTAAAAAGGTGCTGAAATTTTCAGGTGCGCTTCGCAAACCTCCTGGCAAAACCCTCTGCACGCCACTGTTTTTATGTCATCCTTTTTAAGTATATAAATGATTATCCAACCGTTTTATTGTTTTTTTTTCAGGGTGCACTTGATAAACGAGGGTAAATTTGACCGCGAGATTGTGATGCAGACCCTAGCCCCTGTCAGGTTCAGATGCTGTTCATTCAAAAAGTTATTGAAAAAGTTGCTTTGGTAGGGAGGAAATAATTATCTCCCAAAAACATTTTCAAGAATGGCTGTGAACCGGTTCTAATCCAGCGGATATTATTATCTTCATAGCCGATTGATATTCACTGGATTATAACCGGTTCTCGGCCTAGGTAAAAACCATGTTTAGCATTGTATTACAGACAATTTTCTACGTATATTAAAATCAAAACCATGAAATAATATTAGCAACCTATAAATTGACGACAAAATTTACCTGTCAAAATTTACCTGTCAAAATATCCACGTATTCTATATCCATTGTCCCTGGTTAAATGAATGAACACACCCCAACTGCCTGAAGATCTATTGTGTATGACACGCCCTTCACCCGCTGTACCCAGGCATCAGTCAACCTAGTCGTCGAGATGTACAAAACTGATATCGAGGTAATATTATTTGAATATTGTGCAGGGAGGGAGGGAGGGGACATTGGACTGTTTATTACATTAATCCTCTAAGTTTGTGATATCGTTTTCTTGTTCATTGTCACAACAACTTTGGGCATTTTTTATTAAATTGTAATTGGTTGGTTTTTTAAGGTGAGTGTCCAACGTTTCAACCACTAATTTTAAAAGACAGAAGGGGTAGTTTTGAGTATCATCATTAAAGATGAACATCAATTTATCGGCCATTGTCTTATCCCTTTAAATTCCTGGATATAGCTATTGTGTCTATAAATCAAATTAGGGATAAACCAAATGAAAATAAAGAAGCGACTTGAAAGAAATTGTCCAACCCAATGAAATAGCCGAAACCGAGTACTCAATCCTATCATACAAAGTAGTAAGGTTTTTTTTGTCTTAGGCCTAAGATTGCAGAAACTAGTGAATTGTTTGAGTTCTTCATTTTAGGGAACATTCATATATGTCTCTAGATGATTATAGACTATTTCAATTGAAGATTTATTTCCTTGGAAGGTTTTAGGCTAGTTTATCAGTCATTCGATGCAAAGCTCCTAGATGCTAGAGCACAGCTACTAGTTTATATTTAAAGAGACTACCATTTTTTCTGGTGTTAAATGTTGACACAAAAATACCATACCTTGTCCCTTATCTATTAACTAGCTATGTTAAATAAAAATAATTAGTGAAATAAAAATAAAGTTATTGAGGCACAAAAATACTTTTAAACTTTGTTTTAATAACAAGAATATGTATTTATGTAAATTTAAATGGGTAGTATAAAGACACAAAAAATGTACTTATTTTATGGAATTCATGATATTTTATAAAATCGAACTGTAAAAAAATATGCAACAAGAATCGATATGTTATAACTTGGACGTTGCACCAGATTGTCATGTACTCTGATAAAGAAATTATCACAGCTGGCTAAAATAACCATACTCCCTTTCCACCCTCTTTCCACTTTCCCTTTCCTCCTACTGGATTAACAAACTTACCATTAAATGAGGTCCATATTAGCAAATTTCCCTGTCAATAAATCCACGTATATCCTATATCTATTGCAACAAGAAATTATATAGAACTAGAAAAAAATGCTAACTTGCAAAAATCACTTGCAGTTGCAGTTTTGTACTCTTAACACATTTTCAGTGGCGTGCGAACCGAAGGGGGCATTTGGGGCAATCGCCCCCCCCCTAGCGACCAAAACGCCCCCCCCTGCCCCCCCTAGCAACCGCCTCCCCTGCCCCCCCCTAAATGTTAAAAAATGCCCCATTTTGCCCCCCCCTGGTCAACAAAAATGCCCCTTTTTGCCCCCTACCCTACAAAAAGCAAAACTATCCCAGTTTCCAAAAAAAATCAAGAAATACTCAAAAAAAAAATTTTGGCGCTTCGCGCCAAACAGACAGTTAATAAATATTTAACCTTACCAAATTTTTAAATTAGTGTAGAAATTAAGTAATAATCTTTTTTCATTGAACATAACAAACCAGGTTATAGGAAGTATTTTATTTTGTATTATATAAACTTTTTACCAAAGAAATTTTGTACATCCCCAATGATGATACACAAAATTACCCCTTATATAGATTACAATTAGTGGATGAAATGTATGGAAACTCGACTTAATTAACCAACGAATCAAAATTCCATTAAAGTCCCCAAAGTTGTTGAGCCAACGAATAAGAAAATTTTATATGAAATATTGGGGACTAGTGTAATAAATAGCCCAAAAACCCCTCCCTCCCTGCATATTTGAAGAAAAAAATTTGCGCTTTGCGCCCTTCCAAATGGTTTCTGCTATGACATATTGGGGACTAGTGTAATAAATAGCCCAAAAACTACTCCCTCCCTGCATATTTGAAGAAAACAATTTGCGCTTCGCGCCCTTCCAAATGGTTTCTGCTATGAAATATTTGGGACTAGTGTAATAAATAGCCCAAAAACCCCTCCCTCCCTGCATATTTGAAGAAAAAAATTTGCGCTTTGCGCCCTTCCAAATGGTTTCTGCTATGAAATATTGGGGACTAGTGTAATAAATAGCCCAAAAACCCCTCCCTCCCTGCATATTTGAAGAAAAAAATTTGCGCTTTGCGCCCTTCCAAATGGTTTCTGCTATAAAATATTGGGGACTAGTGTAATAAATAGCCCAAAAACCCCTCCCTCCCTGCATATTTGAAGAAAAAAATTTGTGCTTCGCGCCCTTCCAAATGGTTTCTGCTTTTTATCACAATGAAAGGACAATTAATTTTTTTTTATTTTTTACATAGTTCATTATATCTTTGGTTTTTATGGTACGATAAATTTTTTTGTGGATTATAATATTAAAAAAATAAAATTTCTCGCTGTTTTGAGCATCCAGTATGTAATTTACTTTGACTGTCATCACACAACATACAGGAAAAAGGATTTGTGACTTTTTCTACCTAAAATATATATTTATTTCAACAGATGCTTTTTAAATCTACTTGTCTGTATTCTTATTAATGATTTTTTGTGCTTTGCTACTTAAAGATGTTGTCATCCTTGTTGTCATACAATAAAGAAATATTTAAAATCATTTTTTCATATTAGGTTAATTTTTGGTAAATTATTTCCAAAATGAGTGTTTTTATCTCCCCCTCCCCTTAATTTTTTTAATGGGGTTATTCATCCTTCCTGCTGAGATTTTATAACATCCCCTTCCACCCATTAAAAATGTTTTGTGGTGGAGGGGGGGGGAGGGGGAAAGGTTAATTTATCTTCTGTACTATTTTTTCGAAGATGCTTTCTAGCTCCCTTCCCTTCGGTCATTGCAGGGTGGGGAGAAGAGATGGGGGAGAAGAGATGGGGGGGGAAGAGGTGGGGGATATAAATGGGAAATAGGGATGGGGGAAGGGATGGGGAAGAAGGGATAAGGACTAGGAGGCCCATAATCAAATAATCCCACCCCTTAAAACGCCCTTATTTAAAATTAGTATATATAATCAAAATGCCCCCCCCTAAAGCAAAGTGCCCCCCCGGGGCACTTTGATTTAGGGGGAGGCAAAATTTTACAAAATCTTCAAAATGCCCCCCCCTAGACAAAGTGCTTCGCACGCCACTGCACATTTTGATACATTACAATGAACATTGGTAGGCATGAATAATTTGTACATTTTCAATTATAGCATTCATGCTTTAAACTCACTTTTCTATAATACAAAGTAGTATAATGTCTGTCTGTCTATTTAAACAGTTTAATGTCCTCTACCTTTCTGATTATGCCTAAACACCTAAACAGTAAATATTTTGACTGGATAATAATTTTTCTTCTGGTGCTATATCCCCTGCCCTGGGTTTATATGATAAGTACACTTTATAAATATAATTTTGTGCTTGAACTTAAACCTTTTTTATCACTACTCTGACCCCCCCCCCCCCCTAAGGCTCTATTTCTGTTTTTAACCTTTACTTAACCCATTAGTGCCGAGCGCCACTTTTATGGGCCGATCAAGCTGAAAATCTCAGGGAAGCTTTATAATGGTAAAAACGGAATTCCAATTTTTTTGTTTTGCTCTAGTGGCGTGCACAGGAAAGTTGCAAAAAAAACCGGTTCGGCCTGGCAATAAATACCAACCAGGCATTATGACCCGTTTTGGGCGGTTTCCCCGGGCATTAAAACCCGGTTTTGTAGTAAAAACCCGGTTTTTTCGACCAAAAATCGAAAAATGTAATTTTTGAACGCCCCAAGTGAGATGAACACTTTTTAGAACTTTGATACGATCCATAATTGAAAACTACACAACCTCATGTAATCTATAGAGCTACAAGTAATATATGAAGCGATTTATTTCAAATTTAGTGTTTCGGCTATAGGTGCCGCCGTTTTCGGGTAAAAAAACCCGTTGCTCGAAGTTTTAAAAGACACACACTACAAAAAAAGAACATATAAAATTTGAGTGTTACATATCAGAAAACGAGCATAAAACTATTGGGTGACACCTATAGAGATTACTAGGGTTATTAGGGTGGCTCAAACCCTTACTAATGACGTAAACTGTTATTTTTATTGGTTGAAAAGTTAAAACCGGGTAATAAAAACCGAAACCGAGCCGGGTTTTAAAACTGTCGGGTATTTATGGCCAAGCCGAACCGGGTCATAATAGGGCGTAAAAAGACGATAAAAAAAATCATTTAAAAAATAATAATTTGAATAAAACGAATTCACAAATAGATGTACTTGTCAATAAACATTAGATTTCACGAAAAAAATCAGCGACTTTACTAAAAAAACAAAAAAGTTAGAAGGGGTATTTTGAATTTTCATGATTTTCAAATTTTGTTGAAGTAAGCTAAACTGCCTGCTCCAGGGGGAAATGAAAGCCAGGGTAGTAGAGGGGGGATTCATACTGAGAATGATGCAATTATGAAGCTGGAAACCGTTTTTTTTCCATTTTTCGGAACCGGGTTTTAATGCCCGGTTCGGCACTAATGGGTTAACCTAGCCACTGGTACTAGAATATATGTGGATATTATGACAGGAGAAAAATTGTCCTCAATTTTGTTGCTATGTCTGTTATTGGTCAGTTCGTTCATGCAGTAGAATGGGAGGGAATGGGGGTCGTTATTTTAGCGCGCTACGTGTTTCACTTAATTAGAGTACACAATATAAGATCCAAGTAATAAAAAACATATTTTCCAACCTAATCTGTAAAAGCATTTCAAAAAATTTGGTTTAGGTGCAAATGCAAAATGAGTAAAGCCTTTTTTTTTCTTTCAGGTTTACTGTCATAAAAGGCTTCCCAGATTTTCAAGATCCAGGTAAACGATTTTTTTTACAAAAAAATACATTTTTAAAATAATTTTGTTGGCATAGTAAGAAAAAGATTGAAATCTTAATAGAAAAGTAAAAAAAACCAGTAAGAGTAGAATACATATTTCTAGTATGGCTTCAAAACCAGTTAATATTCGCTGATTTGGAACCGGCTTTGGGACATACTGAAAAATCATGTTTCGTATAATATTACAGACAACTTTCCATGAATAATAAAATAAAAGTTATAAGTTTATTTCCAGTTTTGTTGGTCCAAATGGATTTTACTATCTGCGGAGAATTGTCCAAAAATGCGATGCAAAACATAACTTTACTTGCAAGAGCATATTTTAAAATCAAACAAACTCACGCCAGGCTACAATTGAATCAAGACAAAAGTAAGTGCCGAGCTCTGGGACCTATGTTTGGTAAAATTAGACATAAAACCATAATGATTCCAGGTAAAACCAAAATATTTGAGCGGGATCTTTTTGAGAAAATTAGATTTGAAAATTTCAGGTTAAATTTTCACCCCTAGGAATTGCCGTATAATCATGACAAGAAAAGCAAAGATTATTTATTGAAAATTTTGAACAACTTTGCTTTTATAAAGTCTTTCTTAAAACCTCTCTATGTATGATTTATTTAAGGCTGAATTTCCGTGACCTTAGCAAAGCAACTGATAAAAATGGCCACTAATTAACTCCATTCAGAAGTGGTTTTATGAAGAACTTTATAAGAGCAAACTTGTTCAAAATTTTAAATAAATAATCTTTGCTTTTCTTGTCATGATTATGCGGCAACTCCTAGGGGGTGAAAATTGAACTTGAAATTTTCAAATCTAATTTTCTCAAAAAGATCCCGCTCAAATATTTTGGTTTTACCTGGAATCATTATGGTTTTATGTCTAATTTAACCATACATAGGTCCCAGAGCTCGGCACTTACTTATATCTTGATTCAATTATAGCCTGGTGTGAACTTCATCCTTTATATAACTTACCTATTTATATAAAGTTTTAGATTTAATATTTTTAGGAGTTTCCACGATAGAGCAGATTCTTGTTACATGTATCTAGTCAGACAATGTCCATACATTCATACACTAGTAAGATTTTATTATTTATCCGCGACTAATTATGATACACAATATTACCCCTTATGTAGATTACAATCAGTGGTTGAAAAGATTGGACACTAAACTGAATGATCAATCAAAATCACAATTCAATAAATTTCACCAAAGTTCTTGAGTCATCGAATAAGAAAACGTTATGATGAAACTTTGGGGACTAGTGTAATAAACAACCCAATATATCCTCCCTCCCTGAATAGGCTTGATACCTCATCATAAAGACGTTAAAATGGTTCCTACTGCTGCTATATCAGATTCGCAACATAAAACCTTGAAAAAAATAGTGTTGAAAGGATAGGATGAGTCTAATAAGCCTAAATTAACATTGATAGTTATCCGTTGCGGACAAAATAATAACTAAAATTCTATTTTAAGTAACCTTTAATTTATGGCCCAAAACAAAAAACAAAAGACATACAAACAGACAAACTTTTTGGAGACCACTGTTTAGGAGGTTCCAAAGGCCAGTTATACAAAAAAGCATAAATAACTTCTTTAGAATTTTTAGAACAAGTGAAAAAAAAACGTTTAAAAGTGAAGTAAAGATACCAAAATTATTGTAAAATTCAGAAACTAAGTTTATGACAAAAGTTGCAATTTTAAAATGGGTGTCTAAATTTTTTTTATTTAACTTAATCAGCAATTTGTTTTTTTTAAAATAAAATCTTGTTTTTAAGAAATAAAATTACATGAATGAACTGTTTCTAAGCCCTCTGCACAATTATTTATCCTAAAATAAAACTAAAAGAAAGTTTGTCTGTTTGTGTTTATGTAAGTGTGTAGCCGCTGGTATTTAATAAGTGGTATGTTTGTTTGTTAAAATCTTGAAACCCACACAACCGATATACTTCTCCAGGCTGGTTTTATACCATTTTACTGCACACCCTAGATCCTAGGTTTTCAGCCACTATTGTATTTTATAAAACAAAATAAGCATGATATATCGCTAATCGATTAGGGTTCTTATCCCTTCAGATCCCAAAAATTTGCATACCTTTCTTTATGTTTAATTTAATATTTAGATGATTCGAGAACGTTTGTCCTCAAGTACTGTTTTACTTCTTGCCTATACAGGTATAGTTTTTTTTCTCGTATTCATTCGAATCCGGTAGATAGAAACCGGTTCTCATCCATACGAAAAAACTATGTCTAGCATCGTATTATATCCAGCTTTCTACGAATATAAAAATGTACAATCATAAGAATAAAACCAGTTGTTTAGCCCCGAGGTTATAATACGATGCAAGAAATAACTATTATCGCATCGTATTAACTCTTTCCGCGGATTTTAAAAAAGCTGGTGTTGATTTTATAATTTTTTATTTTTAAATTCGTTAAAAATTGTCCGTAAAAATCTGCTATACATGATTTTGCAGTATAACTGTGAACCGTTTTTGAAGCCATACTGGATAAGATATTAATCATCCCCAAGTTAGTACAAGATAGTACAAGGCTGACAACAACCACCATAAGCAGCGAAGTATAAAAAAATGACTGCCAAACACATTGGAGAGTGAATTCTCAGCCTTCATGAAAAAATTCTTTATATCATATAAAGAAAATACGTTTTCCTTATTTGATGTCACCAAAAGCATTTAAGACAAAATTATAATAAAAATCGAAAAATAACTATATATCTGTAATAGCACTTTTTTTAAAAAAAGCTTGTCATCTTTACTTTTGTTGTTTCAAAGAGTCTTACAATAAGATAAATGGAACAAGTGAGTTAAAGAGTAGATGCTATCTTAATTGCAAGTTAATAAGTCTAGATAATGTTTATATGCCAAGATATTATCATTTTCACACGCCTGAAATAGCAACAATTAATAGGCATAGCAGTAGCAGGAACTCAATACAATAACCTCCATAACTAATAACGGAGCAATTAAAACTCAACGAGACAATATTTGCAAATTTTCATCCTTCTTTACTTTATTCAGGAAAAAATCTGCGATATCTGCATATCCGAAGAAATGCTATTATTCTCAAATGTGATTGGCCAAGATCTCCTGTAAGTTGGTTTTGAATGATGAAGAAAAAGAATAGACGGGGCATTTGCTATATGTAAATCTACCCACAGGGTGGGGACCCTGTGCAGACTTTCGATTGGGTCTTTGAAGTCAGCTAATAGCGTCAGAAATATAAGCTGAGTCGCTTTAAAATAACGGAAAGCAGACGAAAAGAGTCATATTTTTCTTCCCGCACCTCCAAGTGTAGGGATAAAAATTTCAAGATTGTTTGATAGTCCTACAATTAAGTGATGGAATATATATTTATTGTATCATATTATAGACAGCTTTCCGCGGATATTAAAAAAAATAATTATAAGATTAATTCCGGTTTTGTTGGCCCACAATGGCCAAAGGCCCGGCCTAACAAATCTGGTATTAAAATTATGATTTTTCATTTTACTGTTCGTAGAAAATTGTCGATAATACGGTACGGAACATGATTTTTAAGAATGGCTGAGAACAGATTCTGGTACAGCTTATATTTTTCGAAGCATTGCTGAAAATTATATTTCAATGGTCTTTTTATTTTGAGGAATGGTCTGATGAATTTTATTCTTGGTTAAAATGTGCCAGTAGATCTTATGATGCCATGGAAAAAGAAGTCTCTCAAATACTTGGTTTTAGATGGTAAGTTTTAACTAAAGATAATTTTTTTTCTTGTAAAGAAACATTTTACATTTTGTTTTGACTATTGAAGACGGGATACATAACTATAGACCTTATTTAAAAGTGTCCTCGAACCAATTATTGCTTAAGGATGTGTCCTTCAGACTTAAAGTAAAACCCTTTGGTTGCATGACCTTTGTCCATTATTAACGACATAAGTTAAACATTAGCAAAGTAGTTGATTTGTTTGGTAAATATATATTAGGGCAGGTTAGGTTAGGTCTTATTGGGTACGGTAGCCCCGCTGGATTTATGCCTAGGAAAATAATCAACCCCCTTTATTTTCAATTTGCTTAAGAAGGAGGGTGGTTGGTCCGTGCTCAACTTACACTTTGTAGGACGAACCACAATCTGTACCACTTTTGCACAACTTTTGATTCCTGTGACGTCATAAAATGAGGGAGATGAGATGACAAGTGGGAAAGAAAACCCCTAACAAAGAGATAGAGAATATGACGTCAAAAGTGGTGCAAAAGTGGTACAGATTGGGCTTCATCACCTTGCATGGCCCAGGGTTGCCGAATACCACAAAAGAACCAATTTTTGTTTAGGTATCTGCTAACAGATAAACAATTCAAGTTGACCCCAATAAATCTGAACTATCAACATTATTATGAAGGTTTCGAGGAAGGAGATTAGTTTATGAAATACTGAGTGATGATTTTCATTTTATGAATCCTTTTTATTTGCAAGTGAATCACCAATAATTTTAAATCATTTTCCCCCATGGCCTATTATCTGGCAAGTTTAAAAAAAATTGTATTAAATGAAGTTATCTCGGCTAGGGCTAATATTATTGACTTGCAAGCAGATTTGGCGGATTTTTTTTGTTTTTAATAAGCCACCAATTGTGGATTGTTAACTTACTGAAGGCTGCAAAGTGTCAAAATTTGATAGGCAGAAGTTACAGCCGTTCTCTGCTTTATTAACTCTGAGATTACATATACAGTGCAGTGGTGGGTTTATGGTGTTCCACTTGCAATTTAAGGAATTTCTGCCCTGTTTTGCTGTTAATTAATTTTTTATTGATATTCATACAGTAACAATTGTTTTAAAATAAGGTAATTTTCAAACTCAATATATATTTAATAAATCAAAATCCTAAAACATACCTAATTTGTACATCTCATACAATATTTTTATTTTTGAAGGAATTTAGGACAAGTCATTTGAAAATAAAATCTATCTTTGCCCCAATTGTTAAAATATTTTTTTGTTGAATTAAAAAATAATAAAGGGAACAAAGAATTACCTTTTAAAATAGTTTTAAAAAAATATTATGAAATATTGAATGTTGTTTACTTAAATCATAATAAATTATAGAAATTATATGATATTCTTTTTATAAAAGTAACTTGTCGGTCTTTCTTAAGATCTCGTCAATCACTGGTCCGTTATGGTTCTCCTTTACGACAGGGGAAATTTATAACTTTTTTGGAGAGGGTAATCGTCTCTGTGAAAATAATACTTTTTCTTTTAGAAGGTGGTTGGTCTCAGAAAGTAAGGGAGGGGACAATGGATCGAATATTCAATTTTTAGGAGTCTCAGACTTTGGGGACTGGCTTAAAGGGAACATGCAAGAATTTAGCAGTTTCTAACCAATCTTGGGGACCAATTATGAATGACGTCACGCAAAATCATGCATAATCTCGCGGCAAACTAGCGCGTCAACAAAAAGATAAACAATAACAAGCAGACAGAATATTTTGATTTTGAAAATTATTTTATAAATTGAATCATTACATTTTTTATATCTAATTCTTGTTTAATGTTAATTCATTCCGATTAGTGCGTTGTAGAAAGAAATTATATTAAGATTATTAGTTATTATAAGCAAAGCCTTCTTATAATTAGGTCCCGCACATTTGTACATCCGTAACGGTTAGCTCTTTTCGTTACTTTAGACATGTTAGATGTTTCTTATTGTTTTAATGTAAAGGCAAAAGTTTTTTGTCTTTAGCTTAATATTTCTGTAATTAATGATCCGATTAATTTCAAAATTTTAGGGAAAATTCACGAAGTCCTGAGTTGTTCAAGGTTTGTTTATCATTAAAATCTCAAGATGGTGTTATATTATTTTTCTGTCCTGGATGCTAGGAGCGCAGCTACCAGTTATCCTAAGATATGATACTTAAACCTTAAGATCTTTAAAATTAAGATGTACTTATGTTCTCAACTATTTTATTTATGTAGTATTAAATTTTGACGCAAGGTATCTCATTTTTATTTCGTTAAATGAAATAACTTGAGTTAAAAGTTCTGTAGGAAGGTAATTGTTTTAGTAAGTTTTGTAATATAATTATTTAAAGGCTTTTTCATGTCTAAGCTTTTTAATAAATACAATAAAAAAATTTGGGTAAAAGATTTTTAAAAGTAAAATGGTATGTTTCCTTAATTTTCTGAAGTTTAAATAATAACAATTATGGAAATCAATTGTAAACAAGGGTTTTGATCTCTAGAATCAAAGGCTTGTAGTAAAGCATCAGTTTAAGGATGGTGCATTTCGAATTAAAAACAATTCAATAAGTCTAAAATTTCCTCTAAAGGTTGCTATATTGCAAATACTTGTTTTATCTGGAAATATCTGGGTTTTCAACCTTAAAGGGTCACAACTATAAAATTGAATTAACTGCCCATTGTCCCCTCCCTTACTCCCTGGGTTGGTCTACTTACCCGATCCCCCATGACTGCAAGAACCATAGAGACTTATAGTTATGTAGCGCTAGACATCCTATGGTATAAAGCAGTAAGGTTTTTGTCTGTAGCTTAATATAACTGACTAACCGATTAAAGGACGCCTGCAAGAAATAACACGCTTTAACTGCTGAAAGACTGCCACAAGAAGACCCAATACCCCAAATTTAAAGCCTTCAGCTTCAATAACAAAAAATTTCTAGGCATTTCAAAATAGCATTTTATGTACCATGGAAATTTTGAAAGATTTCCAATGCTCATAAAAGAAAAAACAATATTAAATTACGTCGCCTAGACACAAAATTATAACCTTATCTTTGTCAGAAACTTAGATTGCCTGTAACTGATTACATTTTTACAATAAAAACACCACATTTCATTGTCAAAATCTATGAAAAAAATTCGATTTAAATTGCATTTTTAAACGAAAATCATAGCGGAAACAAAGGGGTAAACTAATACAAGCTTAGCTGTGATTGGTTGTTAAGCTGATTCAGCCTTCTGATTGGCTACAGTACATTCGGTACAACGCAAGTAAAACTTAATTTTTTTTAATGATTTTGACTATAAAAATGGGTATTTTTATTGTAAAAATATAATTAGTTACTGGAAACCTAAATTTATGACAAAAATAAGCTTATAATTTTGTTTCTAGGCCACGTAGTTTAATTTCAAAGTTTTCAACATCAGCATTGCAATTCTTTCAAAATTTTCATTGTACATAAAATGTCATTTTAAAATGCCTAGAACTTTTTTGTTATAGAAGCTAAAGGCTTCAAATTTTGGGTATTTGGTCTACTTGTGGCAGTCTTTCAGCAGTTAAAGCGTGGTATTTCTTGCAGGCTTCCTTTAAGTTATAATTTGTAGGGAATCATCCCATAATCTATGATTACAAGTATTCTTCTGACTCTCTATGCATAAAACTACGAGGTAAAGACAACTATCTGGCCCAAGTGGTGGAGACCCTGTATGTATAATAGAAAATTCTGACCCAATACAAAATAGGGATAAGGTCCCCGCCCTGATGGCAGAGTTACATATAGCTTATGCCATCTATATTCTTACACTTTTGAAAAAATCTGCGGATAGCTGTCTATATATGTATAATATAATGCAATAAATGACTTATAAAATGCTAAGTACTTTTGGAAAATTGAATTCCCCCCCCGGCCCCCCCTCCGCTCCTTACATATGTTCAAGAGACAAATATTTTTGTCTCCTATTCATTATTTTCAATGTACTGTACCTAATTGCATTTAATAACTGCAACATAAACAATTAAAACAAAGAACCTAAAAATTGCTGACTGCTCAAAAAGTGGGTATAAAAGGCTTCACTTGATGTTGGAAAGGCAGAACTGATTTCAGAGTCTCCAAGACAAGATGAGATCAATCTCCGCTCTCCTGTTAGTGGGATGTGTCCTGGGTGGTACCATCCAGCCATTCAGCTGGACACCAAACCAGGAATACAGATACAAATACTCTACTCAGGTAAGCTTGCAATCAAACATTTCTTTGCTCAGTCTTAATATTTCAAGTATTACATTGATGTTTTTTATCTAACATTTTGTCCTTGCAGAAAGTTAAAGAAAAAATATTTTGTTCTTGGAAATTTATTTATTTTTAAAAATTTTTTTTACAACTTCTTACAACTTTTTGAACATAAAATTGATCTGTGCTTAATGATTCAGTAAAGCTTTAATTAGTAATTTATTATGGTATCTCCAATTATAAAATAAACTATATAAATTTAAAATGTGCTTCTTACATATGATCAATCTAATATTAAATGTTTTATTGTAGGTCCTTACTGGAATCCCTGAGTTGAACAGCCAATACTCTGGTGTGAGACTTACCACTGAAGTCCGCATCCAACCCAAGCCTGACAGCACCTGCACCCTGAAGTTCGAGAACCCCAAGTTTGTTAGCTACAATGATGAAGATATGGAACTTACCAAGGACTGGCAGCCTGAGCAAAGACATGGCAAGGTTGAGGAGATCCCCAGATCTCTGAGAACCTGGCTGGAGTCTTCCTTCACTGTCTTCCACAAGAAGGGCAAGGTTGAGAAGATCCAGACTGAGAATGGTGAACCTGAGTTCATTGTTAACATCAAGAAGGCTCTTGTCTCCCAAGCTCAACACGACCTTTCCAAGGCTTTTGAATCTGGTCGTCTTCAACAAAGCAACCAGGTCCAAAGAGATCAAGAAAGCCCTCTCCCCACCTTCAAGGTCCAGGAAAACTCTATCCTTGGTACCTGTGAGACCATCTACTCCATCTCCAAGCTGCCTGAGCATCTGGCTCAAGAGTTTGAGGAGGAAGAGAGACAAAGAAGAAGCAATGATCATGAGGTCAGAAGCTCTGAGGAAGAAGAGAAGCTGTGTGAAGGAAAGGAATACTATGAGATCCTGAAGTCTGACAATCTGGAAAACTGCTCTGAGCGCCCTGTTTATCACTCTACCTATGGTATGATTTCTAAGACCACTGGCTCTGGAGCCTCTAAGCCTACCCAGTCTTCCCTTACCAGAACTATTATCTGTGGATCCCTTGAAGATCACATTATCAGAAAGTCCTCCACTGAGAACAGAGTCCTGATCAACACTGCTGGTGAACTTACATCTGAAGAGAAGATCAATGTTGCTTCCACCTCTACCCTGGTCCTTCTGTCTGTTGAATCTGCCAGATCTGAACTGTCTGGACCTTCCTCTCCTAAGGGATATGCTTCTCTTACCTTTGAATACCCATCTGGCAGCTCTATCAGCTCCAAGTCCCTGAGACAACAAGCTCAAGAGCAACAACAACTGCAGGGTCAACAACAACAACAAGCTCAACAACAACAACAGGCTCAACAGCAACAACAAGCTCAACAGCAAGGACAACAACAAGCTCAACAACAACAAAGAAGACATGCTTCTGTCCAAGATCTGACCTCTGCTCCTAACTCTTTCTACCCCAAGACCATGTCTGAGAGAGAGCTGAAGGAAAAGATTGTTGATCTGTTCTCCAAGATCATTGAAGAGTCCCAAAAGATGTCTGAAAGCTCCAAGACTGAGAAGGATGTTGCTGGTATGTCTGTTGAGGTTACCATGTCCCTTGGTGAGCTTAGCTTTGATGGTCTGAAGCAAGTTGAGGAATCCCTGAAGGAACAATATGGTGAAGAAAAGTGGGAGTCTCTTATTGAAAAGACCTTCTATGACCTTGTCTCTATGGCTGGAACTAACCCCTGTGTCAAGCTTGTTGTTGAAAAGATCAACTCTGGTGAGATCAGAAGTGAACCTATTGCCTGGTCTTGGATTGTTTCCAACACTCTGAGACACACCAGATACCCCACTGAGGAGGTCCTCAGAATGCTGGTCAGAACCCTGAAGTCTCAAACTGTTGAGCAGAGCAGAATCATCAGAGCTGCTTACTCTATGGGACTTACTGAGCTTATCAACAAGGCCTGCATCAACGAGAAGTCTTCTGAGAGGGAATTCCCCTACCATGTTTATGGAAAGATCTGCCACAAGGATATGGATGTTATTAAGTCTGATCTTGTCCCCTACCTGAAGGAAAAGCTGCAAGAATCCTCCAGATCTGACATGAACTCCATCCTCACTTGGGTCAATTCTCTTGGTAACCTTGGAACTGAAGAGACCACTGAGGAACTTCTGAAGGTTGTTGAAGGCAAGTACACTAAGAATGCTAACCCTAGAACCATGGCTATTTACCTGATGATCAGACCTGCCCAAGAAAACCCTGCTCTGTACAGACCTATCTTCTCCTCCATTGTTGAAAATACTGCTGAGTCCCCTGAGGTCAGAATGGCTGCCATCACAGCCTTGACTTACTGCAAGCCTTCCAGTGCTGATCTGCAAAGACTGGCCCTCAGAACCTGGTATGAACCTTCCAGACAGGTTGCTTCCTACATCTACTCCACTCTGAAGACCCTTAAGAACTTGCCCGCTGCTATTCCCGAGTATGAAACTCTGAAGCAAAAGGCTGAGATTATCCTGTCCATTGCCAAGCCTGTTAAGGAAGGTATCCAATACTCTAGAAACATTCATGTTGCCAACTATATTGAATCCTTCAGATCTGTTGTTGGAAACTCTCTTGTCTGGCAAGCTGATGAAGATTCTTTCCTGCCCAAGTCTCTTTTCTTCTCTTCCCAAATCAAGGGACTTGGAAGCAATGTTGATTCTCTTGAAGCTTACTTCTACATGCAAGGAACTCAACAAGTTGTTGACAAGCTTTATGAACTTTACTCTGAGCTGAAGACTCCCAAGTACAACCCTACTGTTGAGGAGACCAAGGAGGAAATCAGAGCTGAAATGGAAAAGCTTGGAGTCCAATCTAAGCAATCTGAGAAGCCTGAAGCTCACCTTACCCTGAGAGTTGCTGGTCTGCAAAAGCTTTTCTCCATGGATGAAGAGTTTGTCCAAACTCTTGTCAAGAAGATCTCCACTAGCATGATCCAATCTGATCTGGAAAAGGGACTTGAAACTGAATTCCTGAAGATCTTTGATATCATGGGAGAGGACCTTGCTCTGCCCACTGAATCTGGTCTCCCTGTCTATGTCACTCTTAGATACCCTGCTGTCCTTTATGGCAAGGCTAACCTGAAGGTTTCCAGATCTTCCCCCACTGAGCCTAAGGTTGAGATTGAGGCTAAGGGAGCTCTTAACTACAAGAGACAAGTTCAAGTTCGTGTTGTTTCTCCAATTACTGAGAAGTTCTACAGTTCTGGTGTTGAGACCTCTGTCCACATGGGCTATCCTGTCAAGGCTGAGCTTTCTGTCTCTAACAACCAAGTTCGTGTTACTCTGATGGAGCCCCAAGAACCCGAATACCAGAGAAAGCAAACTTTCCTGGAATATGATGTCCACCCATACACTTCCACTGGACACATCTCTCAACGTGTCAGCTCTAAGGTTTCTGATGTTAAGACCATCAAGAGTATGGAGAAGGCAATGGAGGTAATAACCTAAGAACATTTAAATCTTTCTCTATAAAGATTCTTGTTTAGTGCTCTTTTTCAATTATTTTTTCTGTAATCAAATAATTCTTTTATAGAGATCCTTTGAAGTTGGAAAGCCATTTGGCATGGATGTTGAAGCTGAAGTTAAGACTGAAGAACACAAGACTGATTACTTCAGATCTGTTGAGGACCTGAAGAAGGATGCCCTTTCTCTTCTGTCTGGCTCCCCCCTTCCCCTGACTTCCTTCAAGAGAACCACCATTCAAGTCAAGTACAACCCCAAGACTTCTGAAATTAAGGAGACTGAACTGTACATCACTCTTGGTAGGTTCTTTAATCATAATTATTTATTACTCATATTAATATAAGTATCTTATGTTCATTACAACATTACACACTTAATTCATGATAGGTGCTGGTATAAAGAAGGAGAAGGATGGCTCCTCTGAGCTCCATCTGATCAAGAAGTCCAAGGAACAAGAAATTGAAAAGATCTGCTCTGAGTATGAACCCAGAAGAATTGAGGAATGCATGAGAGACATTGAGAGTGAAATTGAGACCATTGACTCTGAAGTTTCAAGAAAGTGCTCTGAGAAGAAGGTTAAGTCTCAACAACAGGTTCAACAACAACAACAATCTCAACAGCAAGCTCAACAACAACACCAACAGGTTAGACAGAGCCAACAACAACAGCAACAGCAAAATCAACAAAACCAACAACAATTCCAACAGCAACAACAACAACACCAGCAGCAACAACAACAACAGCAACAGCAGCAACAACAACAACAAGAGAAGGAAGAGAAGGAATGTAAGACTGAGAGACAACTCTGCAAGTCTGAGGAGAAGCGTTGTATCAAGAAGCTGGAGTCTGAGGGATCTTCCAGAAGATCTGCTGAGAAGGAATGTGAAAAGAAGCAAGAGCAATGTGAGAAGAGACATGAAGTCAGACAACAACTGAAGAAGGTTCTGAGAAAGATGCAAGAAGGAAGTGCTCTGTCTTCCTCTGTTGAGCTTGTTCTGAGAGGTAATGAAAAGTCTCAGGAGAGAAGAATTGAAGGCTCTATCCTCATTGGAGAGAAGGCCAGACAAGAAGGCAGACAAGGACAAGAAGAGACTGAAGTTGAACTGAAGATGGTTGTCCAAGCTCCTCAACTGAGAAAACCTTTCAAGGCTCAACTCTCTGCTTCTAGCCAAATCAGAAAGCCTGAACAAAAGTGGGACCATGAAGAAATTCTGAAGTCTGACCTTACTTCTAGAATCACTGTCAATGGACAATATGGATTTGAAGGAGAGGAATCTAAGACCATCAGAAGCTCCATTGTTGCCTACAGATCTGATGAGCTCTACAAGTTTGTTTCTGAATCTAAGGAATACAAGAAGTGCATTGAAGACAACAAGAACAACCTTAGGCTGACTGAATCTTGCACCAAGGTCAACCACTTGTCTTCTGATCTGGATAAGGTTCATGCCAAGCTTTCCCTTCCTAAGGAGCTTGCCAATAACAGAATTGTTGAACTTGCTACTGATGCCACCAAGCTGTACTTCCTGCCCTACCTGTCCCAGAAGCATCTGGAGAAGGAACAATCTGGATCTGAAGTTGAGTATGAAATTGAGGCTGAAGTTGATGGACATGGTAAGAAACTGTCTGTCAGAATTGAGGGTAATGGTGAGGAAGTTCATGCTAAGGATTTCCCCATCAGATTTGACACCAAGGACATCCTCCCCATCTGCACCAGAAAGTCTCTTGGACACAGAATCATGCAAAAGATGACTGGTTACTCTATGCCTTCTTCTTGCAATGTTGAACCTAGCTATGTCAAGACCTTTGATGGTAAGTACTATGACTATGCTGTCAACAACTGTGAACATGTTGTCTTTGCTGAGGAGTCTACTAGACCCAGAGTTGTTGTTACCACCCAAAACACTCAACAAAAGCAAATTGTCAAGCTGATTGTTGATGGTGAGAAGTATGAAGTTGAAATCCCTAAGGAAACCAGACACTCTCGTGGAGCCAAGGCTTCCATCAAAATCAATGGTGAAGAGAAGGAAGAGAAGTCTCTCCAAGAGGAACAAAAGAAGGAAATTAAGGAAACTTATGTTACCAAGTACGAGGATGGAGTTTACTCTATCTACTCTGCCAAGTATGGTGTTGAAGTTCTTGCTGATGGTGAAAGAATGAAGGTCAAGACCAACCATCTGGTCTTCAGAAACAAGGCTACTGGTCTCTGTGGTGATCTTAATGGCGAGAAGAGCTCTGAACTGAAGACTGGCAGACAATGTGTCCTTTCTGAGTCCAGACTGACTGGATTTAGATTTATGCTTGAGGATGGCAAGTGCCAAGGTGTCCCCCAAAAGGAAGAGTCTCAAATCACCAAGGAAGAGCACAGATGTGTCAGAGAAGAGATGAAGCCCACCAAGGTGTTTGAATACTTTGGCAAGCATCTGACCCAGCAACAACAACAACAAAGACAATCTTCTGCTGAGAACATGCACATGGTTGAAGCTTATGGAAACAAGATCTGTTTCTCCAAGAACATGGTTAGAGTTTGCCAAAAGTCCTACCCTAAGGAAGTCCAGGGTAAGCAACTTGAGTTTGCCTGCATGACTGGTCCTGAGGCTAGAGTTATGGAGAGACGTGTTCTTGCTGGTGACAGATGTCAAGAGCTTAACCACCTCCCTACTGAATTCTCCCAAACTGTCTACGTTCCCATCCACTGTTAAATAATGTTTTAATTTAACTCTTAAATTTATTTTATTTCATTTGCAAAAAAATATGTTTTAAATTTGTTAATTTTCAATAAATTTTGGCTTTCCTAAATAATGTTCAATACTATGATAAATCAAGAAAATCTACATCTAAAATAGCAAATTGCTACACATGTCACAAAAATACGATTGGTAATTAAAGTAGACCTTTAGTTAGATTTCCAACAATATTTTTTTTTATCATTGTCTTTTAGAGATTTTAAGAAGTAAAATCACAAACTGATTTTAACCCAATTGTTGTGATAAATGCTAGGCATATGGGGATGGGACAATGGATCCAAAATTTAATCTTTTCTGTATTCTGTTTCTTACAGCCAGACAGAAGAACATTTAGAATTATAGAGTAGCTTCGTTACATGAACACACAATTTTCTAGATAACAAAAAAAATGATTTCTTAACAATTTAATTAGAAACTAGAATTATATATATTTAATTGAATTATTTATTTATTGACTATTTTTAGAGGTATTGATTTATAAAAAATGTAAAAGTTTTTTTGCCATTAAGTGGAAATAATTAGATAAACAATCTTTCCTCGGGTTATTTTTAATTTGACAAGACAAAATTTCAAATTAGGTAGAGAATAACTTATCTTCCATTAATATACCCCTGAATCTGCGCGTTTAACTACCAGTGCAGTGATAAGACAATGAACAATAAATTGATCTACATCACAAAAGACGATGAACAAAATTATCATTCTTCTGTGAGTTAAAATGATTGATTCAAAAATTTGGACACTGCTAGTTTATGTCAATCAAGATTTCATATTCATAACAGTATTCAAAGGTTTAAAAATTCTGGGTATAATTTACAGTCCAATGTCCCCCCCCTCTCTGATAATTACATACATTACTAATTAGACTTAAAGAATGTGTCCTATATTTTGTGATTTATTTTTAACATAGCTAGTCTGTTTTTTAGTAAGTAGTAGATGTAAAATGATCCATAGAATTTAGATATGCAATCGTTTTTTTTTTGTAGACCTCTTATTTTTGAAGTAAATTAAGTTTTTAAGCTTTTATTGTCAAAATTAAAATTTTTGGAGACAGAAATTAGGTATTGCTAACAAGCAAAATGATTCTATGAAAACATTTAGGGTGCAGATAAAAAGAGCATTAATATTTTGAAGGGTTGTCCAAGGGTTAACTTCGGCACCTCGGGGCTAAAAAAACTGGTTTTAATCTTATGATTGTACATTTTTATATTAGTAGAAAGCTGGATATAATACGATGCTAGACATAGTTTTTTCGTATGGATAAAAACCGGTTTCTCTCCACCGGATTCAAATGACTACGAGAAAAGATATTATAAGATAATAAAAAGTTAAATGTTTAATCAATACAAATTTATGGAACAAGTTTAATTTTTGCAAAAATTAAAATAAATATAAAATACAAATCAGAACAAATTAATCAAAAGCAATTCAATCAGCAAATTTATACATAGCAAATGCAATCCAATCAATCCTGTTATTAAGCACTTTTACAACAGAATTGTTTCTTGCAATCAGCTCTCCACCCACAGAACCACTTGCAACTAACTTGTTTTTCTTTGATAAGCACTCCTCTAGGTCCTTCATTATCCAGACAATTTCCATTAGGACAAGGACCTGAAATTAATTGTTAATTTTAAATTTGGCCACTTTTCCATTGTTTTATTTTAAGACTAGCGGCTACGCCCCTAAGAGGACTCTAGGCCGGGACACTTTAGGATAGGGGGAGTTGAATATTTTTAAAAAAGAAATAGTAAAAAAATTTCGTCGGTGATTTTTTTCTACGGGTTATTTATCTTGTGAGGAATGTGGTACCTCCAAATAGTTATAAACCTTCCCGGGGTTAAGGAGAACCCGATCGGTTAAGGGGTTAGCGAGATCCTTTGGTACAAATAGACAAACAAACGTCCTTTTACTAAGGCCTCTAGGAGCACTTGAGGAGGGGGGAGTTAATTCACAAAACCTATTTTTTTTTTGGGGGGGGGGGGGTTGTAATAATTTCTAGGGGAGATTTCTCTTTGGAGGGTGGTGGTACCTTCACCCAAAATAACTATAAACCTTCCAAGAACCTATGAGAAGCTACTCTGTTAAGGAGAGCTCGATCGGTTCAGCGGTAAGCGAGATCATTTGGTACAGACAGACAAACAAACAGACATTCTTTTACTTTATTTTGAGGATATCTTATTATTAAATAAGTTATTTGCTACCTGATCCATCCTCCCAGCAAGTTCTAGCATCTATTTTAACTCCACTTGGAAGCTGCCATATTTCATCTAAACAGATTTTACAATTAAAATATTAGCAAATACAAATTTAAACTTAATATAGTTAAATAAAACATTTTTAAATATAAATGTGAATATACCCTGTTAGAAAATTAGCATCATTAATATATCGACATGCATAAGACTGGAGCCTTTTTTTTTATAGTGGCGTTAATAGTTTGTATAGGTTTATAGTATATAATCTAGTTACTTTAGTGTCTTAATAATCTATCTCTTTTTAATGGGTTTTCTTTCCAACTTCTCCTCTCACACCCTCATTTTTATGACTTCGCATGGCTGATTTTTGAGACACTTTGTAAAGTTACTTTAATCTATACTAGCGGCTTCGCCCCTAGCTTCTAGGGGCTTTGCCCCAAAGGGGGGGATAAAAAAAAATTAAGGTGAAAAGGACCAAGGAAATCTTCTGCAATAAAAAAAAGGACCAAGGAAATCTTCTGCAATAAAAAAAATAAAAAAAAATGGGGGGGAATTTTTTTGTTTTTGGGGGGTTGGGGGTGTCCCACCCCCCAGAAAATAGCCTAAAACCACCACAGGACCAGTAGGTATATACCCTGAAAAGTAGAATCCGATCGGTTTTATCTAAATATCCCTCCTAGAAAAACATTTAGGTTTGATATGTATTAGCAAACCGTTAATATCTATATGTAGATGTAAGTAAGGGAATACTGAATATGCAAAATGTCAAATGCTATGATTATATCAAACTGAAAATTAAGTTTCAGTTTTGGCGCATTTTCACAGTAGCTTTTCTCCTATTTCTAGCCCAATCATTAACACTTACCCAACCCAACCTAACCTTAAATAATCTTTCAAAAGCTACTTGAAAAATACGACAAAACCCACAACTTCGTTTTCTTTCCATGACCCAAAAAGTGAAATATGAATAAAAGGTAGATAAAGAAAAAAAAAACATACTATGCTTTGGATCTGATGTTACTACTTGAGCTCCAGCTGAAATAAGTGCAGCACCAATAGCAACAGGAACAGCTCTGAAATTAATATTTATAGATATTTACCTACTCTTATTTAAGAAAAACTTTATAACAAGTAAAAAGATTTAATCATAACCTGGCCTGTCTCTTATGTTCTGTTTTTTCTCTAGGATCAGCAATACATAGATTGATGATCTGCACCATCATAAAAGTTACCTAAATTCAGTGGTATATACAGTGTGTTTTTGTATGAGAACTTTTTTGAAAGCAATTTTACCCCACTTAAAGTAATCAGAATTTAATGATAAATGACTTAATCTCTTTGTTTTTATAACCATTAATAGAAAAGCAAAAAAATATTTCAGTTTTTATTTAAAAAGTACAGTAAATTATATACTTTGACACATTTTTGACATCTATTACTTTATAGACTGACTAGAAATCATATAATGGTACGTGTAGCCATAAACACTAAACAGTATTTAAAATACAAAAAAAAACAGGGGAAATAAAATAATTTGTGATTGATGTAATCTGGTGTGTGACAGACAAACACACGTTAGGCAGACCATTTTTTGCAGGTAATTGGGCCATACAACAGGTAAGACATCATTGAATGATTTTTTATCTTTAACTGGGCTTTTAAGTATTTTGATGAGCACTTTTAAATAAATAGAAAATTTTTTTACCAAAAGATATGCAGAAATCTTCATGTTGTTGTAAATTTCAATTTTCACCCCCTAGGAGTTGCCGCAAAATCATGACAAGAAAAGCAAATATTATTTATTTAAAATTTTGAACAAGTTTGCTTCTATAAAGTTCTTCATAAAACCACTCCTGAAGGGAGTTAATTAATGGCCATTTTTATCAGTTGCTTTGCTAAGGTCACGAAAATTCAGAATTAAATAAGAAATAACATTAATGCAGTCTCTTTAAAATAATATAGAAAAAAGTAGAAAACCGGTCTAGAAAGCAAAAATTTGCATATTAGGTCTTACCTTATAGAAAAGCTTTTCGAACAAATTAATTAGATATTAACCTGAGCGAATTGACAAACTTTTCCCTTTGCTGTTTGCTTTTACATTTTCATAAGCTTCAAACCTAACAAAGATTAATTCTATATTCTGAGTAGATATTACTTATTTACAAACTATGATACTACTCGTTTGTTTTATTCATTTTTAAATTTTCCTGAAAAATTCTTTATTTCAACTCTTAAATTAAATAAACACTTTTAAATAATCCTTTTTGGTCGGATTGTTAAAATATTAGCGGATTCATAAGAAACAGGTTAGGATTCCAGATTTAATCCGAGTTGAAAATCAGGAATTTTACGGATCTCTGATCCGGATTCTGATTAAGAATTTATCCAAAACGGATTAGGATTATATTGATTATATGTAAATAAACCTTCCTTAATACTTTTGGCTTAAATTCTATCTTTGGTAGCTTGTGAATGATAATTGTGCATACCTTGATTCCTCAGGGCTGAGATTTTGTAATCTAGGAATGCTTATACAATCCTTCTCACAACTAAAATTATTCATTTACATACATACGGTATTTTTATTTAGGTCATAAGGTAATACAAGGTAGCACTAAATAAATTGTCAAGTTTCCAGGTAATCAGGCTCAGAATGATAGGCGAGGCGTTAATTGATATTCCCATTTACATGTGTAACTCTGCGTTTGTTGTAAATTAATAAAACAGGCACGTTTGCCTTCTCATCAAAAATTGTATTAGTCTGTTGTTGATGCACTAATTATGGACATACTTATAGAAAAGCATTGCTTAAAAAAATAAAATAAATATGAAATAAAGTTTAAAAGTGTTTTTATTTCTTTAATTACTTTATTTGTCTTTGTTACATTATATATACCTATAATATTATTATATTATCCTCTTCCGTTCAAATATTTCTAAAGGTATGTCATAAATAATATTTATGAACGCGAAGATTTTCTTTAGAGGGTCAGTTCATCCGTCCGTAATAAATAACTCTTATCGTTAATTTAGATATTGCCCCATCAATTGATTTAGAAGCGTAGCAAATCTATAATTACAACAAGAAAGTTCCTAAATCAATATAAATAGGCAGATTTTAAAAACTTTTTGGATAACATTCTTTTTATGATATAATTATCCCATTTATCTGTAATTTTACGATTCATAGGACAACAAAGTAATATCTTATTTACAAACAAGTGTTAATGTTCGTTTTTCCTACCACCTGATTTAATTTTTTAAAAGCTTTGATTTGATTGATATTGTAATTCTTGTTACATTGTACCTATTGTTAACTATCATCCTATTGCGTAAATTTTTAGTGCATATCCTTTTTTAGTAGTGAAGCTACTCTATAATTCACTTTGTCTGTACATCAGTCAGTCCGTAACACTATGGGGGAAACGTGATTTTCTCGGCTCCTAATAAAGATAGACAGCTGAAATTTTTATTGACAACTCCTATGACATATGCTCATCTAATCTATACATTGTTTTGTCCGTCTGTCTATTAATTGGGGTGCTAGATCGATTCCTAGATTTTGTAATTTTCTCAATACCTGTTCAAGATATAACGGCTGGAATTTCCAGGGATTAAATAAATTCATATTTTACATATTTCCATCAAGTTTTATTAACATCCCTTTATTGGTTGGGGTGCTAGAACGATTCCTAGATTTTTAAGTTTTCATGATTTTTTCGTTCCCTATACAAGATAGTCAGCTGAAATTTTCAGGGATTGAATAAGTTTAAACTCTACATATTTCCATTAAGTTTTATTAAGATACCCTTATTGATAGGGGTGCTAGATCGATTCCTAGTTTTTCAAGTTTTTGTGATCTCAACTAAACTCAACTCCTGTTTAAGATCAATGATTGGATTTTTAGTGATTAATTAAGTCAACATCTACCTGTTTTGACCAAGTTTTATAAAGACTTACTATTGATATTATTAGCTTAATGCTTCAAAAGACCATTATATAATATACAATTTTAAAAGGTTTCGCGATTTTTATTATTGAAAATTTTTATGACATTCTCTATGATAGATAATTTTTTTTCCATATGTCTATTCGTAATTAGGTTCCCTACTTATGGATGTTGTCATCCTTGTTAAAACGCTTATTACTCTCTTATATTTTGATTTCTCTTAACAAAATAAAAAGATTTAGGCAGCCTACTACTGACAGTTCTTATGGAATAATAATAAAACAAGGACAACATCCATAAGTAGCGAAGCTGAAAAATTATAAACAGCCATCATGAAAAATGATCTATTGGAGTATTGAGTTGATCATCAAGTTAAACAAGGCCAATAATTTCTTGTGGTCTGGTCTTAAATTCGTTCAAATCTACCTGATATTTGCTACCTTTGTTTTTGTTTATTTTGCTGATTTTTTCTTCATTATACAATAAAAAAGGAAAATGGAATTGGCTCTACTCTTTAGGGAATATAGTTACTGGTAATAGGGCGGTTTTAATCTCTCTTCTTTCAACCCCTCCCCCCCAAAAAAGAAAAGAGTACTCTTCCCCAAAATTTATCTTTAGTTTTAGTTTGTCTTTGTAAAAACAAAGATATAGATATCATTCTCGCATATGTCCTTAAATAAAAAGAAAAAAAAGTTTAAAAAAAAAAATCATCTGTAACAAATAACTGAAAATAACTAAATTCATTAAAAAAAAATATTCGTCAAGGTTTCGTGATTTTGGTGCACTACCCTTCGAAATATTGATGCTCTTTTTATCTGCACCCTAAATATTTTAATAGAATTATTGGATCATGGAAAGAAAACAAAGTTGCAGGTTTCGTCGTATTTTCACAGTAGCTTTTTCCTATTTCTAGCCCCTGCGGAGGGCTCTAGCCCTGCGGGGCAAATTTTCTAACCCTGCAGGTCAAACATTAACAATTACTTAACCTAACCTTACCTAAAATAACCTTTAAAAAGATACTGTGAAACTATAATGAAACGCGCAATTTCGTTTTTTTCCATGGCCCGAATTATTTGTTGGCAATACTTAATTTCTATCTCCGAATATCCAAATAAAGGCAAATCTTTACTGTTTGTATAAACAAGTATGACAACATCCATAAAAACTAACATCAACACTTGTAGAGTTAAGGAACTGAATAAACTAAATATTAATCCATATGTCTAGACAAAATTGTAAGTAAATTTGTTGCAAAACTGATTAAATACATATTACTGTTTAAGGACATACTGACGTTTTTAGGACTTGATTATAAAGATGCTTCGCTTATAACACTATACCTTGTTGTAATAGAAATCAGTATTAAAAAATCAGATGAAAAGGATAATTTTAACATTAAAAAATTAGTTGTCAAAAAAGTAAAAAGATCTGCTTGTTTTAAATGGACGTACGGACTTTCTGGTAACGATTATAGAGTTGCTGCACTTTCTCAGTCGTACCTAACTGTTATATGAACAGCATGCAAAGTTTAAAATTGACAGGACAATTCTAACCTGTTTAAGTTAACGAAAAGAGTTAACTGTAACGGACGGACGGACGTACGGACCGACCCTAATTATAGAAAAGCTTCGCTTTTAAAAATTACTATTAAATTCACGAAACCTTTCAGGGATAAAATTATAGATGTGATCTAATATACACTTGTAGAATTACATGTCCAAGATCATCATAGCTAGGAAATACCATTTTAATTATGAAAATAAAAAGCTGATTCTGATATGTCTAAATTAAGATTTAGAATAGCAAAAACTTAAACCTGAAATAATATAATTATATTTCTTCATAAATAAAATGGGCTTACTGGAATGGAAATCTAAACTTAATTTAACTAATATAGAATTCAGACCTATTCACCAAAATACCATTTTTCGAATTTCATTCTTCTGCTGCCCTGGACCAAAACTAAACTCTCCTAAAAATGTGAATCGAACAGTCCAACAATTTATGAGATCTTATTAGACATAGAGACAGATTGACGTTTACATTCTAAGATGTAAAAAATTGATATAAATCTGAATTGTAGATTTTTTTTGAAAAAAAAGATTATTGGCTTATCGGATATAAAATCAAATAGAAAAAAAGAATTAGAACCTACTTTCGTCAAATAAAAGGAATAAAGATTGGAAAAAGTTTATATACTATATAAGTTCCCTAGCTAACACCCCCCCCCCCCCTCCCATAAAAGGATAAAATAAAATTTTAATATGATAAATATTTTATCATAATCTTTATAAAAATGTATGCTAATATATTGTTTAAATGGATGTAAAATATACGAGGACATTATGACAGGGGAAAAATTGCCAATTTAGCTTCCTATCATAAAACTTATTTATTGATCACATAGCTCATCTAGTAGGAGGGGATGGGGTAAAGGAGGTGGAAGGGGATCTTTATTTTAGCCTGCTGCTAGTTTTACTTTATTACAGTACATAGAAATTTGATATAATATATCCATTATTGTTTGTCTAACGATTAAGTTTACAGGCCGAAAAGTTAGAGGCCAAAGTTTCTCTTGTTGTGACATATCCCTGCCCCTAGTTTAATATGTGACCAAGGTCAAACTTCCAGACAAAATAAGATTCGGAAAAAAATCAATTTAAGTTAAATCAAGCAGAAATTTCGCAAAATTGATAGTTTATTTTTTTCCATTGCATTGCTTTGAATAAGTATTGTTTCTTCATTTACTATATAAGCATATTTAATTTTGCTTTAAAACTTTTTCAACTATTTTTTGTTTTAATGGCTATAGTTGTTTTCTATGATATTGCAATACAGTTTTCTCAATAGACCAGGGCAAAGAGGAGGCTAGGGTATTAAGATGTAGGTCAGGTAAATAGCCTAAAACCACAATAAGACATTTATAAAGCTTCCCTGTAATTTACACACAATTTGGACCAGTATAGATCTTTAGCTTCAGACAAAAAAAACTCTTACTACTTTATAAGATAGTAATAGCGGCTACGCCCCAATAAGCATCTAGGGGCACGTAAGAACTTTACCCCTCATTTTCAATTTAAGTTTTCAAAGAAATAAAAAAAATGTTGAGGTTTGCAGGTATTTTTTGGTAAAAATAGTTAAAAACCTTCCATGGACTAAAAAAAGTTTTACTGCAAAGGAGAACCATATCGGTTCAGCGGTTATAGCTATCCTTCGGTACACACAGACAGGCATTTACACATTCATAAAGTAGTTTCACTTTTTAAAAAGAAATTGATTTAAAAATGTATCCCCAGCTCTATCTTGCTCACTAGAGGAGAAAAAAACCACAAAAATTCGAACTTTGTGGTTTTTACATATACTCCTAAAATTATTTAGAAATAACAATAACATAGGATGTGTGATACGTACAGCTTAGAAACCGATTATCTTCTGGATTAAAACCAGTTACTGAAAAATCATGCATAGCATCGTATTTCAAACAAGTTCCCAAGATTATTTAAATAAAAAATAAAGAAATTAAGACTAGTTTCATTCTGCCCCTCGGGCTAACAAAACGGGTTTTAATCTCATGATTTTTCATCTTAATAACCGTGGAAAATTGTCTGTAATGCAATAGAAAAATAACTATTATAATTGTTGTTTATTTATGTTTTATTTATGGGACGTGTGGGATTGTTTCAGGATACTACTCTTCCCCACTAGATGCTAGGGGCGGTTTTGCTATCATATAAAACAAGGATGACAACATCCATAAAAGCGAAGCACTGAAACGGTAGGCCAAACGGACATTAACACTTGTATAGTGTAAGAACTCAATAATCAGAATATAAATATATAAGAGTAGAAGCAAAATTGCAAGTAAATTTGTTGAAAAACTGCTTAATACAGAGCTGGATCTTTAAATGTGTAGCCGTTGGCGTGGCTGTAGCCGTGGCCGTAGTCATGGCTGTAGTTGTAGTTGTAGTCGTTGTCGTAGGCGTAGCTGTGGTTGTAGCTGTAGCCGTAGTCGTCGCCACAGTGCTGCTAATAAAACATGGATTTTTAAATGATTTTACAGAAGTGCAATGCCGGCTATCCTAGAATTATGGATATCTAAAATCTTTTATGGCCCACCTAAAAATAAATTATTTTCATCAAAGAAATGAAATTATATTTTATACAAAATTACTATTTTAATAACACATTTTAAATGTTTGTAATATTTACATATTATGTATTATTAAGGGCATGAGCCAATGTAGTTGGTACTACGGCTGGTATGGCCTATATCGTGCCGGGGCACGGCACAGCACGACATTGCACGCCCGGCCAATTGCCCAGCACGGCTGGACAGACAGCCACTACACACAAGACAAAGGGAGAGTCCAATAAATTCAATATAAATAAAAAAATACATTCAATTACTAAAATTTAAAAAATGTAATCATATTCCAACCTTATCAATAATATTGCAGTAATAAATCCCCAAAAGAATTTAATTTAATTTAAGTATATCTATAGTTTTATCATATTAATTTCCTAAAAACTGTCTCTTTATGTAACACAGGCAACATACTTTATTAGTATTACCCAATACCCATACGTGACGGTTCAATATTAACAAATCATTCCATGCCCGTACGTTATTTTATACATCATATAAATAAACTACATCCTAACTTTTATAATTTACTTTTATTTTATTATTTATAAAAACCACAATTAAAATATTTTTATGATAGTTTTTAAATAAAATATTCCATGCCCGTACAATTATTCATACATTCATTTAACAATTATAATTTACGTTTTCAATAGTTTTACGTTAAAATTATCAAAAGCAGAGCTGGATCTTTAAAAGCGTAGCCGTGGCCGTAGTCGTGGTCAGAGTTACAGCCACCAACCTAATAGCGATCTTTAAATCATATTAACCACACGTAATCGTGGCCACAAAAAAAAAATGCGATCTTTAAATCATATTGACAACGCGTAGTTGTAATCGTAGCGTGGTTAACCACGCTAAAAGTGACCACAGTCTGTTGGTGTGGCTAAAGCGTTGCTAAAGCCACGAAGACAGCTGCTTTTGATAATTTTAACGTAAAACTATTGAAAACGTAAATTATAATTGTTAAATGAATGTATGAATAATTGTACGGGCATGGAATATTTTATTTAAAAACTATCATAAAAATATTTTAATTGTGGTTTTTATAAATAATAAAATAAAAGTAAATTATAAAAGTTAGGATGTAGTTTATTTATATGATGTATAAAATAACGTACGGGCATGGAATGATTTGTTAATATTGAACCGTCACGTATGGGTATTGGGTAATACTAATAAAGTATGTTGCCTGTGTTACATAAAGAGACAGTTTTTAGGAAGTTAATATGATAAAACTATAAATATACTTAAATTAAATTAAATTCTTTTTGGGATTTATTACTGTTTTATTAGCAGCACTGTGGCGACGACTACGGCTACAGCTACAACCACAGCTACGCCTACGACAACGACTACAACTACAACTACAGCCATGACTACGGCCACGGCTACAGCCACGCCAACGGCTACACATTTAAAGATCCAGCTCAGCTGTCTTCGTGGCTTTAGCAACGCTTTAGCCACACCAATGGACTGTGGTCACTTTTAGCGTGGTTAACCACGCTACGATTACAACTACGCGTTGTCAATATGATTTAAAGATCGCATTTTTTTTGTGGCCACGATTACGCGTGGTTAATATGATTTAAAGATCGCTATTAGGTTGGTGGCTGTAACTCTGACCACGACTAAGGCCACGGCTACGCTTTTAAAGATCCAGCTCAGGATAATGTTTATGGACATACTTACATTTTTAGAGTTGCTTGGACGGACCGACCCTAATCATAGAAAAGCTTCGCTTTTAAAAATGTATAAATACATGAAAACTAAAATATTTGCGTGAAAAACTTTGTTAGAAATTTCATAATTTCAAATTCATACAAACAAAAACATGAAAATTTTTAGTAGCGAAGCTACTCTATACTTTCACATGTCCACCTGTACGTTTGTATGTTTGAAACTGTTAAAATATGAATTTTTCAGATTAGATATAGAAGGATGATTTTTTGGTGAATATTTCCCATACCAAAAAGCATTTAAAATATGGATATTTGGTTAGTTTATTTTGTCGGTCATGCTATAAAAGACATTATTAATTTTATACATATATATAAACCTGTGGCGATTTTCAATTGATGCTGTCTAATTTATTAATCATCCCGTTCTCTCACTTTCTTTTACACCTCTCTTTTTTATGACAAATGTACATCTGCTTTAAAATCCTTATTATCCGTTTGTCCATAGTGACATTTTAAAGCTTTGCAGCCTAAGAATGTTGTCATCCTTGTTTTAATGTGTGGTAATTGGGTAAACAAGAAAGATATTGTTTTGATTTAGACAGCTACATGTAACATTACTAGAAGGTATTTTTCGCATTAATTTTGGACGTTATTTAGCATTTAATTTAATTGTATATCACATACTTTATTTTGATGTTTAACGGAAAAGCGGCCGGTCGAAAATATCAAAGATTGGAAGTAAAAAGCATTCCCTTCCAGAGATCAAAGGGGATAAGACAATGCCCGATGAATTGATGTACATACCCAATGATTATACACTAAGTTACCCCTTTTGTAGATTACAATTAGTGGTTGAAACGTTTAGAAATAAGAAAAAAAAATCAAAATTCAATAAAGTCCCCAATTTGTTAATCCAAGAAAACATTATTATAAAACTTTGCGAACTTGTGTAAAAAACAGCCCAACGCCCCCCCCCCCCCTGTTTCCCTTTACTGTGTTTTTCATATTATCAGGGATATTGAGGGAGAGGACAGTGGACGATAAATTGATGTGTACATCTCCAATTATTGGTGGAAAAGTTTTAACTGTACTAGTTTGTACAACCCAATCAAATTATTAATGAAACTCCATTTTTAAGACAACCAACAAAGTAACATGTTTTTATGAAACTTAGATCCAAAAATATATCATCTTTAAACGCTTTGCTATAATAGAAATTATGCGTCATATTTAAATATTCTACTTTTTTATGAAATAGGGTGATGTGATAGATTAGCTCTTCTCTGGATAAAAAGGAAAAGAGAGAAATTTTGCTAATTAGATTTTAAGCAATAAACATTGCAGGTGTTCCATATATTCCGCAATCACACAAAAACATCAGGTATCCTAGGGGATAAGACTACTTTTTTAAATTTTATAAAATTACTCCTTATATAGGTTTAAGTTATATTTAGGTGGATAAGCTATGGCATTGCTGTTTTTTTTATATAATCTAATCAAGATAAAAGTCTCCAAAGTATTTTAGCCAACTAACTAGATAGACCTATTTATTTTTTGGTACCAGCATAATTTGCAGTCCATTTTCCTACCCCACCCTGCATTCACACATGGGAAATAAAAAGCGTCCTGTTTAATAAAGACAGGTAAGCAAAGTTGTAGTTTTGCAAATGTAATAATGCATGGATCTAATGATTTGATATTATAATACATGTCAGTGCTGCAGTGAATCCACACCAAAATGGCAATGCAATAAACTCTGCAAACATGCAAAACATGTTTATTATGTCAAAACAAGAACACATACGGTCATAGCTCGCAGAGGTGAACTATAATGGTAAATAGATTATTCATTAGGCCTTAGAATTAGTTATTTGTAGAGATAAGCTGCACTCATAGAGGGGCAGGAGGGAGGGAACACAGGACTGTAAAATAATACCGGTACTATTGACGTCCAGAGGGGGAAGGTTGAAGGGGTGGTAAAGCTTCTCCCCTCACGTAAGTTTAATAAATTTCGGCGCGCTTCGCAGAGTTAGGGGAGACGTAGTTTTATTGAACACATAATCCGTGGGATAAACAAGGACAATTTTTTCCATTAAATTATCAAAACAACAATATATAGTAAAATAATTGTTTTTATCACATTTAATGTGAGAATGTTGCTATTATCATATTCAAAATAAATGCTGTAATAAGCTTTAAAATATTTAAACACTAGTCTCTCATTGGACACAAAATGACGTCCAATAAGAAAAAGGAATAAAAATATTGGAAAGAAAATTATTTTATTTCAAAATTAATTCTTGGCATTTTGGAATAAAAAATATAGGGGAAAGAAAATTATTTATTTCAAATTTATTTCTGGTCTTGAAATAATATTCATTATTTTATTTTAATTCGAGTGTCAACCAATAAGAAATAGGCATGCTGTTTTAAAAGTTTGGAATAAAAATTATTATTTTTTGTCAATTCCTTTTTTCAGAGTATAAAATGAGAATAAATTTTCCAACATCATTATTGATTTCTAATTTAACATTTCATACAGTGGGTAATATTTATTTCAACATTTTTTGTCATTCAAAATCAAGTGTCACAAAAATAATAATATTAAACATAAAAAAGAAATTTTTAAAATAATTTTGTTTTCTTTATTTGTTGAAGATTTAAGCCCAAGCTTTTTCTGAGGGGGGAGACCCCCCTCAACCCCCCCTCTCCTGAGGGGGGAAACCCCCCTCGACCCCCCCCCCTGACGCTCTCTTCTTTTAATCTTTCATTATTTCTGTAATTTATTCTAACTATCTTATAAATTTCAAAACATGAGATAAAAAGGAAATAATTTGCTGTACATTATTAAAAAATTAAAAAATTGTAAAAAAAATTCCAACATGATTTTTAATTTTAAATACAAGAATATTTTTTCCTATATGATATGTTAAATTTAAATACAGGAATAATTTTGTACTGTGGAATTGAAGAAATAAATGCTGTACATTAGAGTGGCTTGATTTCAATGATTTTCTAATTTTAAATGTGCTACATACACTTTCTGTCTGAACATCATATAAGAGACCAAAAAATGAAAAGAAAATATTTTGAATAATGGGGAGGCTCGCTGATGCATGTAAACTTTTAGAAAGACACTTGTGGGGAGAATTTTTTTTTTTTTTTTTTGGGGGGGGGCAATTATTTTTCTTTCAAAGTATAGCTTTATGCACCTTCCCAATTTTGTCTTGAAGAGTAGAATAAGAATAAAAAATCTGTTTTTAAAACTATTGATCCTAGCGAGAAAAATCCATAAATAATTTTAAAAACCAAGAGATTTTACATTTAATTTAAGATTTTTCATGCTTGGATGAATATTTTTTAAAACCAATTTGATATTCTTATATTAATCAACAAGACAAATTCAAAAAGATGCATAAAGCAATACTTTGAAAGAAAAAAAGTTGCACCTCCAGAATAAACTTCTAAAATTTTAAATGCATGGAAACACCTTCCCCCCATTTCCCCTCAAGGACAAAATCAATTTTTTATATTTAGGTTTCTTATATGACGTTTAAACTGTAGATGTTGATTACAAATTCAATGTCCAAAATTGATCCACTCTACTGTACATTGTTATAATTTAATATTTGATGTGGGTATAAACATTAGACATAGATGGTCAATCTGACCCCATTTTTTTCTTAAAAAGAAACCTTTGTTCACTTTTTGTTGTATATGAAATACAGCCCTATAGGCAACATTATTTGCAACTAAATTTTGCAATGATATAATTTTTAGAAAGATAACTTTATTATAAGAAATTAAATTATTTATAACTAACTTATTATATGTTGTGTCATACGCTTCACATTATATGATGGAAGAAATATTTTCTTCAAATATTTCACCCAAGGAAAGCTTTAACCTAAGATATTCAACAATTTATAGCTGATACATAATGTAAACAAAATTCCCTTGTGCTGTCTCTAGGTTATCTCTATTGTATAAATGAACGTACAAAAGAGGAGGAGAGAGAGAAGGAAATAGACAGAAAAGTGAGGGAGGGGGGAGGGGGAAGAAATATAGAGAAAAATAGACAGAGATATTTATTGTTCACCCTTAGATGATGTAAATTTTTTGATAGACTTTTTTGAATTTAAGAAAAAGATAGAGAATGAGACAAAACCAAGTATCATATTTTATTAATATTGCTTATACAAGAAAGGTCATTTAAAATTATTTCACCAATATTAAGGTCAAGTGACAAAAATTTAAATTTCCACCTACTTCGCCCCCAGAGGGGGCAATAGTAGAAGGAAAATTCAAATTTTGATCACATGACCAAAATTGTTGAAATAATTTTAATATCCTTTCTAGCATTCACAATATTACGAAAATATGATAAATAACTATTCCTACTTTTTAAATCATATTTATATTAAATATCTTTACAGCTGATTTTATGATTGATGAATTCTGAGTGGAATAGGCACTAGGTTATCGACTGGTTGTCTTTATCATTATTGTGTAGATATTAGGTATGTTTATATTTGTAATTTATCAATTAATTTATATACAAAATTATTTTCAAGTTGGACTACAAAAATTTAATAGACAATTATAACCAATGAAACAGGTATTGATCCTATATTTTTTTCCTTCATTTTCCTATCAAAACGGACTGTTCCATTCCTCTAATATCATAAACTCTAATAATATTTCCAGTATGGCTTCGAAACCGATTAATATCCACTGGATTATAACATGTTCTCAGCCAAACTGAAAATAATGTATAGCATCGTTTTACTGAAAATTCTACTACTTGGGGCTAACAAAACTGGTTTTAATCTTATAACTTTTCTTTTTAATATTCGCTAAAAGCTGACTTTAATACGATGCGATAAATAACTATTCTTGATTTGTCTGATTTTTTCAGCTTTTTAATCATGAATGCTGTCATCCTTGTTTTATTCTTTCTGTATATTATGAGGACCGGAAGTATCACTGAATAATAATATTAATCATATTAACGTGGCCATCTTTATACAATAATTACGTTCTTGTAAACAAGCGAAATAGGTTCCTAGTTTAAAAAAGGAAATTATGTTTAATTTAAGCAATATATTGATTGAATTGAGGTAGTCAATCGATTTCCATTTGATACTACAACCCTTGCCCATTGTGAATAAGCTATTGAGATGAGAGGGAGAGATAATCCTCCCTTCCCCCTGGTAGGTGAATAGGTTTATGGCGTGAAGCGCCAAAAAAATAAATTTATACCCTTCCTATGTTTTTACTCCCCCCTTCAACCCATTGAAAATACTTCATGATGAAGGTTTCTACGCCCTCCTCCTGAATATGGCAAATGGTTAAAGTTGATCCCTATTTCCCCTTTTTGTGCGAGCTATGGTTTTGCTATATTCATATTCTAAAATTGACGGTATTGCAAGTTGCCTAAGGCCAAACCCGTCATTTACAATATTCTGAATTTTGTTATATTCATATTAATAGGAATATACATAAGCATATATGGATATTTTACATGGAAAAACAACTATAGAAGCACACGGATTTTTTTTTCACGAGAATTCATATAACCCCAAAAAAATTCTATTTCCCTCTTAGCATTTTCCGACGGATCTAATGTATGACGGAGGCAAGAGTTTCTATCTCCAACTGCATAACCGACGGACTAACAGACCGATTGATATGTGAATCTTCAATAGCAGCCAAGTAAATCACGTTTGATCTCAAAAGTTTTAGCTGTACAGCTAGGACAAGTAATTTTCTCAGACCCTATCAGAGATAGAAGGATACAATGTTATGTTAAGACCAATGTACACCCAATATATTTATTTTGAAGAAAACTAATGTTATTTCTACATAATTTCTAAGATATCTTTCATAAATTAACCATTGATAATCAGCAAGGAAATAGATAGATGGATAGTTAAGGAGAGAAAGAGAGAGGACGAACGTATAGTTATAGTCAACACATTAATTTTAGAGGACAGAAGAGTGATTTTCAGTTATCTAAAGGAAAAGACAATGGACCATAAATTGATGTACATCCCCAATGATGAAACACGAAATTACCGATTCTGTGTATTACAATTATTTGTTAAAATGTTTGAACACTCAACCTATTAAACCAACCAATCATAAGTCCCAAAAGTTGTTACGCCAACGAGAAAGCGTTGTTAAAAACTTTGGGGACTAATGCAATAAACAGCACATTGTCCCCTCTCTCTCTGGCGGTTTTGCAAATTGGACCTTGAACAAACGTATTTTGAAGCATATTTCAGGTTAGATAAAAGTAAATTAAAAGGATCACTGTAAGAGAAGTATCTCGTAGGGAGGGAGTTTCAGCGGTAAAAAATAGGCTTTAGTGAAAGCACACCGAAATTTTTTGGTCACTCTAGAAATTGTTTGTCTATTGATAGGAAGAAGAATAAGGTGTGGTCAAACTATACATAATTTCACGGAGAAGGGAATGGATAAAGAAAATTAATTAATATTTCCCCTATTTTTTTCGCCTCAAAATGTAGAAATAATAGTCTATAACACAAAGCTACCTTCCCCCACTGTTATATATGTAAGATTCTAGTATATATTGAAAGTGTAGATTAATTTGTCTTCCATTAACCTCTCCCTCCCTGGCAAGCTATACATAATATAATCATGCCAAAAACATCAACATTTCTTTCCAACTAGCTCAAGCACTTTTTTTTCTCTTTTTCTTTCCTTTGTTTTTTTTTTCCTATCAACCAATGTTTCTTCCTTCTTTCTCTTTTCTTTCTTTCTTTATCTCTCTTTCTCTCTCTCTCTTTCTTTCTCACTCTCTCCCTAGTCCTCTCTCTCTCTTACTTTCTCTCTCTCTCTCTCTCTCTCCCTAGCCCTCTCTCTCTCTCCCTCTCTCTCTTTCTTAAAAATACTCTATCTATCTTTTTCTTTTTCTATGTATTACTGTATCCGTCTTTTTTGATTAAGTTTCAAAATTCGTTTGATAACAAAAGCTTTAAAATTTAGTATGTTCTGAATATTTTTCAAAAACGAAGATTTTCTATATTTAGGGTCATTCTGTACTAAACAGAAAGCTCTAGATATTAATTTAGATATGTTAGAATGGTTCAATCAAAATTAAACTTTTCATGGTGTCTCCTTTACCAATAAAGTACTCTTAAGAAAGCATACTAACTTCATAATCATTACCAGAAAATTAGTACGTCCATTCTAAACATGTTGATTTTTAGATTGTACTTAAAAAACGTAATTGTAAAATGGATTTTTAAGATGGCATTATTTACGATGGTGTTTTTTGAGATATGCTGATTTTTAGTAGCTATTTTTACTTGAATTAATCATTTGTTTATCATGATGTTTGGAATGGTGATTTCTAGGACGACTAAGCTCATCGTTATAAGAAGCAAACCTTCTCTATAATCAGGTTTTCATTATGTCCTTAAGAAAGCATCCTGTTTTTAAGCAATTGTCAAACATTAATTCTAGACTTTTATTTGTAAATTTTTCTTCTACAAATGTGTTAATGTTCATTTGTCTGATATGTAGAGCTTTGCTTTTGTGGATGTTGTCATCCTTGTCTTATTAGCAACCTTAGCACTTATTTTTTTTTATTTCAAGTAGAATACAAATTTATAGACGTACGGTAGAAAACATGGAGCTTCAAGAGTAGCTACGCTACTAATATACTCTCTTAACCCTCAGAAAATAGCCCAAACCATTATTAAAGGTTTTGCAAGTAAGGGTTCGTTTATGAGATATTTTAATAAATTTTTAAATATCTGTATTACAGTGAAGGTAAATGTTATATTTAACTGCTATTGCTATGTTATTTTACTGAATAAGTATGGCTTTAGAAACTGTCTTTAGAACATAAAGTAGATTTTACTTTAGAATGATGATATAATGTTAAACGGTTTTAAAAAGTTGAATATCTTAGTGTATGTATCCTTGCGAATAATAAGATATTGCAAATTGTTCCTTTGATATTTGCTGCGCCCTTAGTATCTAGAGGAAGGTTGGGGATGTCAAAATAGCCTTAACTACTTTAATAGAAATAGGGGATATATAATAATATATATTAAACTTTGGAAGGTTTGGGCTATTTTGCTGTTGTTAGTGCCAAACTCCTCTAAAAGAAATAAAAAAAATAAGTTATATCCTTATACTAAAGTAACAGAATGTTTGTGTGTCTGTGTGTTTGTTTGTACCAAAGGATCTCGCTAACCGCTTAACCGATCGGGTTCTCCTTAACAGGGTAGCTTCTCATAGGTCCTGGGAAGGTTTATAACTATTTCGGGGGAGGGTACCACCACCCTCCTAAGAGAAATAATAATAAATCAAAATTTTTATTTTAAGTATAGAGACTTCTACGTAATATTGCAAGGTATCGTATAAAGAGAATCTTACGCAACATATCGTAGAAGCTTGAACGCAACAAAAAACCAAACATTTAAAGTGCCACTAGAGGCTTCTAGGGGCGTAGCTGCTAGTAACAGATATATCAGCAATATAAAATTTTAACGTCTCTAATATAAAACAGACTCGAATGACACCTTCTCAATGGCAATCAATCACGTAGCCATTCACGATATTTTAGTAAATTACATAATACATTGGTATAGGATGGTTAGGGCTTTCAGTCAGTCTAATTACAGCATTCAGTTATGAGGGTGAGTTTAGGGGTTGAAGTAAATATTGTAGCTAGAATGAAATGCGGTTTACTCATCATTTATGTAAGTTAGGTATACAGTATGTTACTATAAACTTGGGACGCTTTGGTTTATTACTGATAATAAAAAAAAATGATGAAAAAAAAGTTTTAAATTGGGCTAACACTGCGTCCCATTGTATGGTATGGCATTAATAATTTAATACATTTGGTATTTATTAATTCCACTAACTAACATCATCTATAATACAAAGTAGAACGATGTCTGTCCGTCTGTCTGTCCGTCTGTCTGTCTGTCCGTCTGAAGCTTAAGATCTCAGTAACCACTGAACCGATTGGGCTCTACTCTTCAGGGTATATACCTATTGGTCCTGCGGTGGTTTTAAGCTATTTTCTTGGGGGGTGGGACACCCCCAACCCCCGCAAAAACAAAAAAATACCCCCCCCAATTTTTTTTTTTTTTTACAAATTTTACGAATCTTATGAATTTTACGAATTTTACGAATTTTATGAATTTTACGAATTTTACGAAATTTACGAATTTTACGAATTTCGCGAATTTAATTGCAAAATGTTTTCCTGCTGGGTAGGTGCGAAAATTTGTGATCCGTTCTGCTGGGTAAGTAATAGAAGATGTAATTATACCTCTTGGGGCAAAGCCCCTAGAGGCTAGGGGCGAAGCTACTAGTTTGGTATACAAGAATAAGTATATAACAAATATATGATACTAGAGTTGGCTCGATATAATTATCTCCCTATTGGCTAGTTTTCTATATGCATATCTATTTATCAATAAATCTATTTTCCTCACCCGGCATTACTATCTAAAAGAAAGTAAATATTTAATAATTTAAATGATTTTTAAAAGATTTTTTAAAATTATATTTTTTTCTTTACATTACCATCACCAAAGGGTTAATGATGATGATTACAATTTTAGTTTAATATTTGAACACACAAAATGTCGCCACAATCGAATTCTTTTAAAACATGGTTTTCTTAAATTTATCATATTATAAATTTAAATTTTCTTTTTTATGATTAGAAATTAAATACATCAATATAAGGTAAATAGCAACATGAAATGAAAAAAATGAATTTATTTTTAATAAAGTAAAATAATGGGTCTTATCGTTCTGGGCAATGAGAGTTTATTATGGATTATTGGAGCACTATGAGTTTTAATCATATATTCCTTGGAAAACTTGAGCTCAAGCTGGCTAATATAACGATAACCCCCATCCACCTGTTTTACTCCGACCTCTCCACTCCTACTAGAGGAACGAAATGACCAATAATTTAGGGCCATTTTAGCTACCTATAATGACGACACAATATCCCCTTTCATAATATTCCAAGTCACGTTTTTTCAGCTAATTCTTCCATAATTTGTTTTTGCTTCGCTTAATGTTTTTTTATCCTTGTTATTTATTACTAGCGGCATCGCCCCTAGCCTCTAGGAGCTTTGCCCCAAGAGGTGATCAAAAAGAATTTGGCGAAATTCGTAAAAGAACCAAAGAATCCTTAGCAAAACAAAAAGGAGGGGATTTTTTATTTTTTTTTAGGGGGTGGGTGGGTGTCCCACCCCCCAAGAAAATAGCCTAAAACCAACACAGGACCAGTAGGTATATTCCCTGAAGAGTAGAATTCGTTCGGTTCAGTGGTTACCGAAATCTTAAGGGACGGACAGACAGACGGACAGACAGACGAACATACAGACGGACAGACAGACGGACAGACAGACGGACAGACAGACGGACAGACAGACGGACAGACAGACATCATTCTGCTTTGTATTATAGATATGTAAAACGTATAAAATTGTTGACATGCATTGTTTATGTCGAAATTATTTCATTCATCAAAAGTACCTATTACTGACTTGTCATTTCATTAAAAATTAAAGCAAGGCATATTTCTAAATAAACAAAATTATTATTTTTAAGCAAATGCTTTCAAATGCTTTTCAAATGAACAAACTTATTTTGCCTTTTATGATATTACACATTAATATACACTCACACGCCTACACAAACACACACACACACGCACATACACACACACATGCGCGCACACAGACATGTAATATTTATGGATGGACAGACAGACAAACATACATATATATGTACTTTGAAGATTAACCAAAATATTTGACCACTTATTTTTATTTCCAAGATATGTACAACTTACGATATGTAAGATCAGCTGTGCCAAGCAATTCCCCCCTAGTATTATTAATTGTGTCGTGCTTCTGACATAGCAGCATTGCTAATATATGCTTTTAACGTATTTAGTTATGACATGGTTTGGCCAAGATTCGAAGCAAAAACTCCACGATGACAAGCGAAAAAAGACTGCATTTACTACAATGTCCTTTCCCTTTCCTGTACCTTATAGTCAATACAAAAGCATGCTGTAATTGTCGACGTACATCAACATGTCATTTGTATGGAGGAAAAGTTGGATGCAAAATATTTTTGTACTTAAAATAAAAGAATATAAGGGGCATGAGCTATTACAGGAAGCAATTTGCTAGCAGACGAACGGGTCCCACTTTAGGCAGGTAGTTGTATAGGTTATACATCTATACTTATACCTTTATGGTTTTTATTGCAATATTTCTAACTCGAGTTATACTAAAATGTACAATTTATATGCAGTACATATGTTAGAAATAGTTCTTGTTGAATTTATATGTAGATAAAATTTTCATAAGGTTTGTGTATATGATACAGAGATTATCAGGGAGGGAGAGGACATTAGATGATAAATTAATCTTCCACTAAGAAATTCAGAATATTCGGTTCTGCCTTTATTATTTTGAAAATATTGAAAGATGTCAAAAAGTGTTTCAATAACCTCCCCCTCCCTCCAATAATTTTATTCATTAAAGCATAACTCGTCTAAACTACTAAAATGAATAATTTTTTTCAACTATTGTCCTATCCCTAGCATGGATCTTAAGGAATAAGACAATGGCCAATAAATTGATGTACATCCCCAATTATGATACATAAAATCAACCCTTCTTTAGATTACAATTAGTGGCTGAAATGTTAAGACACTCAATTTAATGAACAAACCAATCAAAAGTAAAAAAGTCCCCAAAGTTGTTGAGATAACGAATAAGAAAACAGAGTTGCGGGTTTCATCGTATTTTCACAGTAATTAAAAGGTTATTTGAATTTCAGGTTAGGTTAGGTTTGGTAAATATTAATGATTGTCCTGTAGGGTTAGAAAATATGCCCCGCATGGTCTAGAAATAGGAGAAAAGCTACTGTAAAAATACGACGAAACCCGCAACTTCGTTTTCTTTCCATGATCCGAAAACATTTTTATAAATCTTTGGGGACTACTGTAATAAACAGCTCAATATCCTATCCCTCCCTGTATACCTGAAGAAGATTATGTAGTAAATAAGATACAATTCAAAGTAACAACAGATTTATAGGATTTATTACATTAATAGTCATATAGAATGAAAACTAAGAAATAGAATTTTAGAATAGTTTTTTTTTCGCATCGTATTATAGAAATCTTTCCGTGGGCATTATAATAAAAAAGTGTAACAATAAAAGCAGTTTTGTTAGCCCCGAGGGGTAATAATTTTATGATTTTTATTTTAATGTTCGTGGGAAATTGTCTGTGATACGATGCTAAACATGCCTATTCAGTATTGCTGAAAACCGGTTCTAATCTAGAGGATATTAATCAGGTTGATATGATAACAGCACAAAAGTTTAGAAGATCTTTGTTTAAAATTTTTAAAGACTTTTTCCATGTCAAATTTTTTAAGCATAGCAATTTTCAATACGCTAGATACATGTCTAACATTCTATACTACTATTACATGGAGGGAAGTATTGGTATATGTTACAGAAATTTACCTTTATCATAAGTACTTATCAGAACAAATTTTCTTTTCATATTGGTTTTAACTTAATAAATATCTGTCAAATTGTCATTTATATAAAGAGAAGGACCAATATTCTTAGAAACAAAGATGACAACATCCACTAGAAGCGAAGTTCTACTAATCAGATGGACAAATGAACAATACACGTGCAGAAGGTAGGGGGGGGGGGGGGAGGGGGTTGTCCTGAAAAATTAAATCGGCCATTTTTAATATCGACATGCTGACGTTGTTAGATTTTATTACAGAAATGCTCCGTTTTTTATGTACTTAATTTGCACATTCCCAGTTATGATAAACAAAATCACCTCTTTGATAACTTTTTTAGCAAAAATGATAGGACAATTCTAGATTGTAATTGCCGAGAACGGTTTTTCCTCACTCCCGCCCTAGTTGATATAGGACAATGGGTGATTTCAATGCGTCATAAGAAGGTTTCTTCTTTGAAAAAGTTTTAGGAGTGATTTTCTCGGCATCTATTTAAGACCGTAGATCAAATAACGGTCATAAGAACATTTACTTACTTTATCATAATTAGATAATTATAAATACATTCTTATTAGAATTTGAAAAGTACAATATTTAAAATATTGTTTTGTGTATATACTTAGCAGGGCTAAGCAGCCGCGCATTAGCTTAATAGCTATTTATATACCACACGATTGCAGTGGAATCGAAAATTAATACTTTTATGGACATATATAGTTTTCCTTTACAGTGAAACTTCTTATAGGACCTGGCAAGGTACAAAACTATTTTGGGAGGGAGGGTACCACCACACTCCAAGCGAAATTGCCCCTGGAGAAAATATGTCACGATCAAAAATAAATTTTTTTCACTTAAAAAACTTCAAAGTGTGTGGTCGAATTCCCCTCCCACCACTTCATCGAGTGCCCCTATAAGTCTCTAGGGACGTAACCGCTAATATTGTTATCTGCGGCTACCAAGCCCTAAAATATGGTTACATGTAAACCATTCAAATGATGGCTAATTAAAAGGCTTTTAGCAGGCAAAGATCCACCCAAAAAGTTCCTTATAAAGAACAGAGGCCAATACGTAAAAAGGATCGAAGTTAAGACGACCGGTTAACGAAATAGTAGCTTATTTCATAACTACAGGTCCTAGAAAATCTTAAAATTAAAGCGCCTAGATATCCAGTTATTTATATATTATATTATCGAAAATAAAAATTTAGTACAACTCGTAGCCATGTCATAAAAACCAAAGTCATAAGAATTTATACTCTAAGTATAAAACCGTTCAGTACTTTTTAAATATCCAATATTTTGCAACATATGATTTTACAGATTCTTACTGAAAGCTTTGGAGGATTTTTACAAGAAAGAGATATTTTGATAACGCCCATAATCTTTTTTTAAGAATCGGCCTTAAAATTGGTTCTATTATTTCTGTTCTTAAACTAAAGAAAATTACTTACAAAATATTATTCAATGCGTAACTTTTTGGAGAATCATATGAATCTTATAGATAGAAAGTTAGATATCATTTATAGATATGTTTGAATATAAAATATAAAAACTTCAGGCAGCTAGATAGCTGTCTGACAGCCATAAAAGTAATAGACTTAAATATACTCCATAATGCTGGGAATGTTGTAAGATGTCTAAATTTTATAGTAAATATAATTTCATTCAGAGCGTTACGGACTTACGGACTGACAGACATAGTGATTTATAGAGTAGCTTCGCCATTTAAATAAACATTGAATAACCTAATTTAGACATAAAAACTATTTTCTCGTATTCATTCGAATCCGGTGGATAGGAACCGGTTCTCATCCATACGAAAAAACTATGTCTAGCATCGTATTATCTCCAGTTTATAATACGATACGAGAAATAACTATTCCCTCACTTTTTCCCTCGTCAATATGAATGAGAAGTGACAATAATTGTTGCTATACCAATCACGGAGGTATGCATCAGCCTGGTTCTAAACATTTAAGTTCAGGTGAAATAACAGTACACTCTAAATAACTTTATCCAATTTTATATAGTAGTAGGTTTTTTTTATATGCCTGAAGCTTAAAATCTCAATATATACTGAATCTATTGGGTTCTCTATTGTAGATAAGCCTATATATTTCTTGTGATGGTTTAAGGCTAATTATTTTTAGATTTAAATCTTAGGATGGATTTAGGCTATTTCTTAGCCAATCTCTTCCCATTAGAATACAGAGCATCTAGATTTCTGGGCAAGGGCCGTATTTGCTAGTACTGTTTAAAGTAGCGCTTCTCTATAAATGTGTGTCTGTCTGTCCGTCTAGCAACTTAAAAGACACTTGCTTAACCTAACCTTAAACAAATAATTAAGTCAGAAATAATAAACTCTAGAATATCTTTATACTGTCTGTAGCAAAGCTTCTCTAGAAGTGTTTCATAAAGTCTGTATGTCCGTCAAACAACTTTTAAGTAACTTACAAGACACTTGCTTTACCTTACCTGACACAAATAATTAAATCAAAATTAAATAACAAACTCTAGAATATCTGTATACTGTTTGTAGCAATGTTTTTCTAGAAGTATGTCAGAATGTCCATATGTCCGTTAAAATAACTTAAAAGTCACTTATAAGTCACCTAGATAATATCTGTTTTAGTATCGCTTCCCTAAAGGTGTGTATCCGTACATTCGTCTGTCCAAACACATCTTATTAGTCATTGGCTTACCTATACACAAAAATTAAAAAAGTTGTCTTATTAAAAGAATATTTATTAAACATGTCTGAATTTTGTTTACTGGAACAAAAAAATCACATTGCTTTCCCTTGCTTGGACTAAATTTTAAACATGTTTTGAAAACAATTCTCAATGGGTGGACGCAATTGTTCTTGTTTAATATTCTGTGATACCAAAGTGGGTATGAGCCCTAGAAATCATCTTGAATATACTTTGACATCCTTGGTATTTTTACGAGTACCCATTGTATGTAACTTTTATATACAGGGCTACCAAGTTTCCTTTTTAGATGCTTGCTTTGGATCATTAGGAGCGAAGCTACTCTATAATTCACTTTGTCTGTCCGTCAAACAGCCAGTCCGTAGCGTTAATCAAATTTTTCGGCTGCTATTACAGTAAAGATTCCTATCATATATACGCATCTAGTCTATACATGGTTTTGTCCACCTGTCTATCGGTCATGCTTCAAAAGGCATAAAATACTTATTTTATAAAGACTTCGTGATTTTCTTAGATTTTCTCTCCATATTTTCTCTCTATAACTCACTTTTTCCGTTTTTTCAGCCGTCTATTTTAAATAGCAGCTGAGAAAACCACATTTTACTTAACCTTACGGAATGACGAACTTATTGTAGCTTTGATATAAAAAAAATCGGGGCTAAAATTGGTTCTTGACAACCCTTGTGTTAAAACATCACTTTCAAGTACAGGGTAAAGTGTCAGAAATGTTCTGATACAAATCTTTACAAGCTTTACCCTTCAAAAAAGTTACTGTTGTAAATTTTTATTGGTTTACATCACTTCTTTATGGCATATGAGTTGCTCTAAAAATTTCATAAGAATATAGAAATTAAATAAGAAGTCACGATGTAAAATCCTAGAAGATGAGTTAGATTAAATTAAGCATTAAACATAGCCTCTAAATATTTAGGATATGGGTGTATCTCATGCAGTAACAAAATAGCTTAAAGAACCACAGGACCAGTATCTTTTTTTCTCAGAACGTTAAAGCCCAATCGGTTTGCGGTTACCGAAATCTTAAGCTTCAGACGGACAGACATTTGAATTTCAATGACAATTTTGTATTTACTTTAGTATACCTTTTTTTAAAAAAATCTAATTCATCTAATATTTGATATTTCATTATTGTTCAATTTGCAAACATTGAAGAATCTGTATTTCATTTTTAACTACACTTATTCCGTATTGAAAAGAAAATATTTTGGAAAGGAGTGTTCTTCTTATTATTATATCGCCCTTGAATGTATAGCTTTCCAAACAATATATACAATATAGGTTGCGCCCTTGGCCTCTAGGAAAATTGTATCCTAAATTTTATTTATGACATACAATTTGTGATGGGCAAGACTGCTGGTAATATATCTACTACTATTGAAACAAACTAATTGCTTCACCCCCTAGGCTTTAGAGGGGGGCGAAGGAGGTCACAGAAAAAGTTAAAACCACCCTAAGATATCTATAAAGCTCCCCTGAAATGTGTAATCAATTGAGACCAGTAGTTTACGAGATATTTTAGTTTCAGACAACTTTATGTTATAAGCTAACTTTAACCTAACCAAAACCTACAAATAGCTTCCATATAACCTAAGTCTTCAGCTGTTAGAGAGATCTATTTGTACCGATGTACAAGCACTCTGAAAGACTTCTATCAAACCTCCTGCATGTTAAGGATTCCTTGTGCCTGATTCCAATGCATTCCTCTTAATACCAATGTCCTAACAATGCCATGCATTTCACAAAACAGCAGCAAGTACAATTTATTAACATCTCTAGCTTCTTATATTTTTGAATTGAGGAAACATTTTGAGGCAAAACAGTTTTGTTTCCTATGAAATAACCCATTCCTGGATTGAATCTACTTGACAATATAAAGGTTAACATGCTTATACTATCAATACACAATACATTCTATACATGACCAACACTTTGACACTAAGAAATTAAACTGTTTATTAATCTAATGCATCTATCCTAATAATGAATTATATATTCTTATGTAAAAGTAAAAGGATATATGTCTGTGTGTGGTTCTGTGTGTCAGACGGATCTTGCTAACCACTGGACCGATATGGTTTTCCTTTATAATGTAGCTTCCATGTCCAGGAAAGGTTTATAACTATTTTGTGGAGGATACAACCAACATTCCAAGAGAAATCGCCCGTTTGACCCGCCCCCCCCCCCCCTCCCCCAAAAAGTATGTTTCTAGCAATCAAAAGCAGAGTTTTATTTGTTTAACAACCTTTGTACAAATCACTAAAATTAAGAATTGATCATCTTTTTAAATACTCTAAATACTTGTGGCCTATGTACACATACAGACACACACACACACACACACACACACACCCATACACTCACACACACATACACACACACACACTAAGAAGTGTTGAGAAATCATGAGTTTGTGTAGGAGTATTTGTGTGTGTGTAAGAATTTAAAGATAATAGATAGTCAAAAAAATGAATATAAATTTTTTCTACTAATTTTTACTAGGGAATGATAAGTTGGTTTGATTTAGCTGCCTTTTTTTTTTTGTAGATTCTCCTTTTCAATCAGGGGCGTCCAAGCTTTTTTATTTGGGGAAGGGGGGAGGTAAAATTTTGAAAATAAATTTTTTTTTTTTTTGGGGGGGATAATCTTTATTTCATTGAGGCATTTTTTTATATGGGGGGGGGGGGGCGGGGGGGGGGTAAAATCCAAATTTTTTTTTGTTGTTGGGGGGGGGGGGGTAATCAACCCTTTAACCCCCCCCCCTTGGACGTCTATGTTTTCAATGACAATAAGATATTGCAGTTTTTTCATAAAGAAGTACGATAGCTTACAAGAGTTTTAATTAGTTGCTATGTAATTTACAATAATGCTTTGATATTCATTATCTGTTAAGCTGTATTTTTTGCTGCTTTTAGTCTGCTTTATGTTAGCTAATGCGTAAATTCATCGTTATAATATCTTTATTATTACACAGTCGAACCCCAACACCTTTCCTGGGTAAATAAACATTTCATTTACTATTCCCTTTATCTCTATTTCTATAGTTATGGAGAAAAAAGTATCACTTTAAAATTTAAAAGCAGCCATAGTGCTTTTATGCAGTTGTAATACAGTGACAAAATAACGCTAGAAACACCACTAAAGTAGGGACTTAGGGGACATTGGACTGTAAATCACACTAGTACCCAAAGTTTTGTAACTAATAATATCATTCGTTTGGCTAAAAAACTTTGGGTACCTTTGTGGAATTTTGATGATTGGTTCAAACTTTTCAACCAATAATTTAAAGAAGGGGTAATTTTGTTATCATCATTAAGAATGTTGTCTTATCCCTGAAAGTTACCCATCTTCAATTCAGCAAAGGCCCACCCTCTTTTCTTTAGCACCTTCCTATTATCCTGTGTACGTGTGTGTGTGTGTATGTGTGTGTATCCCACCCTTACTCAACATCTTCCTTTTGCGACAAACTACGACAATATTTTTTTGGTTGATGTCAATTTAAAGTCAGCTATGAACAGGGATACAGGGATAGGACAAAACAAATTACTGGTAATTTAATTTCAAGGGAGAGGACATTGAGCTTTTTATTACACTAGTCCTCAAAGTTTTATGAAATTGTTTTCTTATTTGTTGGCTGAACAACTTTGGGGCCTTCAATTTAAGTTTGATTAGTTTTAATGTAATCTAATTGCAATCTACTAAGGGGTAGTCATCATTGGGGATGTAGATCAATTTATCTGGCATTGTCTTATTCATGTAAATCCATGATTTAATCTCCCTGCTTTACGTTCTGGAAATATTTTTCTTTAATTTTCCTTTCTCATCTTAGCTTTTAATGCAGAATAATTCAATTGCTTCTAAGTTTTCCGCCAGTAAAATAAAAAACAACTTGGGTTACATTTTCAAGTATTTTTCTGAGAATAGTGGGAATTAGAAAAAAAGTTTTTTTTTAATGTACATTTTAGATTTGGTAAAGGTCTTGAAATGTGTTATTTAGAAAACATAAGAGGAGGGGGGGGGGGGGCGTTAGGATTCTGTGGTTTACTCGTAGATTTGAGGATAAATAAAGAAAGAGGCAAAATAGGATTCCTCATATAAAATATCTACCCCCCCCCCTCTCCCTCCTATGGTATATTTGGTTGAACTTGACTTTGGGTGTTGAGAAAAATTCCAGATTTGGACAACAGCTCATACGGAGAGATGCGTCAAAAGACACACACACACACACACACACTCATACACACACAAATAAACACACACACACACACACTCACTCATACTCACAACACATATGAGTTGTGAGTATTACAGCAAACAACCATTATTCTCCAACTATCTATCCCCACCCACCACCTCCTGTTTTCATATATCCTTACTACCCCCCCCCCCCCCACCTTTCCCCTCCTTTTTCATTGATATAACCAACACTAACATGTATGTGTGTGTGTGTGAGTGCAAGTTTACGTCGATGCGCGTCACAACCCGTTCGGTGCGTGTGCGTTCGTCGTTTCAAACGTCGTCGCATTATACCGATTCGCCGTATCTTTCTCTCTTTGATCCCCTCTCTCTCTCTCGCTCTTCCCCCTCTCTCTCTCGCTCTCTCTCTCTCGAAAATGTCCTGATCGAATTTAAACTTTAGTTGGTATACCAAACTCTAACAGAGTACATGAGAGCTACGGCCGCCTGTTGCTCTGTCTGACGCATGAATTCATATTTTCGTGCATTTATATATAAAAAGTGATAATAATTATTTTTAAGTTATACATAAATAATAATTTATTATAACATTAGTGAATTTGATTAATTTTAGTGATTTTACAAAACCTAAATTATAAAGTTAACTTATGAAGTGAATTGAATATTAAAATGATATAATTTTATGGTAGTTTTATAGTGAAAAAAAGACATTTCATGAAGGTTAGAAATTTTTTTTATAAAATATTTTGTATGGCCATAGTGTAAATTAAGCATCATCCTTATAATAATAAAATTCACATGACATTAAATAATAACCAAATATATTAACAACCAAAAAAAGGCAAATCAATATATTTTCTCTCAATAATGATGATTTTTAATGGCGAAATATATAGGGATAAGATAATGGTCGATAAATTGATGTACATCCCCATTAATAAACCACCAAATCACCCCATCTGTAGATTATAATTAATTTAGATAAATGATTAAAAATAAAACATTATTTATTAAACTTTCGGGACTAGTGTAATAAACAACCCAATGTCACTTCCCTACCTGCGAATTATATTATTGAAATAAATAAATTTAAATCAAGACTGATTAGATTTAAGTTTGCAAAAATAGATATATGCCAAAAACGTGCGATTTAATTTAACAAACTATTTAAATAACTATATATATCTATAACATAGGTTAGTAGGGTCTTTTATGCAAACTAGCGGTTACGCCCTTAGAGGCCTCTAGTGGCATTTTGAATGTTTTTTTTTATTTAAAATATCTAATTATAGAAATAATTGGTTTATGTTTCGTTCAAGTCTCTTTTTCGGGAGGGGTAATTTTATTCTAGGGGCGATTTCTCTTGGGAGTGTGGTGGTACCCTCCCCCAAAATAGTTAAAAACCTTCCCGGGACCTATGAGAAGCTACCCTGTTAAGGAGAACCCGATCGGTTCAGCGGTTAGCGAGATCCTTCGGTACAAACACACAAACACACAGACATCCTGTTACTTTAGTATAAGGATAATCCAAGAAATTACTTAACTTATTGGGTTGTGTGCTTTTAAGGAAATCTTCGTACTTGTAATGTGATGGTTTTAAGCTATTTTTAAAAAATAAGTAATGAAATAATTACATTTTTATATTGCCTAAAACGTTAGCTAAGATTAAATGTTATATCGATGTAACAATTGTGTTATTAAACCAAAAAATTTGAAAATATAACCAATCAAATTTTCTATTAAAACCAACAAGAAAAATATTGTAAATTTTATATTACTGTGGTTTTTTATTTGACGAACAAACTTTACTTTTTAAAAATTGATTATTAGCTGAACATTTCATAAAAATAGAAATTTATTACAGGATAAAATATTAGCTCAAAAACAAAAACCTCATACTTACATGATAGCATACGCTATTAATTTGATATTGATGCATTCTCATAAGTAATTTTCGTATCCTATTATATATATTTGTATGATATTTTTTCTGTAAAGATTTTATTTTCAAATTTAAGGTATGGGTTGGTTTTAGGCTATTTTTCTGCTGTTGCATACCCCTTAGTGCTTTTCAAAAAATTTAAACAACATTTTTAGAGTGTACGTTTACACATATTTATGTGTTAGTTTGTGTATATTTTTATTTGTACATTTTTGTGTAAGTATGTGAGTGTGTGTATTTTATATTCGGGGGGCGAAATAATTATTGTGAAAAACAAAGTTAAACTTTATAATTTTAACAATTTGTAGTACTTGATAATATTTGTCATAACTGACAAACAATAAGCATAAGTTCTGCTGCTATAAAGCAAATCTGAATGATATTTCATTACCATTAGAATCATATATCAATTAAACAACTCTATTCTAATAATGACATTACATAATAAATAAACCAACCCTAAAATGTTTTCTTCAAATATGAAGAACTCAATTGGTTTAGCGGTTAGCGAAATCTAAATGAACAAAAATTATTACTACTTTATACAATAGACTAGCAGCTACGCTCCTAAATACCTCAAGGAGCACTTGAGGTTAGGGGTTGAGGGGAGTCGACACGTTCCATTTTAGTTATGTATTTTATCAGGGGTCATTTTTCTTCTTGAGGTATCTTCAACAATTTAGTTAGAAAACTATAAGAAGCTTTATTACAATCGAGAACCATATCAGTTCTGCGTTTAGGGAGATATTGAGCTACAGACACACTGACAGACATCCTGTTACTTCAATATAAGTATTGTATGTCCTGTTTTACTATGATTGTTTTAAAAAATCCTTTTCCGTTGCTACGCATGTATTTATGTGTGTTGTATGCAAAAATCATTGCACCGTGAAAAGTCATTACACAATTTTTCGCATTGGAAGATATAAAAAAAGAGCTGCAGGCATCGCAAGTTTGGCAAGGATCAGGCATCTTAAGGAAAATTAATATATTTAATTAACCCTTCCCTCTCTATTGTTTTACTCTAATTTAAGAAAAAATGTATTATCATAATAGTAATACATAGTATATATAGGTTTCTAGTATACATTATTGATATTGGTCATAATTTCAACGAAAGTTAAATCTTATAACTTACGTTTTTAAGTATTAATTTCTATATACGTTTCTATTGAAAATAAAATATATATTGAATCAGTTTGATTCTGAAGAAATAGTCATTTATCGCATCGTATTATAAACATCTTTCCGTGTATTTAAGACACAATTTTTTTAATTTGTTAGCCCCGAGGGGACCAAGGCCCGGGCTGACAAAACTATTATTGATTTTATGATTTTTTTTATGTTTGTGGGAAATTGTCTGTAATATGATGCTATAATTTATTTTTAAGGTATGGTGGAGAACCGGTTCTAATCCAGCGGACATTAATCGGTTTCGAAGCCATACTGGAAAATATTGAATACATAACCTCCAATACCTTAAATATTAGATATATCGTACAGGAATAAAAAAGGCACATATAAAAAAATAGCCAACACTGGTATTTGAAAATCGCAAGCGACAGTTATGTTTGTTGCAAATCTTTTTAAAAAGTATCAAAGTTCATAAAAATTGTTTGAAAATATTTAATTGATAGGGTTTTTAATGATAGGAATAAGAATTCTAAAAAAATGAACATTCTACCATATAAAGTAGTAAGCTTTTTTTGTCTGTGGCGAAAGATGTCGCTCACCGCTAAAGTGATACGGTTCTCCTTTACAGTGAAGCTTTTTCCAACCTTCAAAATATGACCCCTTTCATTTTTCTAACGTATAGACTTTCTGGTAACGATTATGAAGTTGCTTCGCTTTATAAATCATACCTAACTGTCTAATGTCTTAATTTACGAAAAGAGCTAACTGTTACGGACGGACAGGCCCTAGATATAGAAAAACTTCGATTAAAAAAAATATATCTAGAAAATACTAGAATATCAATATTATTTGCAATAATTGGCAAAAGTATCGAAAAGCGTTTTCAATTGAATGATTTTTTGAAGAAATTACTTTCGTATTTTTTCCTCTTTTTTTGTTTTCATTGTTGACTTCATAGAATGTTGAAAAATGTTAAAAGTTAAATGGCAAAATTATCAGGGAGGGAGGGGACATTGGGCTGTTTGTTACACTAGTCTCCAAAGTTTTATAATTTACAAGTGTCTTTTTCGCTGGCACAACTACTTTGGGAAGTTTTATTTAAGCTTTATTGGTTAGTTCATAAGGTTGATTGTTCAAACGTTTCAATCACTATTTGTAATCTACAGATGGAATAATTTTGTGAATCATTATTGGGGATGTAGGTCACTGGATATTTGGCTAAATTTTGGAATAAATAATTACTGAAAATATGCTGAAAACATCCATTCGAAGCGAATAGCATATACTATTAAATTTGTTTTTAAATGCTTAAAGGACAGCAAAGGGGAATCATCACAAGAAAGTATAAGAACCTAAGTAAATCATACACCAGCCAAATTTATCCAAAAAATCATTAATCATGAAAATCCATTAAAAGTTTACTTTCGAAGATTTTCTAGTTAAAAAATGTGAGATTCTAAAAGAAATGCATGGATTTACCTGCCCTAGATGCGATAAAACGAATAAAGTGAACTTTGAATAAAATATCAATTTTATTTCAAAGTTTAGGTTAAGGGATGATAGACATTTAGAAAATTTAAGTAAGCTAAATCTTAAAGTGATTCTCTCAAATTAAAAGACTCTAGTAATCATTTAAAATACTAAATGCTTTGTCTTTAAAATATTGAAAGGTTGAAGGTATTATTAAGTAATATCCTTTTAAATTAAATTTGTCAAATTTTTCTCCCCCCCCCCCCTCTCCAACTGTATTTGTATCGTACATTAAACTGCTGTAATTGCTAAAGATAATTTGTGACAAAAGAAAAATTGTTAGACGTAATATTTTTTCTTTTTAGTTAACATATTTTTGTATTTTTTTTTTGTTGAGGGGGGGGGCGGTTTAAGGGATTTGTTGATTTTATCTAAAAGGAAAATGTTCAGTTACATATTATATTGAAATGCTTCATTTCTTCGAATTAAAAATGTAATGTTATAATTTGCAGATTTTAGTTTGTGTATTTTGTAATTACCATTTGTTTTCAATCTTTTCTCCCACATATTTACATTAAATGCAGCATATTCATATTTTTAAAAGCGAAGCTTTTCTATAATTAGGGTCAGTCCGTCCATTCCGTTAATTTAGACATGTAAGAATTGTCCTATAGATTTCAAACTTTGTATGGAGATTCTTAAATCAGTAAGGTACGATTTAGAAAGTGTAACAACTCTATATTCGTTATTAGAATGTCCGTACGTCCAATTAAAACATGCTGATTTTCAACTATTTGTATGACATAATTATCCTATTCATCTGATATTGGAGTAATGATTCCTATTATATCAATGTTTTGCAACAAATTAACTTGTTTATACTTAACATTTATATTCTGCTCATTCAGCTCTGATACTCTACAAGTGTTATTGTTCGTTTATCATACCATTTCAGAGGTTCGCTTTTATGGATATTGTTATCCTTGTTAAAGAGATATTTTGCCTCCACCTTTTCTGCTAGTCCAGAGATACATTTTGTCCTGTCTGTATGTTTGTTTGCATAGATAAAGGGGACAATGGCTGTTTATTGCACTAGTCCCCAAAGTCCTAAGTAATAACGTTTCTTATTCGTTGGCTTAGCAAGTTCATTAAGTTGAGTGTTCAAACGGTTCAACCACTAACTTTTATCTACTGAAGGGGTAATTTTATTTTTATACATTATTTTTAAAAGCTTTTCAGCGAAGCCATGATTATTTTTTGTTTTGTTTTTGGTTCTTGTTTGTAGATATTTTTTATTGAATCACCGTGTTCCAGAAAAGCCAAAAAATGACAAAAAATCATAGAGAGTGTATATTTTAAAATTTTGATGAAATTTTATTAAAATAGCAATAAGTATCCATATATCTTTCAATATAATGGCGAAATTTTAAATATCTCCATCCTGGCTGGCACAGGATGCCAGCAAACCTGGCAGGGTCATACAGGTAAAGAGCAAAAATATTTTGTTTGCCGTAAACTGAGCATTTTAAGTTACCAAATACTAAAATATTCTATACCAGTACATACCAATATCAAATTTAAGTGTTTAAGTCAATTTCAGGGTCCAGGTATGATCCTGCAGGTCCTGATCCCTCAGAAATCTTTAAACAGCTCTTGAGACCGCAATTTTTGAACTATAGACTTCAAATTTTAAACATAAGCTTTTCTAACAAGTATGTATGACCTACTGAAATCATATGAAAATCTGCCGCCGTTTTCCCGCCGACCGCCGCCGCCGAAATTTATATTTTGAGATTTCTAATCTAAAGTTGACATACAGATGAGCCTATTTCTTATTTATTTTCTGTGTGTATATGTAGGGAGGGAGGGGACAATGGGCTGTTTATTATAATAGTCCCCAAATTCACCAAATAGCGTTTTCTTATTTGTAGGCATAAGAATTTGCTGGACTTTTATTGAATTTTGATTGGTTGGTTTATTAGTTGAGTGTCCAAACGTTTCAATCACTAATTTATAGAAAGGGGCAATTTTGTGTATTAGCATTGGGAATGTACATTAATTTCTCGGCCATTGTCTAATCCCTATAAATCTCTGATATGTAAGACTTTCATTTACTTGAAAGGAAGCATTTTCTATCTTAAACAATACAAATTCTACTTGTCTTTTTTTAATAAGCATGAAAGCACCCTTGGAAAAAGGTTGCTTAATAAAAGGATGAAGGGAGTAAATATTGCTAACGAATTAAAAAAGAATATATATTTGAACTAGGAAATGACATAAAATTTTTAAAACTTCTAGCTTTAATCGGTTCAGATGTGGATATAAGTGGGGCATCCCCCCCCCCCCCCACCACCCAATAAAAAGGTAAAATGGTTCAGATAAGAGCCTAGACATTTAGGGATAATCTTTATTTAAAACTTTTCTTTACTTTTAGTTTAAATGAATATGTGTTTAAAATAAGTAGAAAATAAATTACTTTCATATCTTAAAAAATTGTTACTTTTTGATAGACCAAGTATCTTTAGGGCTTAAAAAACAAACTTCGCATACCTTCGCATACACAGGGTAAAGTTCTCTGATATTATACATACATCTAATATCACCATGTAAGAGGATTTGCTTGCGCTCTTTTGCGCTTAAGAGATCTGGAACCAAACGTAAAATTTTCATTAGAAGAAAATTGTCTATTTTACAGAAATCGGGTATGCTAAGAAAACCATCTACAATTACAACAAAAAATGGAGATTTGACTTCTTTTAAAGGCTAAACGTGTAAATTATTACATACTGATTCCAAAGATATATAATACTTAAGAATAGCTTGAAAAATAAAGGGTCCACACTGATTTGAAATGTAGTTTAGTTGACCTTAAAAATAGTTGTTTACAATGATGAAAAGGAACTTAATTCCATACCTCTGGTATAATTACACATAAAATTCTTATTTTTCATAGTAAAGAGCTAATTCTTTAGGCTTTATTTCCAAAAACTTGTGTATATTACTAAACAATTGTTTAAAAGTGTATTTTCCAAAATGTAAAAAACGATTATTTGTCACTCGCTGGAACATAGTGTGAATGTTTAAATATAAAATTTTCTTATTGTATTTTTAAACTGGTTAAATGACCTTACTTAGAATTAGATTCTTTATTTCCTTTTAAGATATCTATTTTCACCAGTAAAAACCAAAAGTTTAAACCCCTGAAGGCGTTGAGATAAATTAGTAAAAAATCTTGGAAATATTTATCCCTAAAACAAGGACAGTTATAATCAGAATCTGTGCAGAAACTAAAATTATTATTAAAAATAAGAAGAAAAAATGATTACAAAAACAAATGACAAAACTGATGCTCTTCAAAGTGCCTATAAAAAATGACGTTATACCAATGACCAATACACAGACAAAATTACTAATGGCAGGCCAGTATACATTTGAATTGATCAATGGTAGGCCAGTATGACCTAATTTTCTATAGGCAATAAAAAAAGCTCCAACAACACGTCATAAAGTTCAAATAATAGTTCATTGAGGCTAAATACTATTCTCCTGTTTTGGTAGCTGTTGAATTGTTGGGTGAAAAAATAGTTTTAATTTAACTGAATACTTTGTCCTCTTTCTTTCCTGTGAAAACACAGACATACTAAAATGCTCTAAATATAAAGAAGCTTTGCTACAGACGAAAAAAACGTAGATTTAAGATCATTGTATAGAAATGGATTTATACTTTTATCAACATAAAATATCAAAGATAATGTCTGAATGTAAAAAAGTAAAAAAGGACTGTCTGTCTTATATTTTTAGTTAACATTTTAATTTTTAGCATAGGAAAGGTTGATGTCAATACCCCACTTTTTTCAACCTATCATTGTTTACAACCACCCTGGGAAAACCCTACATCTAGCATCCAAAATAATATAACTAATTTGAATAATAATAGTATTGTGTTGATAAAATAACGGCAAAGGAGTTTGTCAGGGTTTATTTTCGTGACTTTTTTTTACATAAAATTATTAAAAAAATCATTTTTCTCCCCAAAAACTTTAAGTGTTTCGTCAAGGTCCAATTTTTTCATTGTATTTCCAGACCAAATCATCTTTATTCTATACATTTCTTGTAAACCTGCTAAAATTTAAAGTTAGCGCTCCATTTTATATAGTAGAAATGCCTAATATTATACATTATGCTCTTATACCAGATTAATATGTTTTCTAAGAAATTGAAACACGCAGAGGACCAAAAACGATCCTCTCCCTCCATCTTATTACCCCATATCCTTCCCTCTTAATGGAGGGGAATACAGGCCAATAAATAAAAGGGGAAATAGCAACTTAAGTAGTCGACAATTTTTCCCCTGTCATAATATCCACGTATATTTTAGATCCATTTATAATAATCAAATACTTTAAAGCCAAAAAATCTTTTAATATCAAAATAAAAAAAATCCTCTAATTTTTTTTTGCTTAATGAAACGATAACCATTACTTTTTAATCCGAATTCTCAATGCGTAATCTCATGGATGTCAATCCATCAATTGAAAAAAAATCATTGAATTTTTTCATGCTTTTCATTTTTTTCATATCTTTCTATATGCCTCTATACTCCCCCCCAAAAGGTTTTTCAAATGTAAGGGTTATTTAACCTAATGTAAAGGTCGAAAATATTTTTAAGGTTTATTTTGATTGGCAGAAAAGTTAATGGCGAAAAGTTTTTCTTTCCAAGATATTCAACCCTGATTTCAAGATAGAAATCAAATCTTTTTAAAGCCATATTGATATTTTTTGTTGCTTTTTATTTAATCCCAAACATTGTTATTGACACTTTTTAAGATTTTAAGTAGCGTAGCTACAGTATAAATAGGTTTTTCTGACCTTACATACGACCGTCAACTCACAGTTCGATGTGTCCTATGTTTTGTATCTTTTTAAAATAGATTCCAAGAAATAAATTGCTTAAATTCAGTATAGGACATATTCAAGCAAATGTTGCATTTCATCCCAGTTTTTTTTACCAAAATTGGAGGGGTGTGGGTGGGGTTATTACACAATTACTTATTAATTCCCCCCCCCCCTTGGACGTCTCTTGTTCTATAAATAAAAATGTTGATAGCATGCTAAAAGCTGCGCTTAAAATATTCAGAAGCAAATGTTTATAAAAAAAATCTTTTTACTTTCGATTCAAGATTAAATTTCCTTTTTATTGGCTGCAAGATATCTGACAAACGGCTGTAAATTTCATCGTTAAATTTTCACATTTTTTAAGGTAAAATTTTATTACATTTCTACCCCTTAAAATATATCTTTTTGTGGAATTTTCTTTTGTTCTTTTATTGTTTTATGATTAAAAGCTCTGTATGATTAATTATTTTTTTTTAAATGCAGGGCGGGAGTAGACTGTAAATTACACTGGTACCCAAAGTTTTACAACCACCTTATTCGTTATTCAAATAAAATATATTTTTATTTGGTATTTAAGATGTATATAAATATTTATATGTTTATGATAAGAATAATAATAGTATATTATTCATAATATATGTACATGTAAATATTATACTGTGAAAATATTTTTAAATAAATTTATCAACACTAATTTCCAAAGTTCGATTTCTTTATATTTACTAGATTAAACTTAATTCTATGTAAATAATAATAGTTATTTATCGCATTGTATTATAGACAGCTTTCCGTGGATATTAAAATAAAAAAAAATATTGAAACCATTTATTTTAGCTGTTATTTGTTTTATCGTTTTTATTTTAATATTCGTACAAAAATTTCTATAATTCGATGCTATACATGATTTTTCAGTATGGCGATAAGTGATACGGGAAAGTATATCATGAAGTTTTATAAGTTTGGTAGTTATAAGATCATTTTTTTATAGTGTATTATTTCAAACTTTTAAAAAGCCACAATTTATTGTTGCCTACCCTAACTTTATCATAGAAAAAGGGAAAGGTCTATAGGAGATAAATAAATATTTCTCTTATCAATCAATAATTCTCTAATATAACGATACCCCCATCCAACCATTTTAACCCCCTCTCCTATTGGTTGAAAGTATTGACCAATAAACGAGGACTAAAGTAACAACCTAACTTAACAACAAAATATCTCCTGTCATAATATATACCTATATTAAATCTATTTTTATGGTCCACTAACTTATCCCTATGTTCCTGAGCTCTGTCGCTGTTGAAGGTAACAAAAGCCTTTTGATAATCTTGACGTTTATTCAATGGTCAACCACTTCGCTCAGGGAGGGAGGTGAAATTAGACTGTTTATTACACTAGTCCCCGAAGTTTTATAATAACGTTCCTTTTTTATTGGATTAACAACTTTGGCAGTTTGTTGAATGTCCAAACGTTTCAACCATTAATTGTAATCTAAAGAAGGGGTAAATACGGTATAACCATTAGGATTAATTGTCTTATCTCTTTAGATCCCTGACTTCTCTAAAGATAACAGGGATGTACACATTAAAATTGTAGCGAAGCTGTCAAGCTTTTTGGAAATGTCATATAAATGTTTTTGTGGTTTTAAGCTTATGATCATGAACTCTTTCACCCAAAGGGCTAGGAAAGTGCCGCTAGGCATTAATATAGAGTTAGTAAGCTTACTATATTATTAGCTAGAATTATATGTAAATCATATAAAATTGGAATAAAGATACTTGAAATCAATTATAAGAGAGTTTTAGACAATTTGACAATATTTAATGTTTATTGAAACAACATGTATTGCTTTTCTGCATTAAAGTTCAGGGAGGGAGGGGATATTAGACTGTATGTTACACTAGTACCCAAACTTTTGGCTCAAAAACCTTGGGAACTTATATTGAATTTTAATTGGCTAGTTCTATACTAGTAGTGTCCAAACCTTTTAACCAATAATTTTGAAATACAGATGGTATATTTTTGTTTATCATCATTGCAGATGTATACTTAATGTCCATTGTCTTATCCCTTAAGATCTATGTCCCTCTCCCTACCTAACATGTTATTAGTAATAAGTACATATTCTATCATATATGAATATTTATATAAAATTTGAATAATTTTACTTAAATATAGTTTGTGATTTGATTGAAACAAAAATTTTACAAAAATTTAAATATATTAGCATTGTAAATGATATTTCTGCAATACGGATTTTTGTCCGTCCGTCAGTCAGTCCGTAATGCTATTGTCGAAATGTGATTTTCTCGGCAGTTGAATAAGATAGACAGCTAAAATTTTCAGTGAAGATTCATATGACCTATATATTGTTTCGCCAGTCTGTCAGTCGTTTATGCTTCAAAATTAATTTTCCAATGGTTTTTCGTGTTCTTTGCTACTTTTATGGATATTGTCATCCTTGTATTTTCTTTCTTGAATTAAACATGTTAATCCCTAAATCAGACATAAGAATTAATTCAGTTTTTTATTGCATAATAATTATAGCTTAAATTTTTATATGTCTTCCTTGATTTTTAAATATCGCAGCTACTTTATGATTAGACTATGTCTGTACGTCTGTCTGTGTCTACATCATGCTTTTATAATTTAAAATTTAATTTCATGTAAATGTTAATTCCTAACATCACTCCTTATTTGCGTAGAGGAAGGGGAAGTGGGACTTCTAATTACGTTTTATTTAAAACTTTGGGGACATCAATTAAATCTTGACTGGTTAGTACGAACTAGTAGTTTCCATACTTTCAGGTCTTCCAACAATTTTAATCTACAGAAGGGGTAATTTTGTTTATCATAATTGGGATTTACACCAATTTATCGTCAATTTTATTATCCCCATCGATGCCTAGCTATTTAATTTTTACTGCGCTACTTTTGAATGTAATTGTCGTTATTAAAATTATCATATTATGTATAACTGACAAAAATGCTTTTATAACAAGTGTACAAAAAATGATATGTTGATTGTAGTTAAACATTTCAAAAGGAATCTATTTCTTAACTTTTTATTAGTAAAGAACAAATCAATAAGCATAGATGCATAACCAAGATTACTACTTGGATCCAGTAGTAGGGTTCTTTTTCGTCTGCTGTCGGCTTTTTTGTAGCGACTTTAATGTGTTAAAATTTCCGGCGCTAATGGCTGATATTCAAAGACCCAATTGAAAGTCGGCAAAGGGTCCCCACCCATTGAACATAAAGTTATTTAACCCCTGTCCCCTATATTATTTTACTTTAATAGTTTCCTTTTGGAGTGTCTCTTTCAACTTATGATATTTTTATCTAGTAAACTTTATTTTTGAAGACCTTTATGCACGATCTTAGACTTAGTAAAGGAGAATTATTATTAAAAACAAATCATTGGCTGGTTTTAGGCTATTTTCTGAAGGTGATGGGGAATATGACCAACAGTAGAAATCAGCAAAAAAGTTCAAAAAAAAATACTTACTATTGTACTATTTTTTTTTATAATATTTATCAATGCTAAGATCTTATACTTGGATAACATCACATAACTTTAAATATACTTTAGTCCTAGTCACAATACTATTACATAAAGTAGTAAGATTTTTTGTTCGTCTGTTAAGATATAGTTAACCATCCCGATCCGATTGATTTCTCTATTTTAGAAGATCTTAATGTAGGATTTGGGATGGTTTTAGACTACTTTTCTACTTTACAGATATCCTAGATGCAAGGGACGAAAATATTACTTTGTATTGGAGTGTTTTCTATGAAGTTACAGCTTTGAATCCTAGCAAAAAATCAAGTTTATTTTTCTTTAATATATATGCTTATTTATTAAATGTCTTTTCTTTTTAGGTAAGCAATTACAATTGTTTTATGATAGCGGATAATTCTACACTGGTTATCCTTTTCTGAATTATGCAAGAATTGTTAAAGTTAATATTAGGCTTTAATGGTATATGAATATGTATCGACATGGTGTTTTGTGATCTTATTTGCCTGATGATTAAGTCGACGACATACAGTCCATCAAAAACTAAAATACTTCAAACCACTTTCTTCCATATAACATTATTCTAATAATCTATTCTATTATATTTGACCAAATGTTATTTGGTCAAAAGATGTTGGACAATAAGAGAAGCCATTTGACAACTACAAAGCTTTACAAATATGTGTTTGCTGTTGGGTTGTTGGATCTCAGACTGTTGGCTGTTGTTCAGAGAGATAGGGTCAGATATTCTTAGGGAGGGAGGGTTTATTGGACTTTAAATAATACTGGTACCCAAAAGTTTGTACACTTGTTTTTTCATTCGTTGGATTAAAACTTTGAGTTTTCAATCAATGTTTTGTTTGAACAGAAAGGATAATTTTGTTTGTTATAATTGGGGATACTAATTGTCTTTGCGGATACGATATTGGTCTTGATAATGATTTTTTACCAACAAAACAGATTTTGGATAAAAAAATCCTTAATTGGCTAAACTTAAATTGAAAGTATTTGTATACTATGAATTAATAGTGCTTTAAATTTGTTTACAAAAATAAATATCACTAGCCACGGCTGTTGTTTGCTTAGGGTGCTAGAGTTGTGTTGGGCTGTTGGAAGTCCTGCAGGAATAAAGAATAGGCAAATTTAACCCAAGTTTTACCAAATCTTTTGTGATTTATAGCCTTAAGTTGTCTAAAAACATTGTCTAAAACTATAATTATTAATCGTAGTTGGGCCCCAAGCATCATAGAGATCTGCATGCAAGAAGGGTACATAAAAATAGCCTAAAACCTTCTCAAGGCTTAAATCTAAAATTAATGGGACCTATGGGAAGCTTCCCTAAAAAGGAGAACTTAATATACATATAGTAGATATTGAAATCTTAAGCTTGAGATAAAAAACCATACAACTTTATTTGATATGATTGCTTAAATAAAATTCTAAGAAACTGTTGGTTTAAAATTGTTATTTACTTATCTTAATCTCTCTGTCTTAGACCACTCTCCAACTTAATATCTATCTGTCTTGGCATCTATCTATCTATCTTTTTTGCTATCTATCTATCTGGCTATCTTTGCTGTGGTGTTGTACTGTTGACCAAAGGTCAATGCTTTTTCTATCTCTCTCTCTCTCTCTCCCCCTCCTCTCTCTTTTCTATCTCCTTTTTCATCTCTCTCTAATTTAGTATGAGACTTTTTGTATCAATAGGCATTCCAACTTTAATACACATATATACACACAAACACATGATTAAAGTTTGTACTTTATTATGGGATTTGGGATTTTAAGAGATAAGACAATGGACGATAAATTGACATACATCCCTAATGATGCTGAACAAAATAACCCCATTTCCAGATAAAAATTATTTTTTGAAAAGTTTAAACGCTACTAGTTTTGAACCAACCAATCAAAATTAAATATACCCAATGTTTTTGAAATGCCCCTAAAGAGTTTTAGGGGAGCAGCCGCTAGTCCTATGATATAGACTAATAAGGTTTTTTTATGTCTGAAGCTAAAGATCTCGAAAACTGCAGTACCGAATTAAATGTACTTTTCGGGGAAGCTTTATAAATGACCTGTGTGGTTTTAGGCCATTTTCGCGAACTCATTAACCCTCTGTTATACACTGGGGTTTTAAAATTTTCGATAAAAATATCTATTTTTTTCAGACATCTGTCTTTTGATTCTACTCTCCCCGATTAAAGTAAATTTAAAATTGGCAGAATCTTAAATATTTTGTTTAACTTGATTTGACGGGCTTCAGTCCCAGGTGTTCATTAAGTGCCGCTAATTATCACATCTGATAAGTCCTTTAAGGTTTTTTATTATAAATGATTAATTCTATATATGTCACAAAGATTCAATTTCCAGAATTATAGAATGATATAATGTACCAAAGCAAAACTTTATCCTAATTAGTTAGAAATTATTATTATAAGAATACATGAAATAAATAATAAACAACTGCACCTTTTAATCAATAGTGTGATCGGATTGTTCCTACATTGTGTTACTATTGGTCCAATCTTTGGAATGCGCCACTAGGCTTTCCATATTTCTGTCTTATTAGCAGAAAGACACAATAGCATCCAAGTAATAGAGGTAGGGGCTGTTGTAAAAATTTTATTTGCTAATTTAAAACCTGTGCGGAAGTGAATGCACACTGATTTAGTCTTGACCCTGGAATTTGTTTGTGTGATTCTTCTTCTCAGGGAACAAAGGCCTGGTAAAAGTATTGGTTGAAACGTTTGGACACAATTGATTTAGTTCTAACCCTCAAAAGTTAATATAGACACCGACAATTGATTGTAAGCCAACAAATAGGCGAAATTAGCGTAGAACATCAGTGTCAAAGCTTTTCAACCAATAATTTTATCCCACATAAGAGGTAATCATCATGGGTAATGTACATCATTTTATCGTCCATTGTCTTATCCCTAGAACCCCTGGTATTTATTATTATTGTTATCTTCAGCCAAAAATTTTGGAATAACCAATAATAAAACTAACTTTTTGAATGTAAAATTTGATTTAATTTAAAAAAATCTTTTACCATATTTACAAATTTTTGTAGCTAAAACTATCAGAATAAAGTTTTACGGGCCTGAACTTGTTTGAGCCAAACACATAAACTTTTAGTACTATTGTAGGTCATCGAAATCAAACATTCAAATGGAAATTTACTTTAGGCTTTCTGAGATCAATTATTGGATAGATTGGAATAATATGAGAATAATAATTTATCACATCGTTTTACAGACAGCTTTTCGAGGATTATTACAAGATTAAAGCAAGTTTTGTTTTTGTCGTGGACAATACAATGTTATACATTTTCTGTATGGCTGAGAACCGTTTCTAATCCAGCAGATATTATTCAGTTTCGAAGCCTGGAAAATATTATTGATGTTTATGTACAATATCACGCGTATTAGTTTTTAACAAAGAAAATAATTTTTATTATTTTTTTAAGATAAATCTATGTCAAATATTTTGTCTAAGTCTTGTTTAAATGCAATTTCCAATTTGATTTGAATTTATAAATGACCCAAAGCACTAGGTAGGAGGGAGGGGACATTGGACTGTAAATTACACTGGTACCCAAACTATTAAAACCATGTTGTCTTATTCAATGGCTCCAAAACTTTGGGTACTTGCAGCGGATTTTAAATGGTTGATTGTATTTTAAAGGGGTAATATTATTTATCATAAAAGGGGACGTTTATCAATTTAACATCCATTGTCTTATCCCTTAGAATTCCTGCTAATCACGATAAGTAGCAGTCAGAGTATGTGTTATGAAAAACAAACAGTCTAGCCTCCAGGAGCGTTGCTCTTCAAGGAAAGGAGGTACGCGCCTCCCTTCAATATTTAAGTAAAAAAGTTTTATTTCTTTAGGGAAATTTTTTCCCCTTGACAAATAATAGCTGCTCTGGACCAATACTAAACTTACCTATCAATTATGTAACAATAATTACATCCGTTAACGATATCTTAGTGGACTCACACTCTAATATTTTTATTTGATATTATCCCTTGGGTCCCCAAAGTTTTATAATAACGTTTTCTGATTAGTTGGCATAAATTTTTTTTATATTAAATTTTGATTGGTTGGTCCATTAAGTTGAGTGTCCTATCGTTTTCAACTACTAATGGTAATGTACAGAAGGGGTAATTTTGTGTATCATCATGGGGAATGAACATCCATTTATCCGCTATTGTCTCATCCCTTAAGATCCTTGCTTAATTCACAAAAACGACTTCTTGTTTTAACCTATATATGATACAGTGAAATTTGAAACTGATTTTGATAACATTATCAAGTAAGAATTATTCAATCTATTTTATTTAATAGACGAAATTAATGTTGTTATTTTTTATCTAAGTTATCTTTAAATGCCATAAAATAGTACGGAAAAATATCAAAAGTATAAAGATTTTAAGAGCCGTTTTTTACTTAAATGTAATCAAAATGGAATCAAAATATGTAAGTTTAGTTTGAAAAGAATTTTTTTCCACACCTGTAAATGTAAACTTAACGGAAAAATCCATTTAGGAATACTTTATGTGACTTTTAGAGCGGTTAGATTTTAAACATTTTGGCCTTATTGAATAGTTTGGATATGTGGGTTTGGTTTTTATTTTAAGGATATTAGATAGATTATTTCTAAAATTCCAAAAATATGTACTTTCGACCAAAAAAAGGGGAACGGTCAAATTTCGTGTTACATCAATTTCGTCATAATTGTTTTTTACACTTCCGTATTAAGAAAACTAGCGGCTTCGCCCCTAGCCTCTAGGGGGTTTGCCCCAAGAGGTTTAATCAAACCAATTTTTCATATTTTAGATTTAAAAGAAAATTTTTTTTTAGGGGGGGTATTTTTAATTTTTTGGGGGGGTTCGGGGTGTCCTACCCCTCCCAAGAAAATAGTTATAAACCTTCCCAGGACCTATGAGAAGCTACCCTGTAAAGGAGAACCCGATCGGTTCAGCGGTTAGCGAGATCCTTCGTTACAAACAAACAAACAGACAGACATCGTTCTACTTTGTATTATAGAAGGCAGTAGAGAGAGAGGAGAGAGAGAGAGAGAAAGATAGATAGATAGAGAGAAATAGGAAATGGGCTGGGCAAAAATGTTTGGACCTAATGAATCATATAAAAACTAAGGCTAGTTCCTTAACATTTTTTGGCATTTTGTCCTTTCAATTTATGTTTAAAAATATTAAAAGATAGGTTTTTCATCCTCTATTCTATAAAGTACTAAAGTTTTCTTTGTCTGTAGCTTAAGATGTCGATAACCACTGAATCTATTGAACTAGAGGTCCCGGGTTGTTGGGTTTAGGCAATTAAAACTTTAATTCTTGGTAGCTTGGTTTTAGGCTTTTCTACCGCACTTCCCTTTCAATATAGAGCCCCTAGATGCTAGGGGTGCATCCACTGGTGGTTTTAGAACACCTAACATAATGTATAAATGCATATTTTATCTAATAACAGTAAAACATAAATAGAGGTTTTCTATGCTTAATATGAATGAAGTTTTTTTACAGACATGACCAAATGAAAAAAATGCATTTTTCAGGTCCAAAATTACTACAATAGATAGTACAGTTATTGATATTGAAAAAAAGATGTTGCAATGAAAATAATAAATGTTTACTAATGAAACTGGTATGGCATAATATATAATATGTCCTGGCAATTTGGGATTGGCTAGTACATCTTCAAAGGATACTTTGTAGTCTTAAATTGTTTGTTCTTTTAAAATAATTTTTTAATTAACAAAGATTTGTTTTTTAAACCTTTGAAATATGCAGGGATGGAGGGGACTTTAGGCTGTTTGTTACACTAGTCCCCAAAGTTTTATAATAACGTTTTCTTATTCGTTGGCGTAACAACTTTGGGTACTTTTATTTAATAGTATTGGTTGGTTCATTTAGTTGACATTCTAACGTTTCAACCACTAGTTGTATTTTATTTATTCGAAATTCTTTTGCAGTCTGCAATTTGTTTATTATGATGGTTACTTACAGATTTGATATACCTAAATTATCTAATGAGAAACATACTGTTTTATCTATTCCAATAAAAGGTTCTTTTTCAACATGAGATTTTAAAAATGTTAAAATTTAATTGAACTTTAAAAATGTCCTTTTATTTTCAAAGTTGTGTCTCATCTCTTATGAACCGTTAAATACTTGTATTTTGTTGGAGAAATGGGCACGGCTAGCATAACAAACAAATTACACGCTGTGCTTGGGTACATTTAAAGTTTAAGGTTGATTCATTGCATTTTTTGTGTTGAACAGGAACTAAAGGTATAGGACATGGTTTGATTAATTGATGTACATTGTACACCCCCAATTATGACAATCCTAATTGTCTCTGTAAAACAGTTTAGGTACTGCTAGTTTTTTTAAAATCAATCAAATACATTTTTTTAATCTAACATATGAGAAAAATGAGTATAATTTATAGGAAAATTTTTCTGAAAAGAAATAACTGTTACCCATATCTAGATGAGTTTTATTTATAATATTGGAAAACAAATTATTGGGAAAAAAAGTCAATACTAATTATCAAATACTGATTTCACAAATAGCTTTCAACAGATTTTGATTTAACATCTAAATTGTTATAAGAATACATGTATAATATAAATGGAAATTCTAACAGGTGAAAATTATCGTCAATTTAGCTAACAATTTCCCTTATCATTTAATGATCAGTTTTTTATCCAGTAGGTCAGTAGGGGATGTGGTAAAAAGAGGGATGTGGGGATCGATATTTTAGCCTGCTACAAGTTCCTTTTTATTAGACTACATGATTATCTAGTGTAAGATCTAAGTAATAATAAATGATAAATAATAATGACACAGCATGCTTTAACTTTCTTGGTGCATAAGCACAGAGTGACCATCTAACATAACCTAGCCCAACCCCTTATGGTGGTGTTACCTAACCAACCCCTTCTCGTTCCTTCCTTTATAAATGTGTACAACTTCCTACTCAAAATTAACGGCAAGGATAGGTTTTCTGAATTTAGAAGCGCTAGTAGAACAGGACAAACAAAAATTATTTATTCAATTAAAACGAAATGAGATAAAATATAAATATTTTTTAGCCAAATATGTGAAAAGAAATGGCTGTTTATAGTTATTTATCGCAATGTATTATTATCAGCTTTCCGCGGAAACTAAAATAAACAAATAAGAATCAACCAGTTTTGTTATCTTTGAGGGGGCGAAGGCCCGGGTTAACACAATTGTAATTAATTTTTATGATTTTTATTAAAATTTGTAGAAAATTTTCTGTAATACGATGCATTACATGATTTTTCACTATGGCTGAGAACCGGTTCTAAAATTTAGAAATTATTTTTGACTGAAATCTTTGTTATCCCTTCATACTTCCCTGAATGGAATATATTAAACTATACTCATGCTCAAATCTGCTTTTTAAACAAAAAAAACTTTTAAGGCGTTTGGTCATTTTGGTTAAAACAAAGCAACTAACGATCCTTTCTTTTAACATTTTTTTTTATTTCTTCTTCCTTATTCTCAGAAGTTTCGGAAGCGTGGCTACTCTGTAATTAGGTCTGTCCGTATGTCATTTCGTAAGATAAAATTGATGTTTTTCTTCCCATTGTTCATTGGCAGTTTTTTGGACATTTAAAAATAAATGAGTCATGCAAAAACTTTAAGAAATTCAGCTTTTAAATCTATCAATTTTTAACATTTTAACTGTATTTTTTTCATTAAAATTGCTGTTTTTATTTATTGCTGCGCTTCTTATGAACATAATTGTTTTTGTTAGTTAACAATTGTTATTTAAGTTTAAAACAATGGTTAAAAAGGGCAAAACAATTGTATATATATTTACCCAAAACTAAATGAACGTTTCCCTCTTTAATTTTGCGCTGTTATTATATCAACTTAAGCCAATGCAAGGGTCATAATATCATTTTAGTAGATATAGATTTTTAGTAGTAATGTTTCAATAAATACCTAATGTCGAATTTTAAAGAAAGCGAAAACCAATATTTTTAATGGGCAACTTACAAAATTTAAGGGTGTGAAGGAGACATTGGACTGTTAATAATACTGGTACCCAAAGTTTTATAAACACGATATCTCATTACTTGTCTTAGTTTAAAATCTCAGGCAAATTGTGTTTGCCATAATTGATATTTTGTGTCAGCTTTTTGCTACCAAGTTTTAGAGGGTCAAAAAATAAATTTAATTTACAGTAATTTGATGCATTTTAAAATTGAGTTTTGTACTTTTTGTAAGCTTTATTTGATGTACTTTTTTTTAAAGGACATTTGGTCTTATGTAAGTAAATATGGGCTTGCCTAAATAAACAAACATAGGGAGTGGGGACAAAACACCTAATTTAAAAATGCCTAACTAAAAATGCCTAACTAAAAACACCTAAGTTTAAAAATACCTAATGTTAAAAACACCTACGTTAAAAACACATAATTTATAAATGCCTAATTTATAAATGCCTAATATAAAAACGCCTAACTAAAAATGCCTAACTAAAAATACCTAATTTTAAAAATGTCTAATTTTAAAAACGCCTAATTTTAAAATACCTAATTCTAAACTATCTAAACGCCTAATTTAACAATGCCTAATTCTAAAATATCTATTTTTTCACTAAAATACTTAAAATTTTGATAACAGTAATCCAATTGGCTGAAGGATCTTGCTAGTCATTGAACCAATATGGTTCATCTTTACAATGAAGCTTCCCTAGTTCATGGTTTATAACGCTTTTGGGGAGGTTACCAACACCTTCCAATGAGAAATCGACCTTTCAAAAAATCCCCCCCCCCCTCCCCCCCATTTTTTTTATATTTCTTTAATCTTTCTTTATAAAACTAGAACTAAAATGGGGGATGGTCTGGTCAACTATCACCCCCCAAGAAAGCGACGCTACGGCTACTTAGGTTAGGGAAAAAACCAATAAATAATGTGAGTTGCCACAAACTAATCATAAAATTTTATTTTTAAAAGCAAAGCTTTTCTATAATTAGGGTTGATCCGTCCGTACGTTCGTCCAGTTTTCTATTTCAAACTATATTTTGAAGTTTTGGAGGGGGGTCGTAATTTCTTTCCCCCCCCCCCCAAGACTTATTGAATTCCTCTCCGCACTGCAATTGCTCCTAGAGGACTCTAGGGGGCGTAGCCGCTGGTTTAATATATTCACCAACAGTTTTAAGATATGCTTAAAATTAGGTTTTTTTAACTTAGGTATTTTAAAATTAGGTATTTTTAAACTTAGGTATTTATAGTTAGGTGTTTATAAAATTAGGCATTTTTAAAATTAGGTGTTTTGTCACATTAGGCATTTTTAAAATTAGGTATTTTTAAATTAGACATTTTTAAATTAGGTATTTATAGATTAGGTGTTTTGTCACATTAGACATTTATAAAATTAGGCATTTTTAAATTAGGTATTTTTAAATTAGGTGTTTTGTCCCCACTCCAAACATAGTATATAGTATATTTAGTAGGTACTCAAATTACGTTATATAATATTAGCTGCTTCTCCCCTAGACCTTAATAGTTACCTACATATTACCTAATTGAGACGGGATTCTCCTTTGATTTCATGTAGAGAACCCAAGGGCATCAACAGCTTGTAATGGGATGCAATACTCTAACGCCTAACGGTGGACATAATGTTAAGTGATATCCAACAGACAACAAACCCATTGTTTGCACGAACTTTTTCTGAGAGGTTATAATTGTACATGGTAATGAGTTGCGCCTATTTGTGGGCCAAGGCATTCTCCCTACTCTAACTATTGATGTCGCGCACCTGACATAGCAGCAGTAGGAACCAGTATGATCCCCCCCCCCCAAAAAAAAAGTAAAAAGTTACCTATTGAAGAATAAAAACTGGAGAATCAATTTTTCCACTATTATATAATCCCTGTATCGCTGAAGGTCGAGGCTATTTAGCACTTTTAGTGTTTGTGTTTATAACTATAACTGTTTAAATATGTTTTTAAACAAACTTGTTATGGCTTAAAAGACAGGGAGGCTAGTTGTCTGAAATGTAAATATTAGAACAGGGATTTACAAAAAAATGTCGCATAAAATATTCTACAACACTTTATTCCTTCAAGAATCAAAGGTTGGCAAATTATAATTTGAACTATTAATTTATTATTGAGTTTTTATATTTCCCTAAAGATAAGGCTGACCACTGAACCTATTGGGTTCTCCATCTTTTTTAAGCTTCACATAGGTCCTAGGATGTTTTTTTTATGGTTCTAGGCTATTTTCTGCTCATTTCTTCTCATCTTGAATGCTAGGGACGCAACCGCTAGTCAATATTAAGAAGAAACAGAAGAGTTGGTTGAAAAAGTATTTTTGGGTACCATGTCCCTGATGTATCTTCCTAGTATAAGTCCGTGGTTAATAGTTATTGCTATTTGTGGGTTTCAGTTAATTACTGATATCATTGTTAAATAATACGTTTAAGATCCCTAGAACGGTAAAAATTTTATCATCCCCCAATTTCAAAATTTAATATATTTTTGGAGAAGATTTTTTTTTATGCTACTATTTATTTGCGGTATCACCTTTCTATTTGCTTGTGGACATCTAAAAGCCCCCCTTTTATCAATCGAGATTTTAAACAAGCCTTAAAGGTTTTTAAAAATAGGGAGGTTATGTTATGTTTGCCTTACAGACTGTTTAAGAGATTTTTTTCATACATGTACTACTAAAAATTCGTCAACAACGATAGATTGCAAAAATGTATCTTTTGAATTCTTTCAAAAAGTGTCTATGTCATCTTTAAAAACAACAAACAAACAAGGCTATGGATGAGAATTATATTAGAAGATTTAAATCATGATAAATACTATATTTCATTTGCGCTGGATTACAACCGGTTCTCAGCCATACTGAAAAAATCTTGTATAGCATTTTATTACAGAAAATTTTCCCTTTATTAAAATTAAATCATATAAAATTAAATTTGGTTAGCTTAGGCCTTCGGCTCCTCGGGGCTAACAAAACAGGTTTTGAATTTTAATCTTATAATTTTTCATTGTATATCCGCAGAAAGCTGTCTATAATAAGAAATATCAGATATGACCACAATATTAAATTACTTATTTTCATGTTCTATTATATTCGTAGTATAAGATCTCTATCCCACTCCATAACAAATGAAAAGCAACGTTTTAAAGTCCAATAACAAATTCTAAGTACCCTTAAAAGTTACCCTTTTGTGCTCTTGAGTCACTTTAAAATTTAAAAGATTGAGTTCAGACTATGTTTTTAATGCTTTTTACATTTTAAAGGGTTATTACAACAGTATAAAGAAAGGATTTAGAGGGGGCATTGGGATATTTATTACACTAGTCACCAAAGTCTTATAATAAAGTTTTCTTATTTGTTTGCTTGACAACATTGGGGACTTTTATTGAATTTTGTTTGGTTGTTTTTTGTTTGTTAAATGTCCAAACTTTTCAACCACTAATTTTAATCTACAGAATGGGTAATTTAGTGTATCATTATTAGGGATGTACATCAATTTATCGGCCATTGTCTTATTCCTAAACTTTAAGTATTTTGTAAATATTGATTTAAATTTAGATTTTAAACAATATTACATTAAAATCGACAAGCTTATTTTGAGTTATTGTCCTTTTATGAAATAATTGTTACGGACAAACAGCCACAACATTGTTATGTAGTAGCTCCGCTACTAAACAACAGTATGAAAAAGGGGTAAAAAGTTAAGCATAAGTTATGCCACATGAATTCTAAAAATGAATAAAAAAGTTTCCGCTATCAAAATATACATGTTCATTGTTTTTAAATAAAAAAACTCCAAAACTTCTAAAATTGATTATGTTTAGAGTTATGACTTTAATCTTGGGTGGTTAGGCCATCTGGTTGAATACGGCCTCTTTTTTAACAGACAACTAAGCATTTGATTAAAGATATTTTGTCTGGGGGTCCTATTACACAATATTTTTTTAAAATGAAAACTAAAATGAAACCCAACCGTTTGCAAAATTCTGAACATTTGCGACAATAAGAAGCGCAAAGCGTTACATGTCTTTGTGTATATATGAGTTGAATTTTTGTGTGTGTGAATGTGTGTGGGTGTGTGTTTGTGTGTGTGTGTGTGTGTGTGTGTATGCGTGTGTGAGAGATGATATAATGAAAACTGAAGGAGTTAAATGTTGAAAAGGCTACAGACAAAGGACAATATCATAAGCTCGGAGTTTTAAGGATAAAAAATAATGCTTCTGAAAAAGACCGTAAAGGTGTATTCATTTGATTTTTAAGAAATAATTTTTTGATGGTTTTCCTACCCCCTCCAATTGAAAATAGAATATGGTAGGGGGGGGTTTAATATGTTTATTTTTTACTTCAGGTCAGATTAGGTTAGGTTATATTTAGTACAGGACAGGGTACTGGTAGCTCCCAAAGTGTTAGTTTCTTTAGCACCTATAACAATATTTTTAGAATAGGTTTGTTAAAATATGATTTTATAAGATTATAATTTAGCACAAAAAATCCGGTTGATTTCTTAAGAGGAAGTTGGTATAGTGTAAGTACCTAATTCTTTTTATCATACTACCCTAATTCTTTCAGGCTTACTAGTGCCTGCGTCCTTAGTCTCTAGGTATTTACAAAATTATAAATAGCTTAAAACTTGCTAAGAATAAACTAAAGCTTCCTTAGGAATTCTAAACCTGCGACCAAATATAAATATTTTGATTTTATACTTTGTTATATGAATTAATAACTTGCCGTTTCAGGGGTCTTAAATAGCACACAAACACTCAGAGAAACTTCCTATTATTTAGCTTACAGGACACATGTTAAATGAAACATCCCATCGTAGGTTACCATGACGTAAGTTTTTAGGGTTTTGCCAATTAATTAAGAAGTAATGGTTCCCAGGAAGCTAAGGTGAGGACCATGCTAAAAAAACTACAACCCCCCCCCCCCTTTTATTAACAAGTAAAGGACCAAATAAAGGGAAAGAATATTTTATCTTAAATTATCCTCTCCCTTTATCCCTAAGTAGTGGCCCTTTACTTTCAGTAATTAAAGTCATTCGTTTTAGCATTTAATTGTTTTTTATATCGGCCTATAAAGATAATAAAGAAATAACATTCCATCTTATGAAAAAAAAGATTCTCTGTAATTCTTCTTGTACGTCATTGTTAATAATTGTAAAATCTAAACATTTTTAGGGGATTTTTCTTCAAGTTTTCAGAAGATTTTTTTGTAAAAAAATGCTGCATATTCTTTTTAAACTATAATACAAAGTAGAATGATGTTTGTCCGTCTGTCCGTCCCTTAAGATCTCGGTAACCAATGAACCGATCGGATTCTACTCTTCAGGGAATCTACCTACTGGTCCTGTGGTGGTTTTAAGCCTTTTTCTTGGGGGGTGGGACAACCCCCCCCCCCCAAAAAAAAAAACCAAAGAAAAATCCGCCTCAATTTTTTAAAAATAGAAAGTAGTGGGGTTACTTAATTTTTTTTTACCTCTTGGGGCAAAGCCTCTAGAGGCTAGGGGCGAAGCCGCTAGTATAATATAATTCTTTTTCCAATAGGGCGTTGAAACTGATTAATATCCGCTGGATTAGGCCGGTTCTCAGCTATACGTAAAGATCATGTATAGCATCATATTACAGACAATTTTCAATTTTCAACAACTATTAAAATAAAAATCATAAATTAATACCAGAAAAACTATTTTTAATCTTATATTTTTTCATTTTCATGTCCACGGAAAGCTGTCTATAATACGATGCATTTAATGACTGTTCCTTTTTTAGAGATTAAAAACATTTTTAATGTCTTTATACTTTAAGTTGTTTTGACAGCCATAAAGTTTTTGGAATTTCCAAAAAAAGTCCAAAACCAAAACTGATTTCTTTAAATAAGGTGTAGCTATAATAGAAAGTTAAATTAATCAAAACCAGGATGACAACATCCATAAGATAAAAACAAACCTTCTAACAATTGTACTATATTTTTATTTGAAGCACAGCAATACAATATTAGTGAACTATAGAAATGTCAAAATTGTTTAGATTAATAGTGTTTAAAATCTAACAATAAATTTATGTGAACAGTCTCTAGTTGTATAGTAGCTTCGCAAATGATATTCAGAGGAAAATATTTATAGAAACAGACGGACATACAAAGTTAATTATATGGTAGCCGCGCTTTTAACAGTCAAATTTGTTAATTATTCTAAAAAGGCGTTTTAGAATTTCTAGAAAATAGTTTTATTTTAGATTAATTATTTCAAATGGCCTATTTAAAATCAGATTTGAAAATAAATTATTCTTTATTTTATAGCAAAACTAAATATAATTCCTACATGTCCGTCGTTCAGTCTGTCAGTCAGTATTGTTTGCTCTAAGAGTGTGTATGGTTGAAATTAATTTTCTTTTTTTCGGCATAAATTTAGTAAAAATCTGTAGATTTTTTTCTTTATTAATCTTTTAAAAAGAATTATTATAACTTTTAAAATAAAATATGTTATCTTATATTTAAAGTGATGGATAAAAGAGTATTAAGATATTGCTTAATGTAATTTTGATAAAAAAATTAACCATGGCAATTTAGGGAAATGTTTCCTCAAAAATGATTATTAAAAAAGTCGATATAAATATTACCAATGAATTTATTATTAGATGAGTCTATAACGCAAGGTTTTCCTGTACTATGATAAAGTAATACTCTTATAATTTCTCATTTTGATATCCGTGGAAAGGTGTCTGTAATACTATGCAATACATAACTAATCTTCAAATGCCATATCTCTTTCGCTGACCATGACAAAATTATGGCTATAAACATTTCTTTATTATCTAAAATATGATCGGGTATTATCCCTTGAATCAAAGTTTGGACCATTAGAGACCCCCTCCAACCACATATTTCCTACAAAAAACGTGCATTTAGCCCCTTTTGGGCCCCCTTAAACTTAACTTTTCTGCAGTAACCTAACTTAAAGTGAACATTACAGTTTAGTTAGGTCTCTTTAAGGTCCACTTTCAGGTTCAAGGGAAATTACCATTGATCGCAAGAAAGAAAACATAATGAATTAAGCCTCATTAAATTGTCAGATTTTTGTGTATAAAAATTTATGATAAATTCCATAAAACCATATTTTTCAGTTTTCTTCCTTGTTAAGTAAAATAATTGTTTTCATAATATGTTTTTTTAGTAGAAGCGAAGCTAAATTAAATTGCAGTTAGTCTGTACGTTAGTCATTGCTTTGTTTACTAATGATTATTTATGAAGATTGCCTTGACCAATAAGCATCTACTATATAACCCACTTTTTCCCGTTCTTTTGTAACTATCTTTCTTTCTTTCTCCTTTCTCTCTCTCTCTCTCTCTCTCTCTCTCTCTCTCTCTCTCTCTCTCTAGCTCTCTCTCTAGCTCTCTCTCTAGCTCTCTCTCTCTCTCTCTCTCTCTCTCTCTCTCTCTCTCTTTCTCTCTTTCTCTCTCTCTCTCTCTCTCTTTCTCTTTTTCTCTCTCTCTCTCTCTCTCTCTCTCTCTCTCTTTCTCTCTCTCTCTCTCTCTCTCTCTCTCTCTCTCTCTCTCTCTCTCTCTCTCTCTCTCTCTCTCTCTCTCTCTGTCTCTCTCTGTCTCTCTCTCTAACTCTCTCAAAATCTTTCTCTATTGTTCCCATCTATTTTTTTCTTTTTTTCTTTTTCTCTTTATAAACTTAACTACTTATAAACTTATTAACTACTTTTATTTATCTCTATTTTTATACTTTTCATTTTAGTTCTTTTTTTCTATTTTCTTTCTCTCCATAACCTTTTTAATGATTATTTTTTATCCTTAGCTCAGCTGTTAATTAAAGTATAATTAATGTAAATGCAGTCGAGTTGACATCACAAAAGAGTAATTTTAATTATGAAGTATGCAAAATAAAACATATAACATGATTAAGCAAGAATCGAACCCGAGGATCTTTATTTGGCTTCATACGTTAATTGCGCCTCTAGCACCCAGGAATATTCATTATGCAAGAAAATAGCCTAAAATCATCAAAAGAAATCTCTTAGAAATTTTCCTTGATCTTTAACTCTTAGCCTTATCAAAAAATACCTACTAACAACTATAGGATGGTTAAAAATGAATTACAATACAAAATGAAGTCATACAATACAGATGACCAATGATAGGTCACTATATATTGTAATTGACCAATGGTAAATTGTATATTGGCCTCTAATTTAACCTTTGTATTTTATGACGTCATTTTAAAAAAGATCCTATAAGCTGCTTCAGATTTGATAGGAAATTTGATTTGCTTATAAATGTTAAATTTAAAGTAGCAAGATATTTATACTCTCAAAAGACAAAGAGAATTAATAATAATATTTTTAAAAAATTTTTATTAATTTTTAAAAATAATTAATTATCAACAAAACTGCATTAAAAGTAACTTTAATAAAGTCAATAATATGACGAATGAAAGAAGATGTGCCAGCATAATTTACAAGCGAATGTCCTCTACAGCCCTATGTATTAATTGAATGCCTTCAACAAAAATTGTTGAATTGTGCACGCAACTCAATAAAAAAATCTTATATGCGGACATGTAGATATAGTTTATATGACAATATATCTTTTTTACTTTTTGCTGGCTTTTAGTTCACACGAGAAACATTTGAAATTTACATTTTAGTTTCAACATTTTTGTGTCATTGTTCTATACTTCCCTTTTAGGTGTGCATTAATTTCCGCATAATATCAAGAATCAGTTTAAAAACCTAGATTTTTACATCAGCAAAAAATAACCCTGTTGTCGATATATCGTTAATAGGATGTTGCACCAGATTTTGATGTACTCTGATTAAGTGATGCTCGAAGCTGGCCAAATTAACACCCCTTCCATCCAACTCCTTTACCCCATCTCCTCCCCTCCTAATAGACTAACGAACTGACCAATAATTAGGTCCGTATTTAAAGCTAAATTGGCAGCAAATCTTTCCCTGTCAATACATCCACGTATCATCATCATCATCAGACGCATCTCTCTTTTTGACTGTGAAGGCCAGAGAATACGGACACCTTGTTCCTCCATGAATTCCTGCTGTCTTTGGCAAGTTTCTCAGCTTCTCCCCATGTTAATTCCAAATTAAAGAGGTCCTTTTCAGTGCTCCGCCTTCAGGTCATTTTTGGTTGTCCCCGATTACGTTTACCAGTGGTTGGGTTCCATTTTAAGCTCTTTTTTGGAAACCTATTTTGTTCCATTCTGAGCACATGTCCTAGCCACCTTAGTCTTTTATATTTCACTTCTGCTTCAATACTATTGCACTTGGTCTTAGCATACAGCTCAAGGTTTGATATTTTGTTTGGCCAGAATATTTTGCAAATATCAAACATCCACGTATATTCTATATCTATTCTTTTTTTGCTTCACTTATTATATACCTCATTTTTTTGCTATTGTGTCCTTTTGCGATTATGAAACTGTATGCGGATGTTATTATTTGCGGAAATGGATGTACACCCTATATCTCATCAGATATGAGGATAAGTTTTTTTTTTTTATTTAGAAGCGAAGCTATTCTATAACTAGGATAAGTCTGTCCTACCCCTTAAGGTCCGTACTTTCCCCCCATTACCTATTATTAACAGCCTTCTTACCACTGAGTACCTGCTCTTTATCTCAGTTTGTCCCCACGTCTGTTTGTCTCTTCGTTTTATTAAAAGCGAAGCTTTTCTATAATTAGGGTCGGTCCGTCCGTACGTCCGTCCGTACGTGATCCGTCCGTCCGTAACCGATAGCTTTTTTGTTGTTGTTAATTTTGCATGATAGAATTGTCCTATTGATTTCAAACTTTGCATGGTGATTCCTATAGTAGTTAGGTACGAATTAGAAACTGTAACAAATCTATAATCATTACCAGGATGTCCGTACGTCCATTTTAAACATGTTGATTTTTTACTTTTTTAACAAAATTTTATGTGATCTAATAATTCGATTGATCTGATTTTTGATATACTGATTCCTGGAACAACAAAGTATAATATTATAAGCGAAGCAACTCTATAATCAAGTCATAAAAATGTAAGTATGTCCATAAACATTATTCTGTATCAAGCGGTTTTTCAACAATTTTACTTACAATTTTGCTTCGACTCTTAAACATTTATATTCTGATTATTCAGTTCTTACACTATACGAGAATTAATTCATTTTTTGTAAGTTTGCTACTACGGGATATGTTTCAACCTTTTTTTTCTTCAAAAAGTTAAGTTATCTAAAAGATAGATAGATTTTCATATATATAGAAATATGATTCTAGGACAATAAAGTATTTTCCCTGAAAAAAATAAAATGAAAAAAACATTGTGCATTTAATTTTTAAATTTTTAGCATTTATGCTCCAATATGCTTAAGCATATACACACACACACACACACACACAAATGCACAAGTATGAACAAATGCATAGACATATAAAAAAATGTCAAGAAATTTATTATTTGTGCTCTAAATATATATAGAGAATACAATATAACTAGAATCTAGGGGAGAGAGTGTTGTAAAACAGCTTAAAACCATCCAAAGATTCATAAGTAGCCAGAACCATCTTGAGACCTAAATGAAAATTCCCTAAAATGAAGACTAAATTATAAAGAAAAAGAAGTTACTACATTATATTGGATTGTAATAAAATAGTAAGGGAATCGAAAACTTATGGAAACGCTATATTTTATAAAACTACACATTATTAAAGTTTAAATTCTCATATATTTAAATTTTAATTTTAATTGTGTTTATGTATTTAATTACTCTTAATAAAATATTATGAATTCAAATATCATAGTTTTTTGTCATATTTAATTCTATTCTTTCTCACTCTTTCTCTCTTTTTATTTCCTTGTTTTTTCTATCTCTTTTTTCTTTTCTTTCTTTTTTCTCTCTCTCTCTCTTTCTCTCTCTTTCACCTTCTTGCTCTCGCTCTCTATCACTTTCTATTTCTATAAAAAAAGTTTAATTTGTGTCTGTCCGTCTGAAGCTTAAGATCTCAATAATTACTGGACCCACGAGGTTTTCCTTCTCAAGAATTATACCTACTTGTCGTGTAGTGGTTTCAATCTATTTTTAGTTAAGATGGGACGCCATTAATTTACCTATGGATAATGAATTTTTCTGACTACTTCGAATATAAAGCATATGTATGCTAGGGGCGCTGCCAATACAACTATTATGTTGTATGGAATAAAATAAATAAAATGTTTGTGCTTTATTGTTTTAAAGAAATAATGCACAGCAAAATACTTCTAATTGGAATTTGAATTTCCAAAACTCTATTTAATTATGTTTGATTTTTTTGGCAATAAAAGTGGTCATGTCTCACATATTTTCTACATGTCATAAAATTATTAAATGAGCTGTATCTGAAAAAATGAAAACATGGAGGGGGGGGATGTTGCTATTTGTTGTCCATTTAAAATACAAGGATTTTACCAATAGAAAATACCTAAGTGAATAACTAAGCAATGTAGGTATTCAATGCAAAAACTAAATCAATGTAAGTATTGCACTCCTAGTACCTTGGACCTCTTGATTCAAATCATGGGAATTAGACAGAAACATATCCTAAAATCAGCCAAAGACTCAAAATTAATAAAGAATAGCCTAAAACCATCCACACTTCGTCCTACGCAAAGATTCCATAAAATAATGAGCTCTGTTTATTAGTGGTAAGCAAGATCTTAACTAGAAAATATTTACTTTATATAATAGAATAACCAGCAATTTTGTTCCATAGCCAAAATATATTATCTTTCTTTTATGATCTAATTATAGAGTAGCTTCGCTACTAATAATGGAACACTGCGGAAATACAATCGCAGTAATTTGTATATTAAGAAACTGTAAAAAAATTTATTTGTTATTTTATCATGCTCTATTTTTTGAGCATTTAATCATTTTTTTTAGATTAAAATTGTTGGTTGAAGCGTTTAGACGCCACTAAAACGTGGCTTTAGAACTTCGGGTACCAGTGTAATTTAAAGTCCAATGCTCCGTCTCCTCCCTGACAAATTGTCGGGATGGTTAAATGTCTAATTTTGGACGCAACTCTAATGATACTAAGTTTAGTATCATGTTGATTTAATAATAGCCAAAAAGTATTTTTTTACAGTGTAATATGCACAATTAAACAAACTTCAGCCTTGCAGAAAATAGACCAAATTTTTATAAATTCATAAATACAAAAAAAATATATATATACCATTTGAAATACTTTTAATTTTTTTTCATTTTTGAAGTGCAACTACTCTCTACTCTTTTTCTTTATTTTACTTTGTAATGTAATTTGACGGATTTATCAATTTTTGTAGATTTTTTTGCATGATGAATTATCGACTAATTTTATTGTTATTTTAGGTATGTTATTGACGACAAAAGATTTAGCTACTTAACAAAGTCGTTAAATGTACAAGTAAACGTTTATTTATTATGTTAAAAATTCATTTATTTTGCTTGGAATACAGAAAATTTTTCTTAGAAATAATAAAGGCAAAGAATAAAATAACTTTTATTGTGCCTTTTGAATTGTGAAGCATTATTAAACATACGATTTAATGGTTTATCTCGACTATAATGCATTAAATAAAGAGGCGATTAATGACATATTTTCTTATACTAATAAAATAACAGCGTTAATTTAGTTAATTTTTGTCTATATCAACAAATTTTATTAAACCAAAAAACTAGATGAAAGTCGAAAAACCGCGGTTAAACTATTTTAAGCAGAAAGTCTTTAGTTTTATATATTTACAAAAATAGCAAAGCTTTTTATATTTGGATAATGAAACAAAATTTTATTTTGATTTTTGACAATACTAAAATACCCTAAGGAAATTGATATAGTAAAAATAATATTTTCTATCGATAATTCTAACTAAGGGAGTGTCCGGTTGGGGTACTTTAAACCGCAAATTTCTAACCTATATTCATGCCACCATGCTACCATATGGAAACATTTGGTAATTTCACTCAATCTAAAAAGTGGACCTTAAACACACTTTTGATAACGAAACAGTTTGATGCTTCAACGCTTAACCCTCACCATTAAATCCCCCTTTAATTTAATTTGCTACTAGCGGTACTGCCCCTAGCATCCGAAGGGCAGATAAATAGCCTAAAACCATCCTAAGACCTAAATAAATCTGAAGTAAGATAGCCTAAAACTATCATTGAACATATGTGAAGCCTCCCTTAAAGTGAGAATCTCAATCGTTCAGACAGAAAAAAAACCCTACTAAAATACTACTTTACATAATAGTATTGTGTTTTGTTGCGACTATGATATGTATTCGGCTGTGATAAAATTCGCAAATGAATACACAATGTAAATCATGTCTATTTCTTATTGTTTTAATATTATTATTTACACCTCGTGATTTTATGGTTTAAACAATCATATATCTTTATCTATCTATCTATCTATCTATATATCTATCTATCTATCTAGCTATCTAAAATCGTGAATTACATACATGGCTACATACTTACGTGTACATATACTCATATTATGTATATTTACATTAGCTTTTTTTACACAAATTTTTTCACTTTTAAAAATATCTAGTTTATCATAAATCCCATTACCCCAAGAGTTATGTACAGACAAACGGACAAAGTATGCTAATTTATATGGTGAATCTTGTACAAAAAAATAATAATCAGAATCGATGCATTTTTGAAGCTAACTCTATCTCAATAAGCTGTAAAAAATTAGTTTGAACGGGTTAATGTAATATAAGCCATAATTTTTGTATAGGGAAGAAGTTTATAAACATGTATGTAACAAGGGGCGTCCAAAGGGGGAGGGGAGTTGTCCAAACCCTCACCAACTTTCAAGATCAAACACCCGTTTCTATTTGATAATGCTGATAATACAATATAGTTTGTCTCAATGATTATTATTTTTCAATGGCAGAAAAGTAAAAGGCTAAATACCTTTTCCTTCTTTGATTAATTGGTTACATTTTTTTTCTATATAATTTTTTGCTCGATTTTTTAAGGTGTTTCGTGTACCCCTGATTAAATTTCTATGCACACCCCAGCTTTGTTAGTCCATTCATTAAGAGTATATATGGGTATTACCCCGTCCCGTTTTAGAAAAATTTTGTTAAAATTTTTGCCCCCAGCATTAATATGGTTGATTTATGCAAAATAATGACCCATGCAATATAGTTTTTCTGTAATGCAAAAATTGCAATGGTACAAGCACTGCAAAGTTTTCAAAATTTGCAAAAAGACCTGTTTTTATAGCTCTTGTACCATCTCAATTTTAAAGATTTTTTACAAAATTTCAATTCTAGTGAGTCGCTATAAACCTGAAATTTACCAAAAATTGCCAAATTGCATACACAAATAATAGGGTTGGGCCGGATTGGAAGGATACAGATATCCCGCTGATTTGTAATGCCGAATATCAAGTATTCAGGTTTGTATTGACACACTAGAATTGAAATTTTGTAAAAATCTTTAAAATTGAGATGGAACAAAAGCTTTAAAAACGGTCTTTTTGCAGATTTTAAAAAATTTTTACCATCTCAATTTTAAAGATTTTCACAAAATTTAAATTTTAGTGTGTCAATATAAACCTGAATACTTGATATCCAGCATTTCAAATCAGCTGGATATTGGTATCCCTCCAATCCGGCCCAACCCTATTATTAATTTATGAAATTTGGCAATTTTTACTTTGGAAAATTACTTGCTGCACCTTTGTCCTTCATATGTTATAATTTAGACTGCCCCCATTTTTTTGTGGTAAATTTCAGGTTTATATTGACACACTAGAATTGAAATTTTGTTAAAATCTTTAAAATTGAGATGGTACAAGTGCTTTAAAAACAGGTCTTTGTGCATATTTTAAAAACTTTGCAGTGCTTGTACCATCGCAATTTTTGCATTACAGAAAAACTATTTTGCATGGGTCATTATTTTGCATAAATCAACCATATTATGGCTGGGGGCAAAAATTTTAACAAGATTTTTCTAAAACGGGACAGGGTAATGGGTATATACATACATGAACATTATTAGGGCTCGGCAGCGGCGCTCAAGCTGCACAATAATGAACATTTTAACAGTATATGAAAGGGCAAATGTTTGCCTGTCTGTTTGTACCAAAGAAGAAAGAGGGGATCTACTGCAGTTCATGGTAAAATATTGCTGGTAACGAATATTGCCAAAAATCTATGAATTTTAAAGGCTTCTAGCTGCCAAACGGCTGAACGTATAGATCATACCCGCACACCATTTTAAGCGGTATAAGAAGGCCTTCATATAATCTGGAATAGCCAAGATCCAAAGATGCACAGGGAAAGATTCACTGAAGAAAAAACGCGTAAAATAGGCCTATTTTGCGCCTTTCTCTGCACTGCGAGATAATTATGCATTATTGATTTATGGCTATTCCAGATTATTTGTAGGCCTTCTTATGCCGCTTAAAACGGTGTGCGGGCATGATCTGTACGTTCAGCCGTTTGGCAGCTAGCAGCCTTTAAAACTCATAGATTTTTGGCAATATTCGTTACCAGCAATATTTTACCGTGAACTGCAGTAGATCCGAAAGAGGACATTCGACTGTATATTAACTAATTCTAAAAGTTTTAAATCCACGATATCTTGGTAACCTTCACCCTTCTAAAAAAACTAAAATAAAATTGAGAACAAATTAAAAGTTTGGAGCAACTTTGTCCCCTCCCCTTAGCCACTAATAAAATCAGCTGGATGTTAAAACCTTTTCCTTAATATGGTTATTCGTTCGTCACTAAATTTGCGGTTTAAGCTCAGCTGCCGAGCCCTAAACATGTTTCATTAAATAGTGCTTTGTTTTATGCTCATAGGTTATAGGTTATTTGGTCTATCTATAAATTAAATTTAAACTTATCACATTGGCTTGGCTGAGATTTTAATACTAACATCGCTGTTACCATATCAACATAAGCCTAATAATAAAATTGCATCGTAGTCTTAAAGGATAAGACAATGGACGACAAATTGATTACACCTTCTGTAAATAATAAATTTAAGGTTTTACCTACCCAATCAAGAATAATTTAAAGAAGCCAAATAAAGCTAAACCATGTATATACAAATTTGGGTACCAGTATAATTTATAGTCCAATGTCAATTCCCTCCCTGTTTTAGCTGTTAATTTTCAACATACGTGGATATTATGAGAGGGAAAAACTTGTCGTTAATTTAGGTTGCTAACATTTTTTAACATCCAGTAGGAGGGGATAGAGTGTAGGGTGTGGATGGGGGGGGGGGGGGTATCATTATTTTAGCCCGCTGCAAAGTTTTACTTTATTCAAGAACATAAAAATCTGGCGTAACATCCAAGCAATAATAAATTCATTTATCAGTTACTGTTGAAAGGTAACATAAAAAGTTGGTTATGTAGTAGAAATACTCCTCAAAAACGATTTGATTACTTTTGAATATTTAAACTAAACAAAATGGGTCTAATTTTAAAATATTTTTTTGTCAACTAATAATTATAGGAAATTTTTAACCCAAATTTTCTCTATTTTTTATATCTGCCAATTTTACTGCAAGTCAAGGTGTTATTAAAGAAAAGTATTGAAATAAAGAAATGACTAAAAACATTATAAAAAGCGTTAAAACAGAAAAAAACATATAAAGAAATATTAAACTCTAGCGGCTGTGCCCCTAGGAACTTAGTTATTTGTATTCGAAGGGGAAGTAATTGGCACAAAAATAGTCAAATATAATCCCAGTACTAAGTTTAAAAGTAAATCAACCTAGGGCCTAATATTTCATACATATAGGATAAAAAAATCAACAAATACTATTTAGTCATAATTTTATTAGACTTAATTATTGGATAAAAATGCAGTTATTGTCAACAAACCAATTTTTGCAGTCTTTATGTAAAAAACTCCTATCCACAAACAAAAATTTTCCATTTGTAATTTTTTCTTGGTAACCGATTATTGCAATATTATTCAGGGGCTTAGGGGTAAGTCAATGCGAAAGAAATTGCTCTTCGTATCAAAAAAGTTTTTTGTTTTTGTTTATTGTAGTAGTATAGAATAACTGAGATAATGTTTCCAATACATAACAAAAAAGTGGAAACATTAAATCTTTTTCAAGCCCAAGTTTTAGCGATTCCCATGAAGATTAGGTTCTAAATGTTTTGAGATTTCAATGTTTACACACTCTAGCGATCCCTATAAAAATTAGGTTTTTAATGTATTTTTTCATGTTTTACAAAGTTTTCAATGTTTTTTAATGTTTTAAAATATATTTTAATGTGTTTTCCTTCTCAAAACATTAAGAAAAAAATCTTCTTTTATTGACCAATCCGCGCCTCCCTGAAAGTATTATGGTATATTTGCAACACAAAACTAATCTTTTTTAGACCAAAGAGTTTCGACAACATCCTGTTAGGGTCAGTTTAGACCACCCTCCCCTTGCCTTTTTACTTCCATACGATTTTAAAAATATTGAAAATGATTTCTAATTTGATTTGATATTTTTATGTTGTGATTTTATCAACATAACTCTATAGGGAAAAATTTTCGTCAATTTAAGTTGCTAATATAGAACGCATTTATTGGTCAGTTCGTTCATCCAGAAGGAGGATGGGAGATGGGGTAAAGGGGGTGGATGGGGGTATCTTTATTGTAGCCCACTGCGAGTTTAAATTTATTAAAGAACATAAAAATCTGGTGTAACATCCAAGTAATAATAAATCCATTACTTTATAAGCGTAGAATGTAGATACAAGCTATTGCAATTTTAGGCCAACCTAAAGTTTTTTGGCTTAACAGGGCTAAGAGGATATAAATTTCTTAAAAACTAGGAGGGGTTGTAAAATTGACAAAAATGGGGGGGTCAAATCTAAATGTAATAAATAAATATTTTCCTCTTTTTTATTTAACCTTTAGAAAATTTGCAAAAACCATCTATATAGCTGTTGTTAGAAGAAAAGTTGGGTATCTAAAAGTATATGTCAGGTTATTCTTTAGCCCTTTCCTATTTACATCAGTTTGATTTCACTTAATAGCTACTTCAAGATTTGATTAATGAAATTTGATTAAATCTAAATAAATTCAGGTAAACACATTGATTAAGATTAACCTATGTAGTGAATTAAGCTTAACTCTGATTCTTTTGTTATAATGGATTTATTATCACTTGAATCTTACACTAGTTTTTCATGTACTCTAAAAAAGTAAAACTTGCAGCTGACTAAAATAGCGATAATCCCCATCCACCCCATTTACTCCATCTCCTCCCCTACTACTGGATGAACGAACTGAACAATAAATTAGGTCCATGTTAACAACCTTAATTGACGACAAATTTTCCTCTGTCAATAAATTCAATATCCATTCAGTACACAAAGTTGAATCAACTACCCAACAACCCAGAGGATAGATTTGCCATTTTTATTTCGCCGGACAACAACCAAACAACGGTTGTTGAGACTTATTTAATAGATGTGTACAACGTGTACTGAATTAAAAAAAAAATATAATTTTTATTTGTAGGTTCTTTTTATACCTTTTCAACTTATTAGTGCTTTGAACGGTCATAATTGATTAATTTATTCTTATTTTAGCATTTTTTTTTCAATTTCTATGGCTTTTTAAATTGAAAGGCTCATGATTACTAATCCTTTTCTATCTGTATGTATCTTTCAAATAGATTTTAGCAACCACAGCAACAGATTAACAACAGTGCGAAACCTTTTGTAGTAAGAATTGAGTTACATAGAAAAATATTTAGAAAAAATTAAGATTTTTTTTCTGTAAATTTTCTATTTAGTAGGCGTTTAAGATTATTTATTTATCGCATCACATTAAAAGCAGCTTTCCAGTAAATTGAAATTAAAAATTCTAAGATTAAACCAGATTTCTTTGCACCGAGGGGCCAAAGGCAGGGCTAATAAAACTGGTATTAGTTTTATTATCTTTCTTTTGATTTTAACGGAAAATTGTCTGTAATAAGATGCTATACATGATTTTTCAGTATGACTAAGAACCGGTTCAAATGTTGCTGATATTAATCGGTTTCGGAGCAATACTGGAAATATTTATATTTATTTGATATCTTTTAGGCAAATGCTGCCTTATTTTCCTTCTGTGGCCAAAATGAGAAGAAAGAAATTTAGCATGGTCCATTTTTTTTGAGTTATAGCCGATTTTCGGAGCGTTTTTCCATAATTTCCATTCTGTTATTAAATTTAAAGAACATAGGTGTAGAACAGACAGACAATGATTTAAATTTTACATTCATGAAGAATAAGAAAAAGAATTAATTGAGTTATGAAATTTAAAGCTAACGCTAAAATTACCCTTTAGTTAAAATTTATAAAGAAGAATAACTTTAGAAAACTCTTTTTTTCGCTAAAATTGTTAAAAAATATTCAAATTAGAATAAAAATTTTGTGCACCGGGGGTCAATTGTTGCCCTCCTGGCGAGATTTCAGGGAAATAAGAAATGTCGATTTTTTGAAAATTGTTAATAGTTGACAAATGTTAATAGTCATTTATTACATCGTATTATAGACAGCTTTCCACGTTTAAAATTTTTGTTATCCCCGAGGGACCGAAAACCCGGGCTAACAAAACTGGTAATACTTCTATTATTTTCATTTTATTATTTGTAGAACCATTGCTGATACATTATCGACATTGCTTTATTTGAATATCATAATTCCTACAGTCTTATGTTGATGAAATAACAACATAAAATTTTACAAGTTAATTCTATTTCGAAGGACAGGGTCTTCGAGTAAAAGACAAAACTCTGCATTTAAATCTTTTATTTTTTTCATCTTTTTTACTTATCCAAAAATGCTTACAATTTTAAGGATAAAAAAGGGTGATAATTTAATACCAAATTATAAATTTGCATTTTTAAAGAAAATTTAAGCTGAATTTTCCCAAGAAAAGATTAAATCTGAAACCCAGCCCCATTTTAGATTTATTTTTCTCAAAATTATTATATTTTTCAAGCAATTTGTGTTGATATTACCCCTTACTCAAAATTCATCATATTTATTCCTTTATAATATTTTTAAAAATGCCTCAAATAATACTGAAAAAATCTTCAAAAAACGTTGAAAAGAAAAATTACTTGTCTTTTAACAAAGAAAAACTTATTTTAAAGGATTTAATGAAAACAAATTTGTTGAGACACATTTTTTTAGTTAGGGATACTGGGATAGGTTGCTAAAATATAAAATAATTTTTTATTATATCAACTTAAGTATTAATATTAGTATATTTATTGAGTTTCAAAGTTATATTTTTAGCATGTTTGTTTGTGGGAGACAAATTTATCTTCCATTTACATATTCCTGTATATTTACAAATATCTTTTTTTATTTTGTGTCTCAAAATGTTTTTCTTTTGTTGGATTATGAATGGGTTAAATTGGACAATAGGAACACATTGGTCTAGAATGGACTAATTTTGAATATTCTACTTTTTATTAGGGTGAACATAATCTCATTACTTGGATGTTGCACCAGATTATCATGTACTCTGATCAATTAATTCTCGCAGCTGGCTAATATATCCATCCTCTTAGCCGAATTCTCTCTGCTTAAACTAGATGACCGAACTGATCAATAAATGAGTTCCATATAATCAAGCTAAATTGACAAATTTTCCCTTATTAATATATCCTTCATATTCATTGTGAACATTTGATTTAAAAACTATTTTTTTTCTAAAAATATTTTTTGTATTCAGACAAACTTTGATATGTTATTTTGGTATATTTATTATTTATAGTAGCTTTTAAACCAATGTGGTATTTTTTGGATATTATCAAATTTTTAAACAGACAATATTACAGACATATGGGTGTAAAATTTCATCAAAATTGGGTCATTTTTAGATTTTTTTGGTCATTTTAAGAAAATTAGAAAAAAATCACCCATAAAAGCGAAGCTCTATATATCCAGCTCATAATTATAAAATACAAGATATATTATAAATCATTGTTAATATGCTTTGTTAAATTATGTGCCTAATCGTCTTAGGAATCATGATTGTTACGTGAATCATCCTGCTTAGTATAACTCATTAGGACGATTCTAACATTATGAAATAATTTTCGTAATGGTTTAGTGACTTAAACGATGCATAAAAAACATCGTAAATAAACAATTACTAAATTCTATTAATTCTACGAATTGTTTTTATATATATAGCTTTTCAGGGAGAAGATTATAATACATCTTCCAAGTATCTATCTCTGTGTAACTGATTAAAATAAACATAAATGATTTATCTCGTCTGTCGTAGGATAAAAGATAGATATTCTTAAAAATTAGCTGAATTCAACAAGTAAAATTCAGGGATCTAAAGGGATAAGTTGATGTCCATCCCTTAACTTAATGAACCAATCAATCTTCTAAATTTAATAAAAGTCCATAAAGTTGGTAAGCCAACGAATAAAAAACCTTATCATAAAACTTTGGGGACTATTACATGATATTAAATAAAAGCAATGCTATCCTATTATATAAAGTAGTAAGCGTTTTTTGTCTGTCCCGAAGGATCTCGCTAACCGCTGAAACGATATTGTTCTCCTTTACAGCGAAGCTTCTTATAGGTCCTGGGAAGGTTTTAAACTATTTTTGGATAGGTTGTCTTCCCCCCCCCTCCCCCCCAAAAAAAATATATTTTTAACTAATTTGAAACTCAAATTTAAAATGGATGAGGTCGACTTTTCCTCCTCCTACCAGTGCCCCTAAAGTCTTCTAGGGGCGTAGCCGCTAGTTATATTGATATAGTACCAGCATAAATACTTTACTGCCCAATTTTATTTTTCAGGATAGCCCTCCCCTGACAAATCTGCATAAAAAATTTGGCAGGGACGCAATTAGTTAAAAGACTTGGACAAAAATGTGTAGAAAAAAAAGTTGCTCTATAGCTCATTCTCCGTCATAATGGATATAGAATACGTGAATATATTGACTGGGGAAAATTTGTAATCAATTTAGGTTGCTAATATTGATCTCATATATTGGTCAGTTCGTTCATCTAGTAGTAAGGGTGGATGGGGTAAAGGGAAGAGGTGGGGGGTATCGTATTTTAGCCAGCCACTATCATAACTTTATCAGAGTACATGAAGATTTGGTACAACATCCATGTAATACTATATCCATTACATTTCAGGCACAACCACCAAAAAAAGTATCATTTAGTTGACAAAAATAGAACTGAAAGACAGAATATTGTAATTTTTAATTGGATATTATTCTATGGAATATTGTATTCTTGTTATTGTATAAGTATAAGTTGACTGATTACTTCCCTAATCATTATTAGTTTTTATACATTTGAAGCTATTTTCAATTTCAATACATCATGTACAATGCTTTATTTAAAATTTCATTATTTAGTAAAATTCAGGGCTCGGCAGCCACGCGTCTGACACCTGTAAGTCTCAGGGAAATCAACCTTTTACAATTTTATTAATCAGCTGGAAGTTTAAACCTGACCCAGATTATATCTCTTTTAAAAATTCCAATCAACCAAAAGGGTTTTAATTTGAGGCTCGTCGCATTTACAAAATAAAAAAAATCGCTAAATAAGTGTACACATTTTACGTCTGCTGTATAAATTACGTTTTGTTCAATGAATAAATCTTGGAACTCCTATTAGGCGATCTCTTTTTACTTAACTACTTGTTAGTGCCAAGTTTGTATTTAATATTTAACTTTGAGCACTTATGACACTTTTAAGCAGGGCTAGACAGCCGCACGTAAAACTTTGAAAACAGCTGATTGTATAAATTTAAAAATTCCTGAGTCATGTACGTCTAATAGGGGGGGGGGGGGGGGTAAATTATCTCCCTTAACCTTTTAAATCCCTTATTTTACCCCCATCAAAAAGCTTGGACGTCCCTGCAATAAGTCCACGACCTTCCATTGGCTACCTATAACGCTCAGCTGACAAACCCTATTTTTGAACTTTGCCGCATTTATTTCTGGTGCAACAAGCATGGATAGATAAATGAGAGATAAGTTGATCTTATTGAAAATTGTATGTAAAATTCTGTAAACAGTTTTTTGTTATTTCTCTTCCTTAAGACAAATCCTGCAAATGGACATAATAACTAATCCTTAACAACTGTTAAGAATTATAGAGTATCGTTGCTTATAAAAAAGCAAATAATAGTTAAGCAAAATGTTTAAAATGGTAAGGGTAAGGTAGGTACGGACAAAAAATAATATTGTTGACATTATAGAGTAGCTGTGCTACTAAAAAAACAAATAATAGCTGAGCCCTAATGTTTTGAAATAGGAAGCCTATAGTTAGTTTAATGTTTGTATGCCCAATTATCATAGCTGAAAAAATACACCAGTTTTATAATTAGAGTGACTAACACCCATACTTTCTTTAATTCATATCATTTAATTTAAGAGATCAAAGATGACTTATTATCTTATGATGGCATCTTTTTATTTATAAAAAAGGCCATTGCTGACAAATCATCGACAAAACGTAGCTTTCCATAGTGCCCTAGCAAAATAGGGATATATGTCACCACTTTTGACGTGCCTAGTCTATTGACGTCATAAACTACCCTATACCCCCATCTCTTTTCTAAGGGTTTCTTTCCCCCTTCCTGTTCTCTTCCCCTCTACTATGACGTCAATAGAACACGTAAGCCAAACGCGGTGACATCTATCCCCATTTTGCTAGGGCACTTAGGACAGTTACTATTTTATTTTTTTGACAGTCTAACAATATATTTTTTCCATGTTTGAAAATAAACAGTTCGGCAATGACTTCACAAGTATTATATATTTTGGGTTCTTTCCAATGACAGGGAGCAGTTTTCTGAAGAAATCAATGGTTGCCTCTAATATCTTTAGTATACATACATGATACTTATTAATTAAAAAATAATTATCTTTCTGCGTAATAGAGATCGATAACATTTTGTAAGTAATATCAACCATAAATATTTTTTATGAAAAAAAGCATTGACAAAAAGAAAAGATCACTAAAAATATTTTTTCTGTTTTATATTTAGTCCTTACTTAAATATTCTGTTCTATCTTCCATTAAATTTAAGAATACTTTTCTTTCTTGCTGGGAAGTTATAATTTCTTTGACTGCTTTAGTATTACAAAAATCTTTGAAAATAAACCCTATATGAATTTGGAGAAAAAACATATAGTATACATAGTTTAATTAGTTTTAAAGATTTGTCAAAGGAAACGTCAATAAAGTAAATATATTACGATTGATTTATTCCTACCTAAAAGAAGTAAAAAAGAATTTGAAAATCTTTAAAAATACAAAAATCTAAGAATCAATGATTGCAAAAATATTTGCAGTTGTAACATTGTAAGCAAAGCATATGAGAAGCACATAGTCATTCTAATTATAACTGTGTGTTTTTCATAGATTTAGCTTAGAGTGCCCAAACTTTTTGTTTTCCTTAACATAGTGACATAGCACATAAAGAACATCTCTTATTCCAACCTATACCTTTAGATATTTCATCATTAAATTTTAATTTTTTTTAAAGGCATTACAATTTGTTTCTATAATGATCTTAAAAGTTATAAGGTATAGTTTTTCATTTCACTCATTGCAAAAAATATCTATGATTGCACAATGATTCAAACTTCTAAAAATGTGTAGGTCTTACATACATATCCTCCCTCCTTCTATACCAATATAATTTATAAACAAACAATGATAAACTTACATCAAGAATGGACATGTGTAACTCATTGACAAATATCATTAAAATAATCAGTGGTTCATGCTTGACTCTCCAAGAGTTTAGATGCTTAATAAAATTATGTTTATCTTGATTTGGCTATATTAGGTTGGGTTAAGTAAGTTTTTAAAGTCCTTAAGGGTTTTGCATAAAATGATCAGCTATCCTAATTGATAGAGTTTAACTTAAAATTGAGAAGATAGAACATAATGATAACCGTTCTACCCTATCCCTTATTCTCTTCCCCACTTTCAGATTGAAAGGGTGATGCAAATTTCAGACCCCAGATTTGGCAATTTGAGAAAAATTTATCTTTATTTTATAGTGAATTAAATAATCTAGCAGGCATCGCTTTTATTTTATAGAGAAAAGTAGTAAATCAAACGGCGAAAACTGAGATCTGAAATTTGCATCACCCTTCCAATATGACACAAGACGCATGGCAGCTACGACCATGGCATTATTTTAAACCCAATCATCCTAATTAAATAATTAGGGGGGTTTGAGTTTTTGGGTGGTCAATTTGGTCAATCAAGGAATTTTGCACTATAATCCATTCATTGTTTGTTTACGCAAAGGATTAGCACATCCCAATAAAATTTGTATCATCCTGCGCCAAATTAGGATAAAGGAAGTTATTTCAAATTTTTAGAGTGTTTGCACAAATTTTGAATCAGAATCATCATGCAAAAATGCAATTTTTCTTTGCAGCCTGACAACAGTTTTATTTAAACTACATTTTACATACAAATTATTAATAGCTACACTTGTTAGTCTATGCAATACCAAAAATATTTGAGTTTAGAATTGTTGATCATATTCAAACACTTTTTTGCTTTAAAATTTTCTCTTTATCTAATAAATTTTTTATTGATATTTGAAATTTTACTTTCATATAATAAATTTCAACATAATTTGAAGCTATTTAAAGCATTACAAAAACTGTACCAGTTATTGCCCCCACAGTAAATTAATTATCCATTTAGTATCTCTCAGTGCACTAAATGTACAAGTGTAGATGTATAATTCAGACAACTACCAGGCCCAAGCCATAGAGATAAATTTAGCTTTAGCAATTTGCTCTCTGTTCTTTTTTAGGGATTTGGCTGTGTTTATATTTCTGACTATTAGCTGATTTCAAAGACACTATAAAAAATCGAGACAGGGTCCTTGCCTAATAGGTAGAGATATATATAGCTCGGGCCCCCTTTATTCTTTTACGTTAATCTCCATGCATTTAAACTGAGGGGAAAATAGTTTAGTATTTTACAGCTTTTAAAGATATTATAAAAATTGACATTGATAACTTTACATGCGGAACAGATTTTACAACATTTTTTATTACAGCCAACTAACCAACTGTGGTCATATTTTTCTTGTTAAAATTAATATAGTGAAACATTTATGATGCTAAATTTCAAGTTACCTAATAAAAAAGATGCAAAAATTTCAAAACTGCTCTTTTTTATCAACAGTTCATTTAATTTGACATTGAAAATAAAAAACTTTAAATTTTTTCTATTGATAATATCATCATTATTATTATTTTTTGTCAAAACCTCTATTTGTTTATAAATTAAAAAATCAGAATTATTTACATTATCTTAACATTTAGTCTTTAAGTCAATATGCAGTTTTCTATCATTGTTCATCTGCGCTACTCATGGATACAGTTATACTTATTAAAAGAAAAGTATGAACAAATTTAAAGTTTGGAATTCTATTAATGTAAATTCTTTTGAAAGTTAATCAATGTAATAGTATTAGATAACAAGGTTTCAGAATTTAACATTCTCTTCCCATTCAATGTTTTTTTTTGTATATCTAAAATATAATTTTAGCAACCATGGTTTAAAAAATGCACCAAAACAATCTCAGAGTTGGAAACTCAGTGGGCTGCCTGGAAAAAAAGGCGTTTCATAGCAAGTCAGAACAAATAAGTCAATTTGGCAAGCAACAATTTGCACACACACACACTCACACACTGGCCTATACGAATCTCTCAATAACAAATGAATATGTAGAATCACAGTAAAGTACAAGCCCTGAATTTTGTTATTTATGCTGTAATTTAATGTTTATATGCTGATCACAGGCATCCCCATACATTCTTTGAATTTCAGTTGTACAGGGATAGGACAATGGGGATAAGTAAATCTCTGAAGAGAGAGGTTACCTTAACGTCAGGGAAAAAATCTTTAAAATTTTTCTGGCAGTCTAAAGACATGTTTTCTTTTATCTATTGCATTCCGTGTCAAATAAATTCTTTTTAAAATTAAGACGTTAAAAAATATGTTGTATTTTTCAGTAACAAAGCATTAAAGGCAATACCGATTATTTCAGAAATAATATCTCTGTTCCTTCTAATACTAATGCATATATTTAGCATAAATTCATGTAAAGTTATTTCTCAAACAATTAGAAATAAAAGTTAAAACAATTACCCACTTAAACACAAACAATTAATGGTTCAAACACCTTTTTTTCAGAAGCGTGGAAAATCTTCTAAATATGTCTGTCCGCGTCCCTATACGTCCGGCTCCATATGACTGTGTGGTTAATGAAATTTACTTGGCTGCTGTTTGTAATATGTTTTATTAATTGCACCCACTTTGTCTTTGTGTTTTAATTTCAATGGTATTTATGAATGTTGTCATTCTTGCTTTTGTGTAAATTATTACTAACAGCTTTCAATCATAATTATTAAAAAAAAATCTTTAGTTTTTTTAAAATCATATAAATAGTCAACTATAAAATTGATTATTAAAATAGCGTTTAAAAAATTGATGCCCCTAGATTAACAAAGAGCAATCTTTTTCATTAATTTCTCCCTAAAAAAACATTGGCCTACTTATACTTCTTTATATAAAAACATATCAGATCTTTTATGAAACTATTACTGTGTAATCATAAGATGAAAAATGAATTTAATGATAATCAAAATTGACTGGAAGCCTTTTTGGTTTTTAGTTCAGTGTTTTTGCAATGATACTAAATATTAAAATAGCCACTTTTATTTGATTGGATGATTATATTATGTAAGCCTTGACCATTTTTACTTAATGACTTAATGCCAAGGTGAATCGGTGTTTACCCCCTCCTCATACCTCCACTGGCCATACGGTAATCTTAGTTTTTTTTGATAATCTGTATTTCTTGATAACAATAACAGCATGCTATTTTTTAAACTGTTTGTATAAACACCCAGTCTGAACAATCTTTTTTTAATAATTGTTTTATTATTAAAGGGTTTGTTCTATATCAATTTTAAAAAGTTTTATAAGAAGCATTTTATTAATCTTTTTACATAATGTTAGTTCAAAATTATAAAAATTTTATTTCTTTTTAGGTAAGCTGGTAATTCTAGTGAAGAATCGATATTTGTAATCCATAGTGACAGTGATTTTGCACCTTCAGCCTTCAGCATTACCTCCAGTCAAAATTAAATTTTCTTTAAAATTTTACACAATTTTTATCACTTTTGACAATAGTTACAATATGTAGAAAGACAATACATTTTGTCTTAATGATGATAATTGAAGAAAAAAAACTTATCATTTTTGTTACTTCTATGTCTTTTTTTATCAAAGTTTATAAGAACTATAATTACTTTTTATACAAGGAAAAGGAAAAGGTACCTGAAAAAAATATTTCATCCCAAACCAAATTCTCATTATTATTATGCAATTATTAAAAATATTTAGTTAATTGAATAAAACTTTTGTTTCTAATTAGCAAGAGTTAGTGTTGACCCATAGGAAAATAAGAAATGCTACTTTAGTTAATTTAACTAGCGGCTACGCCCCTATAGGCCTCTAGTGGCACTCTCTCTACGATACCTACCAATGTTTCGTTCAAGTCTCTCAAATATTTAAAAAAAACATTCGATTTTTCATGATTTCTCTTGGGAGGGTGGTGGTACCCTCCCTTAAAATAGTTATAAACCTTTCCGGAACCTATGAAAAGCTACCCTGTTAAGGAGAACCCGATCGGTTCAGCGGTTAGCGAGATCCTTCGGTACAAACACACAGACACAAAAACAGACAGACATACTGTTACTTTAGTATAAGGATTTATCTGTATCTCTGTGAGTTCATAACTTGCAAGGCAACGAACATTTGAAATATATGTCTGTATGAACTACTACAGCAATGGACTAGGAACATACTTTCTTAAAAATAAACATTTAACTATTCATCTATGATTACATGGTAGATAAAGGTTTCTAGTTGTAACGCATATTTTGGACTTGTAGTTGGTGTAATCAACGGACAAGTTAACATGTTAATTTTCAGCCAGTTATGATCAACTACATAATTGAAGTAATGTATTCAATATAAGTTGTATTTAGTTATGACTGTATATTATTAAATCCCTATAGTTTTTAAGCCAACGAATAAGAGAATAGTTATTTATCGCATCTTATTATGGACAGCTTTTCGTAAATATTAAAATGAAAAAGCATAAGATTAAAAACAGTTTTATAATGAATAATTTTCTAGTATGGCTGTTTTAACCTGTTCTAATCCAGCAAATGATAATCGAATTCGAAGCCATACTTGAATATATTCTATTAAATTTTGGGTATCATTATAACTCACAGTCCAATGTCCTCCCTCCCTGACAAAGAAGACATATAATTTATCCTTCGACTACCTATCCCTACCCAGGATAACCAGTTTATAAGGGCGGGGCTGTGTATATGAAAAAAGAGTGGCACCACACTGTTAGCTAAAACGCTTATGTGAAATTTGATAGCTGTTACCCCCCCCCCCCCCATACCCCTTGAATTCCTTAAAATGCTTTATAGGGTATACATATGAAAACTTCTAGAGATACTTTTTTTTAGCAAATATATGTTTTGATGTCACAAATTCAAAAAATATGTAAAGTTATTCAGTAAAAATAAAGGTTGATTTCTTAAATCTATAATACAAAGCAAAACGATGTCAGTCTGTCTGTCTATCCGTCCGTCCGTCCCTTAAGATCTCGGTAACCACTGAACCGATCGGATTATACTCTTCAGGGAATATACCTACTGGTCCTGTGGTGGTTTTAGGCTATTTTCTTGTGGGGTGGGACACCCCCAACCCTCTAAAAAACAAAAAATCCCCCCCATTTTTTTTGTAGGGGATTTCCTTGGTCCTTATACGTATTTCGCCAAATTTTTTTGTTATCACCTCTTGGGGCAAAGCCCCTAGAGGCTAGGGGCGAAGCCGCTAGTATGTTAATAAAGAAAGTTTAATATCAATTTGTTTAAAGAAAGTTATTTGTAAAAGTAGGGAATACCCCCATTCAAAAAATAAAAAATATAGGAATTGACTCAACTGCACGAACACCATGCTACTTCGCCCCTTGTCTGTCTGTTTAATCTTAATATGATTTTTAAAGATTTTATTACTATAGAATAACAGTTTAGTTCATAGTTGAAATAGCATGTTATAGAACAGTTTTACTATTGTTTTAAAGTAACCTTAAACCTGGCTTTCTTCAAATTGCTCTGTGGCTTATAGTTTATTGAATTAGTATCTTTACGAGCAGAGTAAAGCTTTCATTTAACTCAATTATAGAGATATTTACTTTTTTCTATAAGTTAAGCTACAAGAAAATTATCAAAAAAGAAAATTATTTATCTTTAACTGTTACTTTTATCATATAAATTTTTAAGTTTTTTACCCCTACTACTTCTGAACCAATAGAAGTCAACATTTTGAGGAAGGGTTGTAGGATGTTTTTAGGCAATTTCATTGTTAGTTTAAATCTTTTCTTATAGAGGCTTCTCCTTTAAATACAGCCCTAGGTGCAAGGGGCGCAATTATCCAAAATTGAACCTAAAATCAACCTAAACCAATGCAATAGTGTGATAACTTAATATATTGTTTTAATGTCATCGAATGTTACAATTTGGCTACGTGTATAACTATTGTCTTTTAATAGCAGGAATAATGGACTGGAAATGAATTTTCAGTATTGCTTCGAAACCGATCAATATCCGCTGGATTAGAACCGGTTCTTAACCATTCTGAAAAATCATAGAACAATCGTAATACAGACAATTTTCCATGAATAATAATATGAAAATTATAAGATAAATACCAGTTTTTATTTAAATACCATTTTAATATCCGCGGAAAGTTGTCTATAATACGATGCAATAAATAACTATTCCCCAAATTTTGATGATTAAAATTATGCCTTTTGTAAAATGTTCATGGTAAATATTGGGGAGAAGAAAGTGCTGTAGATAAATTCAACTGTCCCCTTCTTCCCTGTCCAATATTAATATTTACCACCTGTCTATATCATTGTCTATTATTTAATCTATCTTATATTCAATTGATGAAAAACTTTACCGCCTGTCAAAAATAATCATTATTAAGATAAAATGTTTTATAATCTTTTTTTCGACTTTATGGCTTCTAATAAAGTGGCCATGACTGATCTAATATCGACATTAGAACTACACACTCATATTTACTTTTAATTTACAATTAATTGGTTAATTTATTTCTTGTTAAGCTGCGCTACTTTGCAGCTACCCCTGGTTGTTTTATGGACAGTTAGAGTTGTTAATTACTAGAGGCTTTAAAGTCTAAACCAAAGGTTGTCTGAAATAGATAAGTATTCTTAGATACAATTGCTGGTGTCATATCAACATGAACCACTAGTCGTACTATGTCAATTATATATCAGCAAAGATCACTTTATGAATATGAAGTATATCGACTACATCTCCTTATATAAAAGTAGCAGGATCTGTGTCTGTCTGTTCCGAAGGTTCTCGCAAACTTTAGAACCTATATGGTTATTCTTTTCAGGATAGTTTCTAATAGGTACTGAGAAGGTCTATAACTATTTTGGAGGAAGGTACCATCCCTCTTGCAAGAGACATCGCCCCTTGAAAAAAAAATGACAAACCCCCAATTTAAAATGAGCGAAGTTCGATTTCCAACCAACTACAAGTGCATTTATAGGTCTCTAGGGGCGTACCCGCTAGTTATTAAAATAGCATTCCAAAAATGTATGTTGATAATAATTCAGTAATGAGAGATAATTATTTAAGAAGAGCATAGAATTTGAAAGTCAACACATTGACTTTACACTTAATTAAAAATCTTCATATGACTTGTTCTACTTTTCAGAAAGTTCATCCATAGTCTCACTAAGATTTAGTTCTGTTACTTAGGGTTTTTTAATCTTTAAAATATGTAAATCCTTTATTTAAAAATGTTATATTGTACTTTTAGAATTAGACGTATCCTATAAGACATTTTCGTTGTTATTCTTTCGACTTAACCGATTTAAGAAAGCTTCTTACAGAACCTTTAGGCTAGGTATTTAAAATAAACGTATTTGGATGGTTCTTGGCTTTTTTACTTCTCTTCCGCCTGTTTAGAAAAGCATTATATATAGGTGCTAGAAATATAAGTCTTTGAATGTATAGGCTATTTACTGTCTATAATATTAGAATTAGAATGAGATATATCTGTAACTGTTTAAACTCTAAATGGATTTTATTATTATTATTTTTATCAGTTTGACAACGATGCTTAAAAACTCTATTTCAGGAGCTAAGCTACTCTTTATATGCTTCTTAGTCCGTCAGTAAAGCACAGGAAAGCTCAATATCTACCGCTTAAATTCGAAGTTTTAAAAGTAAGGTGGAGGTCAGTTATTTTGAGGGGCGAGTTTTCTTGAAAGGGTATAGTACCCTCCCTTAAAACAGATTAAACCCTTAGAGAACTTATATAAAGCTTTACTGTGAAGGAGATTGAGGTCTTGTACATACAGACATACATACATCCTGCTACTTTTAAGAAGCTTTGCTTTAAATGGACATATTTGATCTTTTTAATAATATATTACTGCACTTAAAACCAGTTGCAAAATTTTATCACATTTTGACAACTAGTAAAGTTTATAAAAGCATCAGGGCGCAACATGATCCAGTTTTTAGGGTGGATAGAATATACAAATTTATTTTATTTGATTGAATGGAAAAGTTAACTCACCCATACGCCTTGATAATCTTTCAAATAAAGGTTATATTTACTATTTTTTGATATTAGATATATCTTATAATATAAAGAATTGAGTTTTTTTTTGTTTGAAGCTAAAGATCTAGGAAGAACTAGTCAGAATTGGATGTACTTTTCAAAAAAGCTTTATAAATGTCTTAGGATGTTTTAGGCTATTTTCCTAACTTCCCCTACCCTCCCTTTTGTATTATATTGTATTATAGGAATTAAAATTTTTTTTATTAATCATACTTAACGTCCTTTATGGCTAACAGGACAAAAGTAACTAAGTTCTAGGGATGCTGCGCTGCGTAAAAATCATTGGTCCTACTCCTTGCAGTATAAATATGGCTCAGGGCCTTTTTAATACATTAACAATGCGTTTAACACCTATTTGGTATATCTATCTACCTATCTATCTATCTACCTATCTATCTATCTATCTATCTATCTACCTATCTATCTATCTATCTATCTATCTATCTATCTATCTATCTATCTATCTATCTATCTATCTATCTATCTATCTATCTATCTATCTATCTATCTATCTATCTATCTATCTATCTATCTATCAATCAATCTATTTATCTATCTATCTATCTATCTATCTATCCCTCTATGTATCTACTCATCTATTCATATATAAAAGCCAGAGTACAAATGTAAAAGCAGATCTACTCTGCAGCTAACTATCACTTATCTAGTATGTAAGAAAATCTTTTGCTTTGTCAGTAGATTCCCACATACTATAAGAATAATGATAAGCAGAAGTTAGACTTCTTCTATCCCTTTTTGTTTTTACATTAAGTTAATTTTTTAAATAGAAAACTATTAGTTAGGTATAAATATCTTTTTTAATGCATAGGTGTTCAGAAATGCTATTATCATAATTAATTGTTGAAAAATTAAGTTTTAATGTTTTTAGACATGAAACTAATTTACTTTGTCCAGGGGATTTAGCAATGGTAAAATAAAGTTAATCACCAAAACACTTATTTTAATGGCAGAAAAGTTTGGCAAAAAATAGTAAATTATACAAATTAATTTCAAGTATGGCTTCGAAACTGATTAATATCCGCTGGATTACAACCGGTTCTAAGCGTTTATACGATTTATAATATCAATTTCAGTGCTGTATGTCCGGGACTTTGGCCCCTCGGGGGTTAACACAACTGGAATCAATCTTATAATTTTACTATCCACGAAAAGCTGTCTTTAATACGTTGCAATAAATAACTATTATGACAATTTCTAATTTACGGTGTTTCGTGACTTCCGCAAGGATTTTAAATCATCGGAATCACAAATGATACTTTAACAATGCATATAGGATATGTTGACAAGGGAGTACTTGTCATCTTATTAGTTTGCTACAATAGTCCTTATTTAATAGTTACTTCGTTTATAGAGTAGGGTGTGAGGGGATGTGGTAAAGGGGCTGGAGGGTGGTAAAGTTATCGTTATTCTAGCCAGCTGCGAGCCTCATCTTATTAGAGTACATGAAAATCAGGTACAACATTCCTGTAAAAATATATCGATTCGTGTGGCATTATTTGTACACCCTTATTTGTAGTACGAATAGTTAGGTGAAATCTTAGGATCTTTGGTATTTCAAATCTCTAAGAAATCTATCTGTATATCTAATTCAAAATAAGATTGCCTAGAGTTGTCTTAAAATTTTGTACAGTAATTAATTTGTGTACTATTACTATGTTAGCATTAAGTCGACAAGCAGGGAGGGAGGGGGCTATGGACTAGAGACTACACAGTACACAACCCCTAAAAATTTAATGAATAATCAGAACACTTATAAATGATATTCAAAAATTTGAAATTTTCTTTAGAGGTCAAATTTAAGATTTAATGTTAATACAGAAGTATTATAGTAAAACTTCATAAATTGTCATTTTCAATGCATTTGTATGTGTTTTTATATAAAAACTGCAATATTTATGAATATTCAAGAATAATCTTTTTTAAAAACGAAGAATAATATATAAACATTGACAAAGAGAAAAAATTTGAAAGGACAGTTCGTTTCTTATTTATTCCATAATGAAATTTCAAAGATAACTTTTGTGTTTTATTATCCTTTAAATAAGTAGTAAGTTTTTTTTCTCTCTAAAGCTTTATGTTTTAATAAATAATAAATGATTGCGTTCTCCTTTATAGGGAAGTTCACATTGATCTTGGGTTATTTAGATTGTAGATTAAGTCCTTGGAATGGTTTTAGGTTATTTTTACTGTCCCCTATATACCCCTTTAAATACAGAGCCTTCTAGATTCTAGAGGCGCAGTCATATTTGATAACATATAATAATTGTTATCATATATTATATTGATTTATGCTCATTATCAATCTTAAAATCCCAAAAAATGCATATTAAATACTTTCGCATGAAAATTAATTTTAAAAAATAATTTGTAAACAACAAATTTTCTAAAATCCTTTTGTGAAACAAACAACAAAAAACTTCAATTTGAAATTAATCTTTTATGCGCCCTAAACCAAAAACAGGGGTTAATCAAAATAAACATTTTTATAAATAAGCGAAAAAGTGTTAAAAATTCGGTTTATTAAAAAGTACAAGTTGAATGGTAATTTCGACTATTTTACCATTTTATCAAGGTGTTCATGGCTGACAAATTATTTACATTTGATATACACATTTTCCAGTTTGGCTTCGAAACCGATTGATATTCGCTGGATTACAATCAGTTGTCAGCCATACTAAAAAATCATGTATAACATTGTATTACAGACACTTTTACACAAATATTTAAATAGAAATCAGCTTCGGCCCATGGGTCTAACAAAACTGGTAAAAATCTTATTATCTTTATTTCAATATCTGCGGAAAGCTGTTTTTTTTAAGATACGTTGCAATAATTAAATAACTATTTTTGAATTATTTTTGTCGTTTTGTATTCTTTAAATCAAATGCAACAACAGGCAGCTACCCATTCAAAATCATTTAAAATTGCATCGGGGTGTGATGGAGGGGGGAGGGTGATGTTAGAGTACCCCACCCACCCCCTAATGTTTAGAGAATAATGCATCTTCTTTTTTTGGAGGAGATGAGGGAGTTGCATCCCGCCCAAAAATCGATGGGGTTGTGAGAATTTTGATGCAATAAGGTTTAGCATGCAATTTTAGGCTCTCTTTTTCAGGAGCGTTGCTACTCTTTAACAATTGTATGTTCGTTAGATGTTGTTCTAACTCTGCATGACTTATATGGTCCGTTCCTAACCTAACCATAAAATAGGCAGAAAACTCTCAAAAATTATGTTTGTCGTCCATTTTTGGTTAGTTTAAAATTACTTTTCTCATCTTATGATATTTCCATCCTTTAGGGCATTTTTACTAATGGATCTACACTTTATAATGGTTGGTTTTATACTATTTCTCAAGTCGCTAAGTCACAGTATGTAACATCACATTTGGTGGCTTGCAAAGGTGAACAATAAACTGTAACACAGCTGTAATAAATAACCATGGACTAGAATAAACTTTATTTTGGTCTAATTGAAACCCTTTTCACTCATTTGACAGGGATAGAGCAATAGAATAATATAATTATACAACATATAAGTTTGTAGTTACAACATCTAAAAGAAATGATCAATCAAAAAATGATATCTATATTATTCGTTAACATAAAAACTTTAGAGACTTTTATTAAATTCTGATTTATTGTGAAAACTAGTAGTTTAATAATTTTTAAAAGCGAAGCTTTTCTATAATTAGGGTCGGTCCGTACGTCCGTCCGTCCGAGATAGATAGCTTTTATTCGTTAATTTAGGCATGTTAGAATTGTCCTATCGATTTCAAACTTTGCATAATGATTCCTGTTGTAGTTAGGTACGATTTAGTAAGCGTAGCAACTCTATAATCATAACCAAAATGTCCGTATGTCCATTTTAAACATGTTGATTTTTCTACTTTTTAACAACAAATTTTTATGTGATCTAATTATCCGTTTGATCTGATTTTTGGTATATTGATTCCTGGGACAACAAAGATCAATATTATAAGCGAAGCGACTCTATAATCAAGCCCTTAAAACGTAAGTATGTCCCTAAACATTATCCTGTATCAAGCAGTTTTTCAACAAATATACTTACAATTTTGCTTCGACTCTTATACTTTTATATTCTGATGATTCAGTTTAGACACTATACAAGTGTTAATATCCGTTTGTCCTACCGTTTCAGTGCTTCGCTTTTATGGATGTTGCCATCCTTGTTTTCACAAATAATTTAATACTTACATATGAAGATTAATCTTTCCATACTAGGGGATATACAATATACATTAATTTATCGTCCATTGTCTTATCGCTTTAGATTCCTTATAAATTTGTCTCTATTCCTTTATCAATTGTTATAACGCTCCTATTTTTAAAATTACAGCAAATTTCAAACTTAAAATTTGCCCTATGTAATATGATTATTATTAAGACAGTATGGTTTTAGAACTAGCCAGTGAGGGACACATTATGGTCAATTAGATTACACTTCAAAGTCTTTGGTTTTATATAGGTAATTATTACAGATCAATGTTTTGTAACAAGATGGTTCTGTGATGGTTTTAGGCTATTTTATTTTAAGATTTAAGTTTAGGCTATTTCACTGCCTCTTTTCCCTTCTAATACAGATGTTAGGGGCGAACCGTTAATAGATAATAAGAAAAACAGGAGTAAAGAAAAATTAAGTAAAAATAAGTTAATAAATTTTTACAAAATATTGATTGAAACGCAATGTAGTGTATCCATGAAATCAATATTACATGCGCTATTATTTAGACTATAACCGATCAAGTAAATTAGCTAAAAATAAGGTCTAAGATTGGCGCGAAGCGTGCTGATTTTGTGTCTGTAAAGTAAACAAATTAATTTTTGAAAGTTATTGAAACTTATATCGAAAATAAACTATTAAATGTTTAAGTGGATAAAAAAGCAGACAAAACCTTGAAAAATTAAAAACCTTAAAATTAACATAAATTAATTTTATTAAGTATAATTAACTTTTAGCAAGTTAACCTAAATTTAAATTTATTTTTCTATAAATTAAAAAGTTAATGAGGGGGTAAATATAGATGGTATGCATTCAGTTCCGCATATCATAACATGCCCTTAGGGTTTCATATCAGGGATAGAGCGGGACATAGGCCCCAAAGACTTATAATTGCGTTTTCTTATTCGTTGGCTTTACAATTTTGTGGACTTTTTTTAAAAACCTTTGATTGGTTGTTTCATTAAAGTGAGTGTTGAAACGTTTTACTTGTAATTGTACTCTACAGAAGTCTTATTTTTTTTATATCATAAATTGGGTGTTACATTAGTTTTACGGCCATTGTCTTATCCCATTAGACCCCTGGTTTCATATTCTCAAAAAGACACAATTGCAAAAAAGGGGTGTAGGGGAGTTTTTTTTGAGAGATTTAAGCAAAGAGGAAAGAATTGTTTGTGCTGTTCTAATAATATGTAGTTCTGGATGATTACAATCTTACACCACATTAATATGTACTCTAATAAAGTAACCTTGTGGCTGGCAAAAATAAGGCTTCCCCCCATCCACTATCTTTACCCAATCCCATCCCCTACTACTGGGTGAACAAACTGGCCAATATTATTTGATTCATATGCGGAAATGGTTAAGCACCCGTCGCTAGGAACAACGGTTCACTGATTTCTTGAAAAGCGTAGAAAAAAATAGAAAATAATTATCATTCTATTGTTATATATTTACAACAGCGTTTAACACATTAAATAGGGCAATTATACATTATAGGGGGAGGAAGGGGACACTGTGCTCTTTATTAGACTAGTCCTCAAAGTTTTACCTTTCAATTATCGTTTTCTTGGTCGTTGGCTTAACGCCATTGGGGGACTTTTATTAAATTTTGATTGGTTCGTTCATTAAGTTGAGTTTCTAAACGCTTTTTTCTGTAGATTAAAATTATTGGTGAAAAAGTTTTAACACTTCTAGTTTTTTACCCAAAAAATAAGATTTAAGCAAACTACCCAAAGTTTTGGAGCCAACAAATGAAAGACTGTGTTTATAAAACTTTGGGGACCAACCATTTTAATTTACAGTTCAATGTTTTCTTCATCCCTGCATTTAATTTTTGCTGATTTTTGTAATTCGTCAATAAACAGGGAATAAAAAATCGCATAAAAAGGGTTTTAAATAAAAGGATTGATAACTTAATAGACAGTCAATAGATGGATAGATAGATAGATTTGTATATAGATTGATATAAGAAAACGTAAACAATGGCACTTACTGTATAAATGACATGTGATAAAATACCATAGAAAAATTTACCCAAGTATCACACATGACATACACACACACACACAGACACCCACAACACACACACACCCACACACACGCCCACACATACACACACATATACTCACACATGCACGCGCACAAGAGCATAAGACACCAATGGCATGAATAAAAAAACACCATAATATGCACACAACTCAATAAATGTCCTAGTCGATTTTTGCTTGACATTAAAAGTTTTTTTTTAGTTGGACAAAGTGTCTAAAAAGTCAGCACTGTGACGTCATTATCCATACCTTTTTTATTGGTTTCCTTTCACACTTCTCTTCTCATCTCCCTCATTTATATGACGTCACATGCCTGATATTTAAAACACTTTGTCCAGCTACGTTAGAGTTCAAAAGTTTTGAAATAATTACTTTTCTATAAAGTAATACTAATAGGATGTATATTGTATATTTGTATGTATGTCCAAAGGGATCTCGTAAACAGCTGGGCTGAAGGTCAACATTTTTTGAGTATTTTTAGTATTGGTCCAGGGAAGGTTTTAGGCTATTTAAGTGGGATGGAATGGGAGGGGGGAGGCAACCTCAAGGGAATACAAATATGTTAAAATACTTCTTTAAAAATCTTTATTAGCAAATGCATTTTTGTATTAGTATTTCTAAAAATATAGTTGTTAATGTCGCCGTATTTTTCATGCCCATTTTTGAGTGTAACCACCTCTTTATAATATGATTGCTAGCAGCAAAACTTGTGGAGAACAATTATCTCTAAATTTTCACGGGAAATTGTGAAACTTTTTTTTCAAGAAGTAAGTTGGCGCTTGCGTGAGGGGCAAATTTTTATTCTGCTCATTTGAGTGTGTGTGTGTCTGTGTGTGCGTGTATGTGTGTGCACTCGTTTGTTGGTGTGTATATGTGTGTATGTGTATTAGTTACCCTGTCAAAATTTCTTATAGTTATCATATTAACATAAGTATGTAGTAATGTTGTCATTAGAATTTCGACATCTCGATAATATGTCAGCAATCGCCATCAAAATGAAAATAATATTGCCTGGGTACAGTGTACATTAAACTGGTACCCAAAGTTTTATAAACACGCTCTCTTATTTGTTGACTTTGGGTACGTTTTAAAATCTTGACTGGTTGGTTCAGGCTAAAAATTACTTAACTTTTGAACCAATAATTTTAATTTTCAAGTGGGACAATTTTGATTATTATCATTGGAGATCTACATCAATTTATCGTCCATTGTCTTATTCCTTAAAAACCCTGGTCTATATGTGTAGAATGTTATTGTTGATTTTTCAAATCTTGGCAATTTCTATGATATTAACCTTACAAAACAATGCATTATTTGTTATTTTTAAATTAAATATTTTGAATTTCTTTTATTTCAATGTTAATTATATTTTTAAATTCTAATGGTTTTGCTTTTGTCGTACGTTTGTTGTTAAAAAATAAACTTTTTATTTTATCTCATCTTTTTTTGCCTTTTTATCTCATTTCTTCCTCTTTTTATCTCTCTCTCTCTCTCTCTAATTTATCTTTTTCTCGTTCTCTTGTATCAAAACTAATCTACAGAACTTTTTTGTGTTGTTTAGTTATCTTGATAATTTTGTCATTTTTTGTGTGTATTTGTGTGTGTCGGTTTTCTATCTATCTACTCTCTATCTAGCTATCTATTAATCTATCTATCTTTTTTTTTTGTATTTATTTGATTATCTTTCTATCTATTACTCTAGTTATCTCTCTATCTATACTTCTAGTTATCTCTCTATCTACTATATCTTTAGTTATCAATTTTACTTTCTATCTTTTTTTCTAGTTATTCATCTATCTATTTCTATAATAATCCATCTATCTACTATATAGTCATCACTCTATCTTTCTAACTAATTTTTTTTATCTATTTATTTTTCTATTTTAAATAACAGTAATATGTATACATAACTCTTTTTCAAAAACAGATCTATTTTAAAATGATAATATTTAAAGTTTCTAGTTCAGACTGAAAAAAAGTAAAATTGATTGATTTTTAATAGCGGTATTGTGGGCAAAAGGATATATATAAATGGATATATTATTACTTGGATCTTACACCAGATTATCATGTACTATAATTAGTGAAACTTGTAGCTGGCTAAAACAAAGACCCTCTCCCATCTACCCCCTTACCCAATATCCTCCCTTTTTACTGAATGTACGAACTTACAAATAAATGATGTCCATATTAGCAACCTAAATGGACGATATTTTTTCCCTGTCATAATATCCACGTATATTCTACATCCATTTACATATAGGCTGGTTCTAATACATATCTTATAAACATATTATCACTTAATCTTTAAGAGGTAAATAAGCAGCAATTTTACAGTGATATTATAAGCGTAGACACCGCTGGTAGACAATGGTTTCTCTTTATTTTTTGTTGAAAAATTTTACCAAATATGTCATTAGCTTGCTTTTTAATAATTTTGAATTTAGTGAGCATTGTAACATTTTATTTTTAACATCATTAATTATGACGATGCTCTCAAATGTGATACATATTGATATTATATAAATTAGATCGATAACCAGTGGACCAATTGTGCTGTGTTTTTAAGGAAATTTACTTACTGACAATGCAATGGTTTTAGGCTATATTTCTGGGAGGTTTAAACTTTCTTCCTTTTTTTGCATATTAACTGTACACAAATAAAACAAATCTAATTTCCAAAAATGAAAATCCACACTAAAGTTTTCATTTTTAACCTTGTTCTTTAATTGTTAGAATTCAAGCAACCATTGAAAAATACGTGTTTGTGGGTGTGTGTGTGTCTGTTTGTGTGTGTTTGGGGTGGGGGGAGGGGATTGTGTGTTAATTTTGTGTAGGTATATTTAGAACACAACAAATGTAAAAAATGTAAAAAATAAACAATATAGTCAAGTGTTTACGGCCGGGGAGGGGGGGTCTAGAACTACCCCCCTCACAATGTTCCCGGCAATCAAGGGTTAAGTTATCAAGAGATAATTTAGATAGTTTAGATAATATATCTTGATTACCAACTTAAAGCATGAACAAAACTAACCTTCAAAAGTTCCTCTTTATGAAATAAGCCTTAAAATGACTTGGTGATATGTCGACTTTCTACCTCAAATAAATATTTGTGCTTGTAACTTTTTCGGCAGCCAAAATTGTTATTGTTTACTAATATATAATACTAATTATAGAATTATTTAAAGAATTCAGTAATAACTACATAAATTTAAATTTGAATAGAAACTGAAAATGGGACCATCTTTCTATAATGTAAAGTATTAGGATAGATTGAAGTGTGTATCAAGAAAGATCTAACAAACGGCTGGAATGAAATAATACAATAGGTGTTCTATTTTAGAAAAGTTTCGTTTTAGTCCCATGTATATAATAATATTAGTCTCTGAGCCCTAATGTGCCCTTAAGTAGTACAACTACTCTACAACTAAGGTATGACCATACGTACATGTTTAATCAGTTGATTGATATGTTTTGTCCTTTAAGATCTTCCTAATAACTGAACCGAATGAGTTATCTCTTTTATTGAGGCTTCACATAGAGCATAGGGATAGTTTAAAGCTATTATTAGTAGTCTTGCGTTAGTTTTAGGCAATTTTCTTTTTATTTTGTATTATCAAATTGCTGCACCATTTATAAACATAATTGACCTAGTTTTTTTTTATATATTTATTTATGTATAATTTTGCGTTAAATATGTATGTTTAAAAATGATGGAAGGGCAAAAATGATCCACTTTCCAAAGTATAATGAAAACCGATATGATTTTAATGCAATGTTTTTATTTGTTTTGCAGGTATGTCAGTTTTGCCAGGGATATAAAGGGATAAGACAATGGCTGATAAATTGATGTATATCCACAATGAGGATACACAAAATTACTCCTTCTATAGATTACAATTAATGGTTGAAACGATTGGACAATCAACTTAATAAACCAACCAATCAAATTTCACTAATGTCTCCAAAGTTGTTAAGCCAAGGAAGAAGAAAACGGTCTTATAACACTTTGGGGACTAGTGTAATAAACAGCCCATTGTCCCCTTTCTTCCTGCAGTTTTGCAGTTCTCATTTTTACCCTGTTGTTGATATGTGTCTGTTGTTATATCAACAAGGAAAAAATCAATGATTTGTTGACATTATGTCAGCCAATACTACTTTAAGTTTATTCTATGTAGTCGATGTTTTTAATGTCATAGTAACGTCATGTGTCGACAATATGTCAGCCATGTCTTTAAGTTCAACAGGAATTAGTTGACTGTGCAAAGTTACCGTGCTAGACTTGAAACCATTGTGATGACTAACATGTTTTAATGTCGAAAATATCAAAAGCATTTTTTTTCTCATTATTAACCATATCATCTACATTCATAGACATTCTACGAACTATATCCTCAAAAATAATTTGACTATTCAGAAATTTAAGTTAAACTTCAATATATATTATTGAGAATTAACATGTTTAAGTACCTTAAAAGAAAACAAATAGAACCCTTTCTTGAGATGGTTAATTTTTTTTAAGTTTGGCAAATGAACCTATAAAATCTACCTTTATTTCTTGTAGATTTCTCTTTTTTTTATTAGCAAATTAAACAAAAATATTCTTTTTTAAGAAGTCAATAGTGAGTTTTAAAATGAATTTATATATTCTATATCTATTCTTGTAAAAGAAAGCAAATTTATTTGGGGGAAAAATTTGATTAAATTGAAGAAACCATTATTTTTTCATTTGCCCAACTGCAAAATTGCCCGTTTACAATTTCCCTATTTGTTGACAAAATATTTACTCTATTTGTAGCGCAGCTACGCTGCTATAAGTTTTGTTTGCTTCTCCTTCAGAAGCCTTCAAATATCAGTCAATTTGTAATAATATTTTATTTTAAAGTACGGCTTCAAAACCGTTTGATATACGCTGGATTAAAACCGGTTCTTAGCGATATTGAAAAGTATTATAGACAGCTAATATTAAAATGAAATAATAAAATTAATACCAGTATTGTAAGCCCGGGCCTTCGGTCTTTTAATAAAAGAACTGGTTTTAATCCTAAAATTTTCAAGTTTAATGTCCATGGAAGGCTGTCTATAATACTATGAGTTAAAATTATAATTTTATTTTTGGATAGCATTAACACATAATAAAAGTCAAAATAATTTGTAAAAGAACGTGATACGATAGGATGTTGTCATCCTTGTTTTAAAATATTTACTTTTGTTAATTTCAAAGTTTACCTAGGCAAATTTGGGTAAGCAATATTATCCTTTTAGTTAGTAGCGAAGCTACTCTTTAAACTAATCTTATGCAGAAGATTTTCAATTTCATCATTATTTAAATGGTGGATTGTCAAGAAAGGGTAAAATTTGTTGTCAATTTAGGTTGCTAATGTGGACCTCATTCATTGGTCAGTTCTTTCATCCAGTAGAAGAGGGGGGGGGGAAGTTATCATTATTTTAACCATCTGAAATTATCACTTTATTAGAGTACATAAAAATCTTGTGCAGCATCCATTAATTATATATCGATTGTTATAAGGGGCTAATAACTGTCTGATATTAACGAGATTATAATTACCACAAACTAAACTACATCAGTTTATGCTTTTCTGATAATAATATTTTTGCTTATGTAACATACCAATATATTAACAGGGGATGATTTTTAAAAGGCTTCGCTGTTATGAGACAAATCGTATATCTTTAAATGGTTTAACTTAAAATCTTTAAAAATGCGCTAGTGTAAATATAATGAATATTCAAAATACATTAGCTCAAAAATAAACATTTTGAAGGTTTTAAAGAATATTATTTTTGCATTATTTTTTCCGTTTGTTTTGTTTGATCTTTGTCTGAAAGTCTTAATTATTAAGTTTAATGTTCTAAGATTAAATTGTTTTAATTAATAAACAGTTTAAAAAAGGTCTTTAATAAGGTTCTAAAAACGATTAAAAGTGCCTATTATGAATTTAATATTATATGCGCATAAATTGATTATTTACCATCTATAAAATAAGGTGTGAGTTCACATGCGCTAATGATCACACAAGTACAGTATTGTTTGCAAAATGATAAATAAATGCTAGGGTTCTTTTTTGTGTTTTAATTGATTACTAGCGTCTTAACTACTAGAGGCCTCTAAGGGCACTTGAGGGAAGGTGGGAGAAGTGTCGACCCTCCAGTTTACATTTCAGATTAAACAGAAAACGTAAAAAAATTGGGGTTGCTATCTTCCATGGGTGATTTCCCCATACAGATAAAGAGACAGAGAGACATTCTGTTACTTTTTTACAAGGATAATGAAGCTAAATGAAAGGATAGTTTGTGTTGTGGTAATAATTAGCCGTTCCGATTATTTGACAATGTGATGTTTGGGCGGAAGTGAATGCACATAATCAAATGTTCATATTGGTCTATAAATTTAAGAAAAACAAGGAAAACTATATACATTATTGCGTTGATGCTTAACGCATAGATGACAGTTACTAAGTAGTCTGATAATGTACTCTGGTTTTTAAAGTGCGAGTGCAAATAACAACTTAAATACTACTTTTCTATGTTGAATTAACCTCTTTGTTTGTACATTTTAGTTAATAAACCCTTTAAAGACATTTCTTAAACTCTTGAAGAATGTATACTGTATAAAATCGGACCATGAATTTGTCTGTCACCAATACATACGTTAGCTTTTAAGTCCTATTATTACTTACTGCTTCTTTGTCAATGCATGATTTCAATGGGAAGTGTAGATGATATGACTTGGCACATAAATTAGTTTAATCCTTATTAAAGAATTTAAAATGACGAACAGACAAATACAAATATTGTAGTTTAGCTTCGCTACTTTAAAGTGTGTGAAAGAGTTTGAATACAATAGGACATTTTGCAAATAAACATGCAGACTTAACTTTCAATTTATGGCAAGTTCTTGATTTTTATCCGTCTGTTATACTCAATTAGTCAGGCTTTTAGATTCAGGGATATAAAGGGATAAGACAATGGCCGATTAATTTATGTACATCCCCAATCATCATACACAAAGTTACCCCTTATGTAGATTACACATAGTGGTTGAAACGTTTGGGTTGCTTAACCAACCAATCAAAATTCAATGAAAGTCCCCAAAGTTGTTAAGCCAACAAATCAAAAAAATATTATACAACTTTGGAGACTAGTATAATAAACAGCCCAATATCCCATCACTCCCAGCTTTTCATCAATTTATCGATAATGACAGCTGAAAGATGTATGCAAATCGGCTTGTAATATTAACCATTTATATCGACAAAATGGTATTAAATAAAGAAGTCATGACTGGCATGATATGAACTATAAATTTTGACAATTTTTAAAATTTGGGCATAAAATTAAAAGTCTTTATGGCTAATTAATAATTTGATAACATTATGACTACAACTTATACTTTTGAAGTATTTTAGAAATGATAAAATTGTTATAAAAAGATAAATTTAAGTATTCACACCCTTTTCTATTTTCATGGTGTAGTAATATAACGGTGTGAAGATAGTGAGAACAATATTTTTTTGTTGAATTTTTGAAATGAAGTAAATAATAGTCCTTTTATTACATTTCCTTGTCACAAAATGATCATTATTTAGATCAAAAGTTTTGTTCTTTTTCTTCGGTAGGTAGAAAAACTCCCCCAAAACAAATGTCGGGGTCCCGTAGGTATCCCAAAAATAGTTTTCCATTTTGTCTTTGTTGTTCTGTAACTGGTATCAATACAGAAAATAATGAAAAATACTATCAAAAAGCTTTTTGAAAGATGGAAAGGTTGTAGGTAAAATAACATTTTCTTGATTATTGTAGCTCAATCAAAATACAAAAGGACATATAAAGTAGTTTCGCTATTTAAGAAAAAACTAGTTTTCAGTCATATTAAGGATATATGCAACACTATAAAGATTGAATATTATCGCTGGTTCGCATCTTTTTAATCCAAACCATTCGATAAATCGGCTCAGTACGATGGTCCTAAAGTTGTAAATCTTCTACAATTACACTAGAATAGCAGAGTATTATGTCCTGTTATTATGCTGTCATGTCAAACTGACTTAGTCGTTATAGGAATCATATTTGTAAACTAACTCAATGTGTCATTCGAAATAAAAAAGCAACTCTGTAGTTAATTTTTAAAGTCTTGATTTAGTTCATGCAATGTTTATATTTAAAAATAATCTTTTCGACATTTTTAAAAACCATGAAGGAAAACTATGTAGAGAATTGACTTTTGATTTTTTTGTTCGCGGAAAACTGTTTAATACACATCGCAAATAGTTTCGAATCTGATTGATTTTTGCTGGGCTAAGACTGGATCTCAACCAAACTAAAAAAAGGCAAGTTAAGTTTAAACACTAGAAAAAATATTGGAAAATTTATCATACTTGTTTGTCTATTCATTTAAATATCTAAGCGCTTGACACAGTTATTTAATCAAAAAGTTGCATAAATACAAAAATGTTGTCCCATCACTTTCGCCAAAAAATATTAAATTATCAGCAAACCAATGTTTGACCACCGAAGTCCTCCCCCCTTCTTGTTACTTAACCTATCCTAACCCTAATATAAGTGCAAAAATGTCTATTTTTTTACTATAAAATGTTTCCTATCACGAAGCAATATGAAGGAATAATTATTTATTGTATCATATTACAAACAGCTTAAGTATTAATTTTATGATTCTTATTTTATTATTCTTGGAAAATTGTCTGTAATGCGATGTATGATTTTAATTATGGCTGAGAACCGGTTCTAATCCAACTAATATTTTTCGGTTTGAAGCCATACTAGAAACTTCAACACAAGCGCCCTTGCAAATTTAAAAACTTTGTGAACTTATGAGGAACTGCTGGTACATTTATGAAAAAATGGCTATTCAAATAAGTTTGTATTATATGATTTGATTTAAGATAAACTAGGCAAGACAGCACACACATATATTGTAAGATTAATATAAAAATACTAAGGACTTTTTAGTGAAGCTACTTAAAAGTTAATTATTTTTTGGAGGGTACCTCCACATTTCCAAGAGGCATCGCCCCTTAAAAATATATAAACTCAAAAATAATTGTCGACATCTTTTCCTCTCCTTATTCAAGTGCCCCTATAGGCCCCTAGAGGCCTAGTCGCTAGTATTATATGTATACTAAAAATGTACTTTTCTTAAAACATTTAAGAAATATTGTTTTTACTTGGAAGAGACTTGAACGAAACGGAAACGTCCGTCGTAAAAGAGTTCCTAGTATTCTTGTTTTAACAAGTGTTACTGAATCCTTAAAGGCGAGGCTGATAACAAACTTAAATTAAAAATAAAGTGTTATTACTATAGAAACAAAACGCTTATAACATTGTTCCTAATTGTTCTCATAATCACCATATCTAAAATCATGATATTAGGACCATTATTTCAAGTAAAAGTCTATTGGGTCGTCTAATCATTCAGATTCTTTTTGTTTTGGCATTCTAAATAGTACCTAACTATTACATAAATCATCATCTAAAATTTGATATTCCACAATTCTAACTTGCCTAAATTAATGGACTAACCTTTAGTTATGAATACTCGTAAAAATCCCAATTATAGAAACTTTTAATAAGGGCAAGTAGCTTATTTCGACACATTAATGACTATTGAGTAGACTCGCCTTTCTTAGAGAAGGAAAAATATAATCCTATATACATTAAAAATGTATATAATTAACGGTCGAATTGATTGTTTTTTTCATACATATACATATTTTTCTATCTCGTAAAAGGCATGTCGAAGATGAATGGGAATAATTTGTATGGAAAAGTCGACGGTAATATGAGGCAAACTGCTATATATAATACAATGTAGCTTGGTGTCTGACTGTCTGTCCGTCTATCTGAAGCTTTAGATCTCGGTAACCGCTGAACCGATTGGGCTGTACTCTTTAGGGAATATATCTACTTTATCTTTATATAAAATTAACAAGATCAGTGTCTATTTGTTTGTATCGAAGGATCTCTGTAACCGCTGAACCGAAAATGATTTCATTTTTAGTGAAGCCTTTTAGAGGTAATGGGAAGATTTATCATTATTTTGGGGAAGGATACCACCACTCTCCCAAGTGAAATCACCCCTAGAAAGAAATTACCTCCAAATTTTTTCTTTTCTTATTAAAAAAAGATAAAAAATAGGGGGGAGAGGCTAAAGGTTTGGTTAAACTAGACCTTTAGCGATTGTGTTTTTGGCCATTTTTCAAAACTTATCTATGTTCCACTTTTGTAAAAATACTAATTAAAATCCAGAAATCCTAGACGTATATACGCGAGGTGTGCATTCACTTCCGCATATTATTACATCCATATACTTTTTTTCCAGTATGGGAGGGGACATTGGGCTGTTAATTACACTAATCCCCAAAGTTTTAAAATAATGTTTACTTATTCGTTGGTTCAACAAATTTGGCGACTTTATTTTTAATTTTGATTGGTTGTTTCATTAAGTTGAGTGTTCAAACGTATCAACAATTCTAATTGTAATGTACAGAATGGGGAATTTTGTGTATAACCATTTGCGATGTACATAAATCCCCCCCCCCCCCCCTCTTCGAATACGAAGCCTCTAGATGCATTGGGCTCAGATGCTAGTAGCAAATGATTAGAGACTTTTTAGGGTGAAAATAAGAGGTGTAATTTATGCTGTTATAATAATATGCGGTTTTTATGATTTGATAATGTGAAACATGTGTGGAAGTGTAGACACACCCATACGTACGTACGTGTATATTCCGTTTATTTCTTGTCTGATTTGCTTGCTCATAATACATGAAATAAGGCCTTACATAAAAACACCACCTTTTTAATATGTAAAATATGTAACAATTATATTGTTTTTAGAATTAGATAATATTTAATTTCTTCTTTTGGGGGAAGGGTGATGTATCCTAGTAAAACAGCCTAAAACCTGCTTTGAATAAGATGAAACATTAAGTCATGTGTTCAAGCCATCTTGCTAGCCATACAGACAAACATACATTCTGTTACTTCAATATATTTGATATAAATGTAAAATAAAGGGATGGGGGGTAAATAGATACCCTCCACCCCCTACTTGGGTAAATATATACCCTCCACCCCCTACTAGGGTAAATAGATACCCATCACCCCCTACTAGGGTAAAGATATTTATACTACGCATAAAAGGCATTTAAAAGTGATCACCCCAGGGATATAAAGGGATAATACAATGACCGATAAATTGATATACATCCCCAAAAATGATGCATAAAATTACCTCTTACTGTAGATTACAATTAGTGGTTGAAGCTTTTGAATGAACCAACCAATCAAACTTCAATAAATTCCCCATGGTTGTAAGTCAACAAATAAAAAAACGTTATTATTAAACTTTGGGGTCTAGAGTAATATACAGCCCAATGTCCCCTCCCTCCCTGTATCCGCCCGCAATATGAAGTAACCATCTGTTTTGACCTCATTAAACCATTTTATGGCACGCACACGTACATAAGATTTCAGCTAATCAGGGAACATTTTTTTCTCAATCCCATGGAGATAGAAAATTTTTCTAAATAAAATACTTTTTTTTAGCAGTGTTGATGGAATTATCATTCAAATTGAAACTTTAAACGTCAATATCCTTATACCAAAGGATCTTGTTTACCGCTGATATAGTTCTCCTTTACAATGTAGATTCTCTTTATAAGGTTTATAATTATTTTGAGGTAGGTTACTCTCATCCTCCCAAGAAAAATCACACCTAGAAATAAAGGACCCCCCCCCCCTAAAAAATAAAAACCTTATTAAATCTTTTAAAAAACTAAAGTGGGTGGGGTTCGACTTCCCCCTCAACCTAAACCTCAAGTGCCCTACAGGTTCTATAATAACTCCAAGAAATTTAAAACTTTATTTTTCATTAAAAGTCTTCCCTCTCCATGCTAAAGTATCTTAGATTTTCTGTAATACTTTTGATACCACGATATACGTATTAAATTCATAATAAAAAACTTTAAAACAAGTTTTAGACAAAATAATAACATTTCCTGGACTATATAATCTACTATAGTGGCTTCGCTCCCAATATAGGGGAGATGCACCAATAAAATATTCTTAAACCAAAGTAAAACCCGTAAGAACCTTCCTTATAAAATCTTAATTCATTTAAATTTCTTTTTACATCCTTCCTTTTTTATTTATATTGTAGTAAGGTTTTTTTTGTCTAAAGCTTAAAATTAAAATAACCACTGAACCGATTGAGTTTTCCTTTTCAGGAAAGGTTCGTTTAGGTTCCGGTAGGGTTTAAGGCTATTTCTATGACTCCTTTTTTACTTACTCTTTTGAATACAAAGCCTTTAGATGCAGTTGTTTTTCCTTTTTTTACAGAAGATCATAAAAAAGTTGTATAGAAGCTACGTTGCAAAAAAAAACTTTAACCCTAGTTGTAACATAAGATATGTAAACATGGTAAAAAAGCTCTATACTGCACTAGGGGTCTTGTAAAAAAATATTTTAATGAGAACGTCTTTATTTTATTTTTATTTTTACTTATTGGCTGTTTTTAGAGTAAATAAAAGTTGATTATTTTTATACAAAATTAACAGGATATCTGTTTGGTTGCACCGCAGTATCTCGCTTACTGATAAACTGATATGTTTCACCATTTATATGTTGCTTCTCATAGGACCTTGGAAGTTTTTTTTTCTTATGATTGGGGGGGGGGGGGTCGAGTTTAACTCACCCTCCCCAACACCTCAAGTGCCACTAGAGACCTAAATAATATTCTAATTATATTAGGCCAAATCTTTTAAAATTTTCTAGGTTAGCCTAGGGGTTTTTTCGCCCTCCTTACATAGATATAAAAAAATTTAAACGATTTAAAATCCCAACTCCTAAGCAAGCATAATTTTTTTTTAGTTTTTTTATACATTAAGACTACATATTTATTATTGTTGATATAATGTTTGACCGTTTTAGCATTTAACAAAAAGTTAAATAGAAAATTAAAGTTGCGAAGATTCTCTTTAAGATGAGCAGTGGGGTTATCATAAAAGTGATGTAATACTGAATTATAGCTGCTCTGTCTTCATATAATAGTTTATACAGGGATATATAGCATCTTGAGATAAAAATAATTTTTTTTTTTGGGGGGGGGGGAGGGGGGTGTTTAGTTCACTCTAAACGCCCATCCCCACTCCTAATAAGACTTTTAATCTAATATTAATATATTTTGTCTAGCTCAATAGTTTTTTTTATGGGGTGTCATATTCTTTCATTTTTAGTTTCACTAACTCTATCCCTTCTTCTTCAGATTCTAAACTTTATCTGTGCTAAACCAGCAAAAATGTACTTTTTTATTGGCTTAAATACAGTCTAACACAGGGACGTGCAGATGTGGGGTGAATGAGGATGTAAACATCCCTCTTTGACAAGGATTTACTTCCCCTTGAAACACAATCCCTAAAACAGCCAAGGGAAATGTCAAGTTAAAAAGTCACACTGAATATGGTTCGCCTTTACAGTGAAGCTTCTTATAGGTACAAGGAAGATTTCTAACTTGTTTTGGGGAGAGTGTCCCTACCCTCCCAAAAGAAATCACCCATAAAAAGGACCCCCCCTTTTCCATTTAAAACTAAAATTGAAAGTGACGGGTGGACTTCCATCAATTTACCTACAGGCCTCTAGCGGCTTAGCAACTAGTATACTATATTGTGCTTAAGAAAAATGGCGATACCTTTTTTAAGCGTTGAAACTCTACAATTAACAGATTCAAAACTTTAGAGATATTTATTCAACTATTTTAACTAGCAAGAAAAATATCATAACATTTATGTAATCAGATGACGTTAAAAAAAAAGATTTTTCTGAATTTACATTTAATTTAAAAAATTACTGTAAATAAAACGTTAAAATGCTAATTTAAAACTAATTTAATCAAAAAAATGCATAAATTTGTTGACCCCTTGTTTATAATATGGCCTCTAGGTTGCAAATAAAGATATTTTAGGGCTGGACAACCGCATTTCAGCTGCTCCTAATATGTGTTTTGAGGGATATAACTTTGGAGGACAAATTAAAAAAATAGGCAAACAGGCTTCAATTAAAGTACCTTAAAAAATAAATTAGCGAATACGACAGAGTGGATAATGTTATTTAACATTGGGTACCATAATAATTGTAAACCCAAGTAATATGTAAAAACGATTTTGAAATGTGCGGCTTTTGAGCGGGTAAGATGCGGCTGCATAGCTCATAGTATTTTACTATTAACTGTATTTGTATTAAAAGTCAAATGAATGCATATATTAAATTAAACATTTTTTTCATTTCTATAAACCAAATAGGGTACCACAACCCCCCCCCCCTGTTTACAACCTTTCAAAATTTTTGTTTGTATAGGCCCTATCCCTTACTGGACCTCACCTAACTTGGCTCCATTATTTATTAAAGTTTCTTCTAAAGAAAAACTATTTTGCCTTAAGCTTTTTAAAATTATTTTCTGCATATTGTTATATATACCTTAGAACTTAGCATTAAACAGAAATTAACATTTTTAACAAGAAAAATATTACATTCCTGAAGTATTATTCTGATACAAAATTTGGAGGCAAAAAAGTTTTTCTTCAGAAGAAAAAAAAACATCCCTCTCTCTTATAATTAGGGTTATGTAGAAAAATGTGTGTGTGTTCTTTTAGGTGACTAATTATATACACTTTTTTGGTACGTGCTTTAAAAGTGTCCTCCAAAAACTGCTAGACAATTCAACTATATTCAAATTAGAGTAATTATATTCCTGATATTTACATTGATACTATAACCATCATAAACATTCCGGCTTCTGCTAAAAACCCATATCTACATACTGATTCATTTCAAGTTCAACATTTTGTCAATTTGAATTTATTGATAGAATAAAATCTTCAATATTTTTGCTGTTTTGAAAAATATCATGATTTTTTAGAAACACTTTTTCAAAACCCTTTTAGAGACAAAATTGTTAGTCTTGGCGTAATAAAAAAGATAATAATCAAAATTTAAGTATCCTGCCTTATTAAGACCTGCAATTATACTGCTATTTTGTCAGGCTCGTGACTTTTTGCAAATTTTTGCGGAAAAAAACGAATCTAAACCATGCAGAAATTGCTCATAGAATAGTTATTTATCGCATCGTATTATAGGCAGCTTTCCGCGGATAATAAAATGAAAAATTTTATGATCAAAACCTCTTTTGTTATTTTTGTTTTAACATTCGGGGAAAATTGTCTGCAATACCATTCTATACATGATTTTTCAGTATGAACGAGAACCTTAATAACCATACTGGAAACGTTTACGATAATCTTAATTAATATCCTTCTTGGCCCGGTTCTTTTCAGGACCAACAAAACTTTTACTTTTATTTATTATCCGCGGTCAACTAGTTATAAAAGTATGTAATTCAAACAATAATACTTTTTAACTATTTCAGGTATGTTTTAAAACTTAATAGTGGATAACAAAAACTAAGAAATCCAAGTGAAAAAAAGTGACAATAAAAAGCCAATAATTGTAGAACACACGACGCGTGTAGCTAATGACGAATGTTAATGAAGTAAGCATGATTGTTTAAAACAAAATATAACCATTTTTGTAGGGTGTGCATCTATTTCTTCAAAAGAGGTGCTAGGGGGTTTATTGATGAGAGTAAAGCAAAGAAGAGAAAGGATCAATTTGTCAGAGAGGAAGGGGACATTCGGCTGTTTATTACATTAGTCCCCAAAGTTTTGTATTAACGTTTTATTAACAATTTTGGAGACTTTATTGAATTTTGATTGGTTGGTTCATTAAGTTGAGTGTCCAAATGTTTCAACCTCTAAATGTAATATACACAAGGGGTAATTTTTTTTTATCATAATTCGGAATGTACATCAATTTATCGTTTCTTGTCTAAACCCTTTAGGTCCCTATCAATTTGTGCTATTGTTATAATATGCGGATATGACGATTTTCTAATGTGATAACTTTGCAGAAATGTAAGCACACCCTCTTGTGTGGAAATGGGGGACTTTTTTGTTAATTATAACCTTAATAACTCAAAAATTATTGCCCCAAAATGACACATTTCATATTCTTATCTTTTAAATTATTTTTAAAAAAAGGCATGAACATTGACTATCTGGATGTATAACAGATAACCAACCCCTTCATAAACAGATATCTTAATTGCTGACAGATAGATTTACACCTTCAATTACAAAATAAATAAAATTACACTTACTGTAGGTTAAAAAAACTGGTGGAAAAGTTTTGTAGAGCTTAACACAGATTTATGAAAAGTCCCAAAATGTCAAGCTTACGATTGAAACATCGTGTTTATAATTTTTTTGACTGAAAATTCTAATCATTATAGAATGCGCTAGGTCTAGCAAAAAAAAAGTAGCAGAAAGTATAAAATCAATAGGCATTCAAAGTACAAATGAAAGACACTAGTCTAATAATTAGTGGGTATTTTTGTGACCGATACCCAGTAGTTTGAATATAACCACAAGTTTGAAAAGTACAAGGGCAAATAACTCCAAAATTCTGCTTCAATTCCTTTTTTTTTGTATTTTTTAAATGAACCTTTGTAACAATTCTAAGAAAATGCACTGTACAACATCGGACCCTGAATTTACCTGTCATATATATTCTGTATAAAAACTATACACACGAACACTTTATTCTTGTCCTTTTAGAATAAAAATCGATATATTATTTCTTGGATATTGTACCATATTTTTATGTACTCTGATAAAGTAATACGCAGCTGGCTAATATAACAATACACCCTATCCACCCCTTTTACACCATCCGGTTAACTCCTACTGAAGGAACTTACTGACCAATAACTGAGAACTATTGTAGCAACCTAAATTGACGACAAAATTTCCCTTGTCATGATATCCAGGCATATTATATCCATTTGTATACTGGTAAGGTGCCAGAATCAATGATCAATTACAGCCTAAAATTTGATGCAAATAAACCCCCTTGCCATACTACATAAAGTGCATACGCTTATCAGGGCTTAAAGTATAGGTCAGTCCTTAAAATAAAGTAACAGGATGTCTGTAAGTCTGTTTGTACCGAAGGATATCACTAACCGCTGAACTCATTTGGTTCTCCTTTACAGGGTAACTTCTCATAAATTTTTTTTTCTTTTCATTTTTTAAAAACTAAAATTTAAAGTAAAAAAATGGGTTATCGAATTCAACTCTCTCTCCTCAAGTTCCCCTAGAGGCGTAGCCGCTAATCCTATTATATAAAATATTAGGGTTTTTTTGTCTGTAGCTTAGATATCGATCCATAATTGATACATATTTAGTTCTCCATTTTAGAGATTTTTTTTTGTCCTGGTTTTAGACTATTTTAGTTTTAGATTCAAGTCTTATGGATTTAGGCTATTTTTATGTCCATTCTTTCCTTTCTAATATGGAATCACTAGATGCCTGGGGTGCAACCACTAGAAAAATGTTGAAAAAATATTAATTGTTTTAGAAAATATTTATTTTCCTAAGGTAATTATCCTTATATCCCTGTTGAATGCTTTTAAAAATATTATTTTTCCAATAATAAAGCATCTTAACAAGTGCATTTTTTAGTGTTTACATCATTTTTACAACTAATTTATGAGCTTTTTTTCAAATATGGTAAAACATTAATACAGTTTTGCTATAAAGATTTTTCTGATAAAGAAATTTTGACTTAAAATAAGGTGTAACATCATAAATTGTAGTAAGCAATATTTATACAAGGATGACAACATTCATAAAAATGAATTCTCAAATTTTTGGTCAATCGAATGATTGCAGAATATTACAATAATTCTATATAAATTTATTGTAAAATTGCCTAGATACAAGACACTGTTTAATGACATACTAACATTTCTAAAAAATTTATTAAGAGATGCTTCACTTATAATATTTACATGTTGTCATAGGAATCATTATTTTGAAATTCAGATAAATAGGATAATTATAACTGATACAGTTCTAATATGCTTATATCGTTATTTTAGCCCGCTACATGGTTCAGTTTAATAGAGAACATGATAATCTAGTGTAAGATCCAAATAATAATAAATCCATTTTATTTGGATATATGTAGTCTACATAAAACGTCGTCATTGTATGACAACAAAATTACTCTAGTTTTGCAGGATATTTTATTAGAAAGCTAAAAACGGTATTAAAAACCCTAATTATTAGATACTAAACCAAAAGAAAGGAAGATGGGCGTTTTTAGGAAATGATTTTTTGATAGAAATTTCCTTCATTTTTTAGCATTAATAGCTAGTTGTTTGTTATTTTAATATAGATTTTTTTAGTCCAAAAATTACAAAAATCTTAAAAATTACTCGAAAATTATTGAATGTTAGATAGAATATTTTATTAGTTTTATGTTCTTCAAATTTTTCTGCCCAGGCCCTAAATTTCCCTTTTTAAAGGTTGGCAAAATAACAACCTTACTCCAAAAGAATTTTTTTGGTAGATGTCAATTATGTAAATACTATACTACTAGAAACATATATCTCCTTTTTGCTGGTTACCTATCATGTACGTACAAATAAACGGCGTACACAGTAATTTACCAAGTGGGTGTGAAATAATTGGGGGTAAAAATGGGAAAGAAGGTTTTTCCAATTCAAATTTTTTTAGGAGGGTTTTGGCACCCTTATGCCACATGTCACTGTGTATCAAAATTCACTGCTAAATCATATACAACGTTGTAAAGCATTTTGATTTTAAAGTTTTTTGTTAAAATAATACCATAGTGTCAAATGTACAACTGATTTTGTCTGTTGCCTTTTAGGTATGTACCCTATTATGTATATAATGTGCTTATATTGATTTTGTTATTAGTTTTAATGGAGATTTTAATAGAAATTTTTTTTTTTTTAATCTTGTAAAACACACACTAACATACATTTTGTAAAAGTTTTAAATTGGACATTCATATTTTTGTGATGGTTCTTATTCTGGTTAGGTTAGGTTAATTTGTAGTATAAGTTTGTAGTTATTATATACATATATATTATTACTTGGATGTTGCACTAGATGTACTCGATTAAAGTGTTCCTCTCAGCTGGATAAAATAACTAACCCCTCCGACTTTACCTTAACCTGCTCCTTCTACTGGATGAACGAACCTAAATTAACGACAAATTCATTCCTGTCAATATATCCAAGTTTATTTTATATCTATTTTTATCACGTGATAATAAAAAAGTCAACTTTGGAACTTTCATATCAAGTAATATTATCGGGAAAATATTTATATTTTTTTTTTTTGAAAGTTAGTCTGACAAATTATTTGTCTTAGTATTAACCTTCATATGACAAGTAAAAGGGCAATTTAACCCCAAACAAGTCTAAAAACATGCCTAATTAATTACAGGATAGACTAAGAAGATCCCATTTTTCATTTTTTAGTCTACTTACAACATGTATAAGTGTTCTTAAACTTCATGAAATAAGAGGATATAATACCATAAATTATTCTGGTACCCAAATATTTATTTGCATGTCCTTTCATTCGAATGCTATATAACTTTGGGTACCTTTATTTAATCTTGATTGATTGGGAATGTACATCAATTTATCGTCCATTGTATTATCCCTTAAGATACATCCACAAACTAAGAAGTCAAAAGAATTTTTCTAGGTAAAACTCAACCAATAATTGAAGATGGTTTTTAAAATCATAATTGTGAATGTGCTTCTATTTATCGTCCATTGCATTATCCCTTAAGATCAATCTAAGAAGGCAATACAATATATCTAAGTAAAAGGGCTGTATTTTTGTTTTATCGTATGCACACCGTAAGAGTGCCTCCTCCTAATTATGTATACATACGAGAACACTTTTGTCAGATTCATAACTCACCACCTGTACATATTCTAGGCTGGTACGCTTTTACAGCAAGACAAACACAGGGATATCCAAGCTTTTTATTTTTAGGGGGGTAAAGGGGCCCAAGAGGTTTTAAGTAGGTTAGGTAAGCTAATGTATTTTTTAAATATGAAACGTGGGTAAAATGAAAAGTTTCAAGGTTTTGGTGGGTAAACATCTCCCTTAGACGTATATGTAAAAAGTAAAGATTCAAACAACTCACTAGAAAGTAAATCCTTTTATAAAAAAAGTTACAAGGCCTGTGTCTGACTCTCTGTGAGTACAGAAGGATCGTGCTTCCCGGTGGATCGATATGGTTCTCTTTTATAGTGAAGCTTCTCATAGGTCCTGTGAAGGTCTATATAAGAGAAACATGCTAATAAAAAAAGATGTTTTTTAAAGATATTTTTATAAACAAAAACAAAAAAAAATTTATTTTCGAAATTATAAAAAAGAACCATTCTATTTTATGTACTTAAATGTATAACACATATACATGCAAAATTGGTCGACAATTTTTTTCTCAAAATATTGTACAGCTTTATCCTATACTTTTATTCAACTTAATAAGACTTTTATGGCAATTTTATGAATTAAGAAGTATATTTGTGTACTAATAAAAATATAAATTTATAGTCTAACATAAGGACATAAGAACAGTATAATATTATGTTGTTAGAATTATGTACAAATCAACAAAATAATTCCAGGCGACCGCCGTACATGATTATATACGGCTACCTAATTTGACAGTATGGAAATAATACGCCACCAAACTAGCATACAACACTACGATCAAGGTTCTTATCTGGGATCTTAGGGGACAAGACAATGGTCGATGAATCGATGTACGTCCCAAATGAAATCATCTGTTCTCTAGACTAAAATCATTCGTGGAAAAGTTTGACAACTTTTTTGTAAAACCCTTTCTATTAAAAGAATTCCCTATAAAATTTCCCTATTTTATAAAGTGAAACCGTTGTATTAAAAACCTTGTATAAAATGGCATAAGCAACCCTTTCCTAATAAGACAAATTTGCGCATGACTGTATATATGTGTGTGAGTGTGTGTGTGTGTGTATGGGTGTGCATGTGTGTGTGTTTAAGCGCATAAATAAGGACATGAGTAATTTTTCATAAAGCTCCATTTCAAAATATTATCATGCATATAAAATATATTGATATATATATATAAAAATAAATCTAGCACTGTTGTCAAAAACACAACTTCTAATTGTCAGAAACACAGTGAATGTACTTCTGTTGGTTGTAGAAAAAGTAGCTGTTATTATATTAACTTAAGACTGTATTCATAAATAAGGATTTATGGAATAACGGAGGGAATATTGGACTATAAATTACACTGGTACCCAAAGTTTTATAACTGTGTTTTTTATTGTAAGCCCAAAAACCTTGGGTACTTTTATTAAATTTTAAATTAGTACTCAATTTATCGACCATTGTCTTATCCCTTTAGATCCCTAGATTAAAGAACGCATGTACGGACCAACCCAAAGTGTAGAAAAACTTAATTTAAAAAGATTTAAATCAATAATATTATATCCATAAAAGTTACTTTACAAGGCTATTTGTTTTTTGGGAGTATATTAGATGATTTTTACTGATAATATGCTTATCTAAATGGTATTTTTATTATTTAGGAAAATATTAATAAATATGCCTAAAAATATAGCTAAGAAAACTAAAAGAACAAATGAATAATAGTGTAACTAGTTTGGGTAGGCATTATCAATAAATCACAAAATATGATGTATATTACATATTCAGTGGTTTGCGAGATATTAACGGACAGACAAAAAAAACTCAATATACTAATATAATGGGAAATTGTAGCTAACTTTTTAAATGGGCTCAAGCCTCTTAAAATAATAAGTAATTGAAAATAAGATCCATATTTAATTATCTATTCAATAGGCACCCCCCATTACAATAAACATTAAGCATAAAATAAAGCATAAACCATTCACAGTTCCTTTTCAGACGGTGTGACATCATTACCGCATTTAATCACATTGAAAAAAAGTGTCATAGAAATTTTGTACTATTTTAAAAAAAGAGTGTTTAAAAGAGACAGTTTTTAAAGTCGACTCATTGTCAAAATTAAAATGTTTTTTTTTTGGGGGGGAGGGGTAGGATTTTATTCTGTATCCCATTTTAACCCTTTAAATTGTACAACTATAGGAAGTTCTTTATAGTTTTAAGGGTTGGTATTTTATGAATTGTGTCTTAAACCGTTATTGTTTTTTTTTAAAAATATTAATTTTTAGACAGGAAGCATGACTCGTTAAGTGACTGTTTAAGCAGTCTGTCAAACTGCAATGCGCCCTAATTTAGTTAAAAAAAAAACAGTTAGATCATGTTCTATGCTAATTTTACTTAGGTCTCAAAAGGGTCAAAATAACCATACACATTTTACAGAAGTTAAACAGATTCAAATCACGTAAACGATAACAATTGAATGGGTAAAAAATAGGTTTGTAAGAAATATCAATAACAATTTGCCCCTACAGTTTTTATCCAGGGAGGGAGGGAACATTAGGCTCTTTATTATACACGTCCCAAAAGTGTTATAATAACGTTTTATTATTCGTTGGCTAAACAGCCTTGGGGACTTTTATTGAATTTGAATTAAGTTGAGTGTCCAAACATTTTAACCACTAATCGTAATCGGTGTAACTTCATTGGGGATTCAATATTTTTTTTTCGGTCATTGTCTTATCCCTTTAGATCCCTAGCTCCTACTGTTTTATCTGTTAAGAGGTCAAAATTTAAATATTTTATTTTTATTATTTCTAAGTACATATGTGATTTATTTTATTATTTATTTCATTGTTCTTTATTTTTACAAGAATTTTATGCAAATTTTTTCTTTCTTTCTTATTCTTTTTTTGCCATCAATCAATAGACAATTATTTAAGCCTTTGGCTGTTCTAATGATCTATTTATTTAATATATTTATCTAAGTTGTAAAACTTTAAAGATAAATAATAATATATTACAGTAGGGCTTCGAAACCGATAAATATCCCCTAAATATTAAAATGAAAAAAAATAAAATTAATACCCTGGGCCTTCGGCCCCTCGGGACTAACACAACTTTTTAAAATCTTTAATCATTTTTTATTTTAATATCCGCGGAAAGCTGTATATAATACGATGCGATAAAATAAATATTATTTTCCTTTGAATTTCTTTGAAGAAAATGTAGTAAATCAAGGTTCGAACCATTTACATGGATATGTTAACTGAATAAAAAAGAAATGCCTACAGTTTTTCTTGATCATATTTAAATACAAATCAACGTTACTTTGGAAAATACTGCTATTGTTATTAATAAAGAAAATAATACAATCTAAAAATGTTATTTTTACAGATGTAAAAGTTGAAGGGGAGATTGTTTTTCTTTTTGTGCATTATCCTTTTCCTAAAATCTAACTGAAAGACTATAGCTATTGTTCATAAAATCATCAATTATAACGCAAGAACGAAAATTTCAAAACTTTTACTAAAATGAACTACCATATAAAGAAATAAGTTATTTTGTCTGTAGCTTAAGATCGTAACTACAAAACTGATTAGGTTCTCTATTTTATGTTAGCATAGTCACATAGCCCCTTTCTGCCCCTTTGAATACCGAACCCCTAGATGCTAGAGACGTAACCGCTAGTATTACCTTATAAAATATAGATTTCTTGGGCTTGGACGCCTTTAGTTGACTAACAATTTTACTAGATTGTTTCGTTTATATGGGTTTTAATTTTAAATTATTATTAACTAGCGGGTACTACCCTAGAGGCCTCTAGGGGCACTTGAGGAGGGGAGAGTCGAATTTGATAACTTAATTTATTATTTTATTTATTCAGCGGTTAGCGAGATCCTTCGGTACAAACATACAGACAAAGAGACATCCTGTTACTTTAGTATAAGGATATACCTTATTGAGAGATATTTTGCCTGATACTAAAATGAACATTATGACTAACATAAACTAACTTCTTATATGTTTTACTAAGATATAAAGATAATCTGATGAAGAAACTATGACGTCAGTATTGACTGTATTTTATGAAAAATAGGAAAACTAAGCTTTCTAGAACCCGCTGTACGTAATTTTCTAACCATACCATACAGAATACTGAAAGAAAAATCTTTGATTCTTTATTGTCTTTATATTAAATTAAAGGATTGTTTGTTTTCGTGGCATTTTTTAAAACAAAATGTATTGTTTTCTCAAAATTATAGTAATAATTTTTGTTTTAATATTTTAGGTTAGTTTTTGAAAAAAATCGGGTAAAGACATTAACGTTTTTCAGAAGACAAAATATTTATGTGTAGTATAGAGAAAATCATATGAGTAGTAAGATTGTCTGTCCGTTAAAATTTCGCCAACTTCTAAATCAATTGAGTTCTCCAATAGAAGTTTTAATGAGCTCCAGTGTTGGCGTTTTTTATTTCTCAATTGAGTTGTTAATGGTTTTAGAATATTTCTGTCACCCCCGATGAGACAGAGAGTCTGATGAACAAACATATTTAAAGAGTAGCTTCGCTACAAAAAATATAAATATATTAATTTTAAAAGAATTTTGATTTGGATATGCATTTATCATTTTTTGGGCTCAGTCAAAACGATGATAAGTAGTTTTCTCTCTGTCTGTCTCTCAGTCTCTCTCTCTTTCTCTTTCTCTCTCTCTCTATCTCTCTCTCTCTGTGTCTCTCTCTGTCTCTCTCTCTCTCTCGGTCTCTCTCTCTCTCTCTCTCTCTCTCTCTCTCTCTCTCTCTCTATCTATCTCTCTCTCTCTTATGATTATCTTTTCTTACTTTTTGATCTACATAATCAGGAATCAAAGGAAGTATAATCTATAAATAATCTACAACTCTTTTAACCCCCAGCTTCAAACCCGCGACCGTGGCTCAACATGTAGCGCATCCGCTCGTCGTCGGGAAGGTGATAGGTTCGAATCTCGGTCCGACACCGCGTAATAACTAAAGACGTTAAACATGGTTTCCACTGTTACTATGTCAGATGCGCGACGTAAATAGTTAGAGTGGGGGGAATGCCTTGGCCCAAAACAGGCGCAACTCGTTACCATGCACAGTTGGGACTTCACAGACAAAGGTCGTGCATCTCAGAGAGTTGGTTGTCTGATGGGTGAATGGACGCTTTACACTGCAATCATAAGCGGAGAAGAGGTCTAGTACCCGAAGCGACACCTAGCCCCCTAGAGTCTTATCTTAACCCCCCAGCTTCAAATAACAAAATATTACACATAACATTTTGAGGAAAGATTCATTTATTGTCGATTGTCCTATCCCTCCAACCCTGCTATCTCTCTATATGAGGACATTACTATTCTTAAAAATCATCTTTTTATCATTAACTTGCCGGGGGGGGGAGGGGGTGTCTATGCCTACCCATATTCCTAGATGCTTTCTATTAGCATACAATTGCAATGGTTTATATCGACTACATAACATTTCATAAAAGTGGTCATAACTGACATTGTAAAAAGTTGTTTTCAAGGCCAACACGAAACTACTACTAGAAATCTTTATCTACCATTAAATTTTTTTTATACTGTATTACAAGTCTTATAATCTTGAGATGGTAGTAGTTTAATCCTATATTATATTATGTAAAAAAAATAAATATGATATTTTATTTTGCAAAGCATTAGAATACTAAGATTTTAACTGAACAAAACAGCTTTTTGCTGTATGAATTGTCAATATAGTAAACTAAACCGTAAATAGTTTCTTTATAATAATAAAAAAAATATTTTCTCGTCTCTCTTTCTTTCATTTACCAAAATATATATCCACAATCTTTTATAATTATTAAATAGCATAGTATTTTAGATAGCTTTCCGCAGATAGTAAACGGAAAAATAAAAATTTTAAATCTAAGTTCAATTCAAGTTTTGTTGGCCCCGAGGGGGCCGAAGGTCAGGGCCAACTAAATTGGTATTGATTTATGTTTTGTCTAAGTCTATTAGTCTTAAAATTAGTCTATTATAGGATACGACACATGATTTTTCAGTATGACTCAAAACCATTTTTAATCCAGCGTATGTTAATCGGTTTCCGAAGCCATTCTTGAAAAAAAGCTTATTAAACTCTTTTGTTGTAACTATATACTAAATTACGACATTGTAAACAGATGAAATCGGGATAATTAATCCTTAAATAAAAATAACAGAAAGTCTGTCAGTGTGTCTGTCTGATTTATACTTACTACTGACTGCATTGATATAGTTCTTCTTTATAGGTCTAGGGAAGTTTTATAACTCTTTTCGTCTCAAGAAAGAAATTGTCCATAGAAAAAAATTACACCACCCCACCCAAAAAAACGTCTTCTGTACCTTTTCTATTTCAAATTGATGTTTTTTCTTCCGTTATCCTGTTTGAGTGAAATAAGAAGAGATTATCCTAATGACCTTAACCCCATGCTTACAACTTTTACAGTGTTAACAAGGCATTTTTATTCTAACATGCATGCTTTCATCCTTGTTTAAATTTTTGTGTTGTTATTTAATGGATTTATTATTACTTGGATCTTACACCAGATTATCATGTACTCTAAAAAAGTAATAATACTTTCAGTTCATTTTACAACCCACCTTTTAATCTCCAAGAATAACAAGCTACCAAAGACAAAAATATGTCATTGCATTGTCTTATCCCTTAGAAATAACATGCATTTTTTAGCTTTAAAAATCCGTCGTTAAAAAGACAAACATAAGATTTGATCCTAAAGTCTTTTTGTGATATTAATATCACAGTAGTGTAGCTGTATAAAGCTAAAGTATTAAGTCTACTGTTCTATCTTGAATATGACAGACAAAGAAACCCACCTTAGTCATGATAAGCTTATTTATGAGGTGAAAATTGGTGTATTTTCTCTTTAACTTTCTTAATGAATGAAAAATATATGATTGTACCTAAATTATATCATAAAATGCACCTAAAACATGTGTAATTTTAGGCTTGCAAGAATTGTCCTTGTGATTTTAATCTTTAAAAGAAAACCTGTTATTGCTCTAATTGTCTATTAGGTTGTCATCCTAGTTATGAGCGCAGCTACTCTTTGACTAGAGCTTGTCTGTGCTTTTAATTATTGTATTCAAAATTATTGTATCATACTTTTTATTTATAAATATATTTTTAAAAATCTGATAAGAAATAAATCAATTAACAATGATATTTTGCATGGATTTTTAAAAATTACTATTATAAAAATGTAGCTTCTAGCTTGTTATTACAGCTCTACATAAATGGATGTACATATTAGTACTTGGATATTGCACCAGATTCTCATGTATTCTGATAAAATGATGGTCGCAGCAGGCTAAAATTATGTTTCATCCCATCCATACAATTTGCCCTATTCTCTATCCTTCTACTAAACAACTGATCAATGAGGCCCATATTAGCAACATTTGACGACAAATTTTACCCTTTCCATTTATACACTTATATCCAACATTCATTGCTCCATATGAACAGAATTATCCTTGTTTACAGTACAAACTTAAAATGTTGTTGTGTTTGTGGAGTGTTCGTTCGTTTCCCAATTTGTATTGTGCCACATAATAATGGATTTACTATTACTTTGATCTTACATCAGATTTTATTGTTCTATATTAAAGTGAAACACGCAGCAGGCTAAAATAACTATACCCCCCCTCCTACTAGATGAACAAACTTACCAATACGTGAGTTTCATTTAAGCAAGCTAAATTGATGACATTTTTTCCCCTGTCATAATATCCACATATTTTCTACATCCATTAATATATGTAGTTGTATATAGACACAATAGTAATAGATCAAAATGGGTCTTAAGTTACGAAGTTATTCTAATAGGATAGGGCAGTTTGCGCTGTTGTAATAATTCTTATTTATAATAATATGATAAATATATGGAAGTGAAGTCACACTTGTGTTGGTATTAGTTAAAAGATACAAATCTAGTAAGATTTCTTTTATAGCTTTGTGGGTCAATTTATCCCCCCTCCCTCCACCCTCATATATAAAACTTACAAGCCCTTCAAATTTTCTAACCCAACGGGGCCCATGCCTATTTAAGGCTCTCGACAACCCTCACCACTGTCGACAATTCACAAATTGCAGTTTTTATGTAGTATGTCGACTATCAACAAGTCGAGCAAGTCTTATTTGATTGGTAAATTGACGTGCGAAGCGCGCAAAATTTTTCACATACCCTTTTGCTGATTTTGTAGGTTGTATCAGAGGGATTTTAAAATAAATCTAACCTAAAACGCTTTTTTTTCTCTCTCAAAAATATAAATGTATGGGGGTTTCTTTGTTCATTTTTCAATTGCAGGGAATATTGTTGATATATAAATTATATACATTCATGCGCGCATAACATTTCTGCATAATCAGGAAAAAAGAGATATGAAAAACAAAATCTCCACGTAATTGGTTCATTTGGGCCAGGTTAGAAAAGTTACATATTTCATTAGATATACATATTTAATTACATTTATTAGCAATTTCTAGTTAAATATCAAAACAGCTTTTTATCGATAGGTCGATGTGTTCAGCAACCTCATTAGATGACAAAATATTTTTTTTAAGTATAGGGTGTACTGTATATGGGCAAAATTTTACTTTTTTTGTCGATTTTTCTATCCATACATCTAAAATGCATATATGGGGGTTAGATATTTTTATAAAAAATTGGCGGTAGAGAGAGATAAAATGGGTTCCTGCAACAATTAAAAAAATGAAATTACAATTCATTTTTATGTATGTCACAGTACTATTATTGTGGTGTTATTATATTGTGGTTTATGGACTTGAAACTAAAATTAGATAGCTGCCGGGTGGTAGGCATCATATTCAATTTTGTAACACAATTTTTTTATCTGGCTTTTTCAGTGTTTTTGTAATTCAGCAAAAATTACCCTAAAATGAGACATACTGTATTACATATAAAAACGTAAATCAGCGTTATTTTTAGTGTACCATTTTCAGAACACAGTAATAGTCTGACTGATAATGACGTAACAAAAAAAAAATAGCCAATGAGAGGCCGTTATTGACCAATGGTAAAATTTATAGTGGCCTCTCATTGGCTAATTTTTTTTGTTACGTCATAATCAGTCAGACACTATTACTGTGTTCCATTTTCAGCTTGGGCTATCTATTTGGAGTTGGACATTAATAAAAATTAAATAGCCTAAAACCTGCCAAGGACAAATTTAAAAGCTTAAAATGTTTACATATACATCCAAATAATGTTTTTTTGTGAAATGAAAAACACATACACACACTTATATTTGCTTCGGTGGTGCACTTTTTAATCTACAGTATGTTCCTCAATATTTTCAACGTAGTCAAAATGTTTAGTTTTATCTTTTTCATTGCATCGATTTTTAACACACTGTAGAGTTCCCTTTGACGAAGACAAGTTTTTGAAAACACACTGTATAGTTTCTCAAGAAGAAGAAAATTTTTGGAACACACTGTATAGCTCCACATGATAAGAAAAGTTTTGTAACACACTGTATAGTTCTACACGATGTAGAAAAGTTTTGGAACACACTGTATAGTTCCACACTAAGAAAAAAGTTTGAAACACATTGTATAGTTCCAAACGATGTAGAAAAGTCTTGGAACACACTGTATAGTTCCACATGATAAGAACAGTTTTGGAACATACTGTTGTATAGTTCCACATTATAAGAAAAGTTTTGTAACACACTGTATAGTTCTACACGATGTAGAAAAGTTTTGTAACACACTGTATAGTTCTACACGATGTAGAAAAGTTTTGTAACACACTGTATAGTTCTACACGATGTAGAAAAGTTTTGGAACACACTGTATAGTTCTACACGATGTAGAAAAGTTTTGTAACACACTGTATAGTTCTACACGATGTAGAAAAGTTTTGGAACACACTGTATAGTTCCACACTAAGAAAAAAGTTTGAAACACATTGTATAGTTCCAAACGATGTAGAAAAGTCTTGGAACACACTGTATAGTTCCACATGATAAGAACAGTTTTGGAACATACTGTTGTATAGTTCCACATTATAAGAAAAGTTTTGTAACACACTGTATAGTTCCACAAGACGTAGAAAAGTTTTGTAACACACTGTATAGTTCCACAAGACGTAGAAAAGTTTTGTAACACACTGTATAGTTTCACACGATGTAGAAAAGTTTTGGAACACACTGTATAGTTCCATACGAAGAAGAAAAGTTTTGACCGTTTCGCGCACAATTTTTTTTGCAGATGTTAGCCGCACATGCTAATTTGCAACTTTGCTTTTTAAAGAAGCAGTTTCTAAGATTTTTTTTTGCACTGTAACATATAATTTAACATATACATATATTAGAGGTCCAAATTAACCAAGATCTTGCTGTAATACATTATGGAAAATCATTGAACGGCTTTCTTTGTCTTTAGCGCAATTTTTTATGCATCTTTAGTTGTTTTTAGCTTTTACAGTACATATAATCTTTTAAATAAAACTCTAGAAAAGAGACAGACAGAAATACAAAAATACAAACACACAGATGTCTATTTCATACCCAAGATTAAAATAAGTATAGATCTAAAGGGATAAGACAATAGATCTTAAAATAATGTTCACTAAATTCAAAATTAAGCCCTGTATTGCTTTCAGCTAAACAGTCCAATATCTCCTTCCTCCATAAATAACTAGATACAAAAAGATATTTCTATTTAGCAAATAGATATAGCTGTTATTGTAGATAGGTATATCTAAAAAAATATAAACAACTTTAAACAAGCTATAGTATCAAATAAAACTTCTTTCATAAGCGTCCCTTTAAAGCTTGACCAAATAATGCATAAAGTAAGTGGTTTTTATAGCCATTTAAGTATAAAAATTCACAATGTAATTAAAGCTAAAATTATTCTTCATTTTTGCTGTTATTTTATCACAAGGCTATAAAATCTAATAAATTAAGCATTCTAATGGATATATAATACATAGATATTGTAAGAGATTTTAGCATACCCTGATGAAATGTTTCACCCAGTTGGCTAATATAACGATACCCCCCTTCCTCCCTTAAGACTTAACCCCATCCCCGCCCATGAACACGGAGGAACGTATTAACCAATATCTAAGGACATTATGAGCAACCTAAATTGACGACAAAAATTCCCCTTTTACAATATCCTTGTATTCTATATCCATTAACTTGGCATTGTTGATAACTGTTTTAAGTATCTTATACCATATATTCATAGGCTTAGAATGTTGTTTTTTTGAGGGTGTGCTCTAAAGCTCCTCGTTGGATATCGTTCTCGGTTCTGAACCTTTGTTCATATTAAATCTAAAGTTTTTACTAAGGTTCATACATATAATTGTAAATAGATAAAAGCAGTTGGATGTATTGTGTATGTCTGTTCATAAATGTTTTATTAACTACTAGAACAAACGAATTTTCCATTGCCTTAAATGAATTTATTTAACAATGAGAATTTTGTTTATAATAATTTGGGGGAAATTAAATTTATCGCCCATAGTCCTTTTTCTGATACTTATACAAAACATACTTATTTAAATTTGATTTAAGGCTACATTACATTAATATATAAACATGAGCATTTTTCTTCTATTTCTCTCTCTCTCTCTCTCTCTCTCTCTCTTTCTCTTTCTCTTTATCTCTCTATCCTTCTGTCTGTATGTCTCTCTCTCTCTCTCTCTCTCTCTCTCTCTCTCTCTCTCTCTCTCTCTCTCTCTCTCTCTCTGTCTCTCTGTCTCTCTTTCTCTCTCTCTCTCTGTCTGTCTGTCTGTCTGTCTGTCTGTCTGTCTGTCTGTCTGTCTGTCTGTCTGTCTGTCTGTCTGTCTCTGTCTCTGTCTCTGTCTCTCTCTCTCTGTCTGTCTGTCTCTCTTTCTCTCTGTCTCTTTCTCTTAATATTATCAAGCCAACAAATAAGAAAATGTTATTATAAAGCTTTGGGGACTAGAGTAATAAACAGCCAAATGTCCATTCCATGCCCTGACATATACCTCGTCAATTTGCAATTTAATCGTGAGTACCCCTATATTTGTATATAACTTTTGGGGGTGTGTCTTCCAATCCGCATATAATCTTATCGGCATAGTGTTTCAAAATCACACAAAAAACGCAAAAGCAAAAATACACATGGTATATTATGTTGAACCAGGTTGTGCTGTTGTAATAGTATGCGATTAAGTTGAACGAATAATTTGATACACGCACGGAAATGAATACACACCCCTAGCTTTTGAGTCCATTTAATTCAGGGTCTTTATAATAAAAAGTTGGATATTAACTTTATAAAGCAATAACAAAATTAGGAAAAGGATTAGCGCATCTGAATTAAAAAAGATTTACCTCTAGGTTCATAATTGCAAACAATTCAATATGATTTTAAACATTTTCCTCTAAAAAAATAATTAAACTTTTAATAATATATGGAATAAAAAGTAAAAAAATCAGAGGATAGAAATTATATAATTTTGATAATTTTATTTATTTATCAATTTTATGTAAGCCATGTGAAGCCAACTAGATAGACCTTCTTAAATAGCAATGATAATCAATGATACAGGGATAGGAAAATAAATTACAAATAAATAAATTCACAATTATATGTTTTGAAATTTTGTTATTATCATAGTTGAGAGCAGAAAGGGTTGTAGATTCATTTAATCAGTCGTGCCCTCACATTCCTGATAATCAGCAAATTATGATAAGTTAAAAATTTATTCCAATGGAAAATTATTGATTTTTATTTTTTCGTTAATAATACCTTATTAAATTTAGAAACTTTCTTTCATTAAAAATTCATAAAATGTTATTTTTTAAGGTATGTACTTTAAATGGCTAAGAATGGTGTAGTCAACACTGCAAGAAAAAAAGAAATTGATTTTGTAGACAAAAAGTCTAAGGTAATGTTGTTTTGCTTATCAGTTGCCACTTCCCTTAATATGAATGAATGTCAGCCAGGGATCGAGAGGCTAATGACGATTATATTAGTCTACAATATATTTTTAAGCTAACAAAGGATGAATTTTACACACATAATCCGGCAAAATATAGTAGTATACTGTCGAGATGATTTTCTTCGGTTTAAACCCTTTGGTTATAGAAGTAATTTTGTCTCTGAAGCAAAGATCTGTAAAACTGATTGTCTGAACTGGTAGTACTATTCAGAGAAGCTTTATAAATGTCTTTGGTTTTGTTAAGCTATTTTAATGACCCCCTTTACCCCTCCCCCCTCCCCACTCCCATAAAGGCTAGAGGAGAAGCAGCAAGTTCTCTATATGGCATTGAATAAAAGTAGCAATGGATGTCATATTTTCAGCATAACTATATTCAACAGCAGTTTAAACAACATACTTATGTTAATAAACGAAATATTGAAAGGGAAGATTAATTAAACATATCTTAATCCGTGATATATGGCTGAATATAAGGAATAATGATAGTTAACTTAATCTACAACCATTTCTCCTCTCATACACATATATTCACTCATTTTGGGGGAAGATTAATTTAAAGTACCCAATCCCTGATTGGCTGGATGGCTAATTACAGATGCCTAATTGATAATAATTAATCACATATGATCCAAGCAACATGACCTTCCCTATCTCACTCAAGGTTGTAGATTTGGGGTTGAGTATTAATGTATTTGTACAACCTCCTACAATCATCAAGAAACAACTAGAATGCCTCCCTTATTTTGACGATTTATCATGGATCTTAAGGGACAAGACAATGGAGATAAAAATATATATATCCCCAAAGACAATAAACAAGATTGAAATTATTGATTGAAAAGTTTGGACACTAATTTTTTAGAACCAACCAATCAAAATTTAGCAAAAGTACCCAACGTCTTTCAGCCCACGATAAGATAACTTAGATTTAACATTAGGTGTTTAGTAGTGTTGACTGACCTAAAAGAAACATGTCTTTTGCTCAAAAGATTCATATTAAATATAGTTTTCAAATTCGTCTACTTTGATTAACTGCCTTGATCTTAAGTGTGGGCCCATCTATCTTTATAGACAAATCTATGCCCATCCTACCCAGGGAGGAAGGGGACATTGGACTGTAAATTACACTGGTACCCAAAGTTTTATAATCGCGTTATCTTATTCATTGGCTAACAAAATTGAATATTTTAATTGGATACTTCAAAACTAGTAGTGTCCAAACAGATTAATTTTCAGGAGGGGTAGGTTTGTTTATCATCATTGGGTTGAGTATCAATTTATCGCCAATTGTCTTATCCTTTAAAATCCCTGATTCTACTTTAACTTACCATTGCAAACCAGCTTTACCAACATAACCCTGGGGCCTACTACTCCCCTTCACCCAAATTAGGGCCTATATACCTTTCCCCACCCCTAAACTAGAAATATGCCTTTCCCCATCGATAGACTTCCTCATTTATGATACTAATTTGATTAAATTTAATTATTATTAAATGAACCTTATAGAATTTACAAATGCATTATTATCAACTTGGTTTATATAAATAATTCACAAATTCACAAAAAAAACTTTTAATTAACAAGGAAAATTATTTTCATTCGTAACGCTGTTGGTAAGGCGATTAATAGGTTTGAATTTTTGCAAAATGGGCGTCTTAAATGAAAAATGCTACTATATCAGTTGCATGTCAATAAATTGTATATGGAATGTATTTGCCAATGAACAGGTGCAACTAATCAAAATGAAACCTTAGGACTTCAAGACAAAGGTCGTGTGATCAATAAGATTTTATTTTGATGAGCAAACATTATAAACGCAGGGCAATTCACATATTGCCTGTATTAATTACTATATTCATAATTCATGATAGTTGGACGTACAGGCAATCCAATTTAAAGAGTAGCTGAGCCTCTAAACTCTGTATAAATTTGTGAAGGTATTGAAACATGAAAAAATCAGCATGGCAAATTATAATGCAATTTGTTGATGGTTTTTAGAAGCGTAGCTTCTTTGTAAGTTACCTATGTACGTTCTGTGCTTTACGTACGTTTTTCCTTTATAATATGCTCAATATTGTCCATAATATCATCAGCTTATAGGTTTTTCTATGATATTTCACTTTTAGGTAAAACAAATAGAGAGTGCAGGGGTTATATAACTGTATGTTGACAGGTTGGGGACCCTGTGATGAATTTTAATTGGTTCTTTGAATATCAGACGAAAAAAGGTCATAACCAATTGAATCAGGTAGTTGTTGGTTATACATCTATACTTATACATTTGTTGATAAAATATATAAGAAAAAGATGGTGAGAGAAAGAAAAGGAAGATAACAGCTTGACACAACGATAATTTTTGTCAAGTAAAAATATACTATATACATCCAGTCTTAGCAAGGTAAATGAACATATTTGTCCTTGTTTTTTTTAATATTTGATTCACAATTATTGAACAAATAAATTCACAGTTACATAAATTCATTAAAATAAATTTGCAAAATTAGAGTTTTTAAAATTCTAATGATATGCAATCGCTTTCGCGCATGTAACACATGAATAGATACTTAAAACCGCATATTGTTACAACAGTAAAGCTTCCTTTATTCTTGTTTTTAATTTCATCGTTAGAAACCAAATTTATGCTATTATGTCTTTTAGCGATTATAAAACACTATGTGGTCGTAATGGATTTATTATTACTTGGATCTTACAACAGATTATTATGTACTCTAATAAAGGGATACTTGTAGAGGGCTAAAACAACGATCTTCCCATCCACCCCAATTTCCCATCCCCTCTCTCCTCCTACTGGATGAACGAACTGAATAAAAAAAAATTTTCGCTGTCATCATATCCACGTATATTCCTTGTATATCCATTGCGGAATGGAAAGCAACACAAAATCAAATGAAATTAAAATTCTTAATTGTAACGTTTAAAACAGTTATTTTAGTAATACATTTCATACTAAAGTTGAATTAATTAACTTATAGAAATACACAATAATTTTTTTGTAAAAAAAGACAAAAAATGGAGATCATTAAGCTATAGAGTAACTGTTCAAATGTGTTTTGGATGGCCAAATTAGTAATCAATGGGCGTTAGAAAATTAACTCAAAAGTGAACTGTGTTAAAAAAAGTGTTTCTACATTTCCGCTTATTGTAAATTCCGCAATCATCATGAAGGGCTGTTTATTACACTAGTCCCCAAAGTTTTTTAATAACGTTTTCTTATTCGTTGGCTTCACAACATTGAAGAATTTTATTGAATTTTGATTGGTTGGTTCATTAAGTTGAGTGTCCAAACGTTTCAACCACTAATTATAATCTAAATGTTCATCATAATTGGGAATGTATATCAATATTACGGCCATTGTCTCATCCCTTTAGATCCCTAGCTCATAGTTTTATTTCTATGGCAAAAATACCAAAATAAAAGAACCAATGGAAAAGTAGGAAGTTTGTTCTGTTGTAATAATATGCTATTCTGATTGTTTGATAATGTGATACTCTTGCGGAGGGTAATGCACTCAGTTAAACCATAAAATCTTACAACATAACATCATGCCAAAATGTTTTTTAAGGAATAGACTTTACTTTTTTGTACAACCTAAAGAAGTTAATCTATTTATGTTAAGATGGGTATGGTATACCAAAAATTTTAAACTTTACTGTTATATAAGTAGAAAATAACAGATTTTTTTTTATAATTTCATGGTTTTGTTATTGATAACCATAGTTACTGGATATACTTTGAATTTTTAATGGTTTATTCCAGTATAACTTAGAAACCGATTAATATCCGCTGGATTAGAACCGGTCCGATCACCTTGCATCGTATTACAGAAAATTTTCCACGAATGTTAAAATAGTTTTAGTTTAGTTGTTGAGTAATTAAAAAAAGTAAATTGTGTATTAAGTTACTTGGAAAATATAGTCAAACCAAACGGTTAAAACAACCGCTAAAAAATGACTGCCAAGACTTTCCAAAAATTTCCTTTGTTTTTGGCCAAAAAACCTTCAAAACGGAAAAGAGTAAAAGTGTATTTTTTAAACATTAGCCGGGTTTTACATCTAGTGGTTTCAGGGATCTATAGGGATAAGAAAATAGCCGATAAATTGAAGTTAATCCCCAATGATGATACACAAAGTTAGATTAAAATTAGTGATTTAATCGTTTGGATACTTAAAATGAGAAACCAACCAATCAAATTCAATTAAAGTCCTCAAAGCTGGTAGGCCAGTAATAAAGGAAACGTTACTATAAATTTTGATGTCCAGTGTAATAAACAGTCCAATGTCCCCTCCCTCCCTGAGTGATTTGGCTTTAATGGTCAGTTTGAAAAATATTTAGAACATTTACGTTGTATCTTTTCACTTTTTCTTTCTCTCGAACTATCTCTCTTTCTCTCTCTCTTTTTATATGATGTTTCCTTCCTATATCTTTTTTTCTGAAACTTTTTTTATTCACTTTTTCTATACTTCTCTTTTGCTTACAAAACATAACTATTGAATTAAAATAACTGTACTTTTTTCAGACAAATTTTCCTGTATGCAAAAATGCTTTTCAATCTTTTAATATTTACAAAAAGAACCCGGTATTAGTCGGACTGATTATGACGTAACAAAAAAAATTAGCCAATGAGAGGCTACTATGAATTTTACCATTGGTCAATAATGTCCTCTCATTGGCTAATTTTTTTTGTTACGTCATAATCAGTCCGACACTAATACCGGGTTCTTACACAAATGTATGTATGTAATATATATTCAATGCACAAAAAACTTAAATAAAATACCTCAAATATTTTTATTGAATTATAATAAACTAGCGGCTACGCCCCTAGAGGCCTCTAGAGCCACTTTAAATGTTTTTTGTTGTTCAAGTCTCTACGATATTTCTTTATGTTACGTTCAAGTCTCTCATATATTAAAAAAAAATTCGATTTTGTTGTGATTTCTCTTTGTAGGGTGGTGGTACCCTCTCACAAAATAGTTATAAACCTTCGCGGGACCTATGATAAGCTAACCTGTTATAGAGAACCCGCTCGATTCGGTACAGACAGACAGACACATAGACATACACACATCCTGTTACTTTATTATAAGGATAACTATTATAAATCGTTTTTTCTTTGTTTATTTCATATTCATTATGTCATTATTAGAAAGGCGTTATTTTGTAGGTTCTTATAATTAGTCATAATGTTCACATCATCCTATGACCACCTAGATATTATAAATATATAAGTATAGATGTAACTAAAATTAATGGATTAACCCTTCTTTCCCCTAAAAACTTCCCAGGGACCAAAATGGCATTCATTTGTCAGATAATTTATTGTCCATTGTCCTATCACTCAATTTCTAGGATTAACTGTAAAAATTTCGCAATACAAAAAGTCTGCATAAATTCTATTATATGCAAAGAAGGTGTATCAACTTTTTTTTTATAGCTAGCCGGTTCTTTTAGTAAGTAGTAGATGTAAAATTTTTCATAGAATTCAGATATGCAATCGGTTTTTTTGTAGACCTCTTATTTTTTAAGTAATTTAAGTTTTAAAAAAAAAAATTAAGTCGATTTTAAGGTACTAAAATGCAACAAAAAAAAGAAAGAAAATGGCCATTATGAACAAAAATAGTAAGATCTTTAATTTGACACCTTACTTTTTCAATTCTGTCAGGTAATTATTGAAAAAATCGATTTTTTAAAACCCACGAGAATAAAAACTTTGAACTTAATTTTATCATTTCACAGGTAAAAAAATATGGGTTCATATATACCTTTAGAATCAGAAAAATATTACGAATCCATTGTAAGCAAAATTGAAAAAAAAGTTTACAATATAGTATATAAACTACAATAAAAGGAATTATATGAAAATATCATATTATATTATACAGGCAATGTCTTTTATTCTTGAATTGAGAATAAAAATGGGAAGGGGGTAAAGAGGGGGTAAAAAGGGAAGACGAAAGTGTTGCCTGAACAAAAAATATAATTGGCCATTTGTTTAATTTTTATTTTTTTTACTTTTTTTCAATTTTGCTTACAATGGATTCGTAATATTTTTCTGATTCTAAAGGTATATATGAACCCATATTTTTTTACCTGTGAAATGATAAAATTAAGTTCAAAGTTTTTATTCTCGTGGGTTTAAAAAAATCAACTTTTTCAATAATTACCTAACAAAATTCAAAAAGTAAGGTGTCAAATTAAAGATCTTACTATTTTTTGTACATAATGGACATTTTCTTCCTTTTTTTTTGTTGCGTTTTAGTACCTTAAAATCGACTTAATCTTTTTTTAAAAAACTTAAATTACTTAAAAAATAAGAGGTCTACAAAAAAACCGATTGCATATCTGAATTCTATGAAAAATTTTACATCTACTACTTACTAAAAGAACCGGCTAGCTATAAAAAAAAAAGTTGATACACCTTCTTTGTAATTTTTTGAGAGTTATAAATATTCTAAAGCTTAATACACGGTATTTTTTTATTAATCTGAACTTGGGGGGAGTTAAATTTTTTTAAAATCCTTATTTTATGATAGCAGCTGTGCTTCAATCGAGAAGAGAGGCTGTAGAAAAGAGCTTTAAACCATCCAATGAAGTATTTGATAAAACAGAGAACTCTGTCGTTCCAGTAGTTAAGGAGATCTTAATCTTCAGACAATTATTTTACAAAACCCTTGCTAACTCTTCTAATACAGAACCCCTAATTGATAGGGGTGAAGCCTATCATACTTTTAAAAACATTATGACGTCCGTATTTTGTCGAAAATATAAGAGAAAAATTCTATAACTTTTATGCTTATTAGAATTATTACTAAAATCTTCTTTAATGAGTTACAGTATGAAGTTCAAAAATCCAATTTAGGATCTGAAAGTCACTTAATTTTTAACACTTGTGTGTTTTAATTATATTCTTAATTAAACATTTTGGTGTTTAATTTTTTTTAAAGCAATGTTTAAGAAATTACTGTAAATATCAGTTGAATCTTAAAGTTTAGTTTATGCCGACTGACCATTTGGGTGTAACTATTTTGATCATACTTATAGAGTGTCTGTCACTGGTCCGATATAGTTCTCCTTTACAATGAAGCTTATTTTAAATACAAATATGGTTTTTGACTATTTTGGGGAAAGGTACCTCCACTTTCTCACAAGAAATCGCCCTTAGAAAAATTTTAAAACTAAAATTGAAAATTGGTGGTTTATTCTCCTCCCCCTATATATCAAGTGCGTCTAAAGGCCAATTGGAGCATAGCCGCTTGTATTTAAAACAGAAACAACGTCGACAATAGATCTAACTTTCTATTCTTAAAAGCGAAGCTTTTCTATAATTAGGGTCGGTCCGTCCTTACGTTCGTAACGGATAGCTTTTTTCGTTAATTTAGGCATGTTAGAATTGTCCTATAGATTTCAAATTTTGCATGGTGATTCCTTTAATAGTTAGGTACGATTTAGAAAGCGTACCAACGCTATAATCATCACCAAAATGTCCGTACGTCTATATAAATCATGTTGATTTTTTTTACTTTTTTAACAACAAAATTTTATGTGATCTAATTATCAGATTGATCTGATTTTTGGTATATTGATTCCTGGGACAACAAAGTATAATATAGTAAGCAAAGTAACTCTATAATCAAGTCCTAAAAATGTAAGTATGTCCATAAGCATTATCCTGAATCAAGCAGTTTTTCAACAAATTTACTTACAATTTTGCTTTGACTCTTATACATTTATATTATGATTATTCAGTTCTGACACTATACAAGTGTTAATGCCCGTTTTCCTACCGTTTCAGTGCTTCGCTTTTATGGATGTTGTCATCTTTTGGTTATCTAAGTGTATTATGTAACCTTTTTTATAAAACCATCCTAATACCTTTATGAAGATAAGCAACTAAATTAGTTTATCGGTTATCAATATCTTAAGCTACATACATAAAACCATATCACTTTATATATTAGGATAATTTTGCATTGTTTCATCCTTGTTTCAATTTGAAGATGTTGATGTAAACATATTTTTTTCTGTGTTTCTGTTTAAAATACATACATATGTACATTAAAGCGTAGCATCTTTATAACGATCCTTTATTACATATCATGTAATATAAAAATGGATATAGAATTATAGAATACGTGGATAATGATATATTGACAGCAGAAAATTTGTAGTCAATTTAGGTTGCTAATATGGACCTCATTTATTGGTCAGTTCGTTCATTCAGTAAGAGGAAAGGGAATGGTGGACTTAAAGGCCATTTTTCTATCCTTCTCTTCTTATTTCAATTCATCCTCTAAATGTCTAAAACCATCCTAAAAAAATATTATCATATCAATCATCCTAAGACCTATTGAAAGCTCCCCTAGAATAAAAATCTAAATCGGTTCTTGGTTATCGAGATCTGATAAATAAAAAACCTTACTACTTTATTTAATAGAATATGTAGCTGCGTATTTATGAATGGTTTCAATCTTGTTTTGACCAAGCCCTTTTAAAATGTTATTCGTGTGTATGAAATACTTTTTTCTTCCTTTTTTTCTAAATCTCATTTTTGTTTCCTTATTCCTGTTTAATTGTTGCCTATGGACCACCCAAAAGCTGCCCCTCCCTTACCTCCTCATTTTATTTTACTATTTTTTAAATGTAGATATAACAGCAACTTTTGAGTTTAACAAGTAAAGAAAAATAAAAAACAAAAATATACTATGCAAAAATTCATAAAAATGCTTCTTTTTTTCATCATAATAAATTTACACCAAATTTTGATATTCACACATTTACTTTACTTTTTATAGTGATGTTATTGTCATCAACAAAGAAAAGTATGCAATAATAATCGATACATTATGACTTGTATGTTGCACCAGATTATCCTGTAAAGTGTTACTCGCAGCTAGCTAAAATTACGATAACACCCATACATTACTTCCCCTCCCCTCCTACTGGATGAACAAACTGGCCAATAATTGAGGACCATTATAGCAACCTAATTTGACGAAAATAATAATATAAACACGTATTCTATATCCATTTCAATACTTGCTCTACAATTGAAAAGTAAAAAACAAAATGTTTTTTATTAAAAGAAACTTACATTTTTCTCTATATTAAAGGATGCTTTTTTTATCAGGGATCTTAAGGGATAAGACAATGACTGATGATAATACACAAAATTACCCCTTTTGTAGATTACAATTACTGGTTAAAACTTTTGGACACTCAGCTAAATGAACCAATGGCTGTTAAATTGATGTTTATCCCCAATGATGATGCACAAAATTAGTGGTTGAAACGTTCGGACTCTCAACTAAACTAAATGTCCCGTCCCTCCATGATACACTTTTATATATTTGTAAAGTCTGAATGTGTTAATGATGAAAAATTATCATATTTTTGAAAAACAATAAGATTATGGTGGTAGGTACTAGAGTATTGGTACGAGATCAACACATAACTCTGCCCCTCCCAATAATTTAACCAGGGATAGAGCAATGGAGAAAAAAAGTAAAGTCACCCTGCAAAAATTTATCTTAAGAGATAGGACTATGGACCAAAGTTGAACCCACCAAACACGATAAAACTAAAATCAACCAAAATATTTATGCCAACGCACAAATTACACATAAATTTTTAGCTCATTGTCTCTCCCTCCCTCCCTGTGTTTTAGCAATAACTGGTAAAAGAATTGTAACTTTATCAGGGATATTACACTTGAAGAAAAAATTTATTTTGCCTCAACATTGTTAGCTTTCTAAAATTGTATTTTAATAATTTTTTCAATGATATTTGGAGTTAAAATAAATGTACATAAAAACTATAGTATGCATTTCAAATAATTGTCTAATAAAATAAAATTGAAATTGTTTTCTTTTTTTTAAGACAATAAGAAAGATTTTGTAATAAAACAAAAATTACCATTTTGAAAATTTATTCATTCTAATGGATATATTATTACTTGGATATTAATGTATTCGGATGAATTGATTCTCAAAGCTGTCAAATAACGATACCCTATCCACTCTTTTCCTTCTGATAAACGAACTGGCCAATAAATGAGGTCCATATTATTCCCCTGTCAATATATCCAATATCCCACCCCCTACGTCTAGACTTTTTATTCTTATAGTTATGGGAAAAAATTGGAAATTTTAAATACATTTGATTTTAAAGGAGGAATTAAAAAGAACAATTAAGTGTAATAAACGTAGGCTTTAGGTTTTTATAGGTGATTTACTTCAAACTAATGTGTAATACAGACAAACAGACAGACTATAGTAATACTACATAGATACACTAGTTGCTTCGTACATGTCCTTTTGGGGAAGGAAGGTTAGAATTATAGTCTAAAACCATCTTTAGACATATTTAGACATTATATGGATGTATAAATGCCAGTATTGGATGTATTTATGACATATAATTGAAAAAGTATGGATGTGTAAATGCAAGTGTCAGATGTATTTTTGACATTAGGCATCTGATGTGTTAGATTTTAACGAAGTATAAGAAAACATCGTTTTAAAAAACGAGGTTTTTTTTACATTTTGTTAAGTACGTTAGTCCGTCAAATTTAGTTAAATCGTAGATTTAAGCATTTTAGAATATATTTTGCTTTTAAAAATTAGGAGGATTCACTTAAATGTTAGGTATAATATTGAAAGCTCGACAACTATAGGAACATAATATTGACACCAACTTTTACTTGATGTAATTGTCCTATTAATTTCATTTTTTTCTTTCTTTGATTCCTTGGACGATATGAATCATTATTATGATATAAGAGTTGTGTTTTTCTTCTTATAAGTATCCCTCCCAAATACTATTCTTCGATGTACATGAAGTTTGATTACAAGTGTGCTTTCACTTCCACACATGTATTAAATCATCAGAATAGCCATAGACGTCCAAAGCTGGGGGTAAGGGTACCTCCAAAAAACTTTGAAACCTCTCATTTTACCCCACTAAAAACTTTAAAAATACATTAGATAACCCCCCAATCAAACCTTTGAAACCTTTAATTTTACCCCCCGCAAAATAATCAGCTTGGACGTCCCTGAGAATAACATATTATTACAATAGCTAAAATGCACCTTCCTTTTTGCTTATACACTCATCATAATTGATTTTTATGTACTCTATTAAATTGATACTCACAGATGGATAAAATGATACACTCCCCTCCTACTGGATGAACTAACTGGCCAATAAATGAGTTCCATATTAGCAACCTAAATTGACGAGATAGTTTCACCACGTATATTTTATATTCATTATTGAACATCAGCTATTATTCATTTGCTATTGTGTCTCTTGAAAAAATGAAATTTATGGGGAAATTAATAAACATATAGATTATTATGTAAGAATAAATTTTCAATGATTTGTTTTACATAAATTTATGGCAATAAGAAATCTCTCTTTCATACTAAGAACCTTTAATTTTCTCTATCTATCTATTATTCAATAATTTTATTATTATTTTGATTTTCTTCTTTAATTTTTTTTATGTGACTTAAATTTTTGTAATCTTTCTTTAATTTCTTTTTCTATCTCCCCCCCCCCCCCCCCTCTCTCTCTCTATTTCTCTGTCTATCTTTTTATCTCTATTTATCTCTTTATCAATTTTCCATAAAGATATGGTATTATAGCTAAATTTTTGATGATCACTAAAGGAAGTAACTTTTTTCTCTTTTGAAAACGAGACATCTGCGAATGTTAGCTAAAAGTGATACGTTTTATCTGTTAATGAATTAATAGGATGCCTGTATGCCTATATTTAAGTATTAGGGTGTCTAATAGTCTATGTAACTTTGAACGAGTTTTTTTTAGTGTGAAAAGGCAGAGACATTTTCAATTAAAAAAGCTTATTTTTTCATGAAGAATATTCTTTTTTAACATTTAAATTTTGTTTTAACTTTGAAGTAAGAAAGGAGATATGATACAAGCAATTAAATTGTGTATATGAATAAAAACCAAATAGTATCAAACATTGGTCCTCCAGAACCTTGGGTAGAATCCCCCCCCCCCCCAACCTTGGGTACTATTTAGTCATGGTGTCTCTCTATATGGAGATTTCAGACAATAAATGATTCTTGGGTGTTTGGCGTTCCCTTCCACATAATATGACATCGCCAGTGTGTTAATGGATGTAGAACTTAAGTGGATATTATGATAGGAAATAAATTGTCATCAACATAGGTTGCTAATTTATATGTCATTTATTGGTCAGTTCAAAAATCTTAAGCGACAGTGAAGATCCACCTTCTTTGGGCTAGGAGTAAATATTCATAAAACAATATCAAAAAAATTCATAGAGAGTATACGAGGATATTATTACAGGGAAAAAATTGTCGTCAATTTAGGTTGCTAACAAGTAATGCGTTTATTGGTCAGTTATAAAATCCAAGTAATAATTTATCCATTATTATAAAAAAAAAACATTATTAAATAGCTTGTGTATTTGTGTTTGTGTGTGTGAGTACACTGTAAATGCGCATTACGACCCTAATTGTAAAGAAGATGTGCTGCTAAAAATTATTGGTTGATTAGCCTTAAAGAATTTCTTCAATCTAAAGAAAATCAGGGAGGGAGGGGACAATTAACTTTAAAGTGTATCAACGCCTTCTGTCATTAATTAGGGTCAGTTATATTTCTCATAATTGGGGGTGGCAAGCTCACTATTTTATCATCCATTGTCCTATCTCTTAATATTCCTGAAGAATCTAAAGAAAATAAACAAAAGAATTTCTGGGTCAATTGATACACAAATCAAACAAGGATAAAAATATTTCAAAGAGACGAAAAAATCATTCCAGTATAGATTCGAACCCGATTAATATCCATTGGATTAAAGCCGAGCATTCGGCACATCGTGGTTAACAAAACTGGTTTTAATCTTTAATTTTCAATTGTCGTTCAAATTTTACATCAGGGGAATCTCATATTAAAGTGCATTTATTAGTAGCTATGTTTTAAATTCTTAAAAAGCTTATAATTATTTGCCTTTGATTTTCGTTTAGTAATTATTATCTTTAAAATTACACAAAAAATACAAACTTCGAATTATCATTTTAGTAAAAGAAGAGAGGGGGCACGAGCTACATGTAACTCTACCCACAGCCAAGTCGCTAAAAAAGAGCAAAACTCATTTGCTAGCAGGCGAAAAATATCACCACTACTTTTGCCAGATCGTTTTTGGGTTATACATATACATTTAATTTTATTGAATTATCAATTTGAAAACGATACCTTTTCTCCTTTCGTTGAAGTCTAAAAGTGAAAAAAATTTATATAGTTTATATTTATTATTTTTAGGTATGTCAGAAATTTGTAAACACTGATGTTAGTTTGTTATTGCTGCGCTACTTATACACATATTTGTTCTTATTTTACTGAGAAGTATGACTTTTTTGCTTTAAGAATAAATATTGTGTTGATTATATTTTTTAGCAGCTTGTAAAAATCTATGAAAACAAGCATGAAAAAATCCATGAAAATCGCCGTAACTTTTAGAGGATAAGGCAACGAACGATAAAAATAAGTTACATCCTTAATCATGATTAAGATGATTAATTAACTATTTCGTACATTCAAATTACAAGTGAAAAGCTTTGGACACCGCAATGTTAAAGTATAAAATCAAGATTCAATAAAGGTACGCCCGGTGTTGCTTTTGGTACAGGTATCATTTACTAGGGTTGGGCCGGATACTTTTTTGACCGGATACCGGATATCCGGTAACCGGCCGTATATCCGGCCAACACCGGATATCCGGCAAATATCCGGTTATCCGGCCAAATTACCGGATATCCGGCCGGATAACCGGCCAAATTACCAGATATTAAAGTAGTAAAAAAAAAATTTCTTCAGAAATCTTAAATAAATTTACATAAAGTTAAACTTATTCAGAAAAAGTGTTCTTCTAGCTTCAATAATAAGAAAATTAGAGCCATTTAAGATTTTAAAAAGCAGAGATTTTTGGTGTAAAGTATAAAAAATTATAGAGCCGGATATCCGGCCGGATAGTTTCAATATCCGGTAACCGGCCGGATATTGAAAATGGCCGGATATCCGGCCGGATATCCGGCCACACCGGATATCCGGCCCAACCCTATCATTTACAGTTCAATGTTCTCTCCCTACGATGGTCTTTTTTTACAGACAGACCAATAAAGATTATAGAGTTACGGCGCTACAAAAGATTTCGTCAGTCATACCGTTACTTGCGTCCCTATAAATTCTATATTCCTAAAGATTTTAAAATCGTATAATTACAAAGGATCATATATAGTGTATGATACTGTAATACTTTTAAAGGCTTTTTAATTTGAGAACCCAACTTTTTTTAACCATTCTGGGGTGCTGACACAAAATAGTAAATCAGCAAATTCATTTAATGTATTATTTCTATATTGTTAGTGATAAACTTACAAGTGCTATTGTAGATAAATGTTTCCAAAAGAAATAATTACTCAAACTACTAATTATTAGTCAACGTAATGTTTATATAAGGTATAACAGGCATAAATGTCCAAGAGTAGGTGTAAAGGGGTATTTATTGTATACCCCCTCAAACTTCGAAACCCTTGTTTTACCCCTATTAAAAAATTAATTACCCCCTTAGGCCTCGAAACCCCCTCTTTTACCCTCCTCAAAATAAAAAGCTTAGACGTTCCTGATATCAGGGGTTGCTTTAAAATGCCCGGTGTTTTGTACACTAACTTTCTTGTAGAATTGACACATCAATAATAATAAAAATGCCGGGTAGTTGCGGAAATATGGATTAGAATCCCTAAGAAATAAAGAGTATTACTTTTAGAAACCTGTATCTACTGTGTAACGCTATTCTGACGTAATAAATATGGCCATGTGATGAAATAATAACATCACTTACTATTCATAAAAAATGACTGTTTGTTACTCAAAAGTTTGTTTTATATATGTAGATACTAGCGGCTACGAGAAGCCTCTAGGGGCACTTGAGAGGGGGGGGGGAGGTGATTAAGAATGGACCCCACTTTGATATTTAGTGAGCTCTTTTGATACACACAGACATATAATCATCTTGTTACTTTTATATCTGCCCGTTCTTTTATTTGTTTGACATAATACTTTTATCTGTCTTTGTTTGTATTTTACTGTTTAGCACATTCACTATAGGTAAAGCTTCTCCATGATTCTTTTTGTCCACCTGTCTGTCAGTCTGACAGACTTCCGCTGTTACCGTTTTCTTGCACTTTTATTCCCCGAAAGGTTAAACAGTACTTTTGGGGTTACACGTTTTTTTAGAGATAATTATTTAGGATAAATTTTCCCAATATTTAAGTGTGTGAAGTAGGGAGGGGATATTGGCATATAAGTACCCAAAGTTTTTCAATTCCCCCCAAAAAATTTGAGTATTTTATAAAATTTTGCTTAGCTGGTTCGAACTGAAGTGTCCAAACTTTTCAACCAATAATTGTAATCTACATAGAGTAATTATCAATCATTGTGGATGTATACAAATTTATCGTCCATTATCTTATCCCTTGACATCGTGACAATCAAAGACTTTTATCAATTAACTTTGTTTTGTCATTGTTGCGCTACGTGTTGTTTAATGTCATCCTTGTTTATTTATGAGTGTTGTTTTTTCATAGCTGCACTTTATAGCATTGTCATATCATATCTCAAGAAAGATATTTTGTCTCTAAAACTTTTCTTCTTTACTATACTAGCACTAATAGTTGCCCCCCTAACATATAGGGCCCCTGTATCTTTTGGAAGAGATAAAATCAGCAGAAAATAGTTTAAAACCCTACCAATACTTAAATCTAAACATAAAGTTACCTAGAACCATTCCAGGACCTATGTGAAGCATACCTAGTTCAGTAGTTATGGAGATCTTATATTACAGACAGACATTCTGTTAATTTTCTAATAACATATTCAAATGAAAAATGTGTGTCTTCGATACACGACAATTATATACGACAACTTTTCCCTTTCCTCGAGATATAACGGATAGATAAGATTTTTGGAGACAAAAATGTGCAAAATTTATTTTATTTAAAATTTTTATCAAGATTTTTTTACAAGAAGGCATAGAAACAACGAGATTAAATTACAATATATGCAAAAGTTAAAAATTTAGCCCCATATTTCGGCTTTTTGTAAAGGTGTTTAATATTATTTTTCTATAATTAAAATCGTATACATGGATTCCTATAACAATACAATGTAAAATCGTTGCTACATTACAATTACTTTTGTTTGTTTGTTTGCTTTGTTAAGCTTCAATTTTTTATAAGCATGAAAATGTATGATTTTGAAAAATTGTTACACATTTTTTTTCAAGATCAAACCATCTTTTGTTGTAAAACTTAGGGGAGGGTTACTTAAGTAGGTGTTCAATTATAACCCCCCCCCCCCCCAAGTTTTTGTGGAGGGTATAGAAAGAAGTCATCCTAGAGAGAGTAAGGGGGCGTGTAAAGAAAAGATGTACAAAACTGTTTTTATAATTATGTATAAACATTTACTTCTTTAAAAATCTTTGGAGTACTCTAATAGATATAGTAAATGATAGCTTACTCCCATATATAAAAAAAGTTTTTTCAAAATAACCTAAAATGTATAAAAGCTTGACTTCTAAATACTAATTTTATTCTACAGTATCTATGCAGCATAACCTAATTCTAAATACTTCATCTATAAAAGTAAGCTTTAATTTTGAATGATAATTTAATAAAAAAAGAAAATAGTTTTTTTCATATAAAAATGTTAAATATTAAAATTTATGTATATCAATGTATTTTAAACACCCCCCCCCTGCTGATATTGTCTCTTGCTAAAAAAAATCCCTTCCAGTTTACTTTTAACATCCAACTAAACTCAAGGTTGATCATATTATTTTCTTCTTTTTTTAGCAACATTTTCTGCCTTTATAGTTCTACAAATTTCTTTATTTTTACCTATCTTTTAATATGTAAATTAAATTAATATGATTTATGTCATTTAGACTGATGAGGGTGCTCCACCGAAATATATTTCAATAAATAGCTGGGAAGTATCAAAGACTTTTTCACTTAGTGAATTTATCAAAAACTTTTTTGTTGACTAAAATGCCATTTTTGATTTCTCAATCCTTTGCTGGAATATCTTTAATTTCCCTGTTTAATGCATTATACTATACTTTTTTATATGCCATGTCCCTGACATAGCAGTAATTTAATAATAATGTACTGTATTGCATATTTTGTTAAGCTAAAAAGCTAGGAAGCACATTAAATATGTGACTTTAAATCTACCAGTTAAGCGTAGAGTTTATCAAGCACTCCTAATCAGAAATTTTCACTTTTTTACCATCTTTAGCCTAAATTTGCTATTTCAAACAAACATGTTAAAGTGGTACACACAACAAAATCAAATAATTTTTCAAAGTCATTTCCTTTTTTGGTTGCAAAGATGATACACAAACGGGAAAGTGGGACAACAATTCTCATAAATAAATGATAGGCAATGATTTAAGATACATCATTTTATTTATATATTTATGCCTTTTGAAGCATAAACGACAGACAAACGGACAGAACAATTTAAAGACTAGATGCGTACAGGTCATAGGAATCTTTACTGAAAATTTAAGCTATCTATATTTTCGATGTAGAATTACAGAATGACTTTCGGACTGAGAGAGAAAAAGTAAACTATAGATTAGCTTTCCTACTAAAAAGTACATAATTTATTTATACTTTTCTACTATTTATTTTTTATTATACCTGTCTATGTTTTGAAGAAAAAATTAAGGTTGGCTGTTAAAAAGGACAACAGTTAACAATTTAACATGGCATCCTTGTCAAACTTTATTGCTGGTATTATACCAACCAAAAAGACTGTGTAGACGTAAGTTTAATCAGGGACGCAGGGGACATTTGGCTGTTTATTAAAGCATTCCCTCAAGTCTTATAGTAACGTTTTCTTATTCATTGTCTTAACAACCTTGGAGACTTTAAATGAATTTTGATCGGTTGGTTTATTAAATGAGTGTAAAAACGTTTCAACCACTAATCTTAATCTACAGAAAGGGTAATTTTGTGTATTATCATTGGAAATGTACATCAATTTATCGGCCATTAGCTTTTCCCTTTAAGCATACGATATATAAAGGTATATTGTAAATGAAAATATCATGCACGTTTTTTTTCTATATAAGACAAAATTATTGTTCAATAAATCAGGGCTCGGCAGCCGTGCATAAGCTTCAAATTTAAATCCGTTTGTGTGCATTAAATACTAAAAAGGTGGATTTGTTCTTTTAGGAGACATCCAGCTAAATTTTAAAGTTATAATATTACGGTTTCACCGAGGTTTTTACGCGGCTGACGCACGGCCGCCGAGCCCTGCAATATTTAAATAATTTAAGAGAAAGGTAGTTATGTAAAATTATAAAAGTAATAATTTGATAAGAATCTGTAATCATTATTATTTCCTTTAATTTAACAGTCGGAGATATTTATAAGTTAATGTACATAAGTACCGCAGCATTTATAATGAAAAACAATAACAGACCAAGGATCTAAAGGGATAAGACATTGGCTGATAAATTGATTAACATTCCCATTGATGATTCACAAAGTTGTCACTTCTATAGAATTCAATTATTGGTTGAAACGTTTGGACAGTCAACTTAATCACTTTTAACAGTTATAAATCTATCTCAACCATAACATTTATAAATTAGTAACTACTGCTGCTTCATAACGAAATATATTTCAAAGAAAAAAATCTTCATTATCAATCGCATCTTTTAGTGAAGTGAATCAAGCAAATATAGCTTGGTCAGTTTAGTCAACTTAATGAACCACCAAATCAAAATTCAATATAAGTCCTTAAAGTTTTTAAGCCAACGAATAAGAAAACAATATTATACAATTAACATAGTGTAATAAACACCTCAATGTCCCCTTTTTCTCTTACAAAAATCTATTACTTGCTAAAGTAAAAACTAATATAAATTTAACAGCTTGTTTGTTTACACAAAAGACGGACGTACATACATATCCTAAGTATATAAAATAGCTTTGCTACTGTAAGGGTGTTTATTGGATTTAATGATCAATGAATTGTAAATAACTCAAATAATTAAGATTTTTATCAAAACAAATATTAATTGAATTAATGTTACAAATATTTTGATGATATAGGTGAAAGTATTGGTAACTTAATTTCTGTAAAGTAGGTTTTAGGCTATTTGATGGTGTAATTACGTCACTTTACTCTTTGGAACCCAATCTAAATGCTAGAGACGCTACCGTACAAAATTTCTAACTCATAACTGCTATTCAAATAGAAATATTTAATTTTGATAGCTATTTAAACTTAAGTATTCTAACGCAATAGGACTTCTGTAAGTGTGCGCCCACTTACGCAAAATTTCCATGATATCATAGAAAGGACAAACGGATATAGTGAGTTATAGAGTAGAAGTTCAAATGTCATAACATGACAGATAATATGTAAAAAAAATCGAAGAAAACAACGAGGTTATTCAAAAATAAAGTTTTAGTCTTTTAATGCACGACCGTGAGACATACGGACAAAATAATGTATGTATTAGATGTGCATATGTCATAGGAATCTTCATTAAAAGTTTCAGCTTTCCATCTTTAGTAGCAACCGAGAAAATCACTAATAGAGTTACGGATTGACTGACGGACGGAGAGACTAAGTGAAATTTAGCGTAGCTCTGCCTTTTAAAGAAGAAAAGGGAGAAATAATAAATGTGCTGTAAAATGAATTGCTATAATAATTATTTGATAAATATATGACAGTGAATAAACACTGCATACAGCAATAATAAAGGAAACCAATTTTATAAATACAATAAGAAGATACAATAAGTTTGTAAGTATGTATATGAACAAGTACAACTGTGTAAATATGTCGCGCAGCAATAGAACTATTAAGTAATTTCATTAGTATATTGCATTTTAATAATAAAATTTGATATATTTTTATTTATTTTGTAGGTAAGAAAAGATGAAATAACGAACAGACAAGCAGAATTAAAGAGTATCTTTGCTCTTAATAGCCTTGTAGAGTGATATAATTGTACACTAAATGGTTAATAATCGTTCGGTATTACAGACACAGCAAATTATAGAGTAGCTTCGCTACTAAAATTTGTTATAATATAAGAATTCGGGAGGGAAATTACGGCCTACACCCCAGGAGTCGAATTTAAGCAAGGATTTTGGGATATGACAATTAATGAAAAATAATTTTTATCTCAAGATTTTCTGTGTGAAAATTAGTATTCTCAATCTTAATAAACAAACAAGGATGACAACATCCATAAAAGCAAAGCACTGAAACGGTAGGACAAACGGACATTAACACTTGTATAGTGTCATAACTGAATAATCAGGATATAAATATATAAGAGTCGAAGCAAAATTATAAGTAAATTTGTTGAAAAACTGATAGATACAGGATAATGTTTATGGACATACTTACATTTTTATGACCTGATTATAGAGTTGCTTCGCTTATAATATTGTACTTTGTTGTCCCAGGAATCAGTATACCAAAAATCAGACCAATCGGATAATTAGGTCACATACAAATTTGTTGTTAAAAATGTAAAAAAAATCAACATGTTTTAAATGGACGTACGGACATTCTGGTAATGATTATAGAGTTGCTACGCTTTCTAAATCGTACCTAACTATTACAGGAATCACCAAGCAAAATTTGAAATCGATAGGACAATTCTAACATGCCTAAATTAACGAAAAAAGCTATTTAAAAAAGTAAAAAAAATCAACATGTTTAAAATGGACGTACGGACATTTTGGTAATGATTATAGAGTTGCTACGCTTTCTAAATCGTACCAAACTACTAAAGGAATCACCATGCAAAATTTGAAATCGATAGGACAATTCTAACATGTCTAAATTAACGAAAAAAGCTATCCGTGACGGACGGACCGACCCTAATTATAGAAAAGCTTCGCTTTTAAAAAAGGATATACGAAAATTAGGTTAGATTTAGACACTTTATTAAGACATTTTAGATTTATGCTTTCTATTATGTTATTCAGATATAATCATAGGATTGGAAATTCTTATCTGCACTGCACCCATCTACAAAAGACATAATTTAACACAGAATAATGATTTAACAAGGATTTTAACATCCATAAGTAGCGAAGTTTATAAATATTAAATTGATTTGGGGTTAATATAAAATCTGTATTGGGTTGTACAAAAACTTTTCTATCAATAATTTCAATCTACAGATGGATTGTTATATACAAATGCCAGGACCTATGGAAAGCTTCAATGTATAGGAGAACCATATCGGTCCAGCGGTCAGTAAGATCTTTTAGTACATAAAGACACACAGACATACATCATGTTACTTTTGAAAAAGGACAATTGATTGTTTTATTCTTTTGATCCCTAATCAATGTTAGTTTGGCATAGGTCCTTATTATGGACAAACAAACAAATAGACAAAATGAGCTATAGAGAGTAGATTCGCTTCTAAAAACAAACACACAAACTAACACCGCGTATTGTCAAGTAATTAATCCAAAGCAACCCTATGAGCACGATTATTTGACATTAGTAAATGGTAAATAAGATAGATTGTCCGCGGATGTTACAGCCCTTTAATCACATAACTATAACAGTGAAGTGTTATCCTGTATTAGACTTACATTCAATTGTGATTCTATGTGATTTAAGATCTTGAAAACAGCTTCAAATAAGATGGATCGGATCAGGCAATTTGTAATTACCTATAACTTCAATTGGTGTTTTGATTCAGCGGAGAAAAAATATATTATTTCAAGTTTTCTATATCTTAATGTACAAAAGTATGTTTAAATAGATATGAAAACTGTTTTTTATCATTTTAGATTTTCAGCTCTGTTTGGGCGTTAGATATGGCGAAAAATAGCTTTAAACCATCTGTTAAGACCTGAATTTTAACTGTCAAAAAAATAAGTTACTGCAGTATCTTTGAAACACTTTTAAAATTCTTTTCCTTCTCTTTCTCTCTTCCTACTTTTTCTCCTTTCTTTTTATCTTTCTTTCTCTCTCTCTCTTTTTCTATCTCCCCTTTTCTCTACTACTTATCAGCTAATTGGTAATTAGTGTTTGTAATTTGGGGGTAAAGGGAGATGTAAATTATTATTAATTAGTCAAATTAGTATTAATAGACAAAAAGTATTGTATGTTTTGATGTAGATATTATTAATAAAGAAAATTGGTGGTTTATTATATTTACTACTTGTTGATTCGCCCCTATCCTCTATTGGAGGAAAAGAAATTTCTTGAAAATATCCTAAAACATATTATTCTTATATTTAATTATGGCTTGTAAAAAATAAATTGTACTTATTAGAAAACAGAGAGGCAAATAGTTTTTCTTTAATTTTCCTATTCCTTTAACTTGTCTGTAATTACACACATACTGAGAGATATCACTCTTAATCTCACTATCTATCTCTATCTCGTCTATCTATCTAATTTTTCTTTTTCTATCCATCCATCCATCTTTTTACTTTTTCTATCCTTACATCTATTTTTTCTGCTTTGATGTTCTCCTTCTATCAATATATCTATCTACTATCCATTTTTCAATGTCTCTTTTTAACTGTTGCCAAAGTTGTTAGGCTAATAAATAAGAAAACATTATTATAAAACATTAGGGAACAGAGAAAGTAATAGCCAACACTATTTTAACTTAATTTTTTTATATGAAATACTTTTACTTATTTTTGTAATGATGATTCTTAGGATGAGAAAGCAAAATATCATGAGCGAACCAAATTTATGTACAATTTTGTTTAACCTTAGAAATTGATGTTCTGCTTATGAAGTTCTGACACTATACAAAAGTTATTGTCCGTTTGTCATTCCTTCTGATTTCAGAGCTTAGAGTCATCCTTGTTATCCTAAGACAAACATGAAAGAAAAGTGTAAAAACTGTCTATTCATATATCAATTTTAAAAAGGGTATAAATGACCTTACTGTCACTCAATAGAGGTTTTAAAAAATATGAACTTTTTAAAATACTGTTTGATAGTTAATGTTTTATATTTTTATCTTCGTCTAAACACAAAAAACTATACGTCATACATAAGACGTTAAAAATAGTACCCACTACTGAGCAACACATTTAGCTTGCCCCTTTTAGATAACATATGTATAATAATTCTATCTTTGAAACCCCCTAACTGTCATGATATTCAATACCTTTCAAATTTGTCTTGTGCTAAGCAAAAAATTGTCAATAATAAACAGGGAGGGAGGGGACATTGGGCTGTTTATTATACTAGTTACCAAAGGTTTATAATAATAACGATTCCTTATTCGGTGGCTTAAAACTTTAGAGACTTTTGTTGTATTTTTAATGGTTGGTTCATTAACTAGAGTGTCTAAACGTCTTAACAACTATAATCTACAGAAGGGGTAATTTTGTGTATCATCATTGGGGATGTACATAAATTCATTGGCCATTGTCTTTTCCCTTTAGATCCCTGATAAAAACCCTTAAAATTCATACTATTCATACAGTGTTTGTATAGCATTTTTGTCTTCGCAAATAATTACATGTCTTATCATAATGTGATTAGTTACAGGGATCTAAATGGCCGATAAAATAATGTTCATCCCCGATGATGATACACAAAACTACACCTTCTGAAGATTACAATTTTTGGCTTTGCCATAACAGGGTGTTGAGAACTTTGCTTTAAGAGGTGTTCTTAGGACCATATATCTTAGAAATGGGGTTGCAGTCCTCCGAAAAATAGCGTAAAACCTGCTAAAGTCAAATACTTAATTTCTTAAAAACTGTTATTCAATCTGTTAAGACGTTTACGAGATTTTTCTGTACAGACACAAATACACACATCTTACTACTTTATAGTCTGGGATATCTTAAATTAAACCTCCGAAAAGTTTATGGATGCAAGCGGCCATTTTGAATTTAATACTTTTTATTTCCCCTAATCAGAAGGTAATTGTCTACCTATTTCGGTAATGTTGGGATAGATAAATTAGATATTATTATCTAGCAATACTTCTAGAAACCTATACCTCCAATGTAACACTGTTTTAATAAGTAGCAACTACACCCCTAGCATCTAGAGAATGGATGGCAAAAATAACCTTAAACTATCCTATAACCTGGGTTAAGCGTCCCCGAAATGAAGTTCAATCGGTTCAGTGGTTTGACTGAAACTTCATTCCTGGGATTAAAAAGGAAGATTGTTTTTACCACTTATTTTGTCGATTCCTAGAGTTTTAAATCATCAAAATCACACAAGATTGTAAGATAGAATTTCCTTATATAATGGTGTTACATCATGATTACTAGGATTTCGAGACCGGCCTATTATTGATTCATCTTTAAATGATGACTGGTAATTTATTAAACACACAGACGAGCTTCTGTTTGTTTAAACTAGCGTATCTAGGAGTTACTAGGGATGAGATTTTAAATCTATTTCTGTCCTTGCACCCATTACATCATATTGTAATAACAGATTAGTGGCTACGTCCCTAGAGGCCTCTAGGAGCACTTGTATTAGGTGAGAGGTTTATCTTTAGTTTTCAATTTTTGTTTAAAAAACAGTTGGGAGATGTTTTTTTTCCTTTATAAAGTAGCTATGTTAATGATTTATGGACAAAATTACAACTTCATTTTTGCTTTATTAACATCACAAAGGTGCCTTTGGGGAGTGGGGTACAATTTCAAACTAATCTTTACCCCTCTAATATTATTACATTATACTCCCTTACCAATTAATTTGCAATTGACGTATTGATAAAAAGAAGAAGAGGTTTTTTTTTTGTTAATTTTGACTTCTATTCAATTGAAAATTTTGATTAGACTGACTTAGGAAGAAGGGTTTATTGAAAGGGTAAAGAAGTAAGTACAATTTAGTATATATTTGGTGTGCATTTAGTTCCGTATATTTTCACAATTGCTTAGTGTTTCATAATTGCAAAGACACTATATACTATATAAGTTTTATAAGTATGTAGCTTAAAATTTTGAACCGATTTGGTTTTGTATGTTAGGTAAGCTTCACATAGGCCCTGTGATGGTTTAAGGCTAATTTTCTGCCCTTCTGTATCCCATCGAATACAAAGCTTTATATCCTAGGAGGGCAGCCGCTAGTTGCAATACAGAATGTAGTGTTTTAGAAAAGTGAGAGTAGCTTCACTTTTCCCAAATAAAAATTATTTAAATTCCAAAAATTGCAAGGAAAAGTCAATTACTTGAAAACTTGCCAAAAATATTCGCAAACAAAGTTCAATTAGAAGTTGTACAAGTGATTGTAATCTTTAAAGTCAAAAGAATAATGCAAATTTCTCTTAATGCAAAAAATTGAAAAGCTGTATTTTTTTTTACATATTTTAAGTAGTGATTTTCAATTTTTCTAAAAATAAATTTTCTCTTTTCAAAATTTGAATTTCATTACACCTCATAATAAAAAAACAATTTGGCCTTAACTTTCTTTTTATAAAAAAAAAACAAAAATGTATGCACAACAATTAAAACTTTTAAAAAGATTATTTTAATCTAAACACAGCTCAATGCAACCAAAAAATTTAATTAAATTTCTAATTAAAACCTAAATTACTTAGGGAAATGAATATAATTTTAATTGTTTTTAGAATTTCATTATATGTGGCTTAATTTGTTTTAACTCAAACTTTATCAAAAAAAATAATCATTTAAAAGACAAAATGTAATATGGCAATTAGAGTTGCTATTTTTGATTGGCGGAAAATTTACAGAGAAATAGTTTGAATCGATTCAAAAATACCTCCCAGAAAGTATAAAAGTTATTTTGATAATAACCACAAATAAAATTTAATCCACCCTTTAAACCTTTAAAACCATGAGGCATTCAACTAAATAGGTTAGCTATTACATTCGCATATTATTCATATAATTATATTCGCAGAGAAGTTCACACTGGCAAAAAGGCACAAGATAGTAATGTATTAAACCGATTTATTTCCTTACTTAGGGATTTCTAAAAAAGACCCAAGAATGGTTTTAGGCTATTTTATCTATTAAAATCTTTGGATGTTTCTAGGCCATTTTTCTGCCCCTCTTCCATTGCAAAGCTCTTAGATGCTGGTAACAAATAAATTAATGTGAGTGTCTAATGACAAGAGTAAAGAAAAGGGGAAGGGAGAAGTTTGCACTGTTGTAATAATATGTGTTGCTGATGTTTTTAATTATGAAATATATATATGTGTGTAAGTGAATTCATTCCCACTAAATGACCTTATCTTGAATTGTAATAAGCTGATATTTTTTTCATTTTTTAGCATAGAGAAAGGGAAAGGTTATTTGTAAATAATACATTATTAGAATAACGTTAATTAATGTACAGTTAATGCTATAATATGCCATAAAGTCAATTTATATTGTAAATATTTCAAATGATTCTGGACTAATGGGATGACAACGGTTTAATTGATTCTAATAGCTATTGGATATAACATTGACCAGAATATCAGAAAAATTATAATTTTAAACATACTGTCTATCTTTATTATGTCAGACATTGTCGATTATTATTTACATGTTATGTGAACACTAGCTTCTTATTTAACTGGGGACAATAATACTATAATGAATGTACTTTTCTCTGCAACCCTGAATCTTATTTATGAATTGAATAATATGCTAAAAACTTAGGGATAATTCTCGCCTCCGGCGAGAAAAAGGTTTAAAGAATTCCACCCAAAAAAATACTAAAACGCAATCTCCCTAAAAATGCGGTTTGATATTTTTATTAAAAGCTTTTTTTATGAAAAATAAATAAACAAAAATAGAGAAAATAAAACTAGGATAACAACATGCGAAGCGCATAAAGTATGAATAAAATGGCAAATCCAAACAAAATGATGAACAAGTCAGTCTGATTCAAGGGAAGTAGAAGCTTATTATCAGTAGATTTTCACAAAAAAAAACAGCCATCCATCTTTAATGGTAACTGGTTGTAAAGAAACTAAAAGAGTAGAGATTGTTTAGACACCAGTTTAGTTTTTTTTATGCCAGTCAAAAATTTAGTGGTATTCTTATATTCTTGGTTTTCAATTTCATAAATTTTAGAGGCAGAATCAGCTTATTAAAGGTGTTGTATTTACTTTTGTTTGTCATTTTCCTAGAGAATTATAGTTTAAATATATAATAAATTACTGTAAAAAAAAACTTTTATTGTAAGCTACTGTTTTTATTTACGGAAAACTAAAAATATAGCTTAGGGGTAAGAACATACGTCAAAATAACACCTATGCTTTATGGGATGGGGATAAAAATCCTCAAAAAACAAATGATACATGAGAAACTTTTATGCTATGATAATATAAACATATAGCTCTTCTCCCCTAGTATCTAATTTAGAAGTTTCTTGATTATAAAGGCGAGAGAATGGGCATAAAAATAGACTAAAACCATTCAAAGAGATATGAAAGTTTTTACTAAATAAATAAATCAAAAAGTTTAGCAGTCATTGTACAACATAAGTCTTATCGACAGAATAATTACAAGTCGATAATATGTCAGCTAAGATGGTTCCTTAAATATCTTTTTTGAGAAAAATATTCCCTTTCTCTGATTATGTGTGTATTCGTGACTTGAAAATGATCATATACTTTGATATTCTGTCAAATTTTGATGAAATACTTTCAGAGCTAGAAAAATTTAACTTTTAAGCTGTAATTGTAACAACATATAACTATGGGCATGGGGTCATTATTAGAATAGCAATAAACATTAGTCTAGGTAAAACAATACGATAATATACGATTTCAAAGGTTTATGATCATTAAAGTCTTATGTCAATAAAATACCTATTAAAATTTTAATCAATTGAAAGTTCATATATGAAAATTAATTGTTATGAAGTAGTATAGCTCATGAATCTAAAGGGATAAGACAAAGGCCGAAAACTAGATGTACATCTCCAATGAAGACACACAAAATTACTCATTCTTTAGATTTAAATTAGTGGTTGAAATGTTTCGACATTCGACATAATGAACAAACCAATCAAAATTCAATAATAAATAGTTCCCAAAGTTATTGAGCCAACGAATGAAAAAATGTTTCGATAATACTTTTGGGACTGGTATAAAAAACAGTCCAATGTCCCCTCCTCCCTGAGTATAGCTACTACCCTATTACGTTCGTATTTGGTCAAAATGACAACGCCAAAAATAATAATAATCTAACATTCCTCTCCCTTCCTCCCATTCCATTATAAATTGAATATTACACCAGGGAAAAAGGGATAAGAATAGTTATTTATTGCATCATATTATAGACAGCTTTCCGCTCCGAGTGGCCGAAGGCCCGGGTTAATAAAACTGGTATAGTTTTTAATTTAATGTCTGTGGAAAATTGTCTGTAATATATACTTATAGTATGGCTGAGAACCGGTTCTAATCCAGCTGTTATTAATCGGTTTCGAAGCCATGCTGGAGATGGTTTTTATTCAAACTTCTTTTATTATATAAAATACATTTACCTTTATTCATTATACTATAATGTTATTTAAATAAAAAGAAGGAAAAAGAAAATATTTAAAATTGATTTTTAAATCAATAATGTTAATGGTGTTTAAATTGAATTAAATGTTTTTTTGGGCACATGTTATTATAATATTTATATTAAATGTTATAATAACTAAATAATAACAACATTAAAAATAAAGTGTATAAAAGAAGAAGAATATATTCATAAGTAGCACAGCAATGATTATTAATTAAATTGTAGATGTAACAATTAAGTAAAAGATTAGAATTAAAATTGAATTGAAAACATTAAAAACAGAATATTCATGTATTTTACTTTAGGGGCTCTGTATTTGCCATAATTAGGCTGGGCAGAAAAATGTCCTTAAACCACCAAAGACTTTAACTTAGAAATAAAGTGGCTTAAAACTATCCCTGTTCCTATATGAATTGTCCATAAGATCCCTTAAATGGTTCAGTGGTTTGCGGGATGTACAGATTTTAATATTAAACAATATCAAAATCAACCTTCAACATTATTAAAACAAATTATCCAAATAAAGCTTCCCTAAATATTCCTCTAAACCAACAATAAATTCTACAGACAAACAATAATAAAAAATGTGTATGCCCAAACCCAAAAAGTCTAAGGACACTTTTTCTCCCCCCTGTTTATTAACAAACACAAAAGAAAGAGAAAAAGCGGCCGAATTCAGAATTTTTTTTTTCAAGTTTTGCCAAAATTTTTGGTCATGAGCCGTCTATAGGTCAAAGTAAATTTACTAAAGTTGTATAAAATTTGAGAATTTTTGGGAATGTGAATTAATAATACCCAAAATTACACCTTCTGTAATTACAATCAGTGGTGTAAACGTTTGGACACTCAACTTTATGAACCAAAAAATAAAAATTCACTAAGTTCCCAAAGTTTTTAAGTCAACAGTAAGGAATAGTTATTTCTCGCATCGTATTATAAACGGCTTTCCGCGGATATAGAATGTACAATTATGAGATTAAAACTAGTTTTTTTAGCCCCGAGGTGACGAAGTCACCGGCTAAAAAAAACTAGTTTTAATCTTATGATTGTACATTTCTATATTCGTAGAAAGTTGGATATAATACGATGCTAGACATAGTTTTTTCGTATGGATGAGAACCGGTTCCTATCCACCGGATTCGAATGAATACGAGAAACATTATTACAAAATTTTGGGGACTAGTGTAATAAACAGCCCATTGTCCCGTCCCTCTCTGACCTTTTACACAAATAAATTTCTAAACCCATACTTTTTCTTGATTTCTTTGGCTTAGTATTAAACGTTGGCGACAAAATTTTCAGTGTCATTCCAATTTTGGAACATTTACAAGAACAAACTTTGGGTGGGTGGGGGTTATTTTTAAAAGCGATACTCCTCTATAATTTTGTTATGTACGTTAGATTGTCATTAATAGGCATGCTATAGTTTATTCAAGACTAGTGGCTACGCCCCTAGAGGCCTCTAGGGACACGGACAATTGTTTCTTTTCTATCTGTTTTAAAATCAGCTATCTACCAAAATTTTTTTTTTTTCATCGATAAATAGTGTTAGTTATGTTTTTAGCTAATTGCAAAAATGTCCGCAGGGCGGCGTTTTTTATTTTTGTCGATTTCTCTGGGGAGTTTGGTGGTATCCTCCCCAAAAATAGTTATAAACCTTCCCGGGACTTATGAGAAGCTACCCTGTTAAGGAAAACCCGATCGGTTCAGCGGTTAGAGAGAGATCCTTCAGTACAAAATACAAACACATTGACATCCTGTTACTTTATTATAAGGATAACTTTCTTTCACATATTTATATCATTTACAAGGCTAAATACAATAATACATAATGTTGTAAATTTAAGCTTACTAATGATTATTTAATTGGGAAAAAGTTTTATTTTAGAGAAAATTCGCCCCATAACCATTAAGTATCTTGAACTTTTTAAATGAGATTTTCGCTTTTATGGACGTTGTCATCCAAGTCCATTTAAAGGGGAGATAGGAAAAATGGAAGAATATCTAAAAATGGTGAAATGACATTTTTTCTGTGTTCTGCTAATTGTTGTTTCAACTAAAGAAGATAAACTTTTTTTCTCCTTTGAATGGGAATTGAAAAATAGATACATTTATGCTGAAAAATAAACAAAAAAGTATACATAAATCTGTTGGCATTATGACGATATACTTTAGATGAAAGCTAAAATATTTTCGACAAAATAACAATCATATGAAATGAATATGGATTTATTATTACTTGGTTCTTATACAAGATTGTCTTGTACTCTAATACAGTGAAACTTGTAGCTTGCAAAAATACCTCCTTTAACCCATACCTTCCCCTCCTACTGGATAAACTAACTGATCAATAAATGAGAGGAGACATAGCAACCTAAATTGAGAACAATGTTTCTCCTGTCATAATGTCCACGTTTATTCTACATCCATTCTTATTCTACCAATTAATTTTCATATTGCATGTATCTTCCCCCCCCAAAGAATTGGAGGAAAAATTATTTGTATGTCCTTGAGGACTTTAGTTAACATATTAACACACATGTAGCTAGATAACCAGCAGAAAAGGTACATGCAAAAATATTCAAAATAATCTTAAAATTATTTTCAAGTAATGCAATGCTGAAATAGTTATTTATCGCATCGTATTATAGACATTTTACCCCAGAGATCAAAATGAAAAATGATAAGATTAAAACCAGTTTTGTTAGACCCTAGGAGCCGCAGGCACTGTAACTGGCTAACAAAACTGGTATTAATTTTATGATTTTTATTTCATAATTCCTGGAAAATTGTTAGTAATACTATACTATACATGATTTTTCAGCATGGCTGAGAACTGGTTCTAATCCAGTGGATATTAATCGGTTTTAAAGCCATACAGGATGTAGTTTTACTTTTGTTTTACAAATTTTTCATTCCATATTTAGGAAAAATCTTCGACATTTTTACCCGATTTGAAAATCCGTCAAACCCTGAGCCTTAAAAAAACATAAAAGATTGGTAAGGATTAAGAAAATAACTAAGGTTAGAAATGTTCGTCCTTGGAGAGATCTCTTTTGGAGATATTCAAAACATATTTTTTACCCATTTATCCTCATTTAATATGTAAATGAATATAAACAATAATTTCTATACTAAATATACTGAAATGTTTGTAGAATATGAGCAATGTCTTAGCCTATAAACAGCTAGGAATATTAGTCCAATGGATGTTACCATACAAAATATCTTGGACCTAAGAATCCAAACTCTACCTTTTTTTTATTGTATTACCTTGAATTTGTATTTTCATTTATTTTACAGGTATGTTAAATTTCTAGAGGCCTCTAGGGGTGTATCCGCTAAATAAAAAAGAAAGTAGAGGTGGTAAAATATTTTTTGTTAGGCTCTGAAATGTTTTCGTTCTTGTTTTTTTCCATATTCGTCTTTTTTCCTTTTTTTCAAGTGTATCTAATTTCTTCCTATTTATATATCTATATTTCTTCCTGTATCATTAATAGATAAACTAATTGACTTTAAAGATCTACTTTCAAAATTTGTATACAGTACAGAAGTTTTTTATAATGTCGAAAATATGTCATCTAATACCACTTTTATAATGCCAAATGGCCGATATTACTGGAGTAATGGACTATGTCAGCCATTCATAGAGTAAACCATTTATACATCTCTTGTTTAACAGTGCATTTATGCAAATTTATCAAGCGCTTTACACCATTTACGCTAATGATGGCTATAGGATTTTATAACAGTACAAATTTAGGATAAATCTGGGAGACCATATAATCATGTCCCCCCATCCTATCTATCAAAAAATCGCCAGACCGCGACTAATATAAAAATGAGTGTTTTTCACCCTTTTTATAGGTTTTCAAAGGGTCTTTTAAGTAGCGAAGCTACATTGTGATGTCGAATTTACATTCTTTTATTACTTAACTACATTAAACTATTCTTTCTTTTTATAAAAATATTGTACGCTAGTTATGAGCAATTTTGTTCTTTTTGGAATTCAATATAGAGCCTTTTTAACTTTTTTTCAGACTTCATTTATTAGTACACAATTTGAGAAAGTTATATAAATGTATGTATATATTCCATCATAAATCATGAAAGGCTTTGCTTCCATTTTTATTTTTTCCTATTTTTTTGGTGGGTCACATCTACAAGGTGGTGGGGGGTTAAGGGCGAAAAACTGCTTTCAAACAGCCTATAATCATTACTTGATACTTTTTGGAACCTTATTGTAAGATTGGTAAAGGACATACATACAGACTTTCTTCTCTTTTAGTATATAGGATGATATTTATATCCATTTCTGACAGTATTCAAAGTAAAATAATGCTTAATGTTGGTCGTCAAGTCGACGTAAACATCAAATAATTTATCCTTATTTCGACAAGTCGATATTAATACAGCCATGACTACTTTATAGATGCTATATAGTCGACATAATGGTCTTACGACAAACGCAGGAGTCCCAAACGTCGGAGTGGAAAATCTTATAGGTTTTTTAAATGCCTAACCCCTGCAGGGGGCTTATTTGTTCATTCATATCTTAACCTAACCTAATCTGTATAGAAATACTTAATAAAATTAATATTTTAACACTCCTGCGTTTGTCCACTCAGACGTTTGGGACTCCTGCGTTTGTCCTGGAACCGACAAAATGACCAGCTTCAATCATTTTAATATTTGTATTTTATAAAGCTTGTCTTTGGTTCTGGAAAATATTGACAAGGGTTATGCGAATCAAGGGGTAAGGGAAAAAAAAAGATGTTTAATCATTTCCGCACATAAATAACATTTATATTATAATCATCAGACCCCAAATTATTACAACAGCACAAAAACCTCCAATCATAAAATTTTTTATTTGCTATTTTGTATTTTGTAGATATGAAAACTATGTGGATGCAGAATGAGAGAGAGAGGGGGCAATAGGCTGTTTATTACACTAGTCCCCAAAGTTTTGCCTTAACAACAAGTAAATTGTTATTGGTTGATTCATTAAGTTGAGTTTTCGAACGTTTGGACCACTAATTTCAATCTGGTAATTTTGTGTATCATCATTGTGGATGTACATCAATTTATTGGCATCTTATCCCTTTATATCCATTGATGTAGATGTTTGATTTGCGGTAGTGAAGGTACTCTAGAGATAAGGGACTCAAGAAATTACCTTTTAAGACCTCAATCTATCATTTCATTTTTAACCCATACAATATACTTCAGGTATAGAGGAGTCGGTTAATGATGAATAATGTCAGCCCATTTAAACCCCGGCCCTGGTGTTTTTAATATACAAAAAGAACTATTTATGACTGCTTTAATTAGTTTTATAGTGTTAAATTGTAGTTAGAGATTTCTAGTAGTAATTCTTTACCTTCAAACCTTGTGTAACTTTTGTGCTGTTATTACATCAACTTAAGAATATAGAAATTGTGTAATACATATAAAAACGTTAATATGTCCGTTATAACCATCTTACTTTAAATACAATACTTTCTACATTTATAGAATTGATGATTTTTCATATATAACCACTTTTATATCATTTTGAAGTAAAAACATTGAGCTTAGCTTAGAAAAGTTATTTAAGCATTTTTAGCCAATTTACTTAAACTTTTATTCTATAAAATACATATTTCATACACACATCATTACAAAAAAGCTTAGTAACTCTTTTCTCCTTCCAAATCCTGATAAACTTTATATTCTTTTGTTGACTTTATTTTTGTCGACTAAATGATATTTATTAAAAGTTGTCATTGCTAAAAAATATCGACATTCTGTTTTGTTGAAATAAATATTTTAATAGTTATTCATTGCATCGTATCACAAGCAGCTTTCCGCAGATATTTAATAAAAGTATATGATTAAAACCAGTTTTGTTAGACCCAGCGGATAATAATCGGTTTCGAAGCTTTTTACGGATATAAAAATGAAATTAGATGCCTTTATTTTAATATTCGTGGACAACAATTTAGAACAGTGTATTTAACCCCTTTTGCTTAAAAAAAATCTGCTTAACTTGTTCTAAAAGGGTTAAGTCTAAAAGTTGACAAAAAATGCTTGTGCATAGAATTCCTAATGTATGGTGATTCCTAAAATCATTTTGTCCCATCTTTTTACAGTACAAAAACATGTTATTTTATTAAAATTGTAATGTTTATAATGTATTATAAATGGTTGTAGAAATTGCCTAAAGTTAATGATCCAACTTAACTTGCACTGTGGGTTAGAATAGGAAAAAAATTGAAAATTTGTTATATCAAATTAACTATTCATTATGTTACAATTTTGTTATGTCTATCATATGTCAGTCACCAATTTATGTAATGGGATATCGACAGAATGCTACCAGTTAAATACTTAAAATTATTCTAATATTCGAATTATGTTCAGTAAGATGTCTAAAACAGCTTTTCCAATAGGTCTTTTATTCAAGAAAATGTTTTAGATCATTTGAAATCTTTGAAAACAAGTCTCAACGTATTTCTATATCATAAAATACTATTTTTCGACATTTTTTGGTGCTTTTATTGCTTTGCAACTTAATAACATTTTCGTCCTAGTTCTTTTAATTTCAGTTTTACTGCTGATTAATATTTTATCCTTGTTTATTTTCAGGTTTTATGCCATTTCTAAGCCATTGTGACAAGGTTAAAACATCCATTTTTTTCATGTTCTTACTCATAGATCAGCCGACCCCGCCACAGTTTTTAGACACCCTTCAAAAGGCTAAATGATCGTTTTGTTAACAAGGCCTTAATGAAGGAAGATAATTTAGTAGCGAAGCTACTCTATATCAATAAACAGTTTTAATTTGGACGTTGTTAGGCTATCAAAGTCACTAACGGAAGTTTCTATGCATATGTTTAGTACTGTAGTTTTAATTTATGTACTATTTATTTTTACCCAGGGACGTTCAAGCTTTCTTATACTAAGGGGTGTGTAAAATAAGGGGTTTCAAAGTTTATGGGAGGGTAATCGAATGTATGATTTAAAATTTTGATGGGGTAAAATGAGGAATGAAGGAAGATGGCGATCATAACTATTTTCGGATCTCTTTAAACTAGATTCACCCCCTCTCTTTCTGCATTCCCTTTGAACTGGATAGTTCTGGATTATCTATTCCAAAACTTGTTAGCGATAAGGTGTTCATACAAGTGCGCCAATGTTTTTTTTTATAAAATTGTTAAAAAATGACATCTGTTTGGTTTTCCTTTGCAATTAAGCTTTTTTTTAGGTACAGGGAAGGTTTTTAACTATTTTGGGAGAGCGTATCTCCACCCTCCCAATTTAAAATCCCCCCCCCCCCAAATTTTTTTCTGAATATTTCTTATTAAAACTGAAATTAAAAAGTAGAAGGGCGGTTGTCTTATCCCCCTCCCACCTTAAGAACACCTAGAGGTTTCTGGGGCGTCCGTTGCCCCTAGTCTTTCTTAAAATAAAAGCTATGTCTTGCATTTTTTTTCAATTAGGTGTTTGATCACGAATTTCATATGGTAAAAATATTTTTCTTATTTAATTGTTATCCTAATGAGATAAAAGTTATGCTTGTAAATTGTTTTAATAGCTATTATTATATGTTGCATTTTTAGATAAACGTGAGAATTGTGAACCGAATTGGCGTATCATTTGTACTCTTTTGCGTCATTGCGTATTTTCAGATATGTATTACCCGTCATCAAATGAGGAGTTTTAAAGTATTGGGTGGGTAGAATACTTCTTTACCCCAATCCTTGGACATCCAAGTTTCTATTTTGCTGCGCTCTTATGGATATTTAGATTAAGAGTAAATGAACCATTTTTTGGTATTATTAAAGCTTTGAATAAAGTAAATTAATACTATAAAAGAGTTTTTTTTAATATCTAAAACATGATTGATTCATTTTTAATGTACATATTTTAGGACATTGAATAGTCCTAATTTTTGCTTTTGTAAAGGATTCTAAAATGGATATAGAATATACGTGGATATTATTACAGGGTAAAAATTTTCATCAATTTAGGTTGCTAACATGGAACTCGTATATTGAAAAGTTCGTTTAGCCAGTAGAAGGGGGAGGGGATGGGTTTCGTTATTATAGCCCGCATGAAACATGAAATCTGGTGTTACATCCAAGTAATGATATATTCACTGTTCAAAATATGAAATTAAAATTATGTATCTACTTATAGGATACTTAAACATATTTTAAGACAGTAATTTAAAGAGTTGCTACACTTATAAAAATATAACAGCAACGATTAAAGTATTATAATATGGTCATGAGTTATTCACAATAAGCATGATGTTCATATAAGTACAGATTATAAAGCTAGCTTGGAATAAGGACTATTTCTATGAAAAACAAAGCCCCTCATAATCTTTTAAACTGTCGATGTAAATGACAAAAAAAGGCATGTTAATTATCAGTTATACATATTTAATCACTTTTCCTATCAACCCAGAGCTTTTTGTCGACCTAAATAAAACTTAATGTCGATTTAAATGTTATTTGATACAATGGCTAATATTGCAGGGTTTGACGATAGATAGATAAACATCCCATAGGATAATTTCATTACCCATTTTTGTAGTTTAGAATAATTGGTTTCTGAGCCAACTAATAAGAAAACGTTTGAACCTAGTAATAGTGTCAAACTTTTATTCTTTGTGACGTAACAAAAATCGAAGGATGAGAGGGGCCGGGAGGTGGGAAAGGAAACCCCTAAAAAAGAGATGGATTTTTGTTACGTCACAAAGATAAAAAGTTAGACACTATTACTAGGTTCAAACTTTTTTATCAGTGTAATTTAAAGTCTAGTATCTCCAACTTCCCTGTCATTATTGAAATGATATCGACATGATTATGATTTGTATTTTCATCGACCTTATAAGTTACTAAATACATTATTACTTGATTGCTTTTTTGACCACAAAAAGAAACATAAAGCTACTAGATTTTCTAGGTAGAATGTTTATAAGAAAATATGTCTGTATTCAGACTGTTGTTGTAAATACATCAAAGGATTATTTTATAACTTCAGACCAAAACAAACTTGGTTAGTTAAAAGGATACTTTAATCCTTATAGAAATATTGAGGCACCTATCCTACACAGAGATATGACAACTATATATATTTGTTCTTTTAGTGGATTTATTATTACTTAGACCTTACACCAGATTACCATGTTCTTTGATAATGTGAAACTTGTAGCGGGCTAAAAGAAGTTCATGAACAAACAAAACAGATTTCAATAAAAGCCATCAAAGGCCTAAACTGTTCTCTTATTTGTAGGCCTGAAAACTATAAGGACTTTTGTAAAATATAGATTTTGTTGTACAAAATAACAGTGTCCACACTTTTCCACCAATAATATTCATATTAAAAGCATAATTTTTTAATCATTGGGTTTTTACCTCAAGTTCTTATCAATTGTCTTATCCCTTTAGATACCTGATAATGCTACACTGATTTGCATGTACATATTTGCTTAAACACACATTAACATTTTAATCCTCTCGTTTAGTCTCAGGGAGAGGGGGATAGGGCAAAAAGAACTTGTTTTTAACAACATTTTATCATATAAGCTTAAGACTGTTTATTTCTATTTCTATTGTATAAAGTAGTATGTTTTTTGTCTGAAGCTTCAGATCTCAATAACTATATATTGAACCGATTGGGTCCTTTATTTTAGGTAATCTTTACATAGGTTTATGGGTGGTTTTAGGCTATTTCATTTTTAGATCGAAGTCTTATGATTGTTTTAGGCTATTTTACTGTCCTTTTTATTTAATCTAATAACATATAATATTCATACAATGATATATACTATAAATCGAGGTTTAAGACTTACTGAGGACTAACCTTTTTTCAATGCAGTATTTTTTCCCTCAACCCCTGTTGACTCTAGATATTATGCATTGATAGGCCTTTTTGCTAACACTAAGTATGTCTGTCTGTATGTCCGTTTGTCTGTTCGTCTGTCTGATTGTCTGGACAACTATTGTTTGTTTATTCTTTATACGTGTTCTTACGATTTTAAGGTTTGTTAGTCGAGAAGACGATTAATTTCATAAATAGCGCAGCAATAACAAACTAACTAACTAATACTAATAACATGATATTATTAGATTAACGCAATGTCGATAATAGTCAGCCATGATTACTTTTACTTAATGCAACATAGCCTACTTAACTATCAGTCAATTTGAAAAATTAAATCATGCAGTGTTATTAAAGATTAAGACAATGTGGACGATAAAATTATGTATATTCTCAATGAAAACAAAATAAACCCTTTTTTAGAAAAAATTGGACACTGCTAGTTGAACCAACTTATTAATATTAATAAAGTTATGTCTTCAATTATGTTTAATTTTAAAATTTTCAAAGGGTCGAAATTTAATTTTCAAGAAACCTGATGAATCAGCTTGTTAGTTATTATGTAAAGTTTATATATAAATAAATAAATATGCATAACAAAACGTTGCCTTTTTGATCTGTCTCCCTTGTTAAATGTTTTTTTATCATTATATCGATATACATAAGTATTTTTTATAATGCCAGTGTCATATCAGGAATGCCCGAATTTGAGATATAATATAGTTTTTTTTTGTGGCCATTGCTGACATTTTACTATAATTAAATGTTGGATCTACTGCAGTTCACGGTAAAATATTGCTGGTAACGAATATTGCTAAAAATATATGAATTTTAAAGGCTGATAGCTGCCAAACGGCTGCCCGCATGCCCGCACAAAGTTTTAAGCGGCATAAAAAGGCATACAAATAATCTGGAATAGCCATAAATCAATAATGCATAATTATCTTGCAGTGCAGAGAAATGCGCGAAAAAGACCTATTTTACGCGGTTTTTCTTCAGTGAAGCTTTCCCTGTGCATCATTGGATCTTGTCTATTCCAGATTATTTGTAGGCCTCCTTATACCGCTTAAAATGGTGTGCGGGTATGATCTGTACGTTCAGCCGTTTGGCAGCTAGCAGCCTTTAAAATTCATAAATTTTTAGCAATATTCGTTACCAGCAATATTTTACCGTGAACTGCAGTAGATCCTAAATGTTGATATAGTTACAGCATACAACTCCTTTTGTCTTATTAACAGAGCACTTCCTGTTACTTTTATTTCTCTCTCTCTATCTTTCTCTCTCTCTCTCTCTCTCTCTCTCTCTCTCTCTCTCTCTCTCTCTCTCTCTCTCTCTCTCTCTCTTTCTATCTCTATCTTTCTTTATCCATTCTTAAATAACAATGTAAGAATCTAAATGTTTAGATTAACTTACAGATTTTGATTGAGATTTATATGTAATACTTTTTTTTATATCCCTTTCCTTATTTGACTACGCTGGCCTTCACCACTAGCTTCTAAGGTTAAAACTCCCCTTTTTGGTTAAAAAAAGTATTTTTTTTAGGGCGGGGGTAGGTTAGCTTTTTAGGGCAATATCTATTTTGGCGGATTGACTGACGTACTCTTGCACAAAATGGCCTAAATCCTTCCTCAAGTCAAAGCTATTCTTTTCTGACAATTATGGGCTGATAGATCTCCCATCAGATCTTATTGAACACACATACCTCTACTATTGGCCAATTGACATACAATCATTTAATTGAACAACCTTTGTCTGGGAATTCATAAAATGAAATCTGTACCTCTTAGAATTATATGTATATAAATTAACTTTAACTAATATATTAAAATATTAAAGGTTGTATATTTTAATAAGCGAATCCTCATAAATTATAAATCTTATGCATAGATTAAACTTTAGATTTATTTGACGCGAAAATTTTCTGCAATAAGGTCAGTCCGCTATTGCGTCGAAGTTCTTATTTGAAAGTGGGATGGATTGTCAATTGTCATATTTAAATGATAGGAGGTGTAATTGGTCCTCCCCCACGCTCTGGAAGTTTTTTAAAAGTAGGAGGGGGGGGGGGGGTAAAACCAAGGAGGTAGGGGAGATTGGAATGTAAATAACAGTGGCATAAAAAATAATTATAAGCTAGTTATCTTATTGCTAGAGAAGTTTTCAAACTTTTCAACCTATAATGTTAATCTAAAGAAGGGGAAATTTATTACATAATTATTGGTTAATCGTCAATTAATGGGTTTTAAGATCACTGGGATAAAACCCAAATAATAGTATATGAAATGTCATAAATCAACCTGATTTGTAAAAATTAAGGTCTCCAACAGAGCCGAAGTGCAGTGCCATTTAGTTTGTTAGTTTCAGAGGTTTGTGGTGGGGGTATTACCCTCCCAAAAAAATTTAAGAAAAGAGACCTCGCTTTAATAGATGTTAAATTTCTTGTTATTAAATTTAAAATATAAATAGATAGATATAAATGTAGAAGGTAGATACTTGGGGAAGTATAGATAGATATTAGATAGTAGGTAAAGATATGCGTATACAGATTTTTATGATTAATAGCAGAAATATTATTTATTCGCTTCAGACGCACTCATACACATACACAAACTCAAACACACACTTCTTTTTCTCTCCAGCGGATGCGCCAATAGAATCCATGGGTTCTGTATTCGTAGGGTGTTAGGAGGAACAGAAAAATAGGCTAAAACCATCCCAGGATTTATTTAAAGCTTTCCTAAACTGAAGAACTTAATAGGCTCTGTTGTTTCGTAATCTTAAGCAACAGACAAAAAAAACACACTACTTTATATAATAGGATTTCTCTTTTCCCCACCCTTTTTCCCTGGTATAGACATACTAGATGTTTTATGGATGTTATCATCCTTGCTTTTAACACGATATAAACCTATAATAATAACTATAAGATATAATTTATTTAGAATAAATGAGAGCAATAGTTTAAACAACTGTTAATTGTCTATCATAAATTATGGTAAACAAAGCTCGGGCCTTAAAACTTCTCTGGATTCAATGTCATTAATTATGGTTAACAAAGTTTGGGCCTTAAAACTTGTTATTAGTGGGACTATCAAATAATAGTTAACAAAGTGTGGGCCTTAAAAACTTTAGGATTTTTCATTGCTAAATGTTTATTTAAGAAAACACAATGGTAATTAAACTTTGTACATAAGTGGCTGAATACGAAGAAATGAGTTGAGATCCAAAATAAGTTTACCAATTGTATACATAGACGATACTTTTAAGTATCGAACTGCAAACTAATTTTATTACTAATTTTGATGCAAATCTAGATTTATATATATTGCAGTTACACTTCCAAGGATAAAAGGAGTTGAGATGTGAAAAATTAACATTATGAGACTTGATTGGTAGTAGGAAAAAGGAATGACATCATCCATTAAATTCAAACTCAAAGTTTAATATTGACGTGCTTTTGATTTGAGACATAAATAGAGAAATGGTTCGACTACATCATGGTGCCTGATATTCCTAGGAACAATTGATTTAAACAAATAAGCGGAATTGACCCTAGGCATTATTTCTCCTACAAGGGTGGAGTAACCCTTCCTTGGACCTATAAGAAGCTTGACTGTAAAGAGTAGTCATATAGGTTAAGCGGTTAGTAATTTCTTTCATTATAGACAGACGCACATCCAGTTACTTTTATATAAGGTGTAGTTCAAAATACCATTAAACTTTTCAAAGTCAACAATTATCCTATAAAGAAAGTGATCACAGCTGAATGATTATCGACTCTGTGTTATACAAGTTATTAGAAACCTATATCTTTGACTTTTAAACCATTATTTTATTGTCTTATGTTGATATAATAAAAAACATTAAGGCTTAATTAGAGACCAGTGAAAACAGAATTAATCTTCTTAAGCAAAATGAATGAAAGTTTGCTGATATTTATAGCCGCAATTAAAACAGTAAGGTTAATCATGAATTATATTTCAAGGAAGGGGAGATATATTTTCATTTTTAAAAATGAAGACACTTTGATTGCAAAATATTTGTTTCTATGTGCATAGCAGGCAGAATTTTGCCGAGAGAAGCGCGAAGTGGAATAAAAAGTCATGTTATTGTTCATTCGCAAGTTGACATCCACCCCTCCTTTTTATTTTTGATAGGTTGTATACACCATTTATGGTAAATAGACTGTAGTTTCCCATTCTTTTATTGAGCTTTGGAAATCCAGAATCATCGAGCACCTGACATAGCAGCAGAAGTTTTATATTTTTTTTTGTTTTAGGAATACTTTTCTAATCCAAATTAACTGCTTTAAGAATTGCAGTTAAATTATACTTATTTAGGATTATATAATTTTTTTGTATCGTAGCAATTCTATATATAATGATTGTATGTAAGTCCAGCCGATACAAAACTTTGTAAACAAATTATCATACATATATTTTTCTGTTTATATCGAATTTGTAAGAAATTTTAGTTTTCTTTTATCAACAAACAAGTTGCTTGCTTGATATCGCTGCGACTATTAGGTTTTGGATGGTTTAAGGCTATTTTAATGCCCTACATTCCCTAGATGCTAGAGGTTTAGCCTTTAGTCATATTATAAAGTTGTGACTTTATTTAATCAATCTAAATTAAAGCATAACAACAGTATTTCTTTTTATTTTATTTGTTCCTTCGGTTTTTGCTCTAGGGGAGAAATTTTTCTTTTCTTCAGAATTATGTCTTTTATAGTTTTTATCTATTTATTATCAAAATCGAACATTTTCTTCATTTAGGTCGTGTCCGCACTTAATTAAATTCTTACAATTATATGCTATTTTCATTTTTACTTTGGTATTTGAAATATTTATTTCGATGTCGATTAGACACAATTATACATTTAACATTTTTCATTAAAATATCTCCTACCTCCAACAAATGTGAAATTATACATTCAAAGCGATGGGCTGACTCTCCTGATTGACTGCTCCTAGAAGCAGGGGCGCAGCCGCTATTTGTGAATATGAAAGAGATAGAAAAACTGAATAAAAATTTTGTTTATGAGAATATGAAGTATTTCCTCTTAGCTGAAGACAATAGGCGGTTTCCGAGATCTATAGCAGTGAAACAATTTAACATATTAATATCAGGGACCATGGCATTATTTTCTGCTGTAACTCTTTGAAAAAAATATTCTAAAACTCGTCTAATATAAAAGATAATGATATGAGAAATCAACTTTTTTCTTTTTCATTCAGGGTTTAAAAATTTGTCCTATTGAATGGGAAACAATAACATATTTAATATTCTTTTAAATACTTGACGTCGCTTGACAATCATTATAAAACATACAAGAGGATGCGCCCCTAGCATCAAGATGCTCTGTAATCAAAGGAGATGATAAGGGAAGAAAAATTGCATAAAACCTTTCGACTATAAAAAATATGAAGAAAAACATAATTCCATACCAGAACTTATTTTAACCTTCTCTAAAAAGAAGAACCAAATCAGTTTATCAGAAATCAAAACCTTAAGCTACAGACAAAATAAAACCTTACTACTTTGTATAATCTTATATACAAAGCAGAATGATGTCCCTTAAGATCTCAGTAACCACTAAGCCGATCGGATTCTACTCTTCAGGGAATATATCTACTGGTCCTGTGGTGGTTTTAGGCTATTTTCTTGGGGGTTTTGGGACACCCCCAACCCCCCCAAAAAACCGAAAAATCCCCCCATTTTTCTTTTGCTGAAGATTTCCTTGGTCCTTTTTTTTGCTGAAGATTTCCTTGGTCCTTTTTTTTTTGCTGAAGATTTCCTTGGTCCTTTTACTAATTTCGCCCAATGTTTTTTATCATCTCTTGTGGCAAAGCCCCTAGAGGCTAGGGGCGAAGCCGCTAGTAGGATTATAATTGAACAGAAAATACAAAGTTAAAAATCAGTTTGATAATATTTTAAGTTGTAATAGAGAAACTTTTAGTGACTCATTTTCTCTTTCTTTCTTTCTCTAAGAATAATTAACATGCAAGGAACAATAACCTACACATTGGTATAATGCCCTATGATAATACACAAAATTACCCCTTTTGTAGATAAAAGTATTTATGTAAACGTCTTGACACTCAACTTCATAAACCATCCAATCAAATTTTAATAAAAGTTGTCAAAGTTGTTAAGACAACGAATAGGAAAACGTTATTAAAAAACTTTATGGACTGTTATAATAAATAGCCAAATGTACCCCCCCCCCCCCCTCCTTCTGCATGCATGACCTGACCGAAGTAATTAGGTTAAGTGGTTGAAAAATTTAAACCAACCAATCACATTTTAATAAAAGTTATAAAATTTTTCAAACAAGCGAAAACGGAAACATGGTAATAAAACTTTGGATACTAGTGTAATGTACAGTCTATATTCCCCTCCCTCCATGAGGATAGGAGGATAGCATGTCTGCTACCAATTGTTTAGTTTATATTTTTCTACAAAATAATAGTTTCATGTATATTTATATTGCATTTTATTCCACTTTTTATTGTGCAGAATGCACATGAGAAGGGCTAGGGACATGTATTCTAAGTAATAGATAGTAAAACGTAGGGATCCTAAGGGATAAGATAATGTACTCAAAATGATATATATCCCCAATGATGATTTTAAAGTTTTGTTATACCAACAAATTACAAAACGTGTTTATAAAACTTTGTACTAATACGATGAAAATATTTTTTCAACAATTTTGTTATGATTTATTTGTTTAATTTTTGGGCTATTTTTAAACATTAATGCATAAAAAAGCATTTCATTTGTCAATAAAATGTATATTTTGTTATATTATACAATTTATTTGTATAAAAATTGTCTCAATCATATATAATTGTCATCTGTTTTTTTTTAGAATCATGAAAATCCGCTGTCAATTTTACATCAATCAAATTGGTTTCGTTTTTATATAAAAAAATGCATTTTAGCTTTTGGCTATTAAAGTCTTTTAAAAAATATTTTGTTTACATTTTAGTCTATCTTTTTTCCATTTTCAGTTTTCTCTTTTTGACAAAGAAAGAAACCATAATATTATTCATTTTATAATAATTTCATAAAGTTAATTTCCTTTTTTCTTCCCTTCCCTCTGTATAACATAATTAACTACATGTAATAATTCTATACAATATTTGTAGGTGTTTATGCTTTGGGGATAAAAGGCAAAATAGCTAATTTTATTCTGATTGTCCAAACAAATCTACAGGGAGGTTGTGTACATTGGACCTAAATTAAATTGGTACCCAAAGTTTTTAAAAGGAGCTCTATCGAGTCTCATCCGTTGACTTAAAAACTTTGAGTACTATGTACTATGAGCATCTTGATTAGCTTATTCAAAATTGCAGTGTCAAAACTTTTTAACTAATAATTTTATTCTAGGGTAGGGGTTATTTTATTTATCATAATTGGGAAAGTAATAAAAAGCGCTTAATTTTTTTTCTTGGCTGTTTGGTGAAAATCTAATTAACATGCATATTCGATGTAAAAATGTATACGAGTTTATACATATATTGACAGTTATAGGGACTTGTTTTATGAAAAATAGTTAGTAGAAACATTATATGACGAACAAAACTATCCCTTTTTTAGATTGAAATTATTGTTTGAAAAGTTAGGATACTGCTGGTAATCAAACAACCAATAAGAATTTGATAAAAGTCCCCTAAGTTCGTAAAGTTTTGAATAGTAAAGTAATTTACAGTCCAATGGCTTCTCCCTCCTTTCTCGGAGAAAACCAAAATGATTATACAAGGGAAGGAACATTGGGCTGTTTATTATACTACTATATCCCCAAAGTTTTATAATAGCATTTTCTTATTCTTTGGCTTAAACATTTTGGAGATTTTGTTGAATTTCATTGGTTGGTTCATAAAGTTGAGTGTCCAAATTTTTTAACCATTCTTTGTAATCTTGTGTATCATCATCGGGATATACATTATATCGGCTATTTTCTTATCCCTTTAGATCCCTGTAATTTCCTACTTATCAAAATTTTTGTCTAAATCCGTGGAAAAAGAGGGGCGTTTGAGTTTCTCAAGCAGGGATCAAAAGTTAATGATTTCACTAATGTACACACACATATATACACCACAGGGAGACAGGGATAGGACAATAATGATTTCACTAATGTACACACACATATATACACCACAGGGAGACAGGGATAGGACAATAATGATTTCACTAATGTACACACACATATATACACCACAGGGAGACAGGGATAGGACAATGATGATTTCACTAATGTACACACACATATATACACCACAGGGAGACAGGGATAGGACAATAATGATTTCACTAATGTACACACACATATATACACCACAGGGAGACAGGGATAGGACAATAATGATTTCACTAATGTACACACACATATATACACCACAGGGAGACAGGGATAGGACAATAATGATTTCACTAATGTACACACACATATATATACACCACAGGGAGACAGGGATAGGACAATAATGATTTCACTAATGTACACACACATATATACACCACAGGGAGACAGGGATAGGACAATAATGATTTCACTAATGTACACACACATATATATACACCACAGGGAGACAGGGATAGGACAATAATGATTTCACTAATGTACACACACATATATACATCACAGGGAGACAGGGATAGGACAATAATGATTTCACTAATGTACACACACATATATATACACCACAGGGAGACAGGGATAGGACAATAATGATTTCACTAATGTACACACACATATATACACCACAGGGAGACAGGGATAGGACAATAATGATTTCACTAATGTACACACACATATATACACCACAGGGAGACAGGGATAGGACAATAATGATTTCACTAATGTACACACACATATATACACCACAGGGAGACAGGGATAGGACAATGATGATTTCACTAATGTACACACACATATATACACCACAGGGAGACAGGGATAGGACAATAATGATTTCACTAATGTACACACACATATATACACCACAGGGAGACAGGGATAGGACAATAATGATTTCACTAATGTACACACACATATATACACCACAGGGAGACAGGGATAGGACAATAATGATTTCACTTATGTACACACACATATATACACCACAGTAAGACAGGGATAGGACAATAATGATTTCACTAATGTACACACACATATATACACCACAGGGAGACAGGGATAGGACAATAATGATTTCACTAATGTACACACATATATATATACACCACAGGGAGACAGGGATAGGACAATAATGATTTCACTAATGTACACACACATATATACACCACAGGGAGACAGGGATGATCAAAAGTTAATGATTTCGTCAAGGGAGATACAAGGACATCACATTAATTTGTTCTACCATTAAGAGGAGAGGGTATGAGGTGAAGGTAGTGGATGAGGGCATCGTTATTTTAGCCAGCTACAGTTTCACTTTATAGACATAGTGTACATGATCACATGTTGTAATATCCAAGTTTTAATAAAACCATTCTTACATAAGACTTATATCAAACATAAATTTTTATTGGCGAATAATATTAAACAGCGGTTTCCCTCAAATTTTTCAGAAACAAACTAATGCAATTCTAATAATTAAATTATGCCAATGTTCTTGTGTTGATATTTAACACGTACCCTTATTCCCTGACGTTAACTCGATAAGTATACACTACAAGTTATACAGGCAATGTACACTTCAATTTTTAATCAGGATTTCTATCTTAGAGTTTGAAATATGAACGTAAACAAGGATGGATAAGTTAGCTGAAAAGAGAAGATGTGGATTTGGGAAATAAATCGACGTACAGACATTGGACTGTATAGACTCATAGAGAAACCTCGCAAATAATAATCATGCAGAGAAGGGGCATTTGACTGAAAATTACAGTGGTACCCTAAGTTTTATAACCAGGTTATCTTATTTGATCACTCATAAACATTGGGTATTTTTATTGAATATTTATTGTTTGACTTAGAACTAGTAATTTTTAAACATTTTTAACAAATAATTTGATTTGCACAAAGGGGTAATTTTGTTTATAATCATTGTGGATGTATATAAATTTTTCGTTTAATGTCTTATCTCTTAAGATCCCTGTATTAAATGACAAGTTGGCAAAAATAAAAACCTTTACGTTTCACTACAGAAAAGGACAAATTTGAATAAACAAATACGATAACATCCAAGATTAACAAAGCTCATAAACAATATACAAGAACAGCCAAACAGATAGAGGGATTATGTCAGTTAAAGAGTAGGTTGGCATTATTCAAAGAAGCTTCACAAAAAGTTATGAACATTTATCCCTAATTCCAGCCGAGAAAATTGCATATCCCACAAAATGTTCTGATGGAAAGATGGACATTTAAAATCATAGAGTAGCTTAGCTATTAAAAAATAACCTAAATCATTGAAAGGAATGAATATTTTTGAAAAACATGCAAATATTTTTTTCTTTGTTTCTAATAAATAACTATAAAAATTGTTAAAAATTATTGTCTATTTTATTATCTAATACTATATTTTTAAAAGCGAAGCTTTTCTATAATTAGGGTCTGTCCGTCCGTCAGTAACGGATATCTTTTTTCGTTAATTTAGGCATGTTAGAATTGTCCTATCGATTTCAAATTTTGCATGGTGATTCCTTTAATAGTTAGGTACGATTTAGAAAGCGCAGCAACTCTATAATCACCACCAAAATGTCCGTACGTCCATTTTAAACATGTTGATTTTTTTACTTTTTTAACAACAAATTTTTATGTGATCTAATCCTCCGATTAATCTGATTTTTGGCATATTGATTCCTGGGACAAAAAAGTATAATGTAATAAGCGAAGCAACTCTATAATCAAGTCCTAAAAATGTAAGTATGTCCATGAACATTATCCTGAATTAAGCAGTTTTTCAACAAATTTACTTATAATTTTGCTTTGACTCTTATACATTTATATTATGATTATTCAGTTCTGACACTATACAAGTGTTAATGTCTGTTTTCCTACCGTTTCAGTGCTTCGCTTTTATGGATGTTGTCATCCTTGTTTGTATAGATTTTAATTTGATTAAAATTTAATTACAAAATTTGTTTTTCTTCTATAGTTAAATATTATTACCTCCTGTAATTGAATCAAAGATTGACCAAAAAAATTAAAAAATCTTCTAAAAAAAATGTGCAATATTTTTTGCCATAACTTGTTATTTTGACATTTTACCCAATTATGTCCGCTAGATAAAAAGTTGATGACCAAAAATGAATTTAAGTTAATGTATATTTTATTTTAAATTAGTCTATATTATGATCAATTCTATGAATGAAATGTTTCTTTGGGGTAAATTATATGAGTCTCCGTCCAACAAAACTGGAATTAATTATTTAATTTTTCATTTTACTTTCCGCAGAAAGCTGTCTATAATACAACGCGATGAATAACTATATAAACCTCAATTTTCTTACGTTGACTTGTGGGAAATTAAGTTTCTTAAAATGCATTTCATAACTTTTTATTAATTACCTTAAAATATGAACTTATTAGTGAACAGTATTGGGCATAAGAAAAAATTAATTTTTTCTTTGCTAATTTTTAAATTATCTCTATCAATTTTTTTCACTCCTTTTTGGAGTGAAATTACAACAAAATTGGAAAATTAAAAATTTATAATTCTTTAAAAATTAGATGAAAGTATTTTAAATAGAAAATTATCTTGGATTTTTAAAATTCCATATTGTTTTTTTATTCTAAATTATATTTTAATTTTTAGGTATGATTTAAATTTTGTTGGGGCTGATACATTTTTCCTTAAAGTAAGTATATTATGAAGCTTAAAATGTAGAAATTATAATCACATATTTCCATAAAAGTTGCTACAATTTGAACAATCATTGGCTTACTTTAAAATTTATTTCTTTTTACATTATCTCTCTCTCTCTCGGATTCTCTTTCTCTCTCTCTCTCTCTCTCTCTCTCTCGGAGCCTCTTTCTCTCTCTCTTTCTTTCTTTTTTCTTTCTTTCCCAAATAGAAAGGGTAAACCGCTATTAATTGCAGGCGGCTTTAAGTACTAAAAATATCAGAAAACAATAATTATAGAATCATTAGAAGCCTTTTAGTTTGTTTTCCATATTTTAATGCTATTCTGGTTATGTAGTGCTGTTATTATATTAACAAAAGACTAAATTGATGTACATTCCCAATGATGATAAAAATTACCCCTTCTGTAGATTACAATTAGTGGTTTAATCGTTTGGACACTCAACTTAATGAACCAATCAATCAAAATTAAATTAAAGTCCCAAAAGTTGTTGAGCCAACAAATGAGTAACTTTTAGGACTAATGTAATAAACATCCCAATATCCCCTCGACCTCCCCGTCATTTAGTAGATAAAAGATTCCCGTAGCATTTTCAGGAATGATAAAATTTAGGTCTTTTTACATTATAAACTTTAATTCAATGAATACCATGTCGACGTAATCATCAGACAAATCTATCTGCAGTAGCATAACGTTCATATGCCAATTTCATTGTTCAAGTGCTATTTATTCATAAGTTAACATAAACTATTAGAATATAAAGCTTCTTGTATCAAAAAGAACATTGATATTTAAACCCCTGTAACCCTAATTATCTATTATAAATACTACTCTATTGGTAAAGTAGTATAATTAGCTACCACGGCCATAAGCAATTACAATTATGAATAGCAATGACTGAGAGAGAGAGTCTCTGAAAAACTGCAAAACATTTAAAATAATGTGTTTTTTTGCTGAATTGTACGTTAAGTATTGAAATAGAATTTCACTTATTTTTTCATCCATTACATGAAGTAGTAAGGTCCATTAATATACTAGGGTCTAATTTGACTTAATTTATATTTGGACTTAAAATAAACATACATTTTGACTGAAATATACCTCATCATTAAATCCATAATTAAGTGTTATTGTTAGAAATCTAACATTTAACACTATTTAAATAATTTATAAATAAATTATTTAATTCATAAAGGATATGTCACCCAAAATTTTATGTCTCAATATTGGTTTCTTGTTTTTATTGGTGGAAAAGTAGGAGGCAAAATAAGTATTGTTTATCATTGTATTTCTTAATTTCTGTGCTAAAACAAGGATGCTCCTAATGCATGATTGCGGAAACACTCACTGAAAGAAATAGTGAGCCGACATTAGCAATGTCATTTCAGTAATTCAACCCTCTGCAAAACAAATGAGAATGTTCAAAAAGCTAAAATTTATGGTTAATGCATATGCAGGATTGCTTTTATCTTACCTTAAACTGATAAAGTTCTCTATTTTAGGGTTGCTTTACATTTGTCCTTGTTTTAGGCTATTTTACTTCTTCTCTGTCCCTATATAGTCAAAATACATTTCAGGTAAATTAATAAAAAGTGGACATGAAGCTTCTAACATTATAAAAACTAACCATAGATTTTGTGTCAAAAATTGCAGTAAAGTCTATATATACTATTCCCCGTTACTATTTTAGCACGGTACTAAAATATATGATAATTTGTATTAAAGGCAGAATAAGAATATTCATAAAGATAACCAAATTATTTTGAAAAAATATTTCGAATTTTTTTTAAATCTTCAAAAATTTTAATTACATTTCATAGGTTTATGATGACTTGACAATATATACACGTGTCCAATGCTAAATAACTCAATTCTAAGAATGAAAACTAGTTTTTATCATCAGGTTTATCTGTGCTTACCACTGAACCAATAAGGGTCCCCTTTATAGTGAATCTTTTTATAGGTCAAAGTAAGGTCATATTTATTTTTGGTTGGAGGGGAGTTAATCCCATCCTCCCAAGAGAACAACCAATTTACACTGTTAAAAAAAAAAAAAAATTAGCATAAGATAATACTATATATTCATATCATTACTATATCACATCATCCTATACGTTCTAGCAAAAAAACCTCATTACTATATAAGGAAGATTCCAATACTGTATTGAGTATTACTTAGTGTTCTATGGAGTAATATGTATTACTAAAGAAAGAATGTGCATTTTATAGTATTATCTAATACTCTCTATAGAATAAAATTCAATATGCTAGAAGGAAGTTTTTAATACTCTGGTTCGTAATTTTTGTTACTCTGTAGGGTAAGAATTGATACTAAAAACGTAATAGTAATAGTTATTACGGTATATAGTACTACATGGTGTTAAATATTCATTTTGTTAATACAGCACACTTACGGGTCCAGGTCTAATACAACCCCAGCGTATCAATTGATACTAAATGAAAAAAAGCGTAGTTTTACGTTTATAAAAAAATTACATAAGACTTTAGGGCGTCAAAACGTGAATTTTTTATTATTTCTTTAGATTTTTTTCCCCATCGTCCTTATCCTATTTAGGTCATATTATAATTACTTATTGGCATTAATAAATAGTATTTGTTTTGTAGATTAAGGTTTAGTAAGGGAGGGACAGGCCAATGGCTGATTAATCCAATCAGGTTCCAAAGGCAGAATTAAACAAAAAAAGACATTAGGAAATAATTTGTTAATAGATAAGAAAATGAACGATAAATTGGTTAACATCTATAATGATTACAAAATTACCCGCGTTTAGATCAAAATTGGTTGAAATGTTTTGATTTTGACCCAAAAGTATTCAAAATTTTTAAGCCAACGAATGATGAACGTGTTTTTAAAACTTTGGTTGCTAGTATGATTTACAGTGGAATATCCTCACCTTTTCTAGTTTATCGCCCATTGTTCTATCTCTATATCATTGAAGTATAATGCAATTTATGCTTTTGTTTATTATTCATGTGTACTTTAGAATTCTTAGATCATTATTCAAAAGTGCAGCTTTTTTGCAACTAGTGTTTGTATGTGAGTTAAATTTTTAGTTATATATTTCATACAATATCTTTAGATTATTATTTTTTAACAGGATACCGGCTGCAACCCTTTGATCTTAGGACTCTGCATTCAAAAGTGTAAGGAAAGGACATAATCATAGTCTGCGGACCTATGTGTATAAAATTTAGAATAACCTCAAAACAAACAGGGTCTTTGTAAAGCTTTCCTAAATTGGTGAACTCATCAGTTCTGAAGATATTGAAATCTTATGGTTCAAAAAAATTACTTTATGTCATAGGATTTCGTTTTGGTACATTTTGACCAAGGTTTTATTTGCTTCGGAAGATTTTTAAATGACCACATATTATAGGAAGTTCTTAAACGTAAGTGTAGTAACTTTTAGTATTGGTATGTTTGGTATATCACGGTTTGAAATTAGTTTTCTGAAGAAATAATATAGAATCCAATTCTTATTCTAAACTTTTTTTTACCCCCCCCCCCCCAAAAAAAAAAAATCATAAAAAAGAATTTAAAGCGAATCCTCTCTTCGTTTCTAAATATGTCAGTTTGTCTGATTGTTTTATGTTTTTAAAGTATTTTTGTGTCAGCCTCTAATTCAGATGAATGTCTGAATTTGTTCATTGTGATTCCCCTGTAAGAATGACCCACGACTTGATAAAATAACAGCAAAAACAATTGATCAAATATTTTTTTACAGAATATTTAATCCTATTTATGAAAATCATTTACCAAGTATCTATGTTTAATGGACAAGTAATGCTTTAATTTCCAATAAGGCGGTTCCCCCTAAAACCAAATATGTATGTAGTATAAAAAGATACAGGGGTGATAAATTAACCCCTCCCCCTCTCCCAAATTGTATAGATAGAAAATTAAATAGGTAGATAGAGGGTCAGATGCAAGGCATCTAAAGAGAAAAGGCAATGCTCAATAAATTGATGTACATCTCCAATAATGATATTTAAAATTACCCCTTCTGTAGGTTACAATTAGTAGTTGATAGTTGAAACATTTGGACACTTAACTAAATGAATCACCCGATTGAAATTCAAGAAAAGTCCCCAGAGTAGTTAAGCCAACTAATAAGAAAACTTTGTCATAAAACTTTGAGGACTAGTGTAATGAATAGCCTATTGTACCCTCCCTCCCTGGTCAGATGTAGAGAAAGAAAAGTTGATAGATAAAAATAATTGATAAACATAAATATTCAATTTCAATCAAAATGGAAAATTCTAATAAGCAATAAATATTATATTTTTGGTACCCCGGTCTTTTTGAATTGTTTGAATATCACGGGTAATGGATAGTCATTATTGTGTTTTTATTTAGAAAAAATATACAAAAATTTAAAGATTTTTTATTATGACTGATAGAAAAGTTAGAGGCATAATATTAACTTTAACCCATAATGGCTGAAAATTGTCAAAAACAAAAATTTACATATTTTTTATCTTCGATAGCAGCTAAGATAATCTTTTGTGAAATGGCATAATCATACGTACAGTGGTCTAACCCTACATATAGAGTAACTTCGCTACAAAAAAAATACTTTCATAAATACAAACATGAATATAGATTTTAAAAGCTACAAATTAAGAAAAGCATTTTTCATCCTTTTGGATTGGAATGTAATAATTTATAGTTTTGGAGTTTTTGCATTTTAGCTAAAGCTTCATTTGAGCAAAAACTAGAAGAACTGGCTAAATACAGATCAATGTAAACTTATAAATTACATTAGTCTGAATATTTTTTCGTATTATTCCAATTAAAACTAATTTTATTTGCCGGTAATTTTTATGGTTTCCTTTCTATCATTTCAAAAAAATTAAGACTTCTAATAATTACTTTGAGAGTAGCGTTATATGATAATATAATGCTTACAGTTGGTCTTTTATTAATTAGTTTATTTATCATATTTATATTAAGTAAATCATTACTTTTAATGATCGTTTATCATGTAGTAAAGTAGTAATGTTTTTTAAAAATGGAATTCCACACCCATGGAGGGGAAAGACAATTAATAGATAATTCTAAATCTTCTCCCAAAATTTTATTATACAAAAATTTTGAATTGAAAGCTTGAAACCATTTGTATTTTAAATAAAAAAGGGCCATAGTTTAAATTAACCTCTACTGTCCCTTCCCTCTCTGCAATTTGTGCTGTTTTAAGAAAATATTTAATGTTTTGTAACCTTGGCAATGACCACCCCAATGGTGTTCTTACAAAATAAATCTGATCTTAATAGCTAATTTTATGTCAGCATATCCCTTGTATATTTTTGGTTATTAGTATAAAAGCATAAAAGCAAATATTCACGTTCTAAAATAATACCAATAAGCATGTCAAACATTTTCAATTTACTAATTCAAATTTTTTAATGCATTTTAAAGAAACACCTACCCCACTGAGCTTAACTCAGATAGCCTGATATCTAGTTGCCGAAAGTGTTCGCAGTTTCCTGGGTGTTTCCTCATCCTAGCTCAATATTTACTACTAGCTACAAATCTTCAAACTTCCCTTAAAAAAATCAAAATTAGATGAACTGAAAGTAGTTGCCGAATGTGTACGCAGTTTCCTGGGTGTTAAAATTTTGATTTTTTTAAGGGAAGTTTGAAGATTTGTAGCTAGTAGTAAATATTGAGCTAGGATGAGGAAACACCCAGGAAACTGCGTACACTTTCGGCAACTAGATATCAGGCTATCTTAACTCATATGCTAATTCTAAATCTTTGCAACTTGGGTATGTTACGTTTCAGTAAACTTACAAAAAAATGATTAATTCAGTTAATTCTTATGGTTTTTAAAGTAAAAAAATATTTTGCCTTTAAATTTTAATTCAAATATTAAAAGAATACTCAATCATTCACTTATTAATTAAATAATGAATAGTAGTCAATTATTTTATTTGGAAAATGACATAACGTCAATTTGTCTCTCATGACAACTTTTATTGAGTTCCATATAGTCTACAATCTACACAAAACTTTGATTTTCCATAGTAACAAAATTTTAGATTTTTGGTTCCGTAAAAAATCCAAGACCCCAAGTTGACTAGCCCCACTAATTTGCTATGAAAAGATTTAGTGTAGTGTAAGTGCTTTAGCTTTAATTTCTTTCATGGTCAAATAGGGGTGGGGTTCGAGTCTTGGTGGCTTCGGCTGATTTTTTAACATGCATAGCTTGCTCTATAAAGCTTAGCTTATCCTAAAATGTATGTCTGTATGACTGCCTGTATTATTGTTTATTTTATTTTCTTTGGTTCAAATATAGTTATGATTTGAGTCTTCGTTGCTCCGGATTTCACTTCGCAAAGCTTGTTCTTAAAGCTTAGATTCTTAAATTCGCTTAATTTCTATCATTGACAAATAAGAATAAGCTTATTTCTTTGTTGTTTTTGATTATTTAACAAGAAAAGCATGTTCTAATTATTATTGATTATTGTCTAAATTTCAGGTGAGTATATCAAACACAAAAAATTTAAGATATCTTTAAGATATTAATACTTTCTACCTGCTTTTAAATGTGAAAAATTGTTTTTCTTGAGGTTGAATATCTCTCTCTGGATTTCCCATTGAACTAAAGCGGAAGCAACACAATAGAAAATTATTATTAGAATTCTTTTAACTTTAGACATTTATCCATGTACCATTCGTAATAGGAATGGAATAATAGGAAAAACTGAGAGACATTGGACTTGCACCTAAAGTTCAATAGACAGGTTCTTTCATTTATTGAAATACAAACTTTGGGCACACCTATTAAATCTCGATAATCTAGTTTAACTAGCAGTGTTTAAACTTTTCAACCAATAATCTCTACATTTTTAATAAAAACATAAATGTTAAAAGCGATGTTATTCTTTTAATTTTTTTAATTAGAATGACTTTTAGTAACCCATGATTGATTGCTTTATAATAACTAATTTATTTTCATCACACCCCACATTATTTTTAAAAAATAGCTTAAAACCACCATTAAGAACTTTAAAAATAATTTAGAATAAATATAAAGAAATTTACTCAGTTTGATTTTGTTCAGGATTTCTATGTAATTCATTCTTCCTCTGAGATAAGTAAGATTGTTGTCATCAAAAGTATATTGTATTTTTGAGTAGCGTAGCTACTGAAGAACTTACTTTGTCCGTCAGTATGCTAATCATCTCTATTTTAGCTCCATGGGGTTTAATTAAAAGTAAAAGTAGTTGTTCACTATTTTGGTATCCTATTACTACTACGACATACTCTCATAATTCTAACCTTCACTTAACGCCAACCTTTAAAAGCTTTAAAAGGTTCTGTATGGTTCAAATTAAAAATGGGATAAATTGCCTTTTTTTGTTATGGAAACTCATGTATGTAACTGTCCTTGTGTTTTTGTATACACTCCTATATTTCAAAAGTCATTCTGAAATCATTTTTATAATTAGCAATTTTTCGCGCACAATTTTGTCTGGTGGGGTTAGTTTTTGTTGCAGGGGTGGGGAGGGGATGGCCCCGAACAGAAATAGGTATAAAGAAAAAAAATAATAAAACAGGATACATAACTTTTTTTTGACGTCACACATGATCAGCAAATATCACATATCAGCAAATAGCGTCGTAATTATTAACACAGCCAAGTCGCTACAAAAAGGAGAAAGGAATTTGCAAGCAGACGAAAAAAAGGTCCCAACTACTGGAACCAGGTAGGTGACTGGGTTAAACATCTATAATTATAATACTTACAATATTGTTCTTTTTGTTGATAACAATTACTGCAGAATATCATACCTAAAATGAAATTGGATTTTTTTACTGATAACTTTATCTTTTACAAATCTATCAATAATATTTTGCCATGATAAATGTTATCTATTTTGTTTCCTGAAATATTAATTGTATATTTCGTATCTATAATCTAATAACAAGAATGACAACATCTATAAGTAACAAAGCACTTGAATATAATAAATATCGATGATCGGAAAAAAACAGGCGGAAAGATACGACAAAATAGCGTTATTGACGGATAGACAGACAAATTAATATAGTGACTTACAGAGAAAATTCTTCTTGGTTATAAGAATCTTTATCCGAAATTTCAGAAGTCCATCTTACGAATCAGCTGAAAAATAACACTTTACTATAAATCACTTTGGACAGAGGGCCAAAGTGAGTTATAGAATAGAGAAAAATCGCAGTGAAAAAATGGTTCCAAATGGCCGTACAGACAAATGAACACAATCAATTAAAGAATAGCTTCGCTACTAATAAAAAAAGTTTTAAACCAGCAAAAAATAAGAAATTCCTAATGAAATGAAGCGGAAATAACCATGTGAAATCAATAACTCTTCTTGTCAATATTACGCCAAGTCGGGGAGATTCGGACAATATTAAAATTTGTTAGGATGTATTTATGTCTCTCTGCTAATATCTTTTTTAATGGATGTATTTAAAGAAGCTTCAAACTAGTAAATGGGCAAGTTTTTAGCTATTTTAGACAAAATAATATTTTTTTGTGTTATCTTTTCTTAACTTGCAAATTGTTTAACGTTAATTAAAGAAAATATAGACACATGTAAGTCCGAACCAACCTCTTTCAAGTGTATTCTGATATTTGGCAGCTATTCTAATGATGAATGACCAATAAATAAATCATTTTCAGTCCAATAGTCACCAGATACATAGCCAGGGATAATTGGATAGGTCAATTCTAAAGGTGAATTTAAAAATTTGTAAGAAGTATTGCCAGTTGGCTTGAGTGCATCGAATTAGGTTGATATATTAATTACCTGCCTTACAAATATATTTTAGAAAAAGAAAAAAATATTTGTAAAACTCAGGGTACACAAATTGGGATATCTGATGGACTATGCTCAAATTTTAATTGATACCTTTATCCCTGAAACACTAATATTAAAATGTGTCCTCAATCAATCACCAACTTATCATAAAAATCATTTTGGTGAAATCTAAATGTAAACATTTGGCCAATTTCAACAAAAACCATATACACATATGTAATTTCAATTTTAAATCATTTAATTTCAAATCAACTTATTTTTTATTGTTTTTGCTCAAATGGATGTGGAATATACATGGATATTATTACAGGAGAAAATCTGGATGCTAACATGGAACTCATTTATTTGTTAGTTCAATAATCCAGTAGAGGGGAGGGTATGGTGGGTTTTATTTTTGCCAGCTGCGAGTATCATTTTATTCGAGTACAAGAAAATCTGGTGTAACATCCAAATAATTATATATCGATTTAAAAGGAGAAATTTGGTTACTTTTAATGAATCTTGATTTGTGGATTTTAGAAGTAGTAATTTTGTTTATCATAATTGTGGATGTGTTTCACTTTGACGCCCATTGTCTTATCCCTTAATATCCTTGCCCATGTTCTGATGCTTATGGCCAAAATAGTCATTTTCAAATAAAATATTATAATTCTCATGTTAAAATAAATACTCTGTGAAACTAGTATATAATTATCATGTCCTTACAAAATATAATTATTATCAATAACTCGTGTTATACTTCACACGAAATTAGACCAGCTATAACATGTTTTAATCATTTAGAATTAAAGACAAGAACGATTACGTCCAAAAGCGTCAATGATAATATACAAAATATATCATAAAAGTATTTTAAGCATGTTTTAATTCTCTAGAAGCATTTGAGCGAAAAAGGGGATAGGGAGGGGAAGCATGGTCGCCCTCCACTTTTAATTTTAAATTTTAAAAAGAAAAGGGCAATTTTTAAGAGGTACTCTTCCTAAATATTAGTTATAAATCTGACTATGACATAAAAGAAACTGAAAAGGAGAACCATATTGGTCCAGTGGTTAGCAAGATGTTAAGGTACATACATCCTATTACTTTAAGAAAAAGATCATAAACAATATATTTTTGATTGACTTTATGTAATTACAAGAAAGGTTGCTAATTTGTCAGTAACTAACACTTTAAATTTAATCTCAATAGTATTTATGTTTCAACCATTCTATAGTTACAGCTTTCTGATACTTTTTAAATGTCGATTTCACACATAAATACAATAGAATTATGATTGTTACTTATTTTTCAACAACTATGATGCTAAATTATAGTTTTGAGTAAGGATTATAATTTATTTACTATTATAAAAAGTAACAGGGTGTCTGTCGTTCCTTAATTTTCAGGGAAGTTATGAATTATACGAAGGCAGGTTTTAGTCTATATATCAGATGAATGCCTCAACTCTTCCTAAAGATAGTTCCCTAATTAAGAACTAGGAAGTAAAATATATTTGATAATAAAGCCCAATAAAGTGAAATGTGACAGGTATATAGCCAATAAATGACTTAATAATCAAATTGTATAACTACTTAACAACATTCGATGAAATGAAGAAGTACAAAATTGCTGGGTTTTTATGATAGTATCAAAATAAATTTACTAATATTGAAAAAATAATTTGATTTTAACATTAGATTTTAAACTGTTATCAAATCAAAATTATAGTGATTATTAAAATTTAGTTTGATTTTGTATATATTTTATCTAGTAGTAGTTATAAGTACATAATGGTAAAATTTATTACAAAATAGTAAAATATGATTTATGCAGTCAACGGATTGTACGTATATGCGCTTTTAAAATGCAATTATCTTATTTGCACCCCATATCCTTAAAGTTTGGGCCTTAAACAAAAATATTTTGCCCTTTGTTAACAATTTATTTAAGCAGAAAGTAAAGAATTTTGTTTAATGAAGGGAAGAAGGGGACATTGGGATGTATATTACGCTAGTCCCAAAAGTCTTAAAATAACGTTTTCTAATTCGTTCGCTTAACAACCTTGGGAACTCTTATTGAATTTTGATTGGTTGGTTCATTTAGTTGAGTGTCCAAACGTTTCAACTCCTAATTGTAATCTACAGAAGAGCTAATTTGTGTATCATCATTTGGGATGTGCATCAATTTATCGATCATTGCCTAATTCCTGGTGTAATGTCAGAATGTTAATATTTTTAAAGATTGGACTGTAGTTAGGTATTATATGATTATAAATGTGTATAAAATATTATGGAATAATGAAAATCATCGCAGTTGTATTTTATACAAGGATTAGGACATAAAAACACATGATTTTAGTACAATAACAATAAACTAGCGGCTACTCCCCTAGAGGTCTCCAGAGGCATTTTTATTCTAGTTTAAAAAAGGAAAAGTAAAAATTAGGGGATATTTTTGAAAAGGGGTGAGGGTACACTTCCCAAAAATAGCTATAAACCTTCCCTGGACATATGAGAAGGTTAACTGTAAAGGAGAGTTAAATTGGTTCAATGGTTAGCGAGATCCTTCGGTACAGACACACATAGATCAGTTTACTTTTCTAAAAGGATTTATTCACAATATGATCATTTTTCCTTTCTAAAAAGTGCGAGGAAAAATAGTTTATAAATTATAAGTTTTTTACTCCATTTTTGTAGATTAAAAATCCTCTAATTATAATTTAAACTATCTATTGCTCTGTCCGTGAGAAAGACATAAAATGATATTATTATGTGATTAACTTCCCTGTTTTTATAATAAAGTGTCTGCCTGTCACTTGTATACTTGGCCAGGGTTCGAATCCTTTAAAATTAAAAGGTTTTTTTTTTATTTTTTAAAGGATTGTAATAATAGCATTTACACAAAAGACTATTATTTTTGACCTATTGCAAGATGATTTTTCTTCCAGTGGCAAACCTCTTTTGATTTTTGTAGAATGATAGTTAATATTATCACATAAGGCCTACTTTAACTACAGTCATAGTTTAGGCAGATAAGCATTATTTTAAAATTTGTACAGGATTTAGAATTTTTTAGTAGGGCTCGGCATATGGTCCTTCTGGCTGCCATTGCAATAAAAAAAACTTCAAGCTGTTGTAAAAATAAGGTTGAGAAACGGCTGTGACAAAACAAAAATTTAGACAAGTGGCTGTCTTTACCGAAGCATATTTCGTTAAAGTACAGCATTGAACATAAAGTACAATTCTTACAAACCATTTTTAGCAAAGAATTTTGAGGACATTTATTGTTCGCAAAAACCTTCCTCCTTAAAAGTACCAGTGAATGGATATATATTCCTAAAAATAAAAATCAACATTGAAAAAAAAATTGGGTGATCTTACCTATATTATCTTAGTATTTTTATTATTATATTTTTTTTATATTTCAAGCTTTTTATAGTTCCTTTAAAAAAAGGGATAAATAAAAAAAAAAATTTTCGCCGAAATATCCCGAAAGACGTAATATTAGAATAATGAACTATTCTATTATGACTTTATTTGGGATAATTCAGCAAAAAGTTTTTTTAATTTATCCCCTTTTACATAGGCACTCGATAGAACTTCATATTATTTACTTTTTATGATTTTTCTCTATGTCCCACCATGTATATAAAATATGAGTAATGATTGATTGTAAAATTGTGCTCACTCATCCACAATGTGTTAACAAGGACAGTTATGTCTATTAATAGTGGAATAGGATAGCAAGACATATAAAGAAAAATATATCTTCATTTTAAATTTCATTAAGTAACTTTAATTGCAAAACTAAAATTTGTTTAATTGATATGTATTTACCTTTTTTGTCCAATTTTAATAAGTTTAACCCTCTGTGAATTGTTAATAAATCACAGAGAACTCAAAAATTTTGCAGTAACTACATAATTCTCTTTAATTCCTTATTCACCAAAAGTATTATTAATGGCCTTTTTTCTGTTGAAGGGTTAAAGGATAAGTTCATAACACTACTAGTTATTTCTCGCATTATATTATAGAAAGTTTAAAACCAGTTTTATTATGGTTTTTATTTTAAAATTAACAAAAACTGGCTAAAATACTATACGATACATGATTTTTCAATGTTACTTAAAACCGGTCCGAATCCAGCGGATATTAATCGATTTCCAAGCGATATTTTTAAGAAATAAAAAATAAATTTGATAAACAAATGCTCCAAATTTTTTTGCAAAAATCCACAAAATCATGAAATATTTAGTGGTGATGACTTATCTACGTGTCCCTTTATCTTAAAACAAGTTAATTTAACCCACTTTCCTCAATAAATCTTTATGTGGTAAGGATAAGAGGATATAAAATGACTTTTAGGTGCAATTTATATCACCATTTTTAGTGCCACAGCTTTCTGCAATGCTTATGCTGTTCGACCAGGTTGGTTTCTCTTCCTTTTCTCTCTCTCTCTCTCTCTCTCTCTCTCTCTCCTCTCTCTCTCTCTCTCTCTCTCTCTCTCTCTCTCTCTCTCTCTCTCTCTCTCTCTCTCTCTCTCTCTCTCTCTCTCTCTCTCTCTCTCTCGCTCTAACTCTCTGTCTCTCTCTTACTCTCAACGTCTATCTTTATATTCATGCTTATTATAGAAAAGCTTCGCTTTTAACATTTGATATTTTCCTTACCCCGTGAGGGTGGGATTCTTATTTATTGCTCGTTTTTTTTCATTTGACTAAAATCATTTTTTAAACATGAAGATTAAGAATTTGATTTTCATCCCTACCCTTGACAATGATTTAATTTCTTAGAAAAGCCACTCTAGTAATTTTTGAATTTAAACTACATAATTATAGTTAATGCAAATTTTAAAAAAAATGTCAAATTTGATAAAGATCTTCTATAACTTATTATTATTGTTATTTTGTGATTATCTTATCAAATGCTAATATTATCATAATGAGCCAAATCCTATAAAATTTCTAGCCATGGAGTTTTACATCTTATTTTTGGAATAATTACTCATTGGACAACAAAATGTTATTAGCAAAGCTATTCATAAAATATAAGTATGTCTTTCAAAAGTATACTCTATTTAAGCAGTTTTTTTTGCTTTTATGGAGGTTTTCTCATTAATTATGATTTTCAGGTAATTTTTGAAGATTATTGCTGCACCACCAAGAGCAGAGCTTATCCTTGTTAAAAGAATGATTCGACAATATTGATTTAAGTGGGTTGACACATTTTTTTCCATTGGATACACTTATTAAACATAAGTATGTTATTAGGTAGTTTGCTAAAAAGTTTGATCTAGTCTGAAATGTGAAGAAAATCTTTTTTTTTAATTTGCCGATGGTTTAAAGTCGTAACGAACTGCTGGTGGTATGACAAGACCAATAAATAATATGAAATATGTTATTTTCGAGCATTTACGTCTGCTGCAAGCTTTTTTCTAAATTGTTTAGTCTAAATTATTTCAGATTATTTGTATAATGTTTTATTTTAGTTATTTTTATATTAATTATTTTGACATTAATTATTTCATTGTATTGTAGTCATATAGCAACATGCGTCAGCCATGAAGTCTACATAAGCTTATTTATTCCTATTGTTTAAAGTAGTAAAGATTTTGTTTGTCCGCTAAGATCTCGTAAACCACTGAATTAATTAAGTTCCTTATTTAAGTGAAAGCTCAAAAAGACCCCAGGCTAGTTTTAGGCTAGATTTTTTTTCTCATTTTAACTGCCCTAAATGCAAGGTGCACAGACGCTAGTACTAGAATCTAACGTTAATTTTCTTATGGATTTAAAAAAGTAAAGTTTTCGGTATGGCCATTACTGAAAAAATGACGTGTAAAAATGAGATGGAAGGACGGATAGAGCAACATCGTAAATCGAATCTGACGGCTTCCGTACGGGGGGAAATTAGATTCATACATGCAACCCCGTTTTAGTTGACCATTAGAGGAGTTTATTTACTTTATATCGTTGCTGCTCTATAGTTCGTATGTCTGTAAGTCAGTCAATCCGTCCGTAACGCTTTGGGAAAATGTGATTTTTATAACTGCTATTTAATACTGACTGCCAACGGATCTATAAATCACTTTGTCCTTTTTTACATCTATGGCTTTAATATGCTCCGCTGTTTAAGGATGTTGTCTTCCCTGTTTATGCTTAAAAACTGCTTTACTCAGACTTTTTTGCCAGTAAAAGCAATAACTATCGATATAAATTGTAATTTTTTCATGTATTTCTTGTGAGTTTTTTCTAAATAGACCTTAATTAACTTTTTTTAGTATTTTATTCTTGTCCAAATCATTAAACATAAACTATAAAATGGTGTTTTTTGGTAACAGTTTAAATTAGTGATCTTAATGGATAAGATAATGAAAAATATATATTAATTTCATTTGCGTCCCCAATGATGCTAAACAAGTGTAAATTTAAATTCTTGGTTAAAAAAGTTTGACCACTACTAGAGTGAAACTAACCAATCACAGTTTAATTCGGTTATAAAACTTTGTGTACCAGTGTAATTTACAGGGTATTGTTGCCTTCCTCCCCCTGGTTGAAATTTTGTATTAAAAAAAAAATTGACAGCCTTATTCAAATTTTAGATTATAAGTCTCTGTTTACCAATATCATGTTTTTTTTTGACAAAAAATGTCATAATTTCCATATCACTGATTTTATACTTCTCTAGTTGTGGTTTTCTTAAGGAAATTGATAGTGTGGGCTGCGTGCAGCTACTTTTAAAATATCAAAAGTTTCAGATTAGTAGAATTGGTGTGCTTTTGTAAATCAAAGTTATTTTGATTTTAAGCTTTGTAATAGTTATTTACCGCATTGTATTATAGACAACTTTTCGCGGATATGAAAAATAAAACTTATAATAAGATTAAAATTAGTTTTGTTAGCCCCGAGGAGACGAAGGCTCTGTCTAACAAAACTAGTATTAATCTTATGATTTGTATTTTATTATTCTTGGAAAAAATACTCTGTCAATGTTATAATCATAACATCAATAATCAATTTCAACGTTTATGTCGAACATATGGCTTTGATAAATAAGTGGTTGCTATTTTCACATTTGCTGTGTTAAGTCCAAGTCTCAATAAAATCGGTAGAAAAAAGGTTGACTTATTTTTTACTAACACTCAAAGTAATATGCTTCATTAATTTTAGTATCGAGGTATCCTTATTAACATTTTACATGATATTCTCCCGTTTAAAATGGCTTCATATATATTTTTTCATGATTTGTACATAAAAAAAGGAAAAAAATACGATATGTCTCATTAATGCCTATTTTTGAACGGTTGAAATATTGATTTTTATTTCATGAATCTATGTAAAATTTGTAGTAAAAATTATCATTAAAAATAGGTTCTTTTTATGTAGTACATGTCTTTGAAAAAATCTTTAATACCATTAAAAATGTTTAATAGGAACAATTTTGTTCTGCTATTAAAATACACATTGCTTAATATTGAATTTATATTAAAACTTAATTTAGAAATTGTTTATATAATATCAATGTATATTTTGAATTTAATTGTTTTAGAAACCTTAGCTGGATCTTTAAATTACCAATCTGCCCGAGCCGAGCCTCAAGCGAGTCGATTTTGAAAGTGGCTCACCTCATATTAATTTTTATATCCAAATGGCATTTGTGATCCGGCTCACTAAGCGGCTCGCCTAAGGCTCACCGGCAACACTCGTATTGTAATGCCACCGAGCCGGGAAGTAATCTGGCTCAAACCGAGCCGTAAATCTTTTAAAAATCAATGTTTTTTTAGCAGTAGCTGTAGCTCACCTCTGGCTCACCTCGAGGCAGATCTGGCTCGGCTCACCACTAAATGATTTAAAGATCCAGCTAAGAGGATTTAAGAAAATGATACAATAAATAAAATTACCCTTCTGTAATTTAAAATAATAGGTCGAAAAGTTTGCTAGTTAAAACTTATCAGTAAAAGTACTTGATATTTTTTTAAGTCAACGAATGATTGTAATGATATTTGTAAATATGTCAGTGATGACCACCTTATGAAATGTCATATCATAGAAATTACATGGAATAACTTTAAATCGATGATTTGTTACCTATGACCACTTTTATAGTCAACATATGGTTATAGGTTTCTTTAGCATTCCAAAAAACTTTGGCCACCCTGAAAACAATTAAACTGATGCAGTTTGGGAGCCATGATTTACAAACAACACACATCCGTAGAATTTTCTCAGAAAAGCAATGTATCACCATGGATAGGGATAAGCATTTTAATAATAGATGTTTGATATGTGCGAGGATATTTTGACAGGGTAAAAATTGTCGTTACTTTGGTTGCTATATGGGCATCATTCGTTGGTCAGTTCGTGCATCCAAGTTTCTTTAAAAATTGAAAATAAGGGGTAGTGTAGGGTAGTTTTTCTTCTATGCATACTCCAAACGGGGGCCATATTCGTATAAGGCCACACAGTAACCAATATAACCTAACCTAATCTGACCTAAAATAATAAACCAATATTTCCCCCCTTTCAAAATATTTTTAAAAAGAAAATGTATCCACCATCCAAGTATGTATCAGAGGACTAGAAAGAGCAACCCTTTCTGCAAAATTAGTTTTTAAAATGATTTATCTATTTTTAATACTAAATATTTAATTTCATACTATTTTTGCTGATGTTTATATTGACAGTATATCCGTAATAGGAAAGACTTCTAAGTATTTTTTTAAAAGAAAATATACTAAACTACATTAGATAGTTCACGTGTATGTAAAAATAACATGTTTCTAGTACCAGAGGTTAGCTCAAACTCTGTGATTTTTCTCTGCGGGGCTCAACTAGCCCTAACTTTTCCTAATCTAACCTAAAAAAAACATAAAATTAATTATTTTCTCATTATTCTGGGTAAATATTTGATTGAAGTAAAAAAATTTATATTGATACACTCACAGCAACAGTATTACTGGATTTTTAAGATCTTAAAAGATAAGAAAAATTATGTTTAAAAACTCTGTCGAAGATTTGACAAAGGAATTATTTGCAATTATATTGCGACAAATACAAAATGCATAATAATCAGGTTTAAAAAGGATAGAGGCTTCTTATGATGTATTTATTCTCAATATAATTTGACATGTCTTGTCATAATAGTGTAAGGTAGTAATGGATAGGCTACGTTTTCAAACATTGTTCCAATATCCTAGAAATTATCATCAAGTTAATAAGTCAATTATATATATATATATATATATATAGGTTGTCGAAAAAGCTAAACAATCGGTAGGTATTCAAATGGACTTTCTGATAATGATTATTTAGTCGCTACACTTTCATATTATACCTATTCATATTCTTAAAGGAATCATCACGCAAGACTACATTTACGATCTAAGCTATCCGTTACAGACAAAAGGAAACACCCTTATTATAGAAAGCTCTTCTTTAAACAAAATAATGATTCCCAATGCATATACTTCTGAAATTAACAAGCAGAGGGGGTGTATAGGAATGCATAAAATAAAGGGGTGGGTAGGGAGAACAAAATGAAACTATAGGGGAAATGGATAATAAGGGGTGTTTTTTTATTAATTGCTAACATGAATCTATCGTGTTTAAAGGATGTAGGACAAGTATTCCAAAATATGAATAACAGAGCAGGGGAACCAAAGAGAGAGTGATAGAGGAACAGGAAGAACGAGAGAAGACAGACAGACGGACAAACACAGTCTTACTATAAAGTAGCTTTGCTTCTAATATAAAAATATTTTCTTTTTTTAGAAAACTTATCTCTTTAAATGCTTTTATGCAAAAAATGATACAAACTTAAGTAAAATGTATAGGAAATAACATTATTTTTTTTTGCAATAATAATTAATTTAAATAGTTAATAAAAGGGCAATAACAATTTTAGATGATTGAAGAATAGTAGAGTAATATACAGAAATAAACATAAGAAAAATATTTCAAGCATTGGAAAATATAAGTACTTGTAGCAGAATTTATTTAGTCCACATATTTGAAACTAAATTAATTTGGCTGCTAGTTGCACAATTTTCCAAAATAAGTTATCTATAACTCTAGTTTTTAAAATTATGCTGAAACGTCTTTAAAATTCCAATTTTACCATACTTTAATGCCTAAACGATATTGTTTTAAATAGATTTGATAAAAGATAAAGAAGGGGGGGGGGGGGTAGGGCACAACCCACTGCTTAAGATTCTTTATATTGATTTCTTTAGAAATTTTTGGAACTACTGTGCCCAAATTTATGGAGGATTTTTTACATTCATGCTTATGCCTAATAAACACAAAAGTTATTTATTGAATTTATTAAATAAAAGAAATATAATAATATTTAATGTTGTATGCTGATTTCATTTTAAAGATTAAATGTTCATAACTGACGCATTATCGATGGACCGTTTGAAAAAAATTCTTTTGTCCTCTAAATTGTTTTTAATATTAGTCATTAATGACTTATTATTGATTTAACTTTGTTTTAAAAACATACTTATGCTGATATAAACTTGTGCTATTGTCCTACCCCTTCCTTTGTATTATGCAGAATTGTAATCAACAAAGAAATGTTATAATAAAATAAATTTTACTAACAGAAAATTTAAAGGTAAGCACGTATAATTTAATTCAATAAAATAACATGCTGTTTTTAAAACTTATTTTTAAAAGTTTGTTATTTAGATCTGCCTTGAAAAGCTCAATAGGTGGTCTCTCTCGCTATCTCTCTCTCCCTCTCCCCTCTCCCTTTCTCTATCTCTCTCTCTTCCCTCTATTTTTCCAATTAATGTTAATCTTCAAACTACAAATTTCAAGGAATCTTTTTATGGGTAAAAGGAAAAAGTTGGAATTTTTGGATTTAAAATTGGATTTTTTTTTCACGAAAAACTTTTATCATAACATTTTTAAGTTGTGCATCCAATTTCAAAATGTCCGCCTGTCCTTTAGTCCGTTCGTGCGGGTGTATGTTATGATATATGGTTTTGCTTCAATTTTTTATAGTTTTCTCAACATATGTATGAAGTCACCATTTCGTTATAGCAATCCAAACCAATAAAAATTCATCAAAAGTCACCAAAGATATTAAGCCAACGAATAAGAAAACGCTATTTCTAAACTTTGGGGACTCTTATAATAACCAGCCCAATGACTTTAGTCAAAATAGAACGAGGATGATATTAAAAAGATTACAAAATATAAATAAAATTTAAATAATTGATTTAAAATAAGAAAAACAACTAAAATTACTTAGTAATGCAAGGCCAGGACAATGTAAAGAAAAAAAATCTCTCTCTCTGATGTAACTAATTAAACCAAGCCGCCTTTGTCAGGATAAAGAAATGTCTTTAAAAAATAAATAGAATAAAATAGCAGATAAATATTTACGTCGACATAATAAAAACTGGTTTTCATCCATACTGTAAAAGCACGTATAGCATCGCCTTAAAGACAATTTCCCACGAAAATTAAAATAAAAATCATAAGATACAAAAACGATTTTGTTAGCCCGATCCTCCGACTGCTCGGGTGTAACAAAACTGGTTTAAATCTTTAATTTCATTTTAATAACCGTGGATAGCTTTTTATAATACGATGTTATAAATAAAAGTATTCAGATTACATCTTCCTGTTTGATAATTTGTTTGGAGAAATCAACTTTTTTTTGATTTCATTGATTGGCCAATTGATAAAATCGATTTAAATAATTTTGAACATTTTTTAAAGACTTAAAATATTTTAACATTTTTTCAATAATATTTTTCAAAGAAGTTGTATCAACTTTTTTTTTATAGCTAGCCGGTCCTTTTAAGATCTTTAATTTGACACCTTACTTTTTCAATTCTGTCAGGTAATTATTGAAAAACTCGATTTTTTTAAACCCACGAGAATAAAAACTTTGAACTCAATTTTATCATTTCACAAGTAAAAAAAGGTGTCAAATTAAAGATCTTACTATTTTTGTTCTTACTGGCCATTTTCTTCTTTTATTTTGTTGCGTTTTAGTACCTTAAAACCGACTTAATTATTTTTTTAAAAAACTTAAATTACTTAAAAAATAAGAGGTCTACAAAAAAACCGATTGCATATCTGAATTCTATGAAAAATTTTACATCTACTACTTACTAAAAGAACCGGCTAGCTATAAAAAAAAAAGTTGATACAACTTCTTTCATCAGTAAACAAAATCTTTAAAATACTGATACTGTAAGCAAAAATAAGACGATAAATTAATACTCCCCAAAGCCACGGTTTTCTAACTGTAGGAGGCGGAAATTTGTATTTAAAAATTGAAGGTATGATTAACCCTTACAGATCGGGGGGGGGGGCTCCAAGAGCCCCCCCCTCTAGTTTTTTCGATCTCATTTTTTTTGTAGGTAAGATGGAGTGCTGTGACTTCATGACTTTTTAAGTTTAGTAATTATACGTCGGCAAGAGTTGATTTTATTAGGATATCTGGTCTGTGTCGGTCGTGGTGTCCGGTCAAAGTCGGTTGGGTAGCACCAAAATTAGAAAAAAAATTCTAAAAAAATCTTAATTTCTACATTATGACTTTTGTGTATAAGGAGAAACCTAAAATTTTTTTTGGTGAATACTAAGATATCTATGACCTTCTGAGAAAAAATGTGTTATGACCGTTTGACCGCTCCCTGACCGACTTTATGACCGATTTTTGTCCGGCTTTTACTACAGACATATATCATGAATATCGTGGCTTCTGTTACAGCTAGAGTCCTATAATTTTTTTTGGTAAATCCTTGAGCAACATCAAACAGATAGAAATATTAATCGGCGCCGCCAACCGCCGTTTTACCGCCGTAACCGCCGAAAATGGCGGTTTCCGTTATTTGCCGTTTTTTGGCGATGATCAGAAAAAGTAATTTTTTTGTTATGAAAAATAAAAGTTCGTCCTAAAATTTGGTCATCCTAGCTGCAAAATTGGCCGCTCTACAGCTGTTTTAAAATTTAGCGGCTGGCCGCTAAAAAGCGGCTAAGGAGCGGCCTGGCTGCTATGACTAGAAAAAGTAATTTTCTCTAAAAATACACATGAACCACCAGAAAAAAATTTTACATCTTTATCTGTAACAGGAGCCGAGATAGAGGGGGGGGGCTCTTGGAGCCCCCCCCCCCCCGATCTATTAAGGTGGGAATTGGGGCCCGAGCTGTAAGGGTTAAATTGATACCTCCTTTACAGTGAAAAATTTAAAATTTAGAAAGCATTTCTAAAATGCAATGAAAATTACATGACTTTTTGTGGAAAATAGAACACTACTTTACATACAAAAGTTAACTTTTAAAACAAATTTTTAGAGTTATTAGAATAATGGACAATTATTTACATATCCATCCATCTATCCATTTATTTATCCATTTCATTTATCCATCCATCCATCAATCTCTCTTTCTCTCTCTATCTCCTTCTTTCTTTCTCTTTCTCTCTCTTTTTTCTCTTTCTCTTTCTCTCTCTCTCTCCTTCTTTCTTTCTCTTTCTCTCTCTCTTTCTCCTCTCTTTCTCTCTCTCTTACTTTCTTTCTTTAATTCTATCTCTCATTTCTCTGTCTGTCTATCATTTCCTAATAACTTTATTATCGCAATGCACGAAAAAGGACATAACTAAATTTATTTCTTTATACGTTTAATTTTATGATTCACATGAGATTTCAATCCAAAGCATGCTCCCAAATATGCTGTAAATTTGATGCGAAAAATCCTCGAAAACCTACCCTCAAATCATGCGAATTTTTGACATGAAAATTTGCTACTTTTTTCTGCATGAGTATATCACGAATAAATTTCTACCAACAGCTTTTTCCCTCCCTTCTATTATACTTAAAAGGATATTTTATTAGAATGATAACTTCCGTGTTGAACTTTTTTATTATCGTTATATATCAATTTATGACTGGTATCATTACATATCATTGTCGCTTATTTTTTACGAGGATTAATTTTAATGGTATCAAACTAATATTGCTATGTTGATATGATAAGTGCAACAAAGTTGGATTGTAAAACAAGGTTTGCAACTTCTAAAATCTTTTAACTGTATGCTTAAAAGGAGCTTTATTACTCTAACATAATCTCTATTAGAAAATATATAAAAAGCTATTAGATTACAATGTAGAGCACTTACTTTACATACCTATATGTGAATTTATTTTGGGGTGTAATTTATTTGAAATTGAACTTGTTTGCCTTCTAGTTTTTCTTTTCATTGGCAGAAGAGTTAGAAGCATATTTGTTAACCTGGGATAGATAGCCCATATGGAGGGAGATGACTTTGGATCGTAAATTACACTGGTACCCAAAATTTTATATATACTAGGTCATTCGTTGGGTCAAAAACTTTGAGGACTTTTTATTGTACTTTAGTTGGTTATCATCATTGGGTATGAAAATCAATTAACCACCCATTATCTTATACCTTAAGAACCCTGCAAATTACTCCTGAATGGTTTAATCTAATGTCTATATCCAACTGATAGACATACAGACCAACAAACCATAGCACATAAGAATTAGGTTGCTGCGCTACTTGCAAGATAATTGATTTTGACTGAAGGGGAAAAATAAGGGAAATCTGACAGAAACAAACAATGTGAAAAACAAATTGTAAAAAGAATTAACATGGAGGGAGGGGATATTGGGCTATAAATTATACTGGTCCCAAAGATTTATTGACATTTTCTCTCATTTGTTGGCTTAAAAGCTTTTCGTACTTTTATTAAATCTTATTTGTATTGTACAAATATTTAGTTTTCAATCTTTACCACCAATAATTTAATCATAATTGGGGGTGTACATTACTACATAATCAGTTATTCTGCCATTGCGTTTTACTTAAAGATCATGTAACGTCATCCTAATTAATTCATTATAAAATCTTTGTATGAAATTTTAACCAATTTATTTTATAGAAAATCTATCCCTAGCCGAAAGTCATGTTGGAGAGTTAATTTTAGGCCCCCGTAATAAAAAGTGACGCTATAACGTGTAATTTTTAGTGAGATCTCGTTTCCCTTTTACATTTTATCAGGGGGAAAAGGAGTTTTTGATTAGTTTCCTGTTAGAATATGGTACTGTTGTTATATAGATTATTCACACAACATTTTTGTAAATTACACTGGTACCCTAAGTTTTATAACCACGTTAATTAATTCATTAGCTCAAAAACTTCACAATCAAAAGCTTTCTTATATCCTAAAATTGACTTATGAATTTAATTTATCCCTGCTTCATTTATACTAAAAATGTATGTTTCAAAGTCAGACATTTTACAGTACATGAATTATTCCAACATTTTTTCACATACAAATTTTATTTCTTATATATACTAATATAGGCCTTTTAAACGTTAAAATATGAAATTTTTCTTAATTTAACAAACTAATACTAGGGGATGCGCCACTAACAAGGGAAAATTAGGGCTTTAAAATTACCTTAGACCATTTATCTATTTTCTTTTTTAAATTTCAGGTATGAATCTTTTGTTATATATAGAAGCTGAATCAACTAGGTTTGTGACTATTTTGAGGTCTAGATATTACTATTGATTATCTAAAGAAAGTATAGTAAGCTTAGGAATCTTAAGGGATAAGACAATCCAATTACGGTAAACAAAATGTTCTCAGATTTTATAAAACTTTGGGTACTAATATAATTTAGCGTCAAGTTTACCCGCTCTCCCTGAGTAGTCCAAATTTAGTTGATATTCAAAGTAAAAAAAGATTCTTTTTTAAGATATAGATAGGCGGGAAAATAAATCCACTAACCTTATCATTTAAAACCGATAGAAATTACTTAACACCTAAACATACATTAATATAAGGTTGATATAAATATAATTTACTTTATTGTACACTTTATGTCACTATTAAGTTGCACTTAAATAGTAGGCGATAAATAGTTGTAACTCCCATTCATAAAAAGTAATCAAAGTGCGTAAACTTCCATAAGTCGCTACTCTTATAATGCATTTATAACTTTATGAGTATAATTGATATTGTCTATTAGTTAAATTTAGTAAATTCATATTACAACAATTAAATATTAACATTATATAACACATATTATTTGGGATGGTTATACAAGTAGACACCACCCTCGTAATAACACAGATTCTCAAAAGTGTGCATTCATTTCCGGCATGTATCACATTATCAAATCATCATACTATTGTCAACAATTATAAACAAATTGGTAGGTTTTAGGCTATTGTTGAGGGTAGAAAAAAAATTCGAAAAACTTTTCATCGAATATCAAATAATCATTCTTAAATATTCAAATTCATATATTTGTATTTAGTTTGTCTTTTTTATGCTAAATACCGAACTACAATTAACTGTTCTTTTCATTATCAATTGGAGAAAAAAATATTTGCCTTAAACTTTTCCACTATTAAAAATCTTTATCATTGAAACAAATGTTTTTTTTTGTAGTTGCTTTATACAATATTATTTTTAAAATGTAATGACAAAATGACTATTAAATAAGTTCCAATTATTGATCACCGTCTTTTGGCAGGAGGTGTAGTCACTTGTCCCATGTTTTGTCACTTTGCTATGTTCTGTCTACGCCCTTGCTAAAGGGGGGGTTGTAACCCCGCCCCCCTCCCATTACATTCCCATAAAAATTAGAAATTCAGATTATAATGTTAAAAAAAAACATTTAATGGCATTAGATGAAATTATTCATGCTTTTTAAAAACATTAATATTGACATTATAGTGTTATCATTTAGATATTGGTTTCTCGTAAAAACGTGTTTTTTTTAGATTTGAGATATCCTTCCTATAACTAGTCAAAACCTTCCTTGTGCATATAATAAGCTTATTGTAAAGTAGAACCAAGGAATTAGCGGTTAGTTGTATTATTTATACATGGAGACAGAACCACACACACTCATACATTCTGCTACTTTTATATATAGTATTGATGTCCTTTTCTACTTTTTTTTTATCAGAAAACTTATTCCCGTGGACAATGTTCAACGCCCATCTTTGACATTTGTCCCCGACCGCCCACTTACAAGTTAGGACCTTAATACATAATACACACAAAGGATGAAAACATCCATAAAAGCAAAGCTTAATAATACAGACAGATTTACAAGTCTGAAATATAATTAGCAGAGCTATTGCAGAGGGATAATCCGCTGTTGTAAAACGTAAAATCCTTCCCTTATCGTACTAGTAATCATTATTTTAAACATTTTTATTTAGTTTTAAGCAACAAAATATAGTTAAACTCATTGTCTTGCATAAAATATATACGGCATTATTATACCTAATAGTCAAAATATCTTCATACAAGTTTCACAAATAATTAAACGATTCTTACATACTCAACTATGCTACGTCTATATATCTTACAAGTTAGGACCTTAATACATAATACACACAAAGGATGACAACGTCCATAAAAGCGAAGCTTAATGATACAGACAGATTTATAAACTTGAAACATGATTGGCAGATTGATTGTACTAGGAATCGTCACGGTAACTGTAAACATTTTTTTTTGTAAAACGTAGTATATGATTAAATGCATTGTCTTTCTATAAAAACGTTTGAATTACTACTCATTATCAATTAGTATACCTAAAAGTTAAAGGAATCTTCATATTTGAACGATTCTAACATATCTACGTTACGTCTATATATCATGATCTTAATATTTAACCCTATCACTCACCCCCTAACCAATACGCACTGGGTTAATTTGTTTAACCCTTGCCATACAATAGGTTAAATTCGTCTCCTAGTGTCATTCCGTCCCTATAAGGTGAAAGGAAGCCATAAATTGGTCGAAAAATAACATCACATAATATGTATGTTTCATCTTGGTTTTGAACCGGTTTGTATCCTAGGGAAAAAAAATCTACAAACGGTGTAAATTTGTAATCTTGAGTTTGGAGTAGACATCAATCTTTCATTGAATGAGCCCTGTAATTTTGTTAAAATATAATCTAACTGTATGTTTATCCCTGCTTTACATTGGCGAGAACTCATACTGTCGTATTTAGGCATATTTGTTAAAATGCTGTTTTTATAATATAACAAATTTTATAGAAATATAAAGTTGAATAATAATAAGATAGTTTATAAAATATATTATCTGGTTACTGTTCGGGTGTATTAAGGGTTGTTGATTGTTATAACATTTTACTCTAATCGCCAAGTTTTCCTTGTTCTAAAATTCGGTCGAACAGCTGTTTTTGTGCCATTTTTTTTGTACAGAAATGTAGGAATACCACTTATTTGTAACAATGTCAATAATATGGGCGCTTATACATAACTTAGAGACACTATGCGTATTATACAGGGTTATTAAGGTATAAGACAATATTTATAAAGAAGTATCAAGATGTTTGTGAGTCTGTCTGTCTCTGTGTATCGAAGGAACTGTTCAACCGATATGGATATCCCTTACAACGTAACTTTGGTGGAGTGTACTACCCTCCCAAAAAAAGCGCCCCTAGAAAAAATTGCCTGTCCCAATTTTTCTTACCTATCTTTTTAAAACTAAAATTTAAGATTGGGTGCCCAAAGAGATTTAATTTTGAGATTTAGGGGAACCATTATTTCTCTTTAATTGTCCTATTCCTGTATCCGTGGGTTTAAACCACAAACCCCTTAACATTGCCTGAATATCTGGAACTTGTCAACCAAGGGTTTATGAAAAACATAAATAGTAGAAGTTTAAGTAAAACCCCTAAGTGATAAGACAATAGATCAATATACATATCTAATGATGATTAAATAAAATAATACAAACAGAATACTAATCAGAATTTAATAATTGTACCAAAATTATATGAGCATACGAATGAGCAGACTTGTTTACAAACCTTTGGGTACCAGTAAAACTTACTGTCTAATTGCATCTCTCTTCCTTGGAAAAAAAGAACAGTAAAGGGAATGTTTTTTCAGAAATCTTTCAAATAAAATTATAATCATATTAAAATCTTTAATTTATAAATCTATAAAACCACGCTAGAAATATATATATGTGATAGTAATTCTTAATTTTCTAATTTCCTCTGTAAACCCTTTAAATTGTTATATAAATTAAGAAAACTAATTATCTGTTAATGATGTATTATGTGTAATTATGTAACAATATCTAATAATTAACCAAAATCGCACTTTCTTCTCTTTTTGGATGATATACTTTAAACAAAAGCTAATGTGGTCATATTACAAAAAAAGTACAATCTTTTTGGTAAAGGAATTGTAATAAAATTAAAGATATTGTGAAACAGACACAGTGATCTAAAGGGATAAGACAATGGCCGATTAATCGATGTTCATTCTCAATGATGATACTCAAAATTATCCCTTTAGTAGACTACAAATAGTAGTTAAAACGTTTGGACTTTGAACTAAATGAACCAACCATTTAAAATTCATTATAAGTTCCCAAGATTGTTATACTAACGAATATGAAAACGTTATTATAAGACTTTGGGATTAATTTAATAAACAGCCCAATGTCCCCTCCCTCCCTGGAGAAACCAATCCATATATAACACTCCAAAAGTGTTAAAATAAGAGCAGCTTATATAAGAATTAAATCAATAATTTTAGTATTAACACTACAGGTCTAAATTAGGTGATAAGTTTACTTATTTATCTGTTCTCATTAACCAACTGTGAACAGTAATCTATCTTACAGCGCAGCCGTTGAAACTGTTTTTGTTTCGGTACGCATGCCTTGCCGTACACGAAATCTTAATCTCCAAGCCCTCCGAATGACCAACATGTGAATGTTTACAAATGTGTATTTATTACCATGAAAACGGTGAATCTAAAACAAAAATATAAAAATTAATTACATAGTATTAATGGTTTATTATTTTTGTATATCGAGGTTGCGTGATTTCAATTTAATTAAAAATATAAATTTTCTAAAAAACTTTAAATTGGCACGAAACATATTAAATAGCATCAGAAATTGATAATTTTAGATTCAAATGATCAATAAAATTAAGGAAAATATTCGTATGTCAAAAGTTAGCAGTTAAATGGTCTATTTGTTGAAAAATTAATGTTTTAAATTTCTTCGTAAAAATATACCATACTACACTTATTATTAAGAATTAAGATAAATTCTTACCACATTATGATGTCAAACTAAGCAGGAAGGCTTATTTGAGATCTTCCACGGATTAGAGCGCATGTATATCCATCCAATACATTATTTTTATTCACGTAGCTCTTCACATGGGAATCAACAAGGAAAAAATGTGCGCGCCTTTGTTTGTTTACAAGCGAAGCGCGGAGATAGTTAGGAATGCCGCGTAACACACTCATTCTCTGGTATAAGGAAAAGGGAATTAATGGGTTCGAACTTGCCAGGGAATACAAGAAAATCATTCCAACACACACCCGTCTAGTCACTGGGAATCGAACACAATAACTCATCTTAGCATCATGCGTGCAGACAGTGTCCACAAAATCACAATCTCATAACGCATAAATTACAAGAGTTTAAAATGGCATGGCCATCAGGCCTAAAATTAATTATGGTAACTTACGAACACCACAATAACTCAAACCGACTCCACTACCACATAAGGATAGGAATAAGGAATGGGAAAAGCATTCAACATTCATGAAATGCACATTTACCACTCACACATCTCATTATATCATGGCCTCATAATCTCAATTAAAGTTAGAATTACAGACCATGTAATTGCGAATACATGAATTAATAATCAATAGTACCTAAACTTTGATTAGGTACCTACATAATAATAGGCAAATGATTTTTATATTAAAAATCGCATCAATAATTAAATAATCAACTCAAACTTTTAATCAAAAGAAAGAAAGATTAAATAATGACATTTTTTCTACTAAATCTTTTTGCTAAAAAAGAAAAGTAAAATTTTCATAAAAAAAACTTCTCAAAATTAAGCATTTTCTCCAGCGGAAAAATACTCGGGCTTACATCTAGACATTCTTAGATAAGATAGGTAAATCCTTAAATCTAACATGTTTAATAAAATAGATACTTAAATCTAAATAAAATATGACTGTAAAAAATCATCAAACATCGGAAAATTAAAATTTCATAATTTTAAATCTTCGTGAATCAAGATTGCGTAAGATAAAATTGCAATTGAAATATGCAAATTAAATTACCAAAATAAAACAAAAGCTCAATTATAAGAAAAGAACTTCTCTAAATGCTGAGTTTGCAATTTCTCTCTGTTTTAAGAAGAAAGCAACTTGTACATATTCATACAGTCAAAATTAAGGCAATTTGGGGCCTCAGTTAGAATGAACCCCTCAAGATACAAACTAACCAATCTTTCAAATATTAATAATGCCGTGTTCCAGCTATCCTGACGGACGTTATGTCTTTCCATCACAATTTTTTGATACTGCATAATTTCCGACAGGATTTCTGGCGCAGGGCTCCATCAACTGAAATTAAACATAATTAGTGATGTTTAAATCAAATCAAAAATTAAAAGAATCATGAATAATTCAAGAAACTTTAGAATCATCAATCAAAGCAATCAAAATAAAATTATCTTATGCTTTAGTTTTGCCGTTCTGTAGTATGTCTGGCCGAGGTAACAGAGCTAAGATACACTATAGAGCGGTTTTATTAAGCTTAAATCTTCGAACTCAAAGAATCTACTTAATTCAAGACGAAAAAATCTGCATTTTTCTTTAGGTACATCGGTTAAGAGGTAAATAGAAATAATTTTAATATATATGTAATATTAAATTATCTATGTGATTATAATAAATCTTAAAGAAATATTTGTATGATGTAAAAAAAATCTCATTGTGTTACTTTTTATCATATCGAATTTCAATTAGACAAGGATAAAAATGTTCGTATTTACGTAGGTACCTAGGAAAATTTCCGCGAAAAAAATCCCTGGTCCCGGAAAGACTTAAATCATTGAAAAAAACTTGCGTAAACGTATAAATAACTTAAGTTTGCATTTCAAATGAAAAAAAATCTTGCGTCGATTTGAAAGTTTAAACGAAATTGAGTCAAAATTTGCGTTTTTTGTCTTTCGAAAAAAATATCTGATAAATCTACCGTAAAAATAAATTTCAAAGTTAAACAAGAACGATACTTATACTAAACTTTGGGTAGATTGATCTTGAGCAGACGTCTTGCGGAAGTCTCGTTACTCGTGGCGGCTGCGTCATCTGATAATTTGAACTTGCAAACCACGGTCCTCCCACCTGGGCGCACTTCTTCCACACGCCCCAATCTGAACTTCTTCATCAAATTTGTGCTATCGTCGATCAGCACCACGTCTCCCGGCTCGAGCAGCACCTTGTTGCTGCGCCACTTGACGGACTTGAGTAGCTCAGGCATGAGCTGCTCCTTGTACACCTGATGGAACTGACGGGTCAACTCCTCCAAGTTCTCCAGCCTCCTGGTGATGGGCTCTTTACAACCTGTCTCAAAAGTGCAGATTGCATCGTTGGTCCTGCCGCCTAACAGATCAGCAGGTGAAATTATTCTCCAGCAATTGACGTCATCTCCTTGGGTGGCATAGGTCAATGGCTTAGAATTCAAGACTCTTGCAGTCTCAGCACACAACACCAATAAATCATTGAAGGTTACAGTAGCACCAGCCAACTTCTTGTTTAACACACGCTTGACCAGCCCAACCTGCCTCTCCACAGTACCCACAAACGAGTGTGCTGCGGTGGGCACCAGATGCCATTCAAAATGCATTCGGGTATCCTTCAAAAGTTCATCCATAATTCGCTTGGCACCGGCCATATTGGTGCCTCTGTCTGTGGTAACCCTTCTAGGCATATTGTAAAACGCCTGAAGTTTTCTCAAGCCGACCAGCACGGCTTCAGTTGAATAATCAGTCAACACATCAACAAACACAGCCTGTATAAATCTACAGGCCACAATCAACAACCAAACTTTGTACTTGGTCTTGGAACTCCTGGTGCCAACGCCAGGCTTCGTAACTTCGATCGGCCCCGCAAGGTCCATATGCACCTCCTTGAAGGGCACAGAGGGCTCGACACGATCTGGCAGAATATTAGCAATTGCGGGACTCGAACGCTTGGCATATTCAATGGAACATGCAGCACAACTCTTGACCACTTTCATAGCCTCCATGCGGCCATGTGTGATCCATGCATACCTGCGGCTTTGCGCCAACGTCTTACGATGGCCTCCATGCCCCAATTCATCGTGGGACTGTTGAAGGATGAGCCGCGCCAGCCTGTTGTGGCGGCTGAGCAAGACAACACCTGGGCTGTCCTTCATAATCTTCCTGGGGCCTCCAGCAGCGGCCTCAAGAGCCTCATCTCCTCTCCCGGACATTTTCAATATTGTAAATGTCCTAAGAGGATAACATCCATCATGACCCACAATGGGCCAACAAACCTGGACCTTGTGATGATACGGTTGAAGGGAGTCGAATTTCCCCTCGGCGTCCATGGTCATCTCCTTCTCTTGGTTGAAGGAAGTCAAAAACAGGTCACAAACAGAATCCATGTATGTATTTGTGAAAGTATAGTTCTCATAATGCTTAGAACTATCATTGTTGCTAACACCATCCTCAATTGTTGCAACGCCACGTTTCTTGACAAGCAGCGTTTTAAAGCAGTTGGCAGCCTTAAGAACTGCGGCCACAGTCCTCCTTGCTTGCCTGTAGGTCCTTCTTGCCAGAGACCTCCAAAAATCATTGTCCACTACCTGTGTGAACATTACCTTGAGCTTCGCCATCTTGGGATTTAGCTTGCTCTCGGGAATGGATGCATTTACCTCACCCGCCATCTTAACGGGCCACTGGTCCTGTTCCAGGCGCAACCAGCTTGGACCTTCCTGGTATGTAGATCCAGGTTGTACATCCTCAATCGTGCACAAACCACGCGTCGCCAGGTCGGCGATGTTGTGCTGGGTTGGAACCCATCTCCAATCTTCAGGGCTCGTCAACTGTTGTATCTCGGAAACACGATGACTGTTAAAAACATTTAACATAACACTGTCACTGGATAGCTGAGCTAGGGCGCAGCTGCTATCACTAAAAAACACCTTGCCAGAAATGTTGAAAGGTAGAGCTCTGGCAACAGTATCCACAAGCCTTGCCAAAATTAGACAACTAAGCATTTCTAACCTTGGAATAGACTCAATCTTCACTGGTGCGACACGTGACTTGGCGCAACACAAAACTACATCATATCCTCCAGGAACTGGCCATCTCAGGTAGGTGATGGCTGCATAGGCCTGGTTAGATGCATCGCAGAAACCAACAAGCATTGGAAGCCCCAATGGCTTATCAGGAACCATCGAACGTCTGAACGACACATTTCCAAGTGCCGAACGGTCCTGGAGGCTGGACACGAGCTCCGACCTCAACTCTCCAGGTATAACATCATCCCAGTTACATCCATGTATGCAAACTGAGCGCAAACAAAGCTTGGATTTAAGCAGCAATGGCGCTGCTAGACCCATTGGGTCATAAAGTTGTTGCACAATTCTCCAAACTTCACGTTTAGTTATCAACTCAGGTAGACTTCTCCAGAGATCCTCCAGGTCCAGATCCTCTAGTAACTTTCTACCCTTAATCTTCTCGCCGTGGTTGGCTCTGACAGGTAGGAACAACTTATCCTGTTTAGGGTCCCATACAAGGCCCAGAACTTTTACACTGTCAACATCATCTCCAGAATAAACAACAGATTTAAACTTGAAATTGCCAGGTGCAATCATATCTTCCAGCTCTTGGACCAGCTGGACAGCTTCAGGTTTGCTGTTATGACCGCTCAAACAGTCATCCACGTAAGTACAAGTCTCCAATTTGACCGATGGAGGATCTTGATACAAAATAAATTCAGAACTGAGTGGTTGCTGAACATCTCTCCACACATCCTGCTGGGCTACAACGTCACAACCTCTAATCTTCTCAGATCCATAAACATCTTGAACATCCTGCTGGGAACGTCCACCAAAAATACGACCAGTGAGTCTGAGGGCGGTCACGGCCATATCTCCAGCCAAGGCCTCACCAAAGTTGATGGTTTTGGTAAGGTAGACCTCTGGCTCTCCATCAACTGTATCAGCGAAAAAAACACGTTTCAGCTGAGAATCTTCATAGGTAGCTAATAATGAATTATAGAACTTCTGAATATCAGCCACGAATGCACACTTATAACTTCTGAACCGGATAAGATTGTGCATCAGAGTATATAATGGAACTGGGCCATCCATCATAATACTATTGAGGCTTAGCCCCTTGCAGCAGAGGCTAGAATTAGCGCATATCCTCAACGGCGTGGAAATAGACTCTTTATATGCGCAGACTAGGCTCGAATAATACACGGGCTTAGTATAAGCTAGGTCTTCTGGCGAAGCTTTCTGATATACTCCACGAGACACAGCTTCTTGAAACACTTGGCAGAAGGTGCTGTATTCACCTTTTTTAATCATTCTCTGCCGGTCACGTAAGCAGATCTTATAGGCCTGCTCTGAATTGTAAAATAACACACTTGGCGGCTGCTTGTAGGGATATGAGGCCGTCCAAATATGGTTTTCAAGATCTAATGTCAGACCTTCTTCAATCAGCTGCCGCTTACGCACGTCCAAGGCGGACTGCCCGGCGGCTATGGCGGCGCAATGACGGCAGTTCTTACAACCGCTGCACATTGATGGCGGCTGTATTCCCAAACTCTCAGTACTCAGGAACTCCATCTTGCTGACCTCCAACTTCACAGCTTTACAGGCGACAGGATTAGCAACAGTCCTGCCATCTGCAGACACAACTAAATAGCCTGTACCAAATAAGCTTCTGTACAGTCTAGAGTCACCAACCATTTTATCTGCACACGGGAACATAGCTGGTGTTAAATGGCCGATTAAAACATCAATCTTGCCGTCGACCATAGAAAAATTATCAGGCTTCATGTTGAAAATGTCGGCGGCGGCTGTAGGATCAATAGAACGCAACCCTTCTTCAGTACCAATGCTGGGCACTACCGCCGCCTCCAGAATATGTGAATTCTGGTTGCGGTCAACCAAACAAATCTTGACTGTAGGACATGCTTGGCTCTTTCCATCTGCCAGAGAAATAGTAGCTGTGCGACCAGTTGATGGCAACTCTAACTTCTTGGCAATACTTCTAGAAATCAACGTCAAATTTGCTCCACTGTCCCACATGGCATTGACGGTGACTTGACGTTTGTCAGCCGCCAACGCCGGGACCTGCTGCAACATCAGCATAAAATTGTTCTTGCTAAACAATTGTGATTCATACACTGCCGCAACTTGTCCACTAGAAACCGATTCATGTAATAATGAATTATGAGGCTGGTTGCAACTGTCAATGGTACAGCTGCCAAGCTTATCGGCTCTGGGACAATCGGCCACCCGATGCCCTTTTTGTAAGCAGAGCAAACAGGCGCCTATCTTCTTGATGAAGACTTTGCGTTCAGGAACAGACATATCCCTAAACTTGGAGCACTTAAACAACAGGTGATCAGAGTTACAACCTTCCGACGGGCAAGGCTGTTTCTTCTTGGTCTTAGCTGGAGACCCAGGTTTACCAACGGCTGTAGCTGCGGCCGCAGGATTACCTTTCTTCTTGGAGGGGGTGTCTACATCGATTGAACACCTCATCAAAATGGCGCCACGCTGCTCCTCTATAATCTTCAACAGCTTAGGAATATTTGGGGTATCCATCGAGCCCAACGCCAGGTTGAGCTTGTCCTGGAAATCACGTGGCAACTTTTTGGATAACATTTCCAAAAGAATAATGGTCAACCACTGGCTTGTGGTGACTTCCTCATCATCATCATCCTTAGTCAGCTGCTCGAGCTGGCTAACTGCACCACCAAACTCTGCTAAGACTGTCACAATCTGGTTGGAGTCCGACGGTTTAGGCTTCTTCTCCCATTGGTTGAAAAGGCAGAGCATCTGACGTGTTTTGGACTTAAAACGTGCGTCGAGGTAAGCCCATTGAGATTCATGTGATTGAATCTGAATTAACTGAAGTCTCAACTCTTTATTTTTGCAGACCTTTTCACTGCTCAACAATAACTGTAAATATGACGGGTCCTGTCCTACGGTAAGCTTTTTAAAATTGTCCTTGAAACTTACGTAGGCTGACTCTGAGCCGTCAAAGCTTGGAAGAAGACGTTCGTCGACACGATTCATATATCCTGGCGTGAACATAGAACCGGTGCCGAACTGTGGTGTGCCAAACGGCGACACAAATGGCGATGCTGTCGAAGCACCCGCCGTCGTTGTAGGCGGCTTCACAGGTTCAAGCTTAACCTCGGCCAGCCGTTTCATCAAAGCAGACAAAGTGTTTATAATTGGTTCTGGTAAGGGAAAGTATGACCCTTTAATAACTTTCACAATCTTTATGCAACGATCATATAGTTCAGCCTTATGGTCAGGCAAATTATCACCAACTAAATCAACAACACTTTGAATGTCACTGAGCTCCTCCATAGCATCTAGAGCATCTTTCAGAGCGTTATAATCCTTTTGCACAGTAATTATATTAGAATAAATGTCACTAAACTCCTCAAGCTCTTGGATTCTCACACCAAGCTTGCTAAAACCGACCATAATGCTATCGAATGTCTCGAACTTGTCATGGACAAGGATTGACTCCTTAGTGAAATGTCTAACATCAAGCTCTGAAGATTCACTGACCAACTTCATCACTTTATTTAGTTCACTGGTTAGGGCCTCGACGGCTGGGCGCAGCCGTAGTCCCAGTTGAGCGCCTTTATTCTTTTTAGGACCCATGATTGTCACAATAATTAACTGTACTGATTACGATTATAATAGTGTGTGGTAAGGTATCACAACCAACACATTCACAAAACTTCACAGATATTTTCTTAGCCGCATCTGTTCTGTCTCGTTTTCATTGTTTCGGTACGCATGCCTTGCCGTACACGAAATCTTAATCTCCAAGCCCTCCGAATGACCAACATGTGAATGTTTACAAATGTGTATTTATTACCATGAAAACGGTGAATCTAAAACAAAAATATAAAAATTAATTACATAGTATTAATGGTTTATTATTTTTGTATATCGAGGTTGCGTGATTTCAATTTAATTAAAAATATAAATTTTCTAAAAAACTTTAAATTGGCACGAAACATATTTAATAGCATCAGAAATTGATAATTTTAGATTCAAATGATCAATAAAATTAAGGAAAATATTCGTATGTCAAAAGTTAGCAGTTAAATGGTCTATTTGTTGAAAAATTAATGTTTTAAATTTCTTCGTAAAAATATACCATACTACACTTATTATTAAGAATTAAGATAAATTCTTACCACATTATGATGTCAAACTAAGCAGGAAGGCTTATTTGAGATCTTCCACGGATTAGAGCGCATGTATATCCATCCAATACATTATTTTTATTCACGTAGCTCTTCACATGGGAATCAACAAGGAAAAAATGTGCGCGCCTTTGTTTGTTTACAAGCGAAGCGCGGAGATAGTTAGGAATGCCGCGTAACACACTCATTCTCTGGTATAAGGAAAAGGGAATTAATGGGTTCGAACTTGCCAGGGAATACAAGAAAATCATTCCAACACAGTTTTCATGCCGTAAGAATAAGGTTAGGATAATTATTTTAAAAGGGAAAATAGGGGCATACAATAGCATAAAACCAACCCAAAGTGTAAATTTAGATATTAAATGGCCAAAAAAAAACATCCAAGAAACTAAGTGGAAGCTTTCTAAAAATAAAGAACTCAATCGGATCAGTAAGATCTTATGGGATTAACAAAACAACTTTTTAATATATAATAGAAATGTACAGTCTTTTTTTTATTTACAATAATGCTTATATACCCTGTCAAACCTGGAAGAACTACGTTGACACGCAATTTTGATTGTATATGTCCCCAATGTTTTATTTTGTTAACTTTAACATATTATTGAGATGGCATTATAAGAGCAAATATGGCTAAAATTAGGTACATCATTACCATAATAAACCTCTACTTACTAAATATCGCTATTCCAATAATGCCATAAGGACTACTGTCTTAAGTTGATTCAATAACAGCAAAATAATTTGACAGGGTAAGCTGGATGAAAATATAGAAAGGAAATGGAGTGTTCTCTATTTGGTTTCCTTGGTCCGATACTTAAATATTTCAATTCGGGGATCAATAGGATTTTTCATTACAGGGATCATAATAAATAAGGCAAAGACTGATAATACACAAAATTACACCTTCTAGAAGGCTGAAATTAGTGAAACTTTTAGAAACTTATAAATAAATATATAAAAAATAGAATTGGTAAATTTTTATTGTTAATTTAATGATCGAACTCTGATTTATTAGCGGATTTTCAACTGCACCATGAAGCGCGAATTTTTGTTCTTCAATTCTGCACATTCAGAGAAAGTTTTTGTATTCTGATAGACAAATGATAAAACAGGACGTATAAAGATATAAATCAGATTCCAGATGTATTAAGAAATGCCCAAACGATCCAAGTTTACATTTGGCAATTCCCCTTGAATAGTAAGTGGACTTCAAACACAAACATTGATGCTTATTTTATGTTTTGGTTAGTCAAAAGTTAGCAAAGCCCTCATGGACAAGCGTCCGTAAGGTATAAAGATACGTTTGTGTTAAAGCTCCCTCTAATGGGGTAGAAGCATTTTTGTTGAAATGATTTATAGGAGAGGGGGGGGGGGTTAATGGTCTACTTGTCGATTCAAAGGAATATACCAAATACTTGTCAATTTAATTTTTTTGATTTTGTGCGTTTTGGCACAGAAAATTTCTTCCATTAAAATTGCAAGGTTGCAATATTTCCCATTTAGAGCCGTTTTTAAGGTATTATTTAACGATGGAATCGCATTATTATACAATACTAGCTCTAGAACAATCTAAACTGTGATTCTTTAGTATGGAATTACCGCAAGAATCGCCTCGATTGACTGATTTCATTTTAATTAAAAATTTCGTTTTCTTGGCCATTTAATTTTAAAATTTTGATTAAAAGGGCTAATTTCCTCTGAAGAAATCGCCGACAAACAATTTGTGTAACAGAGAAGGGTAAAACGATATAAAATCTAGAATCAGATTTTTTTCATGTGCTATATTCTTTCCTTAAACCATAGTTAAAAAGGCAAAAAAATTATTTTACATTTTATTCCATTTTTCTTAACACAGTAATAGTGTCTGACTGATTATGACGTAACAAAAAAAATTAGCCAATGAGAGGCCACTATAAATTTTACCATTGGTCAATAACGGCCTCTCATTGGCTAATTTTTTTTTGTTACGTCATAATCAGTCCGACACTAGTACTGTGTTCATTTTTTTGGATTGTACAAAATTTGAAATGCCCATGTTAGACGTCCTCATTGTATATTTTATGCATAGTTGTGTGATGTATAGTCCCTTTCTTCCTGATTTTAAGAGCAATACATGTATTTTATAGTTTAGCACTTTAGTTCTGGTATCCACGGTTTCGGAGCAAGTCATTGCTCTGCAACAGGATACGAACATAAAGTGAACAGTTGTCTTAATATTAATGTTATTATTGTATATTAACCTTGTATTGAATTAATACACTTTATAAGAATATTTAGCTGTTTGTTCTTGCTATTACTATACGTCATTTTGGCGCAGTAGTGTAGTACGAATCTACGGCTCAGATTTTCTTTTAATTGTATTATTTCTTTGCTTTAGTTTTGTTCAGGAATTTTTGGACGCCATGAAGGTGGACATTGATTATTACAAGAAGTTGTCCCCGGCGGAGAAGGAGGAGTATATGCTCCAATTGTTGGCCTCGCTGCAGGGTGATATTCATTCCAATGGGGATAAGCTGGATAATCTTACTGGAAGGATGGCGCCGCTGGAGGCAAAAGTTCAGGAATTGACGGATAATGTTGATACTAATGTTGCTGCGGTTACTGGACTGGCTACTCGGATGGACGATTTGGAAGATCGTCTTAATAAGGTGGTGAAGCCTAGTGTTGATAATGATATCAAAACTGAGGATGTGACCGTTGAGAATGAGTTTATGACTGGCCAGCAGCGAATTCTTGAAAAGATTGCCCAGCAGAATAGTTTGAATGACCAGCAGAATGGTTCAAATACCCAGCAGAATGGGTCGAATAACCAGCAGAATACCCAGCAGAATGGGTCGAATAACCAGCAGAATGGTTTAAATATCTCTATGCCGTGGCAGAGAACGGCTGGTGGATCTGGAGGATTTGGAGGATCAGAAGAGAAGCCTAAATTGTTTGCTGGTGGTTCTCGACCTATTTTTGGTGGTATGCAAGGAAATGAAGATAAGATCATAAAACTTTGGGAATTGTCTAGAGTTGATGCTGTGGATAATATCTATAATGGAGTTCTCATGTGGTGGCCAGCCCTTTCTGAGGTTGATGCGGTGGATTTTAATACGCTCAATTTTTTTGAAGCCGGTCTGAGTGATTCGCAGGTTAGTTGGTGTAAATCTCTTGTTTATGTACCAGATAGATCTCTGTATGTTTCGCAGGGGGAGGAGAATGTGCATAGGTACAATGAAACGTGTGCTAAACTTGATGATCAGTTCAGAAAAAATGCGCCTGAATTTGCAGTTGACGATGATGTGATTTTCTTTGATGATTATTTGGAGAGATTTTGGATGACTACTAGACGTTATCATATGACTAATCATCAAGTGTGTAAGGAAATTTTGTTTGATAAATGTGTGGGTGTAAGAACCGCTTGTGGTTATACACTAAAACCTGCTGATATGGAGAATAGACAATTAACATTAAAGGGGTATTTGTGTAAGATGCGGGAGACATTTTTACCGCCCGACATGAAAAATGTGTGTAAAGATGCGTATTTGAGTGTTAAGCAACATGAGAATGATAAGATTGATGCATTTTTTGATAAGATACTATCTTTCTGGAAACGTGCGTATCCGAAACCAACTGATGATATGTTTATGGATTTCTATTCTCAAGTGTGTAATGTGGTTTTGTCTCCACTTTTGGCTAATCAGATGCGTCAATTTGCATTGGATTTGGAACGTGACGGACAAGTGCGAATGATAACGAAGTTTCGGACAGAGTTAATAGTTAAAGCACAATTGATTGTTAAAGGGTTACAATTTAATCAAATTTCAGGGTCAATGGCTAGAGGATGTACAACAAACCAGATGGCTTTGGCTAAGACGATGGTTGGTGGCGTTGGTTCCAAGTCAAATCCTGTAACTATTGATCAGGTTAGTGATGAAGATAATTTGTCATTTGAAATAAATCAATGTGAAATTGATTTAGCTGATGAATTTGGTGGACCAGCTGAACTTATTCCTTTAATTGGCGCAATTCAAGGTGGATTTATTTGTTATTATTGCAACAAAAAGGGTCACATGATGAGGGATTGTTTTGATATTAGAGATAAAAAGTTGCCTAATCCTAAAGGAAAATACTTTTTGCGGTGGGGAAACAAGCCTTTTGTTCCTTATAAGACGGGGCAAAAGAGTTTTAAAAAGAATGAAAATAGTATGGATAAAAAGAAATTGGTTGGTGAAATTGAAGGAGAGGTGAAAGAAGGGGAAGACACGAAGGAAGTGGCACATGTCGATGGTCTAGGGGCAAGCGATTATGAAGACGATCTTGTAGCGGAAGTCGAAGCATGGAATAATGCTATTATAGATGACATTTTATGGTTTTAATGTTTTGAATGTATTATAATCATAAAACCTTATTTCATTTTCTACTTGTTACGCGGCATTGTTTTGATTTATGCGCATTGTAAATAAACAACAACAAAACAAAATTAATGGTAAAGAGTGAACGAAGCAACTCTAATTTTGTGATAATTTATTTTGATGATTTATTTTGAATTATGAAAAAATAACATATTGTTTATAAGCCTATATGAAATTATGAGATTATGTTATAATGGAAATCAATAATTAATTTATTTTGATTATGTTTTGTTGAAATTCATTTTTGTTTCAGACTGTTGTGGAGTCTAACAGAGATAAGAATAATAAAAAAGTGAAAATGAAAAACGAATTAGGAATACAATTTTGTAAAATTGCTATTGAAAAATATTAAATTGAATTTTAAATTGAATTAAATTTGATAAAAATATGAAATTAGATATTTGAAAAGTATTAAATTTTGATGAAATGTGGAAAATTGTTTTTAAAGATGAGTCAGTTATTGTGATTTAAAGTATTCGATTTTAAAACAATTATATTGCGATTTAGAGATGTTGATTCAACAAAATTTTTAATGAAGTTTAGAATTTCATGAAGCAAAATTGTTATAATGCATTAGATATAATCGTGGAGAAGTCTCTTTCTATGAAGGAAGGGAGGGGCTGTCTCTCGGAGCTGGTATGCACAAATATGGTGGAGCTGTCTCTTTTGTTGGAAGAGAAAGGGGGAGTGAACATATTTGCAACGAATATTGCACTACCTCTCAGAGTTGGTATGCGCAGATATGGGGGAGCTGTCTCTTTTGTTTGAGAGAGAGGGGGAGTGACCATATTTGCAAAGAAATTTGCACTGTCTCTCGGAGCTGGTATGCGCAATATGGGGCGGTGTATAGAGGTAGCTGAAATGATTATCGAGCGTGGAGCGCGCCATGCGCAGAAAGTTGGGCTGCGCAGAGAAGCAAAGCTGCGCAAGAAAGTGCTCTCAGGTATTGAGATATATAGTTAGTTGAATTTCGACTTTTAAACCTTTTATACATCTTAGTTTAATCTGACAATAATAGTTTTGTTAGGTAATATTTTATTGAATTTCAAAAAATTGAACTTATGGTATTTGGAAAGATTAATCTGCTTGATGATTGATAATGTTTGATCATGTCATATTTCTTAATACAACTTCTTTTATTGTGTTACAAGTTATTGGTTCAGTGAAACATTTATTTATGGCATCTAAAATCATTGTATTTATTTTAGATTGGCTGAGAAAGGTGTTTTTTTGGTGATTGGGAGATACTGTCATCATTATTTATTTGATGGTGAGTTGTTATGATTTGATGTTGTTACCATTTGATTACCATTATATATATTGCTGTTCGAAAAACAGTCTTGTAAATTTGTTATATATATTAATATCAATATTAATTCTTATGTACAGTGATTTTCCATCAATTGGCATCTAAAATTTTGTAATATTTTAGATTGTGGATTAACAGTTTGTGGAGTTTCTGTTGGCCGGAGAATTTCTGTTGTTGATTGTGGATTAGGAGATATTTTTGGACGTTTCTGTTGGTGGATGAAATATTGTCGGTGAGTGAATTGTTTTATTCAGTTTTTTTGTTATTTGTTGTAGACAGATAGATAATTATTTGATAGACCATTGGATAGTTACAACCTCATAACTGTTGGTGTGGGTTAGATAGCTGTTTTATAAGTTTCATGAAGATTCTGAGATGGCGGCTGGAGCGGCTGAAGTCTATGTTCCAACAAAGATTGGTGGCATGGAAATCCTGACTTTAATTGATAGCGGCAATGCAAGAGGCTGCCTGATATCTCAAGTGCTGGCTAGAAAGCTTGATTGTGTGATTGAAGAGACGGATTCGAGAGCCACAGGCGTGCAGGGTTCCAGCATCAAGATTGATGGTGTTGTTCGGAATGTTGAATTTCAGATTGGAGGTCACAGTTTTCAAGAAGATTGTTTTGTTATTTCCGGCATGACTGTACCTATGAACCTAGGCAGTTATTGGCTGAATAAAAATAACGTGAAGACGATATTTGCCAAAGACGGCAACAGGATTGAGATGCATGGGATCAGTGTGAATTTAGTAGCTAAGCGGAAAATTGTAGTGAAGAATTTGGTTCATACAGTTTTGGAGAAAATGGAGAAAGCAAGAACTAAGAAACCTGAGGTGAATGTAGCTGAGTTACAAGACCAAAAATGGATTTGTTCATTGAAAAATCGAATAGAAATTCCTGCATTGAGTACAGTGGTGGTAGAAGTTTCAACTAAAGGAAATATGCCTGAAGGACAGTTATGTTATATAGCTCCTAGACAAGGTTACTGTAGCCGAAACAACTTGTTGATAAACGAAGGAATTACTGAAGTGGGAAAGAACGGTAAAATTATGACTAAAATCACAAATTTTGAAACTGTTATGAAATCTGTTCCTGCTGGTACTTTGGTTGGAAATTTGTTTGTGGCGGAGAAGATAGCAATGCTGCAAGAGAACAGGGTTAAAGAAGATGTGTCAACAACATTAAAGAAGATTCGTTTTATTAAAGATAAATTGAAGTTGGATAAAGTTCCGTTTTTAAAGGATAATGTTTCTTTGAAAGGAAGGATAGTTGGGTTGTTTTTAAAGAACTTCAAGGCATTATCGATTGATCCTACGGATATTGGATCTTGTACTTTGGAGGAGTATGATATTCAGTTGGTTCCTGGAGCTCAGCCTTTCAAGAATAGGATGATTAGACTCAATCCTCATCATGCAGAAAAACTAAAAGAACAGATTGATTTATGGTTGGAGACAGATGTGATAGAAGAATGTAATTCACCGTTTAATTCTGGAATTTTTGCTGTTAAAAAGAAAGTTGGAAATACTAACGAGGTGAAAGTCCGTTTTGTGCTGGACTACCGCTCATTAAATGAGATAACTGAGAAGATCTGTTACCCTTTGCCTAACATTGGTGAGCTGTTTGACAAACTTGGAGGAAAGAAGATTTTTACGTCTATTGACCTAACTTCAGCATATAATTCAATGCATTTGAAGGAATCTGTCAGGAAATATACAGCATTTTGTTCTAATGGACGGCAATATTGCTTCAAGAGGCTTCCGTTTGGATTGACCAATGCTCCAAGTGCATTTGTAAAGTTGATGGATAGAGTAATGGATTTGAGTCCTGAATTGAGGGCATTTTGCCTAGTTTACCTGGACGATGTTCTTGTATATAGTATGAATGTGGAGGAACATCTGGAACATTTGAATATTCTACTACGAACATTCTGTGAAGCAGGCCTCAAGATTAATCTTGGAAAATGTACATTGTTTGCAGAGGAAGTGAAATTTCTGGGTCATATTATAAATGAAGAAGGCATATTTATGGACAAAGCATATATTGAAAAGATTAAGAATTGGCCAGTACCTGAAACAGGTAAAGATATTCAAAGATTTACTGGTTTCATAAATTATTATGGTTCATATTTCAAGAATTTTTCTGATATTACAGCACCATTGAACAAATTTAGAAACAGTAGTAAAATAGAATGGGATGAAAAAAGTATGGAAGCTTTTACAAAGACTAGAGAATTGTTCTGTGATGAAATAAGTAAATCGTTCCCGGATTGGAGAATGGAGGCTGAACCATTTGTGTTGGATACAGATTGGTCATCTACAGCTATGTCAGCGGTGTTAAGTCAAAAACAAAATGGACAAGAGAAGATGATATCGTGTTGGTCACGTGTTTGTTCAACTCATGAAGCCAATTATGCAGCACATAAAGGAGAATTATGTGCATTAGTAAATGCTGTTGAAAGATTTGAATGTTATTTGAGACACAAGAAGTTTATAGTGAGGACTGATTCAGCTGCACTGAAACATCTATCTACTTGGAGGCAGAACGGATATTTTGTTGGTCTCACCATAAGGTGGATAAATTTTTTATCCACCTTCAGTTATGAGGTTGTACATAGGCAGGGCAAGATGCATACTAATGTTGATATATTGTCACGTACTACATTAAAGGATAGTAAAGATAGGATATCTAAATTATCGACAGACGAACAAGGAGAGTTAATATTAGATACTGTATATCAATTGGAAGATCCTAAATTATGTCTTATTGCAGGAATTGGAGCAGAGACGGCCAGTCAAATATCATCCAGATTGAAGGCGAGAGAATTTAGTCGTAGCCTGGAGAAGGATCCTGTTTTAGTTGAGGTGAGGAAATTTATTGTAAATAATGTCAAACCTACGTCCAGAGAATTGTCTCAAATGCCTTATCGTGGTAAACAAATATTAAGATTTTTTGAACATCTGAGTTATAAGGATGGTTTAATTATCTTGACTTCACCTATGCGACTTCAGAAAGAATTTCAATTTATTGAACGGGTAGTGGTACCTATTGGAATGTACAATAAAGTTTTCTTGTTAGCTCATGCAGATGTTACAGCGGGGCATAGGGGTTATTTGGAAACTTTGAGCAGGATTAATCGTCACTTCATTGTTCCCTATGTATCTAAATATGTAGCGGCGGCAGTTGCAAATTGTGTCATTTGTTTAAATAGACGTAAAAAACCTAAACATAATCATAATATAGAATTTTCTCCTTTGGCTGGGGAAGCTATGGCAGAGTTGGCCATAGATGCTTTAGGTCCTTTGAATGAGTGTGAATATAATGGAGTCATTTGTAAGCACATTTTAATAGTAGTTGACAGTTGTACTAGATATGTGTGGTTGTTTGCTATTGAGGATGTTAAAGCTGAAACAATTATTGAATGTCTGAAATTTAATTTATTTTCTGTTTGGGGACTCTGCGAGCGAATTAGGACTGACAATGCACAAAGCTTCAAATCAAAAGTTTTTAGGGAAGTTTGTTTAAGGTTGGGAATTGAACAAATTTTTATCCCTCCAAGATCAGCAAATTCGAATTACAGTGAAAGATACAACCAATCGGTGTATTCGTTTCTTAAGACTGATTTACGTTTTCAAGATGGTGATTGGGCTTATAAACTTAAAGCTACACAATTTTGTATGAACACTTCTTTCAATCGGAGGTTAGGGTGTTCCCCATATTTTAAGATGTTCCTAAGAAACCCTAAGCTGCCACTTGACTCATTTGACCCGTTAACACGCTCGAAAATTAAACATATGAATTTTTCAGAGTTATTGGAGTGCCTTGACAAGAATTGGAGGACTGGACAAGAAAGAACTGAGAAGTATTTGCAGGTAGAAAATACAGAAAGGATAGGTAGGCCGGTAGCTATAAATTCCTATTGTTACATTTTTTATGACGTCACAACGATTGGTGTAGCTCGTAAACTCTGCTCGTTATGGGTGGGTCCGTGTTTAGTGACAAAAGCAATTTCTGATAGTTTATTCGAGGTTCAGCCTCTTGAAAAGTGTAGATTGAAAGATAAAGGGGTGAGAATTGTACCAAGAGATAAAATATATGTTATTGAGAGTACTTTAGACTTGACTCCAGATGAAAAAATTGACTTAGTTATTACAGATGAATGTTTCTCTGTGGATAATACCTTGAAAGTAAACTATGACTTTCCCAATACTTTGAGAAATTTAACTTGTTCAGGCGTTTCTGAAGAGGAGAATAGTTGTGGCGCTAGTTCAGAGGTGGTTGGAAGGCGGAAGGATGGACAGGTAACACCAGAATTTTTGGAGAAATCTTTTTTGGGTGTTGGGTTGTCACAGCAAAGGTCAAATGTATCTCAGAATAATGAAACTTTAAATGATTTAGTTGAGGATCTTAGTGATACTTTGGAAAGTACTCATATTTCTGATAGTGTAGATTCAAATGATATGACTGACAAAACTAAGTTAGACTCTACATATTCTACTATTAGTAAGGATAGTGTTTTTCATGGGGATTATGCCTCTGATAATAGCTTAGTAGACAACAGTTTGGGTGTAGAGGATGTTAACATGGAATCTGCTAGAGAGTTAGAGTCTCGGATGAGTATTTTAGAGGACACTTTTCCAAAATTGCAAAGTAAAATTGTAAACTTGGAACAACGAAGGGGAAGTGTTAAACGAGGTAGAGATGTTGAGGAGGATGAATTAGATAGATCGTTAGATAATGCAAAATTGCAAAAAATGTCTGAGACTATTCCTGTGAAGGGTCGTCCTAAAGGTTCTACAAATGAAATGCAATTACAAAAATTAGAAGAGGATAGACAAAACAGAGAAAAGGACAGATTAGAACGTTATTCAGTAGCCGATGTAGTAACTAGGAACCTCGCAAAATTGATTAAAAAATAATATTTGTAATAATTTGTATAATATTTGCAGGAGAAGAGATTACCACGAGAACCGTAGAGAGCGTGATGACAAGAGAGGAAGCGGCGGTGGTGATAGACATCGTGGAGATCGTGGAGATCGTGGAGATCGTGGAGATCGTGGTATGCGCAAGAGGTCACCGGACGCTTGTAGTTCAAAGAGTGGACGTGTTGGACCAGTACCTGTGAAGAAATCCAAGGATGAAAGAGGAGTCAGGTACTTGGATATTTTGTTATTTGTTGTTGTGATGCAGTTTTATTGTTTGATTGTTGTTGGTGGTATGTATACGTCACAGGATCCACGGTTAGCAGCTTATGATTGTTCTCAAATAAGTAATGTTGAACTTAGATCAGCTGCCTGTTTGCATGATAGGATGGAACCGGTCAGATCTGTGGAATTGTTGGGGTTAGCAGAAACCGATTTTATATTGTCAGAAGCTATTAGTTGTGAGGTTAGACTAAAATTGGAGCGCTGGTTTTGCGGTACCGCGAGTCATGTGCACGTACTAGACGTGCCACATGAAAAACAGGTAGAGTTGAGTATGGACGAATGTAGGAGGGTTTTTCATTCTGGCAAGTATCAGCATGATGGAATTAGTTTTAAAGTAAATATAGATTTGCCAACTGTTCACAGTTTCACAGTTAATGGAACATTGTCACCTTTTTGGGATGTTGGTGGTGAAAATATTCAATGCAAGACCCTGGGAATATACGCGCACAATATGTGGTTCAATTTAGGTTTTGCTGTTGGGACTTTGCATATTTTAGTAAAAAATACACCCGTTTTGATCAAGGGAAATGTTGTTATGGATTATGATAAAAAGACGATTGTGGCGAATTTTGAAGATAATCATTTGTGGGCAACATCAACTTCTCCATATTTTCCGTATGTAGTACGAAAACCGGCCAGTAATTTTAAGGTAGTTTTTCAAGATACATTCAATTTAACTACTTGGAATGAACAACTTTTTGTTTCTAACTTGGAAAGGAATATTTTAGTTAAAATTATGGGAACAGAGAAACTTACTTTGCAGCATCTGGATTTCAACATTTTTGTAACAGAATTAGAGGGTATCAAGTTTTTAGAGGAACCGAAGGCGGCTGTTAGAAGTTATTTTGGGGATTTGTTAAAACAGGAAGCTAGATTTGATTTGAATGCTATGTTTTTGGCTAGTAGAGAAAGAAACGAGAGGATGATGGACCTTTTTAGTATTTCTAGATGTGCTCAAACAGAAGTTAGGTCAAATGTACAGATGCATCATGGGTTCAGAATTATATACCTGGGAGAAATTGCTAAGTATGAAAAGTGTACAGCGGTTGAAATTCCAGTAAAGTTAGGTGTGGATTATGGATGTGCAGTAGGACACTTAATGGTGGATTATAAAGGTGAAACAGTTGGAATACAAGAATATAGTAGAATGATTGTAGCAGTAGAGGATATAAACTTGTTAAATTGTTCGCAAAGTCCGGTATTTTTGAAGTTGACAGCTAATTTGTTCCTTGGGAATCAGGGGCAGGGACTCGAACTTTTGCATATTGCCAATGAAAAATCAGAACACGTGGGACAAAAGATTTTTCTGAACGATGAAAAGGTGTTTATTGCTGATTTTAATAAGACTATTAAATATCAGGGATTAGAGGATTTTGAGGATTTTAATGGACAAGCTTCTAAATTGGATTTTGTTGATCATAAGTTGTCATTTTTTGAACAGGTTACAGGTCCTTGGTTTGGTCTAGAACATTTGTTCAAAGATATATTACCATTGTTTGCCAAGTTTGTTTTGATTGTGTTAATGTTGTTGTTAGGTATAATTCCTATGTTGATATTGTTGTATTGTTGTTGTTCATGGTGTCATAAAAAAAGGTTTACTGAGGAGGAATTTAATGCTAGATCTTAAATTTTTTATGCTGAAATTTAATTATATTGTATTTTTTTGCAGTTTGGTTACGGCGGCAACAATGAATCAAAAGTTATTGAGCAATGAAGAAGATGGTCGCCACAAACAATCTGCCAATGAAGGAAATCAAGTCAAACCTGGTCTACCAGTATCTGCATTGATCAGCAACTCTGCATCCCGGCTGGTGTTGGTAATGTCGCGCGTTGAGCTGCCCACGTTGAGTGTGGGCAGGGCGACAAGGAACATATTTTTGAGCAGTGAAGACATGCCACTGGCAGATTTAGCTCGTCTTATTGATAATGAACCAAGGTTTAAGTTGAATTTGATAAACATGTTATCAGTGCAGTTGGAGATGGGAAGATGCATCCACTCCATAGACTGGCCTGTGGACAGGATCCCTGTCTTTACCAGCCAGAATTCAAGATACCTCAACCTGATGGCGGCTGGTGAGCATTCTAAAGCTATAAATAAAAAGTTGGCATGGAACGAGACAACTAGTCTGAATAAGTTGAGTGCGACCATATTTCTCTCTAAGCTTGTTTGCGAAAATTTACCAAGTTTGGTATTGCTTGCTAAGATTGAATACCTGGATGGAGATGAGAGAAAAAGCTGTCAAACGTTGGGCGAATTGTTACCCATAATCAAACATATGGGGGAACTTGAGGATTGGCTTCAACTTTCAAAAATTGACGTCATACCTGCAGATGGCAGAATGAGCCTTCAGACGGTGTTGAGAACGGTGGTGGGTAATAGCGTTGATCCGAGGTTGAAGACGCAGGTTGTGTCAGCTGTCCGGCTCCTGGCACATTGGAAAGATGTCGTGAATAAAGTAAGCTTTATTCTGAAGCAAATGCCATCCACAACTTTGTTAGAGTTACAGAAAGATTGGCTTGATGGAAAGTCTGAACAGGATTTGAGTGCTAAAGTGTTTATTGACTCCATTCAGGTGAATGAATACATGAACTTATCAGTCTACATTCCACGTATTATAAACGTGAATTCGGTGAGTCTAATCACCAGTGGAGAGATGCCTGCTGAGATACGTTATGTTAGATTGGATGGTCAAAGAGACATAATTGATAACCTGGTGAGTGCCACATATGCAGGTAGTCTGATGAATGATAAAGTAGACGCAAGAATTTTGACCTGGCAAATGCAGATGCGCTGTAAGCGTCTTCGTCCGACTCTAGCCAAGCAGATATTGTTATGTGATCCAAATACCACTTTGGAGAATGTAGTGAAGGAAATCAAATTGGAGTTGGATGGAAACGTTTATACAAATTTGTTGACAACAAATATTGAATGGAAGTTTAATCCTGAACACAAAGTAAATGAGTGGTTCGAGGGTGATTTCAAATTGGTTACTCGGTTTGGGGATCCTGCTTGTGTTCAGATGGATCAGCCCTTAAATCCGAACATTCCTGTTTGTTTGGACCTTGAAATGTCAAATCAGCAATGGCGTGTTGATGAACAAGTGAGGGAGGAAATGAGGTTGGAACACACGCCTGGAATATTGATGATGCTGGATAAATTTGGAGAAGAGGTTAGTCGTAAGCATCAAAAGATTCTGGATAATCAGGAGGAGGTTGATACCGTTGCAACCTCGATTTCGGTTGCGGTCAATAACGGATTTGAAAGATGTCTTCATATGCTTGGTGATACTGAGGCAATATTTTATTTTATTTTATGTATTTAATATTTGTTGAGGCAGTAGTAGTCTCAAAAAAAAGTTTAAAATTCATGTTTCATATTAATGCTCTATAATACCATGCTTAAATCTGATGGTTATATGTTAACCAATGTTATTTTTATATCATGTATTTATGATAACTATGTAATTAATGCATTAGGTGTAAATCAATGCATTCTTCAATGATTATATGTTAATCAATGTTTTTTTCTTAAAGAAAATATTAAAAAAGAAAAAAAAACACATAAAGAAAAAAGGAAAATATAAAAAAAAACACAAAAGAGTTCTAAGGAACCAAAATAAATAAAAAAATGCATACGAAGTGTTTAAAGATCTGGAATAAAAATATAAAAAAAAAATAAAAAAATATGGCAGGTGTCATACCAGATCCACTATTATCTATTTTGTAAGCGTTCAACGCTACTTATAATATCTATGATAATTAACATGTAAAAACCTATTGTTATACTTAATCTGTAATATTACAGTTTGAAACCGAGGTTCATGTTTAAGTCAGGGAGAAATGTGATGTATAGTCCCTTTCTTCCTGATTTTAAGAGCAATACATGTATTTTATAGTTTAGCACTTTAGTTCTGGTATCCACGGTTTCGGAGCAAGTCATTGCTCTGCAACAGGATACGAACATAAAGTGAACAGTTGTCTTAATATTAATGTTATTATTGTATATTAACCTTGTATTGAATTAATACACTTTATAAGAATATTTAGCTGTTTGTTCTTGCTATTACTATACGTCAGTTGACCAAAGCGGAGGGGGGGGGGGGTGTAAAGGGTTTGCCCCCCTCAAACTTTGAGACTCCTCATTTTACCCCTCTCAAAAAAAGCTTAGACGTTATTTCTCATATGCCCTACAGAGTAACAGAGCTACTAAAAAAAAATTTACTCAAACTGTAAAGTAAAAAGAGTTCAATGACTTTGTTCTTTCCATTTTTTAATTATATAAAATTTAATTTTGTAACACACAAAAATTGCTTATTTTGGTTTCACGCTTAATTATATTAAAACCTAAATATAGATAATTTCTTTTTTTCTACAATTTTATGCCTTTTTACGTAGCAATACACATCTAAGTACAATATTCCTCAATTCAATTTAAATTCAAATGTCTTTTAAATCAAAGACAAAATTTTTTTTTCAAATGGTGAAAATCGAATAATTTTTTGTAGTTGTTAAGTATGGGATTTTCTTTGATGCTATGTAAGATAGGCGTCTGAATTTTTAAAAAGTAGATACCCATACACTTGATACATATTTAGACATATAACAACATTGATGGTCAAACTGCTTTTTAGCTGTTGTATATGTGCTCTGTGAACATAGTCATCCTTGTTTTTTTTTTAAAAATTTCAATAAGCAATATAAAGAGAAAACCAATTTTGATAAATAGGGTCTACATATTTTTTGGTCTGTTTGCTTTTACTAACAATTATCAGACATTTTTGGTTTTACAGCTTAAGAGTTTTGATGTCTCTTTGTCTAAGAATATTTATTGTTAATTTTTTCAAAGATTTTTTATGTTAATAAATTTTCTATAAATCAAAATGCAACAGGATTTTTACTTTTTGTGTTCGTAGTTTGTTTTAAATTATTCAAACAAGAATGTTAGAATTCATTGTTTCTTTTTAAAATTAAAAGGTAACACTATAAAAAGAATTATGTTATATTATTGCTTTTTTTTAGGCTCATTTTTATATCAATTAGCAATTTGTTGACTATAAAGTATAAATGTATTTCAAGTCGGTTGATTATATTGCATATGCATCTAATAATTATTGTTACTCTTTTGATATAAATATTACTAATAAACTATAAATCCATACAATATTAATTATATTTTTTTTTATGTTGTAACAGTTTATAAATAATAGGAACGTTCTAGGCCAAGACATTCCCTCTACTATTGATGTCTTACATAACAGCATTTTAACGTCTTTAGTATGATATAATGTTTTCTAAACTCGAAACCAACACGTTACCAATTACACTAATACCGCGAGTATATAGCTAATAATATAACAGTTGTGCTCCCTCTGAAGAGGTTAAGAACAATGTCTACTGTCAGAAAGCACGACGGGAAACAGATTTATTTGACAAATCGGGAAATTCATTCGCAAGTCTCATAATAATTCATTGCTTCAAAGTTATCATACAATATAGCGAATCTGTCAAACGGTTTGAGCTCTATTAAAGTCATAATTTCATTATTAAAATAGCCGTAAATTATCAATTATTGACAAAATGTCTTTATGTAAAATTAACAGATTTACCCCTCTTATCCTACTATTTGCTGTTTATAAAACCTTAACACATTGCTGTAACGTATGAACACCGTGTATATGTCTTATTAGGTAACACGGCATTTTATCATTTGCTTAGCTCAAGTCATATACTTTCAAACCCTTCATATTTTACCTGAAGAAAAAAAAACTATTTACTTACAATATTTTCAATAGACCATAAAAATCGGATTATCCGTTCGAATGTCCGTCTGTGGGAAAAATGGGATTTATTCGGTTGATATTTAAGATTTTTTATTGAAGATTCTAGACTATTACTTATTTACTTATTAATCCGTCAGTCCGATCGAAAAGAAAAAAGCTCGCTGGGTATTTCTATAAAGTTCGATTTATTCTTTGCTCTTTCCGGATATTATCATCCTTGTCTTATATAAATATGCTATAAATGGGACCTTAACGGATTAATATTTTTGAGAAACCATTAAACGTCTCACCATTTTTTTTACTTTTATGGATTGAAGCCTTAAACTTGAACTCATCTTGTAGCAGATTGTTTGAAAACTGTTTCAGCCAGGGATCTTAGGGGATAAGACAATGGAAATTAAATTGGTGTTCATCCCAAATGAGGATAATCAAAATTACCTTTTATGTAGATTAATATTATTAGTTTAAAATGCTTGATACCAATAGTATAAATAAACCAATTAAAATATTTAAAGTCCTAAACTTTTTTAACACAACTACAAAATTTAGAAGCAAAATATTTTTCTAATAGATGTTTATTCACCATTTTTAGCAGTTATTGCATTTAAACACTTAAATTTTCGATCCTTGGTGTAAAAAAAACAGAATGACACGGTGAATTTAACAGATAAACTTGTGAGCTAAAAATGGTCCGTTCCTTTTTTTAACATCTTCAATTTTGGAATGTTTTAGTACGTGTTGTCATCTTTCTCTATATTTTAGTTGTTGGTCTAACCAATTTGGGGACTTTTATTAAATTATGATTGGTTGGTACATTAAGGCAAGTGTTTCAACAATTAATTGTTATCTACATAAGGGTTAATTTTGTGTATCATCATTGAGGATGAATATTGTATATATATTTATTGAACATTGCCTTATCTATTTAGATCCCTGTTTGCTAATTGCAACATTGCTTAAACACAATTTCTTCGGCAAAAAACAAGGACGGTAATATTTTAAGCCAAAACACAAACCAGAAGTTACGCTAACTTTTTATTTTCCGTTTAGGTTCTTTATTGCACTTCGGTTTCTGTTTTATCATTTTCACACTGAACATATTGCATAAGTGTAACAATATTTATTGAGATGCTTTGGATCTATATTGCATTACAGCAATGAAAAAAGGAGGTACTTGGAAAAGAAACATGAATATACATTCAATAATAAAAGTAAGAGAATGTTTGTGTGTCTGTTTATCTGTGTAAAGCAAAGGATCGCAATAACCTCTAAACTGACATCGTTTTCTTTTTAGTAAAGCTTCTTATGTATGTCTAGGGAAGGTTTATAAATATTTTGAGGAGACAATAAACCCCCCTCACTGAAAAAAAGCACATTGACTATCCCTTATCCTGCGTAAAGATTGTTTAAACATTATATTGCCTCATTTCCTAACTCATAGGCATAAGTAATTAGCGGGGCAAGGACAATGGATATATTATTACTTGGATCTAACATCACATTTTCATGTACTCTTATAACATTATACTTGCAGTTGGATAAAATATTGATCCCTCTTTACCCCATAACCTCCCCTCCCACTTAATAAACGAACTAATAAACAAATATGTTCCATGTTTGCAAGCTAACTTGACGACAAATTTCCCATGTCATAATATCCACGTATATTCTACATCCATTGCAAGGACAAATTTCAACAAAAATTAACAGGATAGTCAAAGATTGAAGTACTTTGAAAGTATATTTTATCTTAAAAATCACTATTCTGCCACAAGCTTTTCTGGCAGTCCACAATAAACCAAGTTGTATAAGCTGAATTTTTAACCAATAAATAAATTGACACTAATTTTACAGGAGCTGCTTTTAATTGGAGGAAAAGATAGTTTTTCATGAGATAAATATCTTTTATATCCCCTAAGAAACATACAAATGATAAAGCGCTTTGGAATAAACAGTAGTAGATCACAGTAATTCATCCCAAATGTATATACACCAAATAATCCTAATTTAGATTACATTTAGTGGTTGAAACGTTTAGACACTCAACTTAATGAACCAATCAATACAAAATCACTAAAAGTCCCCAAAGTTGTTAAGCCAAAGAATAAGAAAACTTTGTTATACAACTTTGGGGACTAGTGTAATGAACAGCCCAATGTCCCCTCCCTACCTGTATTAAAAACCATCAAGTTACCAAGTTGGGTATACTGCAAGGTCAAGTAATGCCTATTATAAAATAATTTAATGCATCTAATAGTTTTCTTTTGAAAAACTTGTTAAAGCATATCAAAGCTTTTAAAACATTATAACTAAACATTAAATTATTAATCAGGGCTCGGCAGCTGCGCCTTAGCCGCCTCTAATCAGCAGATAAATCAATAGTATAATATTTGAAATTCATCTGGATGTATAAACAAGAGTTCTTAATAAGGATTTTTTTCGTTCAGTAAAATGTTAAGTAACTAAACAGGTTTAAATTTGCGGCTTATACGCAACTGCCGAACTTTGATATTAATTCTATCTTTACAACGAACTAAATTATTTAATTTGTAAATTTTGGATATATATATTAGAAAAGTTATAATATTAAATACTAATACTTACATGTCATTTTTAGAATAGCGTTATATGGTATATGATTTATGTTAGTTCTCCATTAATAAAAGCTTCACATAAGTCTCGAGTTGGTTTTAGGCTATATAATTTTAAATTTAAGTCTAGGAATAGGTTTATGCTATTTTTCTGATTTCTTTACCTTTTTGAACACGGAGCTCCTAGGTGCTAGGGGCGCAGCCGCTAGTTCAACATAAAAAAAATCTATTTTTATCCTATAATCATATAATCCTTCAAAAAATTTTACCCCCCTCAAAATAAAAAGCTTGGACGCCCCTGCCTATAATAATTTGTTTTTGATAACATTTGTCCTATTCTGATTGTAGAACGGTTTAATAATCACCCAGGCAGTTAAGAATTTCAAATAAGTGATATGGGGTAATTCTATAATACAGCAAATTTGATAAAAGTAATTGTTTATACATATACTCTAGGTATACTTATCTTCAATGCGTTTTAATATTTATTTATTAGTAAATTAATATAATTATCTATTCAATGAACAAAAGATCTTATTGTCTATATCTCATTTTATAAAAATATTCTGATATTTTTGCTTAAATACTAAAACACCTAATTTGTAAGCAAGGGGTTTGGAATAAAGACAAGTATTCTTTAAAAGATTGATATAACAATTGATATATTATTACTTGGATATTACACCAGTTTTTCATGTTCTCTAATAAAGCGATACTCGCTGTTGGCTAAAATAACAATATCCCCCAAATTTTCTCCCTTTACTCCATCCCCTCCCCTTCTACTGGATGAACGATCTGACCAATAAATTAGTTCCATGTTAGTTACCTAAACTGACGACAATTTCCTCTGTCATAATATCCACGCACATTCTATATCCATTTAAACAGCACAAAACTAAATTGGTTCAGAACTTTCCCCCTCCGTGGAACAGCTATCAAATAACTTGGTTATTTAATATTTTGATTGATAACATCTATAATGGGTTATAGTAGGCATACATTATTACATTATATATTACTTGTGGATGTTCTGAATTCCAATTAGGAGAGAAGGGTAGAAAAATAGTATAAAACCGTCCTATGGCTTACATAAAAAGATAAGATGCTTCTCTGAAATAGAGAATCGGTTTGGATTTTATCGATATCTTAAGCTACAGACAAAGATAATATTAATTAATATAATAGGATAATATTACATTGATATTAAGTTTGAAAATAAGGATTTTCTTCAAAATTCAACTCATATACAAACAAAATTTGAATTTATGCCCTGAAGCATTTTATCTCTTATCTTAATCTAAAAATTAAGCCATACAGACACTTTTTTGCCCATTTAAATAATTCTTATATGACCATTTGATATTTGGAAATACGGAAGAAAGAAAAAATAATAGCTCTTTCCAAGGATAAAGTTAAAGCAGTGTGACATCTCAATATCATGCTAGACAATCAAAGTTAGGGATAGGACAATGGACAATAAATTGATTTAGAACCCCAATTATAAAAAAACTATATTAACCCTTCTGTAAGTTGAAATAATAGGTGGAAAAGTTTCTACACTGCACTGCTTGTTTGTTCTAAATGTTCTTGATTTAACCTAAATTATTTACATTTTCTGAGTAGCTGCAAAATTTAAATCTTTTCCTTTATTTCATCTCCTAAAGGACTATACCATCTGGTAAAATCCTGTGCACGCGACCCATCTTATCATGCATATATCATACAGTATATCACGATATAGAAAAGTATGTATCTATCTTTTTACAGGGATCTAAAGGGCGATAAATTGATGTACATCCCCAATGATGATACACAAAATTATCCCTTCTGTGGATTATGATTAGTAGTTGACACATTTGGACACACAACTTAATGAACCAACCAATAGAATTTTAAAAAAGTCACCAAAGTTATTAAGCAAACGAATAAGAAAACGTTATTATAAAACTTTGGGGACTAGTGTAATAAACATGTCAATGTCCCCTCTCTCCTTGATTTTTATATCTTTACATTTATATGTATATAAGTATGTATACACAACAAAAGAACGTGATATGAATGTGTTGTAGCCCAGAGAATTAAGGAATAAGTTTATTTACAAAATAATCATACATAAAGACCTTTATTATGGAATTTCTATGCTCCTGGAGAAAAGAGAAGGTTGCTGGGTAGCTTTTGCTCCTTATTTTGCTTAGTTTTAAATCTATAACATCTAGAAGCAAAAAAGATCAATAATTTATTCAGACTGACTGACAGACAGATAAAGAAAGGAAAGATAAGCTATATAAAATAGCTATTTTGTGTTCAAATTAAATTTTCTATGACAAAATTTCTTTTAGTTAAATATCTTCTCAATTTTCTTATCCACTTCTCTCAACTATTGGGCAAAGGGGGTCAATTTTCACACTTTAAAGCTTTGATAGAGTGATCAGTCTTAAGCTGGGCAACAAAAACATGTTAAGCAGTATTTTATTCAAAGTTTTTTAGGAAGTAGTTCAATTTGTTATCATAGAATATAATCTTTTTATTAGATTAGAAAAATACAGTATAAATGATCGATCTTGGATATAATTTTTACATCAATATCAGATACTTTTGTCTGCGAGTTCTAAATATTGGTTAAGGTATTCTTCCTACTCGTGTTATTAATGTCAAGTGTCTGACTTAGCAGCTGTAGTAATCATTCTTATTCATAGTTTTGAAAAATTTTGATACTGGACTCAAACCTATTACCTACATGATGCCTTTATCTACTTTTCATCTACTCTGAATATAATAGACTAGATGATAAGAACTGGCTAAATATTTAATCAAAATTCAGTACAAGAATTAAATTCATATAATGTAAGGCTAGTGTTTCATAATTTCCGCGCAAGTATAAAATCAACAGAAATTGCGTCCTGCCCAATCCCTTATGGAACACTCAAATTAAGTAAAAAAAATAACTCGAAGGAAAATAAGGAAACTATGATTATCAATCAATTAGATTACTCAAAAAGCACCGCTTAATTTTTCATATTTGTTTCCATTTAAAGGGGAGTGTGGGAAGAAAGGGGAATTAAAGTGGGTTAATTAAAAGTTAAAAAAATAGTGGTTATTTTGATTACATTTGTCGCTTGATAGCGCTTAAAAGTTTTACTTTTTTATAATTATTTTGATAACACTCTTACTATTGAACAAGTTCTCTATTATGTGTCTTCTTTCGAACTTTATGGGGATATGGTAATATGCGGAAGTGAATTCACACCTCACAAATAATGTAAGGACAAGCCTTCAGGATAATATTTTTGTCTTTTACTCTCTAACTAACACCCATGAAACAAACTTATAGAAAATAAAATATTAAAATTTCAGGATAGATCTTGAAAATCTACAATTATTTGCTGTTATTTTTGTATAAAAATTTGAATTTGAATATTATGTGACTAAAATGCTATATTTTAATAATATTTGATTATTAAAAAAAACATATTTACTGACAAATACTGGATTTAGCCCAGATGGTCAATCTGATATAATAATACAGTCATTTTAAAATGAAGTTTTGAGCAAAGATTCGGGAATAGTCCCTTTCGTGGCAACGCCCCTTAAGGGGCAATTCGTCGTATTTTTAAAATGGCTTTTGATAGGTTATTTTAGGTTATGTTAGGTTAGGTTATATTGGGTTAGGTGATTGGACCACAGGGTTAGGCAATTGGGCCCGCAGGGTTAGAGCCCCTCATAGGGGCTAGAAATGGAGAAAAGTTACTGTGAAAAAAAAGAATCGCCCCTTGCGTTGCCACGAAAAGGACTATACCAAAAGATTCTTATTTATATTTAGTTACAATTTTATTTCCCCAAGCAAAGCTTTATCCAAAATAACAAAATATGTACATTTCTTTACCTATAATGTTATCGGATTGTTTTTACACTGTGCTCATATTTGTCTACAGTAATGATTATCTAAACTTTATACATCTATTACAGAACATTGTCGATAAATGATACTAAAAGTTTTCATATTTTCCAAAAAAAAAATGAAAGTTATATTTATTCCAAAATTAACAAAGTGAAAATAAAAAAATCAAATATCTAACATGATATGAAACAGTAATTAATCAAAAAGGCAAATAACAACAATTCATGTCTGTCTTTTTTATGGATCCAGGAAAATATTATCTGGAGAAAATTTCAGGTTAACTGGTAAACCTAAGATTAATTAAGAGTTACTAAGCTCTTTGCTTTTCTTAAAATATTTTTTCTGAAAAGTGCAACCTGATAAGATCTTTAGCTCTCTTTCTATTTTAGCATTAAAAAGAAAAAGTAATGTTTTCTGGATGTTTTTTTCTAGGGGCGATTCTCTTTTAAGGTCGGAGGTACACTCCACGAAAATAATTATGAACCTTTTCTATAAGAAGCTTGAATATTAAGGAGAACCAGATCGGTCTTGAGGTTACAAAGATCTTAAGCTACGGACACACAGACAAAAATCCTGTTACTTTAATATAAGAATTAATAATATAATATGCAATACTGAAAATTTTTATTCATTTACAATCTTTGACTACTCTGTACTACTATTTTTTATTTCCCAAACCCATTCCCTGTCTGTGTGTCTGTCGCGTGATTAAAAATCCTCAAACAAATGACTCTATGTGACTCAGAGTGTCTTTTTTAATCAAAATTTTAATCCAAATCTGTAAATCATGCTTTTCTATCAGCCTAATACTTAAATTTTTGTCTGATTGTTTAAAATACCCTAGCTTAAAAGAGAGATGGATAGATAGATAAATAAAGAGATAGATAGGTAGAGAGAGAGAGATACACACACACACAGAAAGAGAGGGAACAAGAAAAAGAAAAAATGAGAGAAAGAGAGTGGATACTGATAGTTTAAAGTAACAGGCAAACAATGTGACAAAAAAGACTCAATGAAAAGGACAAAAAAAAGATTAGATTTGTTAAAATTTATGAACATTTTAAGTATTGATCTTTGATTACAGTGTAGTTAATGTCATGATTATAATGCTTTGCTATTAATATTTAAAAACAAATAAATCCTCCAAAATTTATTGCAAAAATCATGCAAAATTTAAAAAAAACGTGTTTTAATTTTAAAGGATAAATAGATTGGTAATAGGCATTTATTGCAACGTATTATAGGCAGCTTTCCGTAGATATAAAAGTGAATCATTATAAGATTAATTCCAGTTTGGTTTACCCCGAAGGGTCAGTTTGACTTGGTTCTAATAAGAACCGGTTCTAATGCGTATATTAAAGGTTTTTGTCCAATATATTTATCTTAAAATAATAACTAGTCTAGTATGGCTTTGAAACTCATAAATATCCACTGGATTATAACCGATTCTTAGTCATTTTGAAAAATCTTGTATCGTATTGTAGACATTTTTCTACAAATATTAAAACAAATAATATCAATAACAGTTTTGTTAGCCCTGACCTTTGGACCCTTAATTTTACTATCCGCGGAAAACTGTCTATAATACGATTTAATCATCCTTATTTCTTTATCTCTGAATTATAGTTTGTTTTAATTTGCTGGTGTAATCAACATGTAAAAATTGGATTTGGCTTTTGATTAATTATCATGACTAGTATTTCTATAATTATATAGTCATTTTAAACGTATAAATTCATTATAACTTTTTGACCAATTTTTAAAGGCTTTTTTAGTACTAGCAGCTACACCATTGTGAAACTATACCAAGTCTTAGATATAAAATTAGATTAGCTTAAAACCCTCCGTATATATCAATGTTAAGGTTCCATAAAACAGAGAACTCAAGATGTTTAGTGGTTAGCGAAATAAAAAAATTCTTAAAACACAATACTACTTTATAAAACAGCCTAAAACCTTACTAGATCCATACGAAACTTGCCTTCAAATTGAGTTTCTATCGGTCAAATTTCTTTTCCTGATAACACACACACACAAACAGCATATTACTTTAGTATTGCATGTAAAAATTAGAACACGAATTTAAAAAAAAATCATATGCTTAATCAGTGTAAAAGGTTTTTGTTCTCAAGATACTTTAATTGTGTCTTTCACGTATCATGAAATAAATAAACTAAACATGCATAAAAATCAGGGAAAAGCAAAAAATATAATAATTATTTATTGCATCGTATTATAGATAGCTTTCCGCGGATATTAAATTTAAAAAAAATATAATATAAATACCAGTTTTGTAGCCCAGAGGGGTTAAAGGCCTGTGATAACAAAACTGGTATTGATTTTATGATTTTTTATTTTCATATTTGTGTGAAATTGTCTGTTTCAATTTCCTAAATTCAAACATGACCACTTTTCAAAAAGACATTACAATTGTATATAAATCCAGTATCCCAAATTCAATTACTAGAGAGGTGTTTTAATTGGTTATTTTATAAGGACACCCAATATACCCCTTTCTTGGATACTACTTAAACACTTTAAAGTATTAAATGTGTACGTGTGTCTATTAGAGATTATAATTAATAGATAGCTGATAAGCAAGTTAATATTTTTCTTGTTTTATTATGAATTATTATATAAACGCCATTATAACGCCATTTTTTATATGAATAACTATGCTAAGAACCCTTTAAACTATAATGCAAGTATTTACTTGAACTAATAAAGAATCAGTAGTGTTGAAAAATCAGCTATGAACCTTAAAACTAAAATTAATCCAAAACATTTCAAGTTCCTCTAAGAACCCTTTAAACTCTGTATTTTATTAAATTGATATAAAGGGCTAGCATTAATTCAAAAAGAAAAAAAACTCTTTCTAATGGGATTAATGTCTCAGCTTTGAACTAACAAACTATAAACAAAACTTAAATAATTTAGCTAAGAACCCTCTAAACTCTAAACTTTATTAAATATATCCTAAGTGCCAATATTTATTCATACTACAACTATAAATTTACATATTTATGCCATCATACCTTTACAATAGATCACAATTATTAGAATGTTTAAAAATTAAAACTGATTAACTTCGCATATCCACGTCTTTGGGATAAAAAAAATTAAGTAAACAATGTTCAATATTAATTATTACTAAAAGAAAATTATAAAAATTAGAATGAAATTACCCTACTAGTTTCAAACCTCTTGGTCAAAGTTGACCATTCTAATTTATTTACATTGCTATGCTATCAAATGAACTAAACATAAGGGATGAGTTTAAAAGAAAGTGTTTCTTCGTTCAAACCAATATTTTTTTCCCAAAATTTTTTACATTTTCCAGAAACTCTAAAATGTGCTATTTTAAGAAAAAAAAGTTTAGTGACCACTTTCGATTATTGTGATTTTAACGCGTGCTTAGATATTCGGGGGTGTGTAGAGTTTAAATCAGGCCACCCAAGTTCCATTTTTTCAGGGGGGATAATGACACCCAAACTCTTACTTTTCAGCCCTGACACCCCTGGGCCCTGAGCACGCCTCTGCTATGATTTGTTTGTGATCTTAAATTGTACATATGAGTCTTGTTTCTAATTCCTTATGTAATATCCAGTCATAGTTGGATAGTTAAATTAATAAATATTTCCCCCAATTTTCTCCAGGTGATTGACACAAAAGTTAGAGTAGGGGGAATGCCTTAGCCCAAAACAGGCGCAACTTCCAGACAAAGGTAGTGCAATCAACAGGTTAGTTGTCTAAAAGGCGTGTGACTATATAATTATGCACATCAATTGGTTCAGGGATACACCAAAATAAGATCTCTTTGTGTATTCTATCATCATAGGCTATCGTTATAAAATCTAATTGGAGAAGGATTACCATTGACCATTCCCTGTATCTCTGTTTAATAACATATTATTGAATATTATTAATATTAAATGGGCGTAGAGCACATACAGAACATATGTAATAACATTCAAAACTATCATTAAATATTATAAATTATTATAATATTACAAAACTTTAATATATTAGGGAACTATTTAAAATTATTAGCTTTGGCTAAGATTTGTATTTTAAACATATTTTTATTTTAATTCTTATTCTTAATTCAAATACTAAAAGGTTGCGTGATTTTTTCAAAATTTTTTGATAACCAACAGAAAATCTTCAAAATTAAAAAAAATATAAGCATACCTTGTTAATTTTATTCCATTTAAAGCTTCCAGATAATAAATGAATAAATATAAATGTATATACCCAGACAATAATTGTGAGAACCTTTACGTTTGATAAAAAATTGTTTTCTGCATTTTTTTTAGCGACTTGGCTGTGTTTATATTTCCGACGCTATTGGCTGATATTCAAAGATCAAATTAAATGTTGAAACATGGTCAAAGTATTTATTTTGAATTTTTGGGAAAATAATTTAACATCCATGGTCTCATTCCTGCGTTACTGCACAAAGAAAACCCAGGGAGGGAGGGGACATTGGACTGTTTTTTTCACTTATCCCCAAAGTTTTATGGTGACGTTTCTTATTGGCTTAACAACTTTGGGAACAATTTTAGATTTGCTGGTACATTAAGTTGAATGTTCAAACATTTCAGCCACTAATTGTAATCTATAGAAAGGGTAATTTAATGTATCATAATTTAGGGTATATTAATTTATCGCCCATTGTCTTACCCCTTGATATCCCTGTAGAAAACCACATTCATGCATGCGTGGTAATAAGAACAAATAATTCAAACATAAAAATTCACTTTTTATTTCGCCATATGTAGGCTCTGAGCAAGGATAGGGCAACAGAAAATATATTTACACATCTAATTTTCTTGCAGAATTTTGAACAAGTCTCATTTCAATCTTTTCAATATTGAGTCGATAAATTGACTTTTTATAATATGGTCACTACTGATTATATATAAGATAGCCTATAACTATTCTTAGACCTATGAAAAACCTAATCGGTTCAGTGGTAAAATTACAAGTCTTTGCGCTTTTTATAGTTATATTTATCCTTGTTTATCAAACTATATTGTCGCCCTATTTCTTACAGAAAAATTTCACTTTAAGCAAAAAGACGACTAAAAAGGCTTTGCCTAAAAAAGCTTGGTTTCGATTGAGGATGTGAATCTTCATTTTTTGTTCATTTTCTTAATTAATGTTAATATTTCAGACGCTTTTGTCTGGTATTTAAAGACCCAATTAAAAGGCCTAGGGTCAAATGGTTTCCTTTAATTTCAATTATTATATTTTCCATGTATATTTCAATATCCTATAACGATAAAGGGCATTGAATATTAAGGAACAATTTAAAAAATGCTTACATTTTATGAAATTTAGGGTATGATAATCTACTCTTTTTTTATTTGAGATACAATAAATATTTAAAAACATATTCAAGATTCCTTTCGATTATTTGATTGACAAAACAATGGATTTAAAACATTTTGTTTTTATTTTATTTGCTTTGGTTTTTACACTTGTAAAACATATTGTAAATAGGATTTGATTTAGGTCCAGTGGCGTGCGAACCGAAGGGGGCATTTGGGGCAATCGCCCCCCCCTAGCGACCAAAACGCCCCCCCCTAGCCACCGCCCCCCCTGCCCCCCCCTAAATGTTGAAAAATGCCCCATTTTGCCCCCCCCCTGGTCAACAAAAATGCCCCTTTTTGCCCCCTACCCTACAAAAAGCAAAACTATCCCAATTTTCCAAAAAAAAAAGATCATGAAATACTCAAATACGCCAATCAGACAGTTACTATTCATTTAACCTTACCAAATTTTTAAATTAGTGTAGAAATTAGGTTATAATCTTTTTTCACTGAACATAACAAACCAGGTAATTTTGTATTTTATTTTGTATAATATAAACTTTTTACCAAAGAAATTTTATACATCCCCAATGATGATACACAAAATTACCCCTTATATAGATTACAATTAGTGGATGAAATGTATGGAAACTCGACTTAATTAACCAACCAATCAAAATTCCATTAAATTCCCCAAAGTTGTTGAGCCAACCAATAAGAAAATTTTATATGAAATATTGGGGACTAGTGTAATAAATAGCCCAAAGACCCCTACCTCCCTGCATATTTGAAGAAAAAAATTTGCGCTTCGCGCCCTTCCCAATGGTTTCTGCTTTTTTTCACATTGTATATTTTGATTTTATTTCTATAAAAACATGTGTAAACAACAAATATTTAATCAAAAAGTTATTTTATATAAAAAAGAAACAGCGTTGATATTTATCTAAGCCTTTTTCTCAACACTGTATGTCTGTCTAAACGAATAACTATATATGATGTCATATTATTTTCAGGATAAGTTTATCATTTTTTTTTGTGTACATACCCTTAGAAAAAGACATGTTTTTTTTATGGCAATTTTCATTAAAAACCCTTAAACTAACTACACTCTATATTCCTAACTAAAATACGCCACTCTTGTTGTCTTTAATTGATTTTAGTTCAAAGGGGGAGTAAATATTTTTAGGGCGCTTCACGCACCGCCCTTATAAATCATTGGAAACACCACTTTATCAAAAATTAACAGAGTTTTAAAGTGCCATTTAAAGAGGGTAGGATATGTTGATATAACTTTTTAGCTTCTCTATAATTCACTATGGCTGTCAGTTCGTAATGCTAAGGGGGAAATGTGATTTTTTCAACTGCAATTAAAGATAGAAGGCTAAAACTTAATGTTAACATTCCCATCATTATGTAGTATAATTAACTATTAAAAATTCATGGAGGTCAGACTGCTTTTCAGGACGTTTTTGGCTATTTTTGTATCTTTTAAATTTCGGGTATAGTCCCTTTTGTGACATTGCCTCTTAAGGTGCATTTCGTTGTATTTTCACAGTAGCTTTCACCTATTTATTGCTCCTGCGGGGCCAATTGCCTAACCCTGCGGGGAAATCACCTGACCTAACTTAACCTAGAATAACCTATTAAAAGCTACTATGAAAATTCGACGAAATGCCCCTTAAGAGGCGATGCAATAAAAGAGACTATACCCCAAAGTTTTCCATATTTCTAAGAGATTTTTATATCTGTAGATGAAAGGACAAGTATTTTTTTTTATTTTTTTACATAGTTTACTTTGACTGTCATCACACAACATACAGGAAAAAGGATTTGTGACTTTTTCTATCTAAAATATATATTTATTTCAACAGATGCTCTTTAAATCTACTTGTCTGTATTCTTATTAATGATTTTTTTGTGCTTTGCTACTTAAAGATGTTGTCATCCTTGTTGTCATACAATAAAGAAATATTTAAAATCAGTTTTACATATTAGGTTAATTTTTGGTAAATTATTTCCAAAATGAGTGTTTTTATCTCCCCCCCCCCCCCAAATTTTTTTTAATGGGGTTATTCATCCTTCCTGCTGAGATTTTATAACATCCCCTTCCACCCATAAAAAATGTTTTGTGGTGGGGGGGGGGGAAGGTTAAATTATCTTCTGTACTTTTTTTTTCGAAGATGCTTTCTAGCTCCCTTCCCTTCGGTCATTGCAGGGTGGGGAGAAGGGATGGGGGAGAAGAGATGGGGAAGAAGAGATGTGGGGGGAGAGATGGGGGGGGGAAGATATGGGGGATATAAATGGGAAATAGGGATGGGGGAAGGGATGGGGAAGAAGGGATAAGGACTAGAAGGCCCATAATAAAATAATCCCACCCCTTAAAACGCCCTTATTTAAAATTAGTATATATAATCAAAATGCCCCCCCCTAAAGCAAAGTGCCCCCCCGGGGCACTTTGCTTTAGGGGGGGGCAAAATTTTACAAAATCTTCAAAATGCCCCCCCCTAGACAAAGTGCTTCGCACGCCACTGTTTAGGTCAGTTGACTTTTAGAAATATGATAAATAGGGAATAGACAAATTCTAGTATTATCGTATTCCTTGTGGCTTGTATTATTCAATTGCTCATCTCTCTCTATCTATATTAAGCTCAATCTTTTTTCTCTTTCTCTATTCTCCCTCTCTCTCTTCTTTTTCTCTCTGTCTCTTTCTCACTCTGTCTGTCTCTCTCTCTCTCTCTCTCTCTCTCTATCTATCTATCTTTCTCTCTCTCTCTCTCTCTCTCTCTCTCTCTCTCTCTCTCTCTTTCTCTCTTTCTCTCTCACTCTCTCACTCTCTCTCTCTCTCTTTCTCTCTCTCTCTCTCACTCTCTCTCTCTCTTCTCTCTCTCTCTCTCTCTCTCTCTTTTTTCTCTCTCTCCATATCTCTCTCTCTTTCTTTCTCTCTTTCTTTCTCAATTTTTTTATCTAACTAGCTCTCTCTCTAATCTATCTATATTAAGTTCAATCTTTTTTCTCTTTTTCTATTCTCCCTCTCTCTTTTTTTCTCCCTGTCTTTTTCACTCTTAGAGTATGGCCTAACATTTAGTTTACTTTTCAAATAGCTCTGCTACTATTCGATAATGTCATCCTTGTTTCTGTCACAAGAGAGATATAATGCAGAATCACACGGGGATCAAATCAACTTTTTTTTCTAACAGCGGAGCTCCTTTATAATTCTAATAAATTTAGCCAGTTTTATTCTTATTTAGTTGTTTTCAAAAATCATTAAATCATTTATTCATCCTTTTACATATAGTAGTAAGGTTTTTTTTTGTCTGTCTGTTAAGATCTTGTAACCGATATGGTTCTCCTTTACATTGTCTCTTCATTCTCTTTTTTTACTTGGTTATTTAAAATATTCAAATATAGATATTGCGTTGATTTGAACAACAGTTTACTTGCTAAAACAGTGCATAAAAAGGGGTTACACTGCAAGGAGAGGTGGTTAGATCACTAGATTATTTTTGCCTGGAGGAAAGGACATTGGGTTGTTGTTTATTACACAAGTCCCCAAAGTTTTACATTAACGTTTTCTTATTCTTTTGGGGAACTTTATTGAACTTTGATTGATTGGTTCATTAAGTTGAGTGTCCAAACGTTTCAACCACTAATTGTATTCCCCATAAGTAGTAATTTTATGATTTATATTAATTATTTGGCCATTGTTATATACCTTTAGATCCCTGATTTTTGCACATCCCAACAACTTTTTTTTGTGTGTTATCATTCCATGAAATAAACCATTTTGAGTGTAATATCCCTATTAGCCACAGATGTTGTAATTTTTTCGACGTATAAATATGGCCATTATGTCATTATAGTATTACCTCTCAAGCTTTATTTTAATCGTCGACGTTAATAAGACGAATTGACTAAAATTTAATACATATATATCGACATAAATAACTCAAGATTAATGTCAATTAATGCCTTTAGGTTTAATAGGGAGAGTAGTCTTACCCATTATGATACCGTTTATTTTTTAAAATATAACTATTCCCTCAGCTCCATTCATTAAGGAAGATATTCAAGTCTGTATTTACCACTGGTATCCAAAGTAAATACGTCGTATCAATCATAGGCTTTAAACATACTTTGGCCAATTTTCTTAAATCTTAATTGGTTAATTCTAACTATATAATTATTCGTTAATCTGCTATGCTACAATTTCTTTAATACACGACTTTTATTAATTTTATTTTTCTTCAATTAAACATTCCCTGTTTCCCTGGTGGTAAAGATTGACATTATTGACACTATCAATAAAAGATTTAATCGTGATCTTGTAATAAAATCAAGTGTTATGCATACAACAAAAATAAAGCACACAAATGCACAGATGAAGTAAATAAAAACACTACCCAGTTAAATCTGAGATGGTACAATGATGTACGACTTGAAATAGTTTTTGTTGAATTTATAGGATTTAATAAAAGGGATATACTAACATTATATCGTTTTCTGAGCTAAATTAACAGATGCGTAGGCATTATGATCAAAATTAAGCATTGTCAGAGGTCATCTAAAAGTTAGTATTTGTCTCTCCAAGGTCCCCTTCCCTCCCCTCATTCCGACAATGTCTGTGTATATCTATATATCACTCTCTATCTATCTATCTCTATTCTAAGGCAATTTTTTAATCCTAAAAAGCAAATTCATAGCTAAAAAACGTCTTACTTCATATAATAGCTACATAAATCTTACATAAGGCTTAAAAATTGGCAGTCAATTTACTGTGTAATATAGTAATATCATACAGATAAGTATTCTATAAAAGAATATATTATTTAAAATAAATCTAAGTTAAGTTTAAATACCAGAAATCTAACTATACAATCTTTAAATCTAAAATAAGAATTTAGAAAGAATACTATTTTACTTTTCCTAATCATTTTCTTTTTATTTCATGTTGCTCGGACAAAGTTTTAAACTTGTTCTCTCGTTCGTTTGCTTAAAAACTTTGGGTACTTTTAATCCTTAATGGTTGGTTCAAAACATAAGTGCCTATATTTTTCCACCAATGGTGTTTATCCCCAGAAGCGATATTTATGTTTTTTCCCCATTGCATTGCGTATGTACAACAATTCATCGTCCATTGTCTTATCCCTGCGTATAAAAACTGATTCACCTTTGAGTTATCATTACATTTATTCGTTAGAAGACGTATCCCTACCTGTACTTATGTACATAAAGACGATACTTAGGGGTAATATGAGTAATCTTTAGCCCCAATATTTCAAAATATATTTGGCATATTCTCAAAGTACGGGACGGGTGTAGGTCACTTGAAATGAATCCAAGCAACAATATTTCTTTCTCGTATTCATTCGAATCCGGTGGATAGGAACCGGTTCTCATCTATACGAAAAAACTATGTCCAGCATCGTATTTTATCCAGCTTTCTACGAATATAAAAATGTACAAAAAAAATGATTAAACCAGTTTTTTTTAGCCGGTGCCTTAGGCACCTCGGGGCTAAAAAAACTAGTTTTAATCTTATAATTGTACATTCTATATCCGCGGAAAGCCGTTTATAATACGATGCGAGAAATAACTATTCTTTGTTTTAACATTTATGACTGAACATTTGCCCTAAGACTCTCATTTTCGATTTGTACATTCATTGTTCATTGCTTCGCTCGCTAGTCATGGATGTTGTCATTCTTGTTTTTAAATTTTAAAACGTCTTTTTTATAATTAATTAAACTTTAGTACTACAAAGATTTTATTAGGTGTTTAATAAGATGTGCATTAATTTCTGCATATAAATACATCCCCATAACGATTTTCATTTGGCTTTAAGACACAATAGCAATAGCTGTTACTTGGCAATATGGCTTAGCCTAAAACAGATGCATCTCATTAGCACATATGGGAAGGTCTCTCAGACAAATGTCGTCCAATCAAAGGGTTGGTTATTGGTACTTTGAGACTTACTTTAGGTTGATATCAAAAGTATTCATGCATAAGAGGAAGGGGTAGTTTCTTATATTGTATTTTCATACGGCTCTGATAATTTAATAATTTGATACATGAGCGGAAGTGAACACACACTATTTATAAGAAAGATTAGAGAAGATGCGTGTTTCCATAATTTTTTACGGTTTAAGGCTTAGGCCCGCTTTATAGTCTATATACTAAGTTCGATTCTTAAACATACTTCCTCAAATGTTTTTAACATAGATACGCATGCCATTTAACCAAATGTTTATTGAGAATTATCAATAAAATGAAAATATAAAAACTCATTCATCCGGTGTTGAAATCACAATTTCATCCAACTATAGTGTACACTTATTTTAATGGATTGATATACTATTTAAGTATCAGACTTAAATATGAAATGGAATTAGATCTAGACATCAAAATGTGTGTATAATCATTTTTAGGTGGAGGGGGGGGGGGGTGGACAATGAATGATAAATTAATCTTCCCCCGAACATTTTATGCTTAAAAATTCTTAAATTATAGATGTATGTATATATGTATAGTATACTATTTAACATTAAACGATTTTTTCTTACAGAAATTTTTGCAATTGTTGATGATTAATTTTGATTAATCTACACACCATCTAATAAAAGTTATCTCAATCCGTTCAATAGTTATCGAAATCTTAAGCTTAGCTTTAGACAGAAAGTTTCACTTCTTTATATTATAGGATACCAAACTGAAACCAAAGGCTTTAAATTATATCATTTCTTCTTTATTTGACTTTAAAAAGTATAAAACATACTGTATAAAAAAAATTGAATATTTCTATTAACATTTATCCATTTATCTTTTGGGTCAGTAAAAAATAATGTACATATTGTATTTTCATTGGAAGAAGCTTTTTATAGTACTATAAAAATTACATCTACCATTGGTCAATTGAAATGTACACTGGCCTACCATTGGTCATTCAGTCTGTGTATTAGCCTATCATTGGTCATTTGTATTGTATGACGTAAAATTTTACAGGCACTATAAAGAGTTTCTTATGGGAATTATAGTTTAACATTGCACAAAAAGATGTAGAAAACAATTAATTATAGTTTTTGTATGAAAATAATCAAGCAACATATTATATTTTCTCTGTGGCTGGTTGTATATGAGAGTGTCACGCAAATCCAATTTGTTATTCATTGAAAATTCATATGCGCTAATACCCAATACAGAGTTTCAATATTAGAGGACAGGTACATCATAGATAAATATCCATATGCGCTAATACTCTATACAGAGTTTCAAAACTAGAGGACAAGTACATCAATGTCTATGTGTGATTTTACCAAATACCAGAGTTTCAAGTAAAGTTTCAAAATTATAGAACTAGTACATTACAGCTTCCATTCAAAGGAAAAATTTATCGGTTCAGTGGTTAATCCATTCTTAGACGACAGACACACATACATCAAACCTTCTTTTATATAATGAACTATTTTTATATTGGATCCGATTAAAACAACTTTTATTAAAAGATTTTGGGACTTTTTGGTTATTAATGAAACTTTTTTTACATTGGTATTTGAGCCATTTTTCGCCATTCTATCTTTCTAGATAATTATTTTGTGTATTATAATACCCAGCTAATATAAAGTATTATATACACACACAGATAATATACTTTCTTTTTTAGTTGGGTAGTATTTATAAAAGTATTTCATTCCCACTTTTTTTTATATCTTTTCTCTTCATTTACATTCTTACAGATAATTCTTTTCGTTTCTCGTTTGTTTATTTCTTTAACTCTGGTTAGGTTAGGTTATATTGGGTAATTGGTAGCCCCGCAAGTAACTCAAGGGGTATTTTGTGTTATAGCGCAAAATTTATTTCTCATTTACGTCAACAATATGTCATTTAGAAACCTAAATCGACAATGCAAGTCTATTTTATTAATGGCAACAACACCACTAAAGTTTAACAGTGTCCAAAAAAACATTGAAAGCTTTTTTCCGCTGCCTTTGTTTTCCGTTTCCTAGTTTTTACTCACGTTTTGTCTTTTGTTGCAGGATAAAACGATTTCAATGCTTATTAACTATGCTCGTTTTTTTATAAGGGGAGGAGGGATAATTTACTTGGAGAAAACTATTTGGTCTCCCCACTTTTCTACAATCAAAAACACGGAGAAGGGATGGAAAAAGCATGATGTACTATAGCATTTTAAAGTGTCTTTGCCGAATATTACAAAAATAAGATGCTTAATTGTGTAGCATTAAAGCGATAATGTATGAATTTAGTAGCTTGTAAATATTGATGTGTTTTTATATTTTATTTGCAATTGTCCTTTGCTTTAATGCTAATAACCAGAAAGTTTAAACCAATTCAAAATAATTTCTTTTTTTCCCAATTGATATCATATGGCATATTCAACAAAAATCTGTTTATTTTTTTCTCATACATATCTATAGAAGTGTGTTATTGTTTCCCAGGGAGTAAGGGAGGGGACAATGGATCAAACCTGCAATTTTTAGGAGTCTCAGACTTTTGGAACTGGCTTAAGGGGAACGTGCAAGAATTTAGCGGTTTCTAACTTATTTTGGGTACCAAATATGAATGACGTCACGAGAAATTATACCCTTCTACCTCTTCCCTTCGCCTCCTACGAGATGACAGAACTGACCAATAAATGCTATTCATATAAGCAACTAAAATTGACGAAATATATTCCCCTGGAAAAGTTGAAATAAATTTGTTTTTGTGAATATCATTCCATGAACTTTTTATTTAAACAATCTGTTAAGTTTTTATGCACTTGAAAAGTAAAATAAGATTTCTACAACATATTTCATTCTTACCCTGTACACTTTGTAGCTGTTATTTTATCAACATAGTACAGCTACAATAACATAATTAAAATCGCATGAAATGGGATGTGACGTTAAAACCTTTTAAATTTGCATGATAGACTGGCGGACCAGGTAAGTTACAAACTGAATGCTCTTTGGTAAGGAGTATATACACAAAAAAGCAGTCTAATCTAAATAATAGCCGAGAAAATCACATTCCCCAAAGGGTTATGGATTGACTGAAAGAGAAGAAAATTTAATTATAGAGAGCTTTGCTTAATAAAAAAAAACATCATGTCTGTAATATATATAATTAACAACTTTTATTATTCGACGTTGTCAACACTATGTCATAAGATTAACAGGGATCAGAAATATTTGGAACATTTTTCTGTATATATTTATTGTGGTTAATACTTTTTCTGTCTGTTAGGTTTATTAGGTCTTATTACTTTCCTTGTTACTTTATTTTTGAGTATTTTTGATATTTTAGGTATGTTTGAAACTTTAGAGAATAATGCATGCGCCTTTATCATCAAGGGGCTCAGTATTTGAAGGGGAAGGGAGGACCGGGGCAGAAAGTCTAAGATATAAAAACGGGTTTTTTAAATAATCACAGAAACACTTTAAAGCTTCCCTAGAATTGATAAATCAATCGAGGATCTGTGAATAGCGAGATCTTAAAAGATAAACTTTAATAGTGATTTTTATCAAAGGTTGTAAATGAATACATACTTATTCTATTTCTCAAATCTTTTTACCCAAATTTTAGCCCACCAAAAAGCAATAAAACATGAATGAAATATTGTTTAAAAGGAAACCTCAACAAATTAAACATGTACTTTTAATATTACACTAGTCTGAACAAACAAATACAGTTTATTTTCTTTAAAGTTTTTATGCTTCGTGTGGACATTCTTACATTTGAGGACTTGCTTATAGAGATGATTTGCTCCCAATTATCACAATATGAAAAATAACGTCTCTACTTTCTGGTTTGTTTGTAAAGGCTGTATACGGAGACTAAATATAGAGAAGCTTCGCTCGTTAAATTCAATTATTTAACCATATTGAACTTCGCCATAAAATAAAATCAACAAAAACTGTTTGAAAATAAACAAATTTTAGCAAAAAGAAATGTACGTACTCACATCTTTTCATCTTTATATATCAAAGTTTTTAAAGTAAGTTATAAAATCAAAAAAAAAAATTATAATTTGAATTAAATTTGAGAAACTAAAAGTGTACCTTACAAAATATTTGCTTTTAGTGCTGATTTTAGGTTATGTAAGTGTTAAGAGAGCCCCGCAAGGCTAGTGTTACGTAGGGTAGGGTTAAGTCCCTGCATTTTTATAGTTAGAATTTTCAAAATTGGGAATGGGAGGCGTTTCTGGCATAACTTTGGTTTAAAGGATTGTACAGAAATATTAATTCTAGAAAATAATCTTCTAGTATTCTATTAAAAAAAGGATAATGGATTATTGAGCATAAAATGCCAGTAAATGTAGATGATTTTGTATTATTAATGATTATTTGAGAAAGCTGACTATTTTTTTTCTTCATGAAAGAAACCCATCATAAAACTCTCATATGAACACTTTGGAATAAACGTAGACACTAAAAAATGTTCATTTCTCCATCTCTTGACCTTTTTTTGGGTGGTTGGACACAGGGACACAGGGATAGAACAATGGACAATAAATAAATCTTCAAACAAATTACTATGCATGGAATTTTATTGATTAACTGTTAAATATGTATTAGAGGAAATTTAATACGGACATGGCCCATTCCCTTCATTTGTTGGACTTAACTTTGATACAAATAAAGACAGGTATTCTAAAGAAAGTTTATCAAAATCTTCTTTTAGATCATTATTATGACAAATTAATTTAATATAGGAGAATGTCTTGGCTAGAAGAATAGAGGAAACCTTTTACTGAACATAGCATTTAAATAAATTTTCTTGATGAATGCATTTACAGATTGATAAGTCCGTATGTAGCCTATATGAGATTTATTAAAAGTTATTCTCACTGGCATATTATCAAAAAAAGTAAATGACAGCAAACTGGGCTGATATTTACGTAAACATGAAAACAAACTTTTATTCGAACATTGTTACTTTTTGTTTTACAAGATATCTGTCTTTATTTCGTCTTGGTTTGAATGTATAAGGTGTAAAATTGTACCCTTTTCAAGACCTAAAGTTGGAAGTTTTTAAGCCAAAACTTTTTTCGTAGGCTTATAAACTTTGGAGATTTAATTTACATTGATGTGTACAAACTACGAGAGTTTAACATATTCCACCAATTACTTTAATGTACAATAGGAGTGAGATTTGAATAGTTAGCAAATTATATTATAATCTTACCTAAAAAGACATTAACGCGAAAAGAAAGCTATCGCTTTATGTTTATAAAAGATCAATTTGAATTAATATATATAATATATCTTTAATTTAAAAAGTTTTCAATTTTAAACATGCAGGCTTTGTTTTCATTAAAAGGGTATATATGTTGTAAAAGTACTATCCAAGTATATTTGTGTGTGTATTAAAAGTGATGAAAAAACATGTATATTACATACATATATATGAAATAATAAGGTCAATTTCTAGCAACGTTTTATCCTGACCCCTAAATAAAAAATAACATACAATGAAACGTATCATAAAAAAGATTTTAAAGATTTTCTTTGATAATTACATTTAAAGAGTTTTTGAGTTCTCCTTTTTATGGAGGCTTTCAATTACTGTTAGGTTGATTTTTAGGCTAGTCTTCATCCTAAACCACTTTTTATACAGACCCCAAAGAAGCTAGTCCATTATTTCTACAATGAAATGCTGTGAATTAGAACATTTTCTGTTGTAAATGATCAATAAATGTGATTTTCATAATATTTGCATATTTCTAAAATATTTCTCTGACATGTGATTGTCAGCCTTGACTAACAAGTGCGTTCCAGGGATCTAAAGGGATAAGACAATGGCTGATTAATTGATGTACATCCCCAATTATGATAATTAAAATTACCCCTTGATACGTTTGGACACTTTAAAAAATCAACCAATCAAAATTCAACAAACGTCCTCAAAGTTGTTAAGCCAATGAATAAGAAAACATTATTATTATAAAACTTTGAGGACAAGTGTAATAAACAGCCCATTGTCCCCTCCCACCCTGACAACGTCCAGATGCGCAGCACTAATTTATCTGGACATCATTATGCAAAATTTATTCTGACATATTTCCATTGTCTTCTGCAGTAATGGATATAGGATATACGTGGATATATTGACAGGGTAAAATTTGTAAAACTTTGCCTGCTAATATTTACCTCATTTAATGGCCAGTTCATTCATACAGTAGGGTGGAAGGGGATATAGTTAAGGGGGGAGGGGTATTGTTATTTTAACCAGCTGCGAGCATCACTTTATCAGCGTACATTGAAATCTGGTGCAACATCCAAATAATAATTTATCGGTGGTGGTGTGCGTTCAATTCCGCATAATACCATATATACATGTGTTTTATAATTTTTTAAAAGGCACAAATATAAGTAAGTAAAGTAAAGTAAAGTAATATAAAGTTCTGATTATTTTAGTAAGTAGTAATTTGCCTAACTCTCTCCCCCTCCCCACTCTCTCTCTCTTTGACTATAGCCAATTCTGACACCTTACCACTGAAAAATTGAAATGTGAAATGCCAATTGCCTTCACACCAGATTTATATAACACTAAAATAATGCAAAAAAATTTAAAATGATAAAAACATCAAAAGACCAAATAAAATTACATATCCAGGGAGGAAGGAGACATTTGACAGTAAATTAAATGTTGACCCAAAACTTTTATTGAATTGTTATTGTTGTCCAACCTTTGCAACCAACAATCCTAATATATAGAAGAGGTAATTTTGTTTATCATTACGGGGGATGTGTTGTGTATAAATAAATATTCCAATTTCTTTTACTTTAAAATCATTGGTAATATTGGTATTTTAACTCTCTTAATATGAGTTGAATATTCTAGATAATGTAAACATCAAATTGTTGTTGATTTAAATACCATACCTGTCAATCAAATTTGTAATAGAGGTTGCCAAACCTTATGGTTTATCCATATTTTGAAGTAATATTATGTCACATCGCTGAACCGATTTGGTTCCCCTTAAAAGTTGTTTTCCCTAAGTTACATATTTTTTGGGACAGGGAACCTCCAATCTCCCAAGAGAAATCGCAACACCAAATAAATATTTTAAAGTGCCACTTGAGGACTCTAGATGCGTTATTTAAAAGGGTTCAAAATGTTTCCAACCCTGAATTTGACGTGTTGGTTTAACACAATAGACAAACACTTTATTCGTAAGGGATAGGTCAACCTAAGAAAAAATTGACAAAGTAAAAAGTTAGCTTTAAACGCCTTATCCTTTCTTTCTAGTATATTTTGTATTTGTAAATATATTAACTATCTATTGAGAAATGCTATGCATCGTATATTACACAACTTAAAAATATTACATCAAGAGTTTTAAAGAAAAGCTTTATAAATCTTTCAAGTTAGATAATAAATTTTGAAAAGAACCTATTATAACAAGGACAAATAATTTATGAACAGCACAGCAAAAAAATAATCTAAGCATGAAAAATTGTATTTTAGTTTATTCAGTGTAATGTTAATTTAATAATTCATAGCAGGTATCTTAGGTTGATAAGTCAATGAAAAATAAATAATTCACAGTCTAATGTCCCCTCCCTTTATAATATATTTTAGAAGTGTTCTTTATTTTGTATTTCTCAACCCAATATCACTGACTTTTAAAATTTTAAAGAGTAGTTTAGCTATGAATATAAATATTGAAAAAAAACTCTACCACTCCTTTTTAGAGCAACATTCCTTGCTATTGTAATTTGAAATAGAAATTTTTATATGCTCAACAATTGAATGATTTGATATAATAATAGATTGAAGTAGATATACACTTTTATTATGGAACACAATAATTTTTAGATTTTTAACTTTAAGGAAACTACTCAATAATTCGAAATGTTCATCTGTCTGTCCATTCGCCGCATATGAACGTTAATTTCTTGGCAGCTATTCATGATACACTGCATCCAGCATACTTTTTTTATACGTTTAAATTTACGGTCACTGACCATCTGCTTTTAAACTCACTTTATCCGTTTGTCCACCTGTTTTTTTTTGCTTATTAAAGTTGCCAGCATCCTTGCTTTTTAGAAATAACTTAAAAGAAAAACAAATATTAGAATTTAAGTTTTCGCTATTATAAAACACTTTCCTTGTCTATAATACAATATAGCAAAATATATTACATGAAAAGATTTCTAAATTTCTTATGGATTATGAAAATCAATTTGAAAAACAAATCATGTTACTTTTAGTTCGTTCAAAAATCCATGAGGGTAAGTTTTAAGTTGGACACGATATATTATTACTTGGATGTTGCACCAGATTTTCATGTACTCTTTTAAAGTGATGATCGCAGCTGGCTAAAATAACAATTCTCCACTACCCAGCTCTTCCCTTGTTCTGGGTGAACGAACTGACCATTAAATGAGAACCATATTAGCAAGCTAAATAATGTAACCAATATCAAAGTACCTAAACTTTTTGAGCAAACAAATATTTTTCAGAACATATCTTCCTGCGCGAAAGTTTGGTATTGTTCTGCAAGCTACAAACTCTTAATCACTTTTGTCAAAGTTCAAATTGAGGTCTTACCTTTGCAAAACGGGTTCCTTGGGTTTTCCTACTTGTTAGTCACAGTAGAAAATACACTAGATGACATGTTTTTTTTTTGTAATTTCAAACTGATGATTTTTTTAATCAGATAAACGCGTGTTCCGTTTTTTACTGACTTCCCAATATTAGACATATAATAATCAAGGAGGTAATTAGGCCATAGGAAATTGCTCATATTAAGTTTCATCCTATGGCAGATGTCCAACATTTCCGACTTAAATTTTATTGGATGTTATCCTATTATTTAAACTAGCAAAGTATAAAACACTTTAATGGCGTAAAAGAGCCATAATAAATTCCTATATCTTTTTTAATGATCAGTCTAAAATAACTCAATTTTATAAAACTCTGTCTTCATGCCTAAACAATAGTTGCGCAAAAAATGCCGCGTTACGCATTACATCTGATAGAATGCGCAAATTTGGCCCGCGTGTCTATAAAAGGTCCTAGGGACAATAGCTTAGAGAAATCCACCCAGCAATTTGTTTTACAAAAGAAAAATGTGATTGTCATGAAATTCACTTTGCTTCATATACAAAAAATAACTGTCAATTTTTATTATATTTTAAATTTTTCTTTGTGGTAATAGAATTTAAAGCATCAATGCAAAATAGATTGCATTGAGACTAAAAGCATAAATACAATTTCATTAGCCTTTGTAAAATATTTGATATATAACTAGTCATAGCTGACATAATAATAATATTAACAAGCAGTTACAAATGAAAATTGACTAATATTGCAAATGGACCTCAGACAAAGTTTTTAGTTTAGACTAGGTTAAATAAGGGCTAGGAGAACCTCATAGTGATAGCACCCTGCATAGTAAAGTATGATATAATTATATAATTTTTTGAGAAAGCTGTGGGGTGCTTTGCTTGTAAGATGTCATAGTTGCCATCCTAGCATATTTTAAGATTTTGTTTAACTTATTTTTATTATATTGTGTGATACATTACTTAAAACTAGCAGCTACACCTCTACAGGCTTCTAGAGGCAGTATCTGTTTGGAGGGAAGTGGTAACCTAGTGGTAAAATAGTTACAAACCTTTAATGGACCTATGCGAAGCTACACTGTAAAGGAGAACCAAATCTGTTCAGCTGTTAGCAAGATTGGTAAAGACAGACAAAGATACTTTTACTTATATAGAGATTGTTTTAATAAAACCCTGTATTTCATAAATTTTTTGCTAGCTTTTTTATGGAGGTTATCATACTTGTTTTACAACCATGTATGTGACCCGAGAGCGGATAAAAATCAGGAAAGCTGTGCAAATACTATTTGTGCTGGCTAAAGACGTGAAAGCATTACTTTAACAGTAGAATCTTAACTTGTTAGATAGACAGTCCAACTGCAATTTATACATTTTTAAACCAGCCTAATGTCAATGTGCAACAGAAAACCAAAGTTATGGCCGATTTTAGAATCTATACTACATGGGATTAAATAGCAAGATTAAAAAATTGTCACACCGAAAAAAATAAAACTAAATAACTAACAATGATCCTTATTGAAACAAAATGAAGTCCAAAGCATGTTGCTATTTTTTTAACAATTCAGAAAAAAATCAATAATTAAGCTATTTTATCTAACTTGCATAATAATAAGAGGTATAAATGTTTTTTTTTCCAGAGACATATCCCTCTACTAATTAAATGATAATGTTAAACTATGAATGCTGATCTAAAGAACCTAATTATTTTAGAACATGTTATACACGCTAAAAAGCACAGAAAGTCAAAGTGCAAATTTTGTTGCTAAAAAAGGATGAAGCTTGAAGGCCATTTTTAATACGTTTGCTGCATTTTGGGTACAAGTTGTTGCTAAAAACGAGTATAAAAGGACAGGTAAAGAGTAAAAAAACATTTACTTTTTACTTTTCTGCACTTTTAGTGAACAAGATGACAAATTATCCGTTTCAAGTATATTTTAAAGCTTCGTAAGACATATCTTTTTATCGTATGAAGAATGATTATTAATTATTTCTTCAGAATTACTAGCCCTCCCTTTGAATAACTGTTAATTTATTTTTTTGACAAATGGTTGACAAAACTCTGAATAACACTTTGATGAAATAGATTAACTGTTTATGTTCTAACAAGAATAAGTATCTTCATATGCAATATGCAATATATAGCCAATTAATTGTCAGGAAAATAATTTGATTGAATACTAGAATAAAAAATTTAAATGATAATTGCATAGTTTCTATATCAGGCGCATGAATAGTTAGAATAAGAGGAATCTCTTTGTTAATCTAAAATGCTCAATCAAAGGGGTTGGTTGTCTGTAAGTGACAATTCTCTGGTATTTCATTCTGCTAGTCTATTATACTTATTAATAATGTACATAACAAACTGACAACATATGTTATAGCGTATCTTCGCTTACAAAAAAACGATTTTTAAAACGTGTCTTCTTCCCAGTTCCAAAAGTTGTTCAAATTGGGCATACATAGATTAATAGTATATTATGTACTACTAGCGGCTACGCCCCTTCTGGCCTTTAGAGGAATTTGTGGTTGGAGGGGTGGGGGAGGGTAGTTTGGCATCCCCTATTTTCAATTTTAGTTATAAAAAGAAAATATTATTTTTTGAGGGGGGGGGGGTGCAATTCTCTTAGAAGTACCCTCCCACAAAGAGTATCAAACCATTCCAGACAATATGAGAAGCTACACTCTAAAGGAGAACCATATCGGCAGTCGGCACAGCGGTTAGCGTGATCTTTTGGTACACACAGACAGACACAAGACATCCTGTTATTTTTATATAAGGATGGACATTTGTATATTAGGAAGATTTTGATTGATTAGGTTAATAGTATTTGTGGACTTTACAAAGTATTGTGAAGATATATAAATAAATGAACAATTTGAGAAATTAAAAAAAATTCTTTATTTTCATATTTTTTGCAGGTATGTTGCAGTTGAAATGTTGAGACACTTCCAGTTTTAACCAACCAATTAAGATTCAATAAAAGTACCCAATTTAGTTAAGCTAACCAATGAGAAAACGTATTTATAATACTTTGGGTACCAGTGTAATTTACAAACCGAAAAATTCGTTCATATGATTGATTAAAAAATATGAAGTAAACCAAATCCTTTTCACCAAAATATTGAAACTTGATTATCACTGTATTTTTCATGTTAATTTCATTACACCAATTCTGAGTTGTTCATATAATATAGCAAATATTTTAACTGAAACAGCGAGTTTAAATAATCAAATGAAATCATCGAAAGGTGAATTTTAATTTATTAACTGTTTTCGTAGATTTTCTTAGAAAATTTGGATTATTTTTATTTCCATTAAAAATGTCTTTTTTTAAATAAAGCGTAAACACCTTTTAATTCCTGTTTATGTTAACACCTATCGGTTGTCCATAAACTAAAACATTTTGCCTAGGGCCTAGTCCTGCATATCCAACTAGGAGGGTAACATTTCAACTTGTTATCAGTGTACCTTTTATATTTCTGTTTGTCTGTATGTTTACTAAATAAGTGCCTTTTCTCAAGTAGATTTCTATAAATCCTTATATTAAAGTAATAGGGTTTCTCTAACTGCTGTACCGATTTGGTTCTCCTTTACTATGTAACTTCTAAGAAGCCCATTGAAGGTTTATTACTATTTTAAAGGGAATGGTACCAACTACCCTCCTCATGAAAAATTGCGTCTAGAAATAAGCAAACCCTGTTTTTTTTTACTTTTAAAAAACTGAAATTAACATGGGGGAAGGGGTAAACTCCCCCCATTCCTCCAGTCTATAAAGAGGCCCAGCATTCTGTTACTTACTCCGTGGTCCATATTACTTACTCCGTGGTCCATATTACTTACTCCGTGGTCCATATTACTTACTCCGTGGTCCATATTACTTACTCCGTGGTCCATATTACTTACTCCGTGGTCCATATTACTTACTCCGTGGTCCATATTACTTACTCCGTGGTCCATATTACTTACTCCGTGGTCCATATTACTTACTCCGTGGTCCATATTACTTACTCCGTGGTCCATATTACTTACTCCGTGGTCCATATTACTTACTCCGTGGTCCATATTTCCAATTGTTTATAAGTTTTATTCTTTAAATCTTACTATAAGGTTCAATTTTTCTAATTAGGCTTTTTATTATAATAGTCCCCAAAGTTTTATATTAACGGTTAATTATTTTTTATTGAATTTTGATTGGTTGTGCATTGAGTTGTTTGTCCAAATGTTTCAACCTATAATTGTAATCTATAGAAGGGTTAATTTTGTATATCCTCATTGGGGATGTACATCAATTTATCGGCCAATGTCCTATCCCTTAAGATCCATGGTGTATATGTCCAATTACATGGTAGGACCATAAAGAGTTTTTCACTAATAAACTACGATGCACATCTATTTTGCTCATCTACAATAAATCACGCGGGTGTCAATTCAATGTAGACAATTTTTTAGCATTTTTTTAGATTCAAAGATAACAAGGATGACAACATTCATAAGTTGTAAAACACAAAAAACACAAAGCATAATATTTTTTCATTATAATGTGAAATTATAGCTTTATAAAAACTTAATTACTCTGAAATTAACAACTAATTTGAAAATTTAGAAAATTTTTATTGACAAATTTTAGCTGCAAGAATTCTGATAGTCAAACCCAATTTTTGCTGTTTTTTTTGTGTTAGATTATCATTTTTAAACAAACATCTTTAGTAAAAAGGAAGAAGGAACACATTAAAGCATTAACTACAAAACTAATAATAAAGATATAATAAAGATTTCAAAGATATAAAAAAGATGTACAGAGGTCAACCATTAATAGATGAATAGAATGAAAAATTAAATTATTTATTGCATTAACATTAGATATGCATTTCCGTACATCTAAATGCTAATTTTTAAGCTTTGCAAGTTTAAAAATGTATATAGATTATGACAATTTTAGATGAAATAATGATTTTTTAAAAATGATACAATATCATCATAGACGTCCAAAAGGGGTGTTTTCCCCACTCAAACATTGAAACACCTCATATTACCCTACTTAATTTTTAAAAAAATGCATTAAATTATCCCCGCCCAACCTTTAAACCGTCGTTTTACCCCCCTCAAAATAAAAGGCTTGGACGTCCCTGAGTCATATTCATAATTTTGATGCTCTCTTGTCCCCCCCCCCCTGCTCCTTCCCTATAGTGCCCCTACAGGCCTCTAGGGAGCGTTGCCGCTAGTTTTAGAAATTGTTAAACTATGTCTTCAATTTTATAAAACTCATATTTGATTTGTCAATGTATTTTTACAAAGATTTATCTTTATCTATCTAATGAGAGTTGTCCATCTTCCTGTAAATAGTAATTTAAGTCTACTTTACCCCCTGCTTGGGTAATTGCATCTTAACAAAATATCATTACATTTTATGTGCTTTGTTTAGATAAATGGATGGCTAAAAGTTTTATTTATTTTTTGTAACAGCTAAAAGCTTCTTTTGATGAATATGTATTTTCCGCGGATTTTAAATGAAAAACTATAAGTTTAAAATACGTTTAATGAGTTTTTCTTTAATATTCGTGGAAAATTGTCTATAATACGATGCAATGCTATACATGATTATTCAGTATGGCTAAGAACTGATTCTAATTCAGCGAATAATAATACTTGAAAATGTTGCCCATAGAAAGTAGAAACTCTGTGAAAACTATATCTTAACGTGACTAGTAGACGACAGACATACGTACGGAAATATTTTGTTTATGGAGTAGCTGTGCTATTAATGATAAGTGTCATACTTGTTTAGCTCTTAATCTTTCTCTCATACAAAAGGTTAAATTGTTCAAGGAAATCAATGGATTTTCAGGGGAAAAGGTATTATTAAATGATAAAAACTCTTTTTATGCTTTTATAAGGAAGGTGGGTATAAGTTTGCCTGTTTGAATGTCACTTTAGACTTTTAAAATGTAAAAAAACGTTAAGGCATAAAAGTAAAAGAATAGAGGGGACATGAGCTATATGCAACTCAACCCATAGGGCAGGGACTACTTTCCCGATTTTGTATTAGGTCTTTGAAATCAGCCAATAGCGTCGGAAATGTAAACACAGCCAAGTCCCAACAAAAGAACAAAAATCTATTTGCTAGCAGATGAAAAGGATCTCTGTCACTTGGGGAAATTAGTTGTAAGGATTATACATCTATACTTATACATTAATTGTTAATGATTAATAAAACTTTTTTCATTGAATGGTATGTATGTAAAAAATGCTCCAAAAATAATTCCATAAATCCGTGAGTAATTGAAAGCCGGCAGTGTGTGTTTCTTTTTCTAGTGATACAATTATAAAGGAATTAGAAAGAGAGGAATGGTACACCTTTAATTTCTTCCTGTTCGTTTCTTTTACAATTAATATGTTTTTCAAGGATACGTCACATTCATCTGAATTAAGTTTGAACTATTTACCAGTAATTCAGAATAGTAATTTGACGCATCGTATTATAGACAGCTTTTCGCAGATTTATATGATAAATTTTAAGGTTAAAAACAGTTTTGTTAGCCCTTATGGGCCGAAGGACCAGGCTAATAAATCTGGTATTAATTATATGATTTTTATTTTAATATTCGTGGAAAATTGTCTATAATAAAAGGGTACATATTATTTTGCCATTCTTTTATATCCCTGCAATTAAGAAAATCATGCGTTTTCTAATGCATAAACTAAATTGGTAATTCTTTTGTTTTCACATAAATGTTTTAAACAATATTAGTTTCTAAATATTCTTACATTTAAATGAATGCATTTAGAAAGAGCATGCTATATATTTTAACACTAGCGGTTGCTCCCCTACAATCTAGATATAAATGGACAAATTAAAGCCCAACTACTTTAATAATATAATACTGAGAAGTCACAATGTAAAGGAAAACCAGATCGGTTCAGCTTCAGCGGTCCGCAAAAATCCTTCGGTGTGGACAGACACACACACATACAGACAGACCTCTTGTTAATTTTATATAATAAGGATTAACCTTCAAATCCAATGTTTTCTATTTGTCTACATACAAGTAATCCTATGCCAATAAGTGATTATTGAATTGAATTGGCAAAGGTTGAAGAGACGAGCATGATTATTTATATTTCTGTTTGCGTTCACAAGATAGTTTTTTTTGCTATCAAACAAACAAATAATTAGGTGGAGGGAAATTTAGCAGTTGTTTTTTTGGCAATCAAACCGTTTTCTACTATTTAAGGACTATTTAAGATTTGGAAAAGTTATTTAACGCATCGTATTATAGACAGTTTTCAGTCAATATTATAAGATTAATTTTATTTTAATATGCGCGGAAAATTGTCTTTTATATGATTTTATACATGAATTTCTAGTAAGGATTGAAAATGCCAACCATAGCAAATTTTACCAGTTGATAAGTTTCCCAATTTAAAGAAAAGTGTTAAGCACGCGCGAAAGAGAGAAAGAAAGATGAGCAATAAAAGGAGCAAAAAGTTGCCAAAACTACAATTTGTTTTAAACTTAGCGATATTGACAATTACTATACAAAAATGTAAGGACAAGCCAATCCTAATATAAAGGAAGGAAATCTCTCTGTCTGTACTAAAACATCTTTAACTCCGCTGGTTCGATAAGGGCACCCTTTAAAGAAAAGGAGAACTATATCGGTTCAGTGGTTAGAGAGATCCTTCAGTACCCACACACAGACAGAGATACATTTACTTTATTATAAGGATTATGAGAGTATTTACTATTTATTTTTTAGAATAATTTTTCTGAACCTCTGTTATATTGCACTTGAACAGTTTTTGTTCTAAAGATGGTTAGAAAAGTTGGCTGAACGCCATTATTTATTTATGTTCTATTGGTTAAATACACTTTAACAATTGCTCTTGGAGAAAATCATAATATAAAACAATCCTGAAAGTATTAAGTTGCAAAAGGCAGAATTTCAAAGGGTAAGATTCATTTCGTCCATTGTCCTTTAACCAAGTCCCTTCAAATATTCTTACAATTACCAAAAGTTGCAAAAATCCGCAAAGCAAATTTGTTTGCGAAATTTTTGTATTGTTTGTGTATTGGTTAATTGGGACATGGATATAAAACCTGGGGAAAAATATTCTTACATCTTGCAGGTTTTCTCTATTTCTTTCTGGAAACAATGTCAATGGCTTATGAAGGCTATATAGCATTTCTTTAGTTGGTAATGGCTGATTTTCAATGAAAATATTGTTAATCCAACAAAAGTATGGCTATATTTCTATGTCGATATAACAACAGCATAAAGTTTAACAAATTAAAAGTAATGAAATATAGAGGTTTCATTGTAATTGGAGAAAAACTGAAGGCTAATATGATATTCTTCAGATGCCACATCCCTTTCCCTGACTCGTTGGATAAAAATTTCGCAAAAAATATTGACTAATAATTTAGTGAATACATTTTTTTTTGCAGATTTCTTTTCGCATGTGTTCTTTATTAAAGTATCGAAACAAAGTCAAATAGGGAGGGATATTTCAAAAATAGTTTTTTTGTTGTTGTGAGAAAGTGTATTTAACCTTCAAGTTAAAGTAATATTTTAAGGTAATTAAAGAAAGATAGGTTTGATGTCATATAGATTTTCTAAAGATAAAATATATACATTTCTGATTCAAAAGTCCTTGCAAATCCGATTGATAGAACCGGTGCTCAGCCGTACTGAAAAATCCTGGGTAGCATCGTATTACAGCTAAATGTCTACTAATATTAAAACAAAAAAACACAAAATCAATACTAGTTTTGTAGGCCTTGCCTTCGGCCCCTTTGTGCTACTAAAACTGGTCTTAGCTGTATATTATACGATGCAATAAAAAAAAAACTATTACAAAAAGTTTCAAATTTACGTGTTACTTCGGCTGCCGAGCCATGAAAACAACGGAAATGTATAATTGTATGAAGTACAATAATTAAATATTTTTGACCTCATTTTAAAAACCTATACATAAATGCAACATTGAAAAAAAGGTCGCTAAAATTAGTTTTCAAGTTTTGTTTAACATCGGCGTATAAAAGAGACATTTTATTTGACATGAAGGAGATGGACAATGTCAGTTACATTATACATCACTTTCATCTTCCCAATCATCAGGATTGAGACATTTGATGCTTACATGTTTCCTTGTTGTTAACAATTAAAGGATACTTTTGCTTCATCCTTCAACAATAAATAAATTCATGTTTTTTTAATAATTTTGATTTAACTTTTCGAAAAAATTATAGATAAGTAGTTTTTCATCAAAATTACATGTTCTTGATGTATACATTTACGAAATTAATAAATCGTCCAAAAAAGAAACAAATAATAGACAATGTTAAGTGTGTTGCCATTGAATTTAATGCATAAAATAGATTAATTTATTTATTATTTTAAGACAGAGACCTATTCTATATTAGAACAGAACAGATTTAAACTTTTGTTAAACTTATATTACATATTTTACATGCTTTACATATCAAAAAATGCTTTACATATCCCTTGCTACTTGAATGGATACATTATTTTTTATTGGAATTTCACACCAGATTTTCATGTTCTCTAATAAAGTGAAATTTGCAGCGGGCTAAAATAACGGTTTCCCCTTTCACAACCTTTCACTGAACGAATAGGCCAATAACGAGTTTCATGTTACTGTTATCAAGCTAAATTAACAAAAAATTTCCCCTGTCCTAATATCCACGTTTATTCTACATTCTACATCCATTGCTTTAAGGTAGAGCTAACGGAAGGAAGTTTTATCTTTTATATTTTTTTCTCGTTTTACCAGGCTTTTTAATCTCTGTCTTTCTTCCTACTTTCTTCTGAATTGCAAAATTATAAAAGAAAAGTTTGGGTACCATTAAAGCTTATATTCCGCTGTCCCTTTCCTTCCTCCGGAGATAAATTAGGGTTGATTGTTAAATGATGATAGTTTGTACTGTAGTAATAAAAAAGTTTTTAATTGTGTAATATTCTGCGGATTGAATTGCACACCCTAAAATGTATAATTGTAGAAAAAGTTTGTGAACATTTCCTGATATGAACAACAACATTTATGGAAGATTTTCTTTTTAACCCATGATTCATTCATTAACAAGAATTAGGGATCTAAAAGGATAAGGCAACGGCCGATAAATTGATGTACATCCCCATTGATGACACACAAAATTACTCCTTCTGTGGATTGAAATCAGAGGTCGAATTGAAACGTTTGAACACTTAACTTAACAAACCAACTAATCAAATTCAGTAAAATTCTCCGTATTTATTATGTCAACGACTAGGAAAACGTTATCATAAAAGTTTCAGGACTAGTCAAATAAACAGCCCATTGTCCTCTCTCTTTCTGAACATGAATACTAACCCCGCTACACAAAGAAACTTCGTGTTGACTTATAATACATCATCGCATGTACCATAACTGGCCCAAATTAAGACAAAAGGTAAACTTGATTAAAAGATGTTACTGGACATACTATAATTGAATGTATTTTAGTATAAACATTTTTACAATAATTTGATATGGAATCAGCACAGGAGTTTACCACAATGAATGAATATTGGGATATAAATTGTTGAAAGAGTTGCTTTTAAAACACTATGAATGGCACAAATTAAGTATTATCACTCTTCAATACAATAATCAATCAATCATTTAGTTTTAGAATGATACGGGGCATTCGCGATTTGTGCAAACACATAGCTGACAATCAATCAATCAATTTGTTACAGGAGTTTTTGCACGTATCTATGCCAGTGCAGTTTTACATGACTATTAATTGCAAGAGAAACAAGAACAAGGATGAACACATCATTAAGAGCATAGCTCAACGAAATATACATTTAGAAAACAAACATAATTAGCCAAGTTATTTTATTATTACTTTTAATACACGTTAATTGTTATAAATGCAATTTTTGACGACCTAAATAAATCAATTGTTAGACCATCATAGTGATAAAAATGTTGGTACTACGTCAAACACTAGATACGTCAAACAGTAGATGCGACAAACGCTAGACAGACAAACAGTAGAAGCGTCAAACGCTAGACAGACAAACAATAGATACGTCAAACCCTAGACTACGACAAACAGTAGAATTTTCAATTTCGCGACAAACAGTAGAATTTTTAAAGTGCGACAAACACTAGAAGCGACATACACTAGAATTTAAACTTCTATAATATATAAATACTAAATTTATATTACTATCTTTTTAAGTTCATTAATACTAAATTTATATTACTATCAATGTAGGGATAAGATAATGGCCAAAAATCTAGGTACATCCCCTGTAGCATAAAATTAGTGGTTGAAACGTTTGATCACTCAACTTATTAAACCTTTCAAATAAAATTCTCTAAAGTAAAAAAGTTGTTTAGCCAACGAATAAGAAAACGGTCTTTTAAAACTTTTAGCACTAGTATAATAAACAGCCCATTGTTCCCTCTTTCTCTGCTTGTCCTTTCCCTGCAGAAAATGTGATATAGCAATAAAAAGGTGATTTTGAAATACAGTTTTAAAAAACCTGCATGTTACATTTTTTTTTGTATTTATAATCCTTACCAGTTTTGATATTAAAGATACATTAAAGTAGGTTTATTAAACTAAGTCTAGTATAATTAAAGATATAAAGAATATTATAATTCGGGTAATCTAAAAACTATTTTGAAATAACATGTTTATAACTATATTTTTTACAGCTGCTTTGTTTAAACAACAAATGAAGATATAAATGGGCGGAGTAATATGTGACATTAAGGATGAGCATTAATTGTTTGACCATTTATGACTTCCCCTTACTAAACTTTTTCAACAGCGCAGCTATTTGGTAATACTAGTATGTCTATTTCACCTCGGCCATGAGTTAAATCAAATAAATTTGATAAATATAAAATAATTTCAATTTTATTGAAATTTTTAATTTTTGATTCGTACTTACACTACTTTTTTAATAAAATGGGTTTAAAAATAAGAAAAACTTTGGGGTATAGTCCTTTCCACGACATCCCTCCATAAGGAGCGATTCTTCGTATTTTTCACAGTAGCTTTTCTAGTGTTTCTAGCCCCTGCGGGGGGCTCTAACCCTGCGGGGCCAATTACCTAACCCTGTGGAGCAATCACCTAACACAATAAAACCTAACCTAACCTAAAATAACCTATAAAAAGCCATTTTAAAAATACGAAGAATCGCTCCTTATGGAGGGATGTCGTGGAAAGGACTATACCCAAACTTTGAAATAGAATTTGAACATACTTGCTTAAAACCGTAAAATGCTATTATCTAAATTTTTTTTTGTTTAGGGATGGAGATATTTCTACAATTTTTTTTATTTATTTATTTATTATTGCTGCACTACTTACATATGTTATTGTCCTTGTCTTTGAATCAGTACAGCGATTCATCTGGGGTCATTTAGGGGTTAAAAAAGGGGAAGGCAGGCTTTCCTAATATAAATTTAAATGGAGGTGTTGTCACCCCTCTACAAAAACCCCTACCGCAGGCACTACTTTGAATAATTATCGCCTTATTATTTTAGTCATTATTAGATAATATAAATTTGTGGAAGATTATTGACAAGATTCAAGTACTAAATACCAATTTCATTAGAAACAATGAACAATCACATAAATGTCTAAATATTTGGGCTCGGCAGCTGTATTCAACCAAAGTTATATGAATTTACCTCCTTATTTTTGACAACCGTAGCAAATATGCAGCTGCCAAGAAGTTAAAAATCCACAGCTGCAATAAGTTTTAAATATCTGCAGCCGCAGCTAAAAAAAAAACAACTGGTGCCTGTAAGATCTCTAGCTGCCTATTATAAGAATCTATGTAATGCGCAGATTTGGGGAATGAGGGGGAGGGGGGTCAGTTTTATTGGAAGGGCGGAGATTCCCTTCACAAAATTTTTTAAAACTTTCCATTGACCTATATAAAGCTTCACTGTAAAGAATAACCATATCGGTTCAGCAGTTAGTGAGATTCTTTGCTACAGACAAAAAAGTTTATTTCATTTTCATTTTAAGTTTTAAAAAGAAAAAAATATTTTTTTTTTGGGGGGGGGGGTTTATTGGAAGGGTGGAGATCCCCTTCACAAAATTATTTAAAAACCTTCCCTGGACCTATATGAAGCTTCACTGTAAAGAAGAACTATATAAGTTAAGCGGTTAGTGAGATCCTTTGCTTCAGACAAAAAGTATATTACTTTACATAATAGGATTAATTCTAGCGTTTGTCGTATCTATTGTTTGTCGCCTTTAGAAAAAATCTAGCGTTTGTCATATTCTAGTGTTTGTCGCATTCTAGCGTTTGTCGTATCTACTGTTTGACGTATCTAGGGATTGTCTGTCTACTGTTTGTCTGTCCAGCGTTTGTCGCATCTACTGTTTGACGTATCTAGGGTTTGACGTAGTACCAAAAATGTTATGTAGTTATATAATGTAAACGATTGTCGATTTAATAACGGCACTAAGATTTAACAAGGAAAAAAAGCTTAAAATTCCAACAATAAAGCGTAGTGAATGATTTTAAGTTTGGTATTGCTAAGTATGGTTAAGAAATTTGCAATGGCCATTGGTCAAAATTTGCAATCTATCATTGTACACATTTACAGTCACCTTATATGTGTTTTTAGTAGCAAAGCATTTTATCATTTAGGTTTGACCGTATGTCTGCACAAATGTAAAACTATTTTTGCATTCAATGTTTCATTGTTAAAAAGCAGTTTTGACCGTAAATTTTTGATCACTACATACGCCTCACCTAAGTGTAATGATAGAAATAAAGATTAATGAAGGAAAACAAATTGTGTTAAAAAATAAAGGAGTAAAAAAGAGAAAGAAAACTATGAATAAATCAAAGAAAACATATAACAAGCATAAATAAATAACCAACAGACTAGCAATATAGCAAACAACAAACATATGTATATGCTAATTTCTTTTCCAAACTGTTCATTTAAAACAATAAAATTATGCAAATATTTTTATTTAAAAACTAATTTTACCTAAATTATTTAGAGTTAACTTCTTGAGAAAAACGAAATCCCCAACTTCTTTTCTGTTGTTATAAAAATATCAGTTTCTTTCAAAAGTAGATTGTCTTTTTCGATGTTATTAATTGTCTAATATTGTCTAAAAACATACAAAAGAACTTTTATTGATGATTAGTTTGACTGGCAGAAAAGTTTAATGCAAACAAGTTTTCCATCATATGAAAAACCTCAAAATATTTACAATTAAAACAATTTTTAAATTAAAAAATCTTCGAGCTGCTATATTGTATAAATCCTCTAAATTTAGTTTCGCATGTCGACGTCCAAGGTTTTATTTCAGAACTAAATAAACATTGACATTGACAACAATATGTAAGAACAAATATTTATCATGCATTAAAATTTATTTCTAATTTTTGCTATTAATATAAAATTATATTTCAGGTAAGCCTATTATGATCAAAGCTATAGTTAAAGAATTTTCAGTAAGTAAGATTTTCTATCTATCTATCTACTTACCTAATTAACTATCTATCTATCTGTCAGTCTGTCTAGCTGTATGTCTGTCTGTTTTAAACTTATGATATAGGAATTATACACATAGAATTATCAAGTAGGAATAAACGAATAAGATATTTGCTTTAAACAAATTTTCTGACGTTATATTTCTTGTTTTACATTAGTTTTGCTATTATATTAACATTAGACTAAATTCATTATTAGAATAAGGTTATATGATTTGTTTCTTCATAATGCTTAGTGTTTAACAATGTGTCGACTGTCAAAGTTGCCATTGCTGACATTTTATCGACTTGCCCTCTAATTACTAGCATCCCTAGTGTCCCTAGCATCAAGGGATTTTGTATTCAAAGGGTATGGAAGGGTAGAAAAATAGCCTAAAAACTTCCCAAGACTGAAACACTAAAACAAAAACGCCTAAAACCATCCCTAAAATGTAACACTCAATTAATTTAGTAGTTATAGAAATCAAAAACTTCGCAAAAAAAAACAACCTTACTACTTTAAATAATAGAATAATAGTTTGACAGATTTATTTTGATATTTGTTAACCCCTCAATCCCTGAAAATCCATCCAGAAACCCAATTACAATTAATCAAATCAACTTCAGACTAAATACCAATTAAAGCCCAGGTCTAGAATTATTGTATATTGAGTTTAACAGCATAATATATACCTACTATAACATGCTTATAGTACAGTAATATTGATATTTCTTAATAACTTTGAGAATCTCGTATTAAATTCATGATTCAGTGGGGATAATGTTTTTCTTAACATGTCGCTATTTCCTCATAACAATTATACCTGTAAAAACTGAAAGTACACATTATATTATCATTTTTTGTCTTATCCAGTAAGTTTCCTAGTTCTTAGTGATATTAACGAAACAGACACATTATCGTTTTTTTTATTTACCCTGTCAATAATTTTGTCGATGATATGTCACCAAAATAACCATAACACAACAAATCAAAAGCACAGGTTAAATGAAACTTTTAAATATTAGGCAAATCTGTATCATAATATTTTCTTCATAGAAGCAATTTTAAAACAATTTTTCAATCTATAAACTCTGTTTTATATTTGCCAGTTACTTCTAGGGAAACAATACTGTTTTTAAAAAACACGAGACAAGATTTTTTAATAAAATAATTTTCTTGATTTTTTTCATCTAATAATTTCATTTTAGTTGTCATGATATTTCTTATTGTAATGGATATAAACTTTGGCGTCAATAAAGGTTGTTAATATAAAGCTTATTTATTGGTAAGTTCGTTCATACAGTGTGAGGAGGGATGGGGTTAAGGAGGTGAATGGTTATAACCATATTTTAGCCAGCTTCGAGTATTACTTCATTAGAGTACCTGAAAATCTGGTGCAACATAAAAGTAATAATATTTTGATACATGACATTAAAATTGCATATTTGCATGGTACTCTTACTACAAATAAGGAGCATGTTAAATGAAACTTTTAAATATTATGTAGCAATAAGTCAATCTGTATCATAATATGTATAAAGTATCCTGAAGAAGTTCTATATAAAATTATAATTTATAAACTCTGTTTTCATTTTCGCAAGTGAATTTAAGAGACAAAATACCGGAAGGATGTTTAGGTTCCCCCTTTTTAAGAAGAGTTAAGCATCCCAAAGACTTTTTTATGCTAGACAATGTGTAAGTCTAAGACAGTTTCTAAGATTTGTTATTCACATAAAATTAACAATTAAATATTGTGCAAATTAAACTGTAATTATACATTAAGAATGACTAAGGAAACATCTAATTGACAATTAGTAACGCATACAATTAACTTTGCTATAGGAATTTGTTTACATAGAGAAGCTCCTCTAGGGTTATGTCTGTCTGTTTGTCAAGGTTTATAGATCGTTGCTATTACACTTAAATCTATGTCTATAGTATAAACTGGGATCTTAAGGGACAAGACAATGAACAATTAATTGGTATACATCTAGTTTGAAACTTATCATACTCAATTTTAGGGAACATTAAACGGCTCTGCCACAGTTTTTCTACTTATGTATGTTGTCATCCTTGTTTCATTAAGAATTAGATTAAAGGGAAGAGCAATTAAGAAATGGGAAGATCTTAAAATTTCAGACATACATCTTAGAGACTGTAACTAATTTTTAATAAGATTTGCGATTTTAAAATATAGACCATTTTTAATATCCTTATAATTAGAAGGATGTCTACAATGTTTTTATGTCGTTAAATATCTTAGAAAAGTCTGGTATTTTGTTCTTGTTTTATCTTTAAGTGCTTTAAGAATGAGGAAAATCAAAGCAAGTTTAAATATTTGCTGCTATAATTAAAAAATACCACAATTTTGTCTTGTGTTAATTGAAATATTATGACATAAATAAGGTAAAGATTAAATTTATGCTTTGATTATGAAAAAAGTCTTCAATTCTTTTTTTTGCAAGACAATTTTGATCAGACGTTTGTATGAAGTGATCTTATTAAAATTCCAAAAGTCTTATTTTTATATTTAAATTACATAACACCAGGAGTAAATTTTAGTTTAAAAATGTACTTTAATAAAATGTAACGAGATGTCTATAAAATCTGCTAAAAATTTCTAGCAGGAAAAAGGATATTGGGGTTTCAACACCCACAAGTTTTCATGGATTTTTGGGGTTGCCTTTCGCAGATTTTGTGTCATATTTTTTTTTTTAAATTGATTGTCAATTTATCAGATATTTTTGTTAGTTATTAGGGCACAAAATGTAAAAAAAAAACTTAAATAAAATAAGCTAAACCTAGCACGATAAAGATAGTTATTTGTTGGATCGTATTATAGACAGCTTTCCGCGGAAAAGTGTCTGTGTAATACGGTTCTATACATAATTTTTCAGTATGACTGAGATCTGGTTCTAATTCTGTGGATATTAATCGGTAAGGAAGTCACACTGGAAAGATTTTTCCTGTAAACACAACATCTCTTTATCATTGAAAAATTTGTCCTCTTTCTCTTCCGTTATCATTTCTCTATGAAACCATAAATAAGCTTTTTCTTTTTGGAAATTAATCAATAACATTAATATTTGTAAGAAATCAAAGATCTGAAAAGCGGAAAATTCCTGATGATTGGGCCTTTTAGTTAAACGAAAAGTTTTCAGAAAAACTTATGACACGACTAAATAATCATATTATACATATATTGTTTTATAACTTTATATTATTTTCTTTACTAACTAGCTTTAATGATTATGAAGAGTTATTTAAAAGAACTTTTTTGTTGGCGAATGACAAGCAAAGTTAGTACAGAGTCAAAGATATGAAAAATTATCTAAATCAAATACACAACAATTTTGTTTAATATGCACAATCGATCCAGCGGTCAAATACACACATACACAAAGACATCCTGTTACTTTTATAATAGGATTTTCAATAAACTTAACCCTTGCCAATGACGTGTTTGGCCTCCTAATGTCTCACTAAGCACGAAACAATAAATCATCAAATCAAGAAGAAAACTTAAATGGCGGTTTCCGAAATATTTTATGCTTAGTAATGTCACATAAGACATATTTTAAGCATACAAGACAATTATATCTAATGATAATAGAGAAATTACATTATATACAATTACACAATTTTGTTTATTCTGCTTATTAAGTTTTGACACTCTACAAGTTAAATTTACCGTTTAAATTTACAGCTTAGCTTTTATAGATGTTGTCATTCTTGTTTTAAAATAATGCATTTGAATTTTTAAACTCTAAAGTAATACTTAATAATAAAAATCTATGAAACCATAAAAAAGAAAAGAAAAATATCATGTTTAGATCAAGACTCTGCACGATTTGCAATCACCCATAAGAAATACATGGATAAGACAATGAACATTAAATTAATATTTTCCCTAAAATCAAAGAAAAGTTCAGACTAAGATTAAAAATTATTTTTCTATTTGTCTGTCAGTCTGTCACTGATTTAATCAATTGTCTGCAATATTCACCAGAGAATTCTACGATCGTAAATTTATGCAAATTTATTGTTTATTTTCCAAAATTTATTCCCTATATACGTAACCATTTTTGGTGTGAGAAAAAAAAGAAAATTGCCATTAACGCACTGGACAACTGAATTTTATTTCGATTAGACGCATAAAACACGACATTTATGCTTTACAAGGTGTATAAGTAATATATTAGGTTATGTATTTGGGGTAAAGAATTTTTGCGCATAAAGAAAAGTTAATTTTGTGTGGCAACATTGGCTAAAAGTAATTCATATTGATTGCATATATTACACTAGACAAATATAATTTTAACATATTTATTAAATGTTCAAAGTTAAAAAATTCATAACATTTAACAACAAAAAATAAAGGCAATTTATTTGTTTTGTACTTTATTTGTCTACCTTGTATACAAAGCCTTGGTATTTATTTACGCTTACTTCCCAAACATGTCCAAAAATGATGGGCATTCACTTATGCACAAGTACCACAGCTTAAACTTATCAGAACCGCATATACTTTTACAACAGCACAAACTTATCCTTTCCCATGGGTAATTTTTATTATTAAATATCTTATCTCATTTGTTTACTACAAGCGGATACGTCCCTAGAGGCCTCTAGGGGCAATTGAGTTTATTTTAGTTTAAAAAAAATGATTTTTTGGGGCAATTACTATTGGAAGGTTTCTGGTACCCTCCCCTCAAAATAGTTTTAGACCTTCCCTGCACCTATGAGAAGCTACATTGTAAAGATGAACCCTATTGTTTTAGCGGTTTGCAAGATCCTTCGGTAAAGACATACACACTGACAGACAGACGGACATCTTGTCACTTTTATTATATGTGTTCTTCTTTATAATAAGGATACGACTATAGGCGGAAGGGATTGCACACTCCACAGATTTCCCAATTATTTGTATACATAACGCTGATACTTTGGTCAAAGCTTTTGTTAGAATAATGGCATTTTTATGCCATTAAGTTTTCTTTTATGCATAGGTTCATAAAAAAAGTGTGTTCCTTTACAAGGTCAAAACTTGTGGAGGGTCATAACTTGCATAAAAATTATTTATCTTACATTGAATTTTTCTGTCTTAATAATAATTATTAATACAAATTACATTATTTTTCTGCTTGTTGCAAAAAGATTTAATGTTGTAATAGTAATAGTAGGACTAGGGGTTCTGTATTCTAAGTAGTAAGAAGGAGCAAAATATAGCCTTAAACTGTCCTTAAACTTATATAAGGCTTTTTATAAAATGAAAAACTCAATTGATTTAGAAGTTTTAACATAAGTTGACATGAGAAAAAAAATAGGCAAAATTAAAATCAAATTTCCTCCCCTTCATTTAAAAAAAACTAATCTGAAGGTCGTCTTCTCCGTAAAATAAAAGACGTTTTTATTTTTAAAATTTTTTTTTTAGAAAATAAATGTTTTTTATTATTTTCTTTTTGTACTTTTAATATAAAAAATAATTATTCTAACTGTTTTAGAAGCAAATATGAAATATGTACATCTAACTATTTTCAACAATGTTACTTTAAAAGTCGTCTTTAACACTGAAAATATATTTTGAATTTAAGTTTGAATTACTGAGAAAAATCACAAAACCTTTCTGTATATAAAATTCTCCAAACCTTTCATCACTAAAGTAAAAAATTAAATTTTGATTCAAGCCTTATATTAATAAAGTAACATGATGTCAGTCTATCTGAGTGTACTGAAGGATCTCGCCAACCGCTGAACCGATGTGGTTCTCCTTTACAATTTAACTTCTCAGGTCCAGGGAAGATATGCAACTATATTAGGAAAGCTCATAAGTAAACTCGCCCCTAGAAAATTGTATAAAAATTTGTGTTTTACTATTTCTTTTAATAAATTGAAAATGGAATACTTGCATTTTATTAAATATAGACAGACAATTAAATATTCTAATGATTTATGTTAGGATTATTGTAATAAGTACAATATTTAAATCTCACTAATCCTAATTTATATGGTATTAATTTACTAAACTGTCGAGGGTAGAATATATATTTACTATAATGAATGAGCTTAAATGCAAAAAAAACATGGAACAAATAAAAATAGAATGTAAAAACTAATAGAATTTTTAAAGTCTGAGAATTTTTGTTTTATATTAGTATAATTTGAATGATTAATATCGACTAAATGAAAAACTTTGATACTAAAACACATTTTGTAGATTACAATAACTGGTGGGTAGGTTAGAATACTGCTGGTTTGTACAACCCAATCAAGAATAAAATGTTCATACCATGGAAACATTGATCGTGTTTATAAAACTTTGAAATGTCTGCTCTGTTAATCCTTATTCTATGAGTGCACTGTTAGTAAATTGCTTGCGAAATGAATTATCCGTTTTTGCCCTGTGAGAACTTAAACATTAAATAATCTGTGCTGTGTTCTTTAAATCTCTTAAACTGCCCATATTGCCAGCTACGAAAAGCATAATTTGATATTTAATACATCTAAAAGTAAATCAATAATGAAGTTTTCTTTAGACTATATTCATCCGAAACAGCTATAAATGCCGAATATAATTAGAAACATAATTTGTAAGCTGATTTAGTTTTTGTCAGTTTATTGTTGCAGGTGAGGGATTTAATCTACCCCTCTCCCCTCACATGACATCATCTATTCAAATAATACTTTGAGTTTTACATATTCTATGTATAGTGATTAATCCATCTTAGAAGTTAATAATTGTAAGTTATTTCAACACCCAATTCTACCAAATCTACAAAGGAAAAATCTTACACATGAACGAGTATTTTAACTTCATAACTTCTGATTTAATGATGATCTAATAATGACGCGCATGAGAAAGATAAAAACTTTATAAAGGTAAAGCACATTATTTGATTTTTATATTCATTATTAATCATTTGTGTTATTTTTTCATCAATGTTAGGGCATCGTAGGTACACTCATATACAAAGACCTACCACCCCCCCCCCCACCTTTTTTTAAATCCATTTCAATAATTAGGGGAAAACAGCAACTAATTTTTAAGTTAAGAATCTCTCTTTAATATTCCCATAGATGTTTAGACTAGTTATTTATCATTATCTAATTAACAGAATGATTCGTCAATTTTTTGCAGTACTTAAACAAGATTAATAACATACATAGTCAAAAGCAAAAAAAATAGAGTTAAATCGCATTTTTAACTTTAAAAATATCCAAAAGATAACTTAAAACTGCTCATTTGTTCCACAACTAAAGTAAAAATCATGAATTATTATTCTAAATACCTTATTTTTGATGGATTTTAAAAACATCTTTGTTGCAAAGTAATTAAAAAGCTCATCATTTGAATAATAATCATTATTACAATCATTTAGTACAGCTTTTTTTGTGCTTATTGTTTCTATTTCTATTTCTCTTCTCTGTTTTTGAAAAACCTTTTTTTGGTAGCGAACCTATTCTATAATCAATATTCATCTGCAAGTTTGTCTGTTTGTCTGAAGACTTACGAAATTGAGGGATGCGTGAGTTTCACAGCTTCGATTTGATATAGACGGCAAACATTCTTTGCACGTTTATGTGCCGTTTGTGAAACAAAAGAGAACACCACCAAACTTCTGCTCTATAACTCACTTTGTCCATTTTGTCTATCCATAATTTTGTGATTTGTAACTTATGGATGTTGTCATCCTTTCTTTGCTTATTATTTCTATTCTTCTCCCTTTCTCTCTCTTTTTTTTATAATCTTCCTTTTTTCAATTTTTAAAGCTGCCTTCTTATGTAACGTTAAAGTCTCTAATAAATCCTAATAAATCATGTTTTAAGTAGTATTCTTAAAAAACAAATTTTTACCATATTGAAAAAAATCATCTTTGGAGATTGTGTTGACTCTAAAGTTTTGCAAACATAACAGTTTTTCTTCAGATGAGATATCCCTCCCTTAAAACTGAGATAAAAATATTTGTTTTGGTACGAGGCGACATGTAAAAAATGCGCCACTTAGCCAAAACAATGCTAAACCCAAAATGCAATTGTTTGGCGTTTTTTTAGGGGTGTTGCAATAAAAAAGCTCCATCAGTTGATTTTGAAATGTTATTGATTTTTTTTGTGTATAGGAGGTATTTACCAGCTTATACCAACAATGAAATTAATTCGGAAAAAAAACACGGAACCTACAGTGTTTTTCAGCTGTTGTTGGGGGGGCAACACATCGTAAAATTGACGCCCTCTCCATTTGCCCCCCAAAAATTATTTTACATTTATTTCGCTTGTTGGTTATACCTTATACCTGGGTATTTACACTTTACAATTTTTTTGTTGAGCAAGGAGGGAGGGGTCATTGGGCTCTTGATAATACAAGTACCATAGATTTTACAATCACGCCTGCTTATTCGCTGACATAAAACTTTGGGTACTTTTATTAAATTTCCAACTTCTCAACCAAAAATCTTAATCAATATAAGGAGTAATTTTATTTATCATCATTAGGGATGTACATTGTACATCAATTTATCGTCCATTGTCTTATCCCTTAAATTTAAAAGCTTTTTGATTGTAACGTCATATTGTTTGAAAAGCACTTTGTAAAGGTGTCATACCACCATGCCCAACTAGTAATATTAGAGTTAATAACGCTGTTCTTATAATGAAATATAAAGAATATTCTCATGGTATCACAATAGCATTTAAAAGAGGAAACTAATTTTCCCCCCAAAATATTAAATCTCAAAATATTATCATCACTTACTATTTTCAGAAGTCCTTTCATTCAATTTTCTATATCGTCATGGTCTGATGTTAAAATACCAATAATGTTTTGGTCTACCTTTCAGTAATGATACTTTGGTTTTCAGTAGCATATCTGCATTTTAGTAGCGTCTGTCGGTCGAGCTTTAATAACCTAATCTAAAACTAAATCATTCAGTCTTTGGGAAGTTTGTAAAATTTTCTTTCTCATTCTCTTTCCTTTTATTTTATTATTATTTTAAAAAAGCTCCGCTATCATTGAACGTATTAATCCTTTTTAACCCGTTTTAATTTATTTTTGCTTGTTTTTCTGACTTTTCTTCAGAAGGTTATAAGGATGTTTTTCTTTTAAGTTGACAGCGGTTTTTCAATATTTATACTTTTTCTAGGTAAGTTGAGCTAAAAATATTATTCAAACGTTTTAAAGATGAAAGAAATTTATTGAAACGATTTCTCAAACAAAACAAAAATTATGGTTTTACAGGTGTAAGCTTCTATATTTGTCAATTCCATGGGATTGGAAAAACATTTTGTTAGTAGATTTTATATATTTAAATAAATAGCTGATTTTAAAAAAATTATTTTAAAAAATCTTTATTATCTAAAATATAAAAATTTAACTTAAGTAATTACAATATTAGTTCCATATTGAAGATAATTTTTCCCTAAGCTTTTTCTCTATTCATATTAGATAGTTAAAGATTCTTCTCAATTTACTAAACCACAGCCAAAAAAGGTAAATTGATGAAATGGGAAAAGAAACACTATTGGGGGGACTTTGCTAAACTTGATGCTGTTATTATATCGACATACCACCTCAAATTATATCTTTAAACAGCATATGTCAAAAGTTTGTAAGTCTAAATCTCCTTTTACTAAATTCTTAGTGGTTGCAATTGTTTGTCAGCACAATACTTCCAGGATTAACAAGGCAGAGAAACTGCTGTATCATAGATAATGTCGAATGACATGTATTAATGATTTTTTGCTCCATAAATGGACGTTGAATTATGGTCGACAGTTGCTATGCATTCTATAGGGTTGTGGCGATTCTATAATTTTCAGTGACCTTTATCGTTCTAAGAATCTTCCATATTTTTATCAATTCTTGTAAGTATTGCTTGACTTTTTGTCTTAAAAGGGTTTTAATACTCCCCTCCCTCATAAAATACCCAATATACTAGGACCAACAAAAAATGAAATCAATCTAAATTAAACCAGTTAACATACAGAAGCCTATCTCCTTGATTTATAAATATTTCTATTACCTCAGCAAATCATAACCATGTAGTGCTTTACTAAAATTACACACCTATCCTAAACTAAACATTTATTTTTTTCTTTAAAAGTTTGCTTATTTAAATTTAAAATCTTCGAATATCCGGCACAAAAATGTAATGTTTTTGACACACCCCAAAAGTGTCATAACGCCTGTCAATATTTAAACTATAGCTTTTCTTTACCATTTTTTCTTTTCCACCATTTTTTTCAGTTGTCCATTTAGATCTTATAAATAACAATGCTTTGGCTCAAGTGCAGTTTACTACTTAAAAACAACAACAAAAAGCTTAAAATTTAAGGAGTGATTTGTTACTTGAAGAAAGAAACTATTTGATTTCATTAAAAGATAACAATAAAATACAATAAAATGTACACTTAAATACAATGAAAAAAATCAGAATTATAACACTAAAACTGAAAGCATTACCATATTTGAAACTTGCTACAAGTTTTCCTAAGACGGATTTGATCCATTTTTTTCTATTTTTTCCTCTTACTGAATATTAAATAGCAAAATAAATAAAATAGATAAATTTTCTTGAAATAATTTTATGTTGACGTCCATCTGAAGATTTTTGTCGACCATATTATAATTAATAAAATTGGTAAAGGCTGAAATAGTTTCGACGTGCTATTTCAAGGGTTTATGTAGACTATATTGCTTTAATTTTAAGTGGCCTTTGCTTATATGTACAATATCGACACATCGATAATCTAATTGAACTATGGCTACATACTTACGTTAACTTAATAAGTGACAGGGTTACTAACAGAAACAAAAAATTTCTATACAGTTTTAATATTATTTTTTAGAAAACATTTACCCTAACCTAGAAAAAGGGCAGTACTAATAATTCACTTTTTAAAAGATGAAAAAAAATGTTTCATGTTTTTTCATTTAAAACACCTCATGAATTTTTAAACAGTAATTTTGAAATGCAAATATTTAATTTATGAATTTGGATATTTTTTAGTGGCATAGTTATTCAATAATTAGGTAATGTGCTTCTGTTTTGTGTTTGTTAGCCCGTCCATTGTTATTATTCATAGATAGTGGAATGAATTAAAATCATGAGCAGGATCTTTTCTGTAAATTTTACTAAAAGTAGTAAGCGCTACTTACGGATATAATAGACATTGTTTGAAAAAAGTAAATAATTAGTTTAGCTAAAGTATTTACGGATAGATTTTCAATTATTTTAAACCAAGGCTTGGCAGCCGCGCATAAATTTATTCGTTGCTGCCGATCTATGTTTTAAACTAAAAAGGAAAAATATTTTAATTTTGGTACTGATATTAGTTTAAATCATAACACAAATGATTTCAAAATAAAACTAATTCCCCCCTTCCAGGGGTTTTAATCTAATAAGTCTTTATAAAATCGAATTTAAATATTATTTCCCTTTATTGTAATTCTTTTAGTGTTGAGGACATTTACCACTAACTATTTTAATCTAAAAAGTAAGAAATTGTAAGGATAAGATTCTATGATTCTCCCTTATTTCACCTTTTAATCCATCTTTTCACTTCCTACTGGATTAAACGATCTGACCATTTAACAAGTTCTATGTTAGCAAGCTAAATTAACGACAATTTTTCACCTGTCATAATATCCCCGTATATTCTACATCCATTGTTATTGTCCTTTTTAAATCAAGGACTGTTCTGCTTTTAAGAAAATAAGTCCCAATTCTTTTTGAACATCTTCAATTTCCCTTATTTTGAGACAGTTCTTTTTTTATGACCATAGGCGTTTTTGAGACACCCCTACCGCTGCGAGTTTAATCTAAAACAATGCAACGTTAGGAAATTTATCCCAGCGGGGTGCTGGGGCTAAGCAGCGCCCCCGTCAACCAGTTTGGGGGATAGATAATAATAAAAACAATTGGGTGAAGGCATAAAAAACTGCTTGAATGTATTTTGATAAAATTTCGTTATTTCAATACAAGAGTATCAGAATATTATTACGTGTAGGTTAGGTTTTTAATATTGACAACTGCTCTACATAAGAACTCTGTGATTTTAAAATAAAATGCTTTTTATAGAGCTGCCTATTTTGATATTGTTACAGGTATTGGTGACTATTTTTTTCTAAATCCGTTTAGTCGACATAAACCATTGAAATAGTATGCCAATACAATATTCTAATTTTAACACAGATTGATTTTAAGAAAGCATTGCCCTGTCTTAGAAAGAAGGGAAATTAAATAATATGGTTAAAAACCATTTATTTATCTTATTTAATTGAAATAAATTTTTATTTTTCTATAATTTTTAAAGTAAAGAACACAGTAACAGTGTCTGACTGATTATGACGTAACAAAAAAAAATAGCCAATGAGAGGCCGTTATTGACCAATGGTAAAATTTATAATGGCCTCTCATTGGCTAATTTTTTTTGTTACGTCATAATCAGTCAGACACTATTACTGTGTTCAAAGTAAACAAAGACAATTGTGTTGATGAGAAGCACAGCAACTTTGGTATGAAAACAGAATAGTAACCTCTAATACAGTAAACTATAAAAGAATGGCTCATGTCGGTTAGGCATGGCCGTCGCGCTTCTATACTTCCTTCAAAAGAATTTTTATTGAATTTTCAGAAGTTTAATTTGAATCCAAAATCTTATTTTAATAATACTGTAATCATTTTATTCAACGGCTCATTTTATACTTTTTAAAAATCTTTTCAAATATTGACAAAAATATCAAAATATTTGTATATGAAAAGGTATAAATAGTAATCTTATCAAAATCTGAATCAATACCTTTAATTTTGATTTGACTTTGTGGACAGGGATTTGTCACCTCAAGAAAAAACTATTTTATCTACAACTTTGCAGTTTAAAAATGTAACAATGGAGAATTTATTACAAAATAGGTTAATTATTTTACTTAATAATGGCCATTTTTAAATTGTATAAAAGTTTGAAGAATTATTTTTTATTAGAGTTACCATATCCCTGTTCTGTTTTGACATATTTAGTGTGATTTTACATTTGAATATGCTTTTGATTATGTCTTTAGGGGGTATGGGTACACAAAATGTTTCCTTATTTATACTACCTTATAATATATACTAGCGGCTATGCCCCTAAAAGCCTCTAGGGACAATTGGCTGGGGGTCTATTTTCCCCCGTGAAAGGATGATGTGTTATGAATCTTCCAGGGACAAATGAGAAGCAACACTTTTAAGAAGAATCATTTAGGTTGAGCGGTTAGTAAGATCTCTTAATACAGACACACAAACATCCTGTTATTTTTATTATTTTAAACAAAAATGCCCTAAAAGCATTATAGAAACTGTATATAAATTTGAGGGTCAGAATTTGTTTACAGTCCAATGTCTACTCCCTCCTTAAATATATAAACATCAAAAATTGAATAATCGAGTTCTAAGTACATTAGAATATTTAAATATTTTGGCACTTTGCCTGCGAGAAAAGTACCTTTAGTTATTGTTTTAAGTTTAAAAAGTACTCTTGTAAAAGGTAACCCCTGTAAAATAAACATAACTAAAAAGCTAACAATACTTATTGTCTTATGATATAAGTATTGGTCTCGTTCACAGGCTCTAGGGGGAAACCCCTATAGGGGGTAGAGAGTAACTCTAAACATTTAATGTCCTTTTTGAAAGACAACTTTCTCGGGTGTGTATCCTGAATGCATTTACGCCCTAAAGCTATTTTCCCTACAAAGCAGAACCTAATCGGTCCATCGGTTGGCAAGGATTAAGAAACAAAGGAACTAACGGACGGACATTGTATTGTATAAGGTAAATACCAAACCAAGACTTAAAGTCCATATTTTGGAATACAAATTAAATTTGTGGTGTTCTTAAAAGGCTCTCCATTTCTGCTATGTATATCAGATTCAATATGATAAAGAATTTATGAAATTTCTAATGTCATTCAGTTATAAAAGTATCACATCATACTATAAAGACTCTAGTGGGCAAATCGTGCTGTTATTTTACAAAATAAATTTGTTTATAACCATTTATATCAGATAACAATGATGCGATACTTAATCAATCTAAAACACCATAGGTAGTAGATGGATAGACAGATAGACAGATTTAAGATCAGACAAACGAAGAGACAAATAGATGACTAAAAAGACAGACAGACATATTTCCCCTTTACATTTTATACAACACTGCCCAGGGAGGGAGGGAACTAATTAACTGAAATTTATACTGACCCCAAAGTTTATGTTCTCGTTCTGTCATTCGTTGGTTCTAAACTATAATGGGTTTTACTGATTCTTAATTGATTTGTGCAAGTAACACTGTTTAGAAGTTTCCATTTAGAATTTAAAGGATTGCGGGTACATTAATCTATAATCCCGTCATTCCTTTAGATCTCTGATACTACCCTACATAAATTTAGAATACAAAAGAAATAGTTTTTATTCAGTCAAAATCCCTCCTCAACATAAAACATTAACCCAAATCTTTAATAACTCTTTTAGACAGTCTCATTTTAGTTTACTATATTGTAAACTGGCAGCTACGCCCCTAGCATCTAGAGGCTCTGTATTTTAAGAGCAGGGTGGTGGGGGGGAGACAGAAAATATTCAAACCCATTTTTTTACTTAAATCTTAAAATAAAAGAACCTTATTAAAATCCTGGGGCCTTTTTAAAGCCTTCTATAAATTTTAAAAAATATGTTGTTACAAACAAAAAACTTGCTGGTTATATGTAAGGATATTATATCCCTATATAAAAGTAAAATGATGTATATTTGTCTAGCTGTGTGTTTATATGAACCTAAAGATCTTGTTAACCATTGCCCTTCTTTACAGAGAAGCTTTTTACATGGAAGGCACCTCCACTCTCTTAACAGATATCGCCCCTAAAAAAATACAAACCCAAAAAATATTTTTCACTTTTCATTTCTTTTTTTAAACTGAAATGGATAGTGGATGGTCTATTTAACCCCCTTGTTACCCATAAATTCCACTAGAGACCTCTATGAGCGTAGTATCAGCCAGCTTAAAATATTGATCAGCATTAAGGTTTTGTATGTGGTCTGTAGTAGATGCGCTGTAAACTACCTGATTACATGTAATAAGTTTATCAGGCTAAAAATCTGTCTGCTGGTCGGATAATCTTACCAACTTCAAATTTGTCTATTTACATCAGTGTTCCATATGTGTTGCTAAAATAACAAGAGAGGAAGGAGACATTGGTCTGTTTTTTACACTAGTCTAAAAAGTTTTTAAACGTTTTCTCATTCGTTGGCTTTTGGGACTATCAATGAACTTTGATCAAACGTTTAAACTACTTATTTACAGATGGGGTAACTCTGTGTATCTTCATTGGGGATGTACATCAACCTATTGGTCATTGTATTATCCCTTTAGATCCTTGCAAAATTGTACATTCAAAAATTCAAGTGAACATAAATTTATCCCCCACTGTCATATTATCAATGTCTTGCTAATTTTTACTATTTTTTTCGAGGATTTTTATTTGTATTAAAATTACATGTTGAAGATTATAATCCTAGTAAGACATAATCATGATATCAAAGATATTGTGCATCATAACATTTTAATCTAATAAATCATTTAAAGGTTTGGACATTTAAACTATACTTAAATTTTAAGAAATTTCATTTATAAACTAAGAATCTTTTAAATTTATTTAAAAACATTAATTTTTATTAAACGTTATTAATAATCATTACAACGAAAGATGGAATAATAATTTTAACAAGGATAGTTATGTTTGTAAGTAGAACAGCAATAACAAAGTAACCATTTATTAGAAGTAAAATGTATTTTGACAAGTTTATCTTATTATGTAATGTAGAAAGTCTTTTTTGTATGTAGTATATCTACTGGAGTGTTTGATTTCAACATTTTAAGGAAGCTTCACATAGGTCCCGTGTTGTTTTTATTCTACTTTTTTTTTTTTATAATCTTTGTATGGTTTGAGGCTTTTTTTTCATATCCCTCTCTCCCCTCTGAATACATAGCTCCAGGTTGCCAGGACGCGGCTGCTAGTATTTATACAATTTACTTAAAGAATGATTTCGTTGGTTAGCTCCTTTAACTATCTATTTTTTTATTCCTTAATTAAAAGTTGAAGTAAATTACAATAGCTGACTTGACGTGTTGACGCACGTACTGACCCTATTTATAGAGTAGCTGCGTTGAGAAAATTATAAAGAATTTTAAATGAAGATCCTTATTGCAATTATTAAACATTGTCCGACAAATAATAATTGCATTTTAAGATATTAAAATTAAACAGGATAAAGAATAACAATCTATACAAAAAATCTTTTCACCTAGATTTATTGAGGGGGAAGAAAAGGTAGTTGATCTTGATTGATATTGTTCTTTATTTCCTTGCACATAATATCAATTAAGACTAAAGTTCTCGACGTGAAAAAAACCCTTTGTTTAATAAAAGTTGTTACTCCCCCAACCACTAGGGGAGTTCAGCAATATAGCCTAAAACCATCCTAAGGTATTTTAAGCTTTCATAAAAAGTACAACCAATTCGAAGTATTATTTTCCTCTAACTTGATTGGCAAAAAAGTTAGAGACAAAATAAGGATTCTTAAGGGCAGCTAAAAAATTACCAAATAGTTTTTCTCATTATATTTCCTTTTCTATGGCTATGAAAGCCTTAACAATAAGAATAAAATTACGCAAGAAAACAAGAATACTTTTTTAAATAAGAGCAAAATCGTAAAATGATCTTAATTTTATATTGGTTTGCTATTAATAGGTTAGCAATTATAATCAATATTTTATTACTTGGAAGTTGCACTCTGATAAAGTGATGCTTGCAGATGGCTAAAATAACAATATCTTCTTTACCTCATTCCCTCCTACTTTACTGGATGAGCGAACTGAACAATAAAGAGGTCCATATTAGCAATCTAAATTGACGACAGTTATATTATCCACGTATATTCTATATCAATTTCGTTACTTAAAGGTTAAAAAAGTATTTAATGCAACGTTTGTGTTCCAAAATTTCCTTCTGGATAAATTGACGAAAACTAAGAAATATTCTAGATATATTTATTAATGAAAATAGTAGTATAGAGTAGATGCACGTTTAAAAAAAAAACTCCGAGTGAAAGCCTTAAAATTATACTTTTTTATAAAGAATACAAGGGTGCTAATTTATATTGAAATATTCCTTTTCAAACATTAACACAAAAATATTTATGGCTAACCATTGTATTATTTTTTTACTAGCGAAGCCACTCTATAATTTAAAATATGAATTCCTAAGTGACCTATTAACAGTTTTGTACTACCTAAGCTGTAATTCTTTAATCAACATTGATCTGGAAGTCATAACAGTGCTTAGGGATAATTTTACAGTCAAAGCTTTTAACCTGGTTTCTAGGGGCCAACAAAACTGAAATCAATATTTTTTTTATAATATCGACATTATGACCATAAAAGGGATATATCATATGTTTTACAATTTTGTCATTTATATTTGATTTATTCAAAACATTACTTTGAAACATATAAATCCTTGTTTAATTTTTCAAACCCCTTATAAAGAATAGACGGTAAAAATAAAGGGATGGGTTTGTATAATATTTCTTGTAAAACAATTAGCTGGCATCAATTTTTTAATTAATTGTTCTCTAAAGAGAGATTTAAAGATAAGATAAGATTGTTTATTAAGCTTAATCAGCGGAATTCTAACCTAAAGGGCTCAGCAGCCGCATGGAAACTTAGAAATTATATCTAGACTTGTTCACATGACTTTATTATTACTTGGATCTTACACCAGATTACCATGTTTAGGTTATGCCGTATGTAATAATGATTTAGCAAAGGAATAAATGTATTATTGTTTTCAACCTACATAATGGCAACATTTAATTTAGAGGGAAAATTAATTTATAATTCATTAACCTATCCATGGATCTTTAAGCAAAAAGCTTTGATCCCAATATCAGCAAATCTTATTTTGATATATTGATATTAAACAATTTAATATAGGTATTATGTTCCTATAAATTATCGGCGTTTAATCAATAACGTTGGCTGATTTTTCGCAAATTTGCTAAATATGAAGGAAGATAAATTTGCATATAATTTCAAAGTAAAGGCAACAGTTTTAAAGTTGTGTCTAATGATCATAGGAATCATCATTTCAATAGTTATATCAATATAGACCATGTTTTTATAAAAAAAAAACTTTAAAAGCTATTGTGAAAATATAAAATGTGCAAAATGGACTACTGAAACTTTCATAGTTAGAAAATCTTTGATTTTAAAACTTTGAAGAAAAAAAACAAGGTCTTTTTGCAGATATGGGTTTGCAACAAATTATACTTTACATGATATTGGTATTATCATGTTATAGTAATAGCTACTATCTGGAATTTAATTTAAAGGGTTATTTTAAAAACGTTTTGAGAAATTTATTTTATACTTTTAGGTTAGGCATAATTTAAAGAGCCCCAAGAAGATAGTAGCCCGTTGGAGAATGGACCTGAAGGGTTAAAGCCATGCATTGAATAGAAACATGTATTTTTTAATAAAGGGTCTATTTACGGGTTAAAGTGAAAGCATTATATATTTAAGTTAGCATTTTTTTTATAATAAAGCTACCCCATCCCTCCCTACTAAAATCCACTAATGATTGGCTCAATGACGTTGCTAAAAAAAATCCTTCAATCAAATATAATTATAAAATTGACATTTAGAAAAAGGGAAATCTATATCATTTATATTTTGGATAACATGAGATATATGGGGGTTTGCTTAATCTACAACCAATTCTTTCTCCCATATAATTTTGACTGGCAGATAAAGTAGAGTAAAATATTTCCCTATTCTATATTTTTTATGTTAAGATTATAATTTTTTTAAGGAGTTTAATTTTTGCACAATTTCCTGTTATGCTAAATCTCATCAAAGGTGTAATTTTACATTGATCAATTATGCAGCGTGTTCCAACGTTTACACCAATAAGAAGTATCTATTTGAAAAATGTGTATTTTTATTTCTTGATGACATTTTTTGTCTAAAAACAACACATTTTTCAATAATTATCATATTTTGAAGGCTAAAAAATGTTTTTTTTACATTTTTTTATGAACATTGTTCACCTCGACACCTTATTTCCTTTGTATAAGAAGTAATGCAATCAATCTTATACATAGTTAGGCAAGACTTTTTATTATGTTTAAATAAAATAGAACAATATCCTGCTCAAATTTGATATAAATAGTTCAAAATATGTTTTATAATTCTTAAAAAAATAGATTTTAGAGCTAAATTATTGTGGAACTTTTTGTCAATTCTCGTTTTTTGAATTAAACCATCTTATATAAATTTCAGGTATGATCAAATAAGATGCATGTAAGCCTTCTTAAACCATCATAAAAATGAAACATTTGTGAAAAAGTACTTTTATAAACAATGATAAAGTGAAAAAATATGTGAAAAAAAATAAATATCTGCAGATTTGAATGAAAATGTTGAAGTTTTATCTGATTATGTCGTCTTAGTTTCCTGAAATGTCGTTGTAGTTGTAGAAAAATTAACAATATGTCGTCTTCCATCAATGCACCACCTAAGGTAAGCATATTTTCAACAGCACAGCAACTCTTGAACAATAGCCTGTCCATCTGTCACACAGTGAGCCCAGGAATCCAACTTTGTGGAAAAAATTATTTTGCCCAAAAATCGAACTTTAGAAAATCAATTATTTTAAAAGTCCATGTTAATATTCATCATATTAGAGGAGGTTTGCCATTTTAAATTAATGAAAAATATAAAAAATTAAAGTTTTTATGGCCTTCTGAAGTTGTTACCCTGGAATTCACAAAATTTAGATACAAAAATCTCCCAAAAAAATGATTTTTTATTTTTTTTTGTTTTACTTGCCATTTAATCAAATATTAACTTAGGACGTAATGTAATATCATTTTAGAAACGTCGTGCAATTATCTAACGCTGGATAACAAGAAACTAAATAGTTTTGTATAAAAAAAACCTCTTAAATCCATATTAAAGAAAGTTGGTGAAAATGCAAAAAAGAGCACATTGAATATTTTTTAAAGCTCTGATTCAAATACCTTGATCTTTTTAGCAACGAGGTGAAAACTTTTAGGATTGAGTTCTAGCATTATTTAGGCAATATATAAGAGGATCCCGTTGGTCTTATTAACTTTCACTTAGTTGCTTAACCTCTATAGATATTTTTGTAAAGGTCATTATTAAGCTAAATTTAGTTTAGGTATAATCTTTGTATAAAAGAAACCGAATATGTTTGTGTACCAAAGGATCTTGCTAATCACTGAACCGATATGGTTCTCCATTAAATAGGTTCACATAAGTCCTGGAAAGGTTAATAACTATTTTAGAGGAGGGTACTACCACCCTCTAAAGAGAAATTGCCCCCCCCCCCCGAAAAAAAAAAATATTTTCTTCAATTTTTCTTTTTATAATTAAAATTAAGACTGGATGTTTGTTGGCTCAACCCCCCCCCCCCCAAAAAAAAAAAATAAAAAATAAAGGATATGTAAATATGCCCCCCTCCCAACAAAAAAATAAGTTTTTCTTTTTCTTTTTAAAAATAATTCTGCCAGCAGCTAGCCTGCCAATCCCTTTTTCCTGCACCCTTTGGTTATACTCCATGGGCAAGATTCAGCTCTTGTCATCCTATTGGTCAATTTTAAACAAAATCCGCCAGCAATCGAATTGATCAACTTTAAATTTAGTAGGAAGATCTTAATTTTTTTGTGGAAAATGAGACAGCCAGCCGGGCTGGAGACAAAGAATTATGGGGGGGGGGCGGATAATTTGTGGGGGAGGGAGGGCAGCCCAGATTAGCTAAAATTTTCACAAAAAAATAAATAAAGTAGTTCATCTATTTTAAGCTACCTAGTTAAATCATTTAATTTTAATTTAGGGAAAAATTTGTCAAAGTATCAAAATTTAACATTTTTTTGAGGAGGGGGGGGGGAGATGTTTTGCCCCCCCTTATCGCCCCTTGGGATGAGGGGGGGGGGAATTTTAGGTTATAGGAATTTTTCTTATATATATATCAAAATACATTTTAAAATAAGCGAATTAGAAGAAAAATATCTTATTTTTTCACTTTTGGGGGGTGAGTTTTAACCCTTTTCCAGTAGACCCAATGGGGGTTTAGGGTAAATTTTGTATTTTTAATACAGAGTACTCTAAATTACTTTAAATTAAAAAAAATAATTGAATTTGATGGAAAAATGAGGAAGTTAGGATAAGAATTATAACTATTATACATTTTGGGGGGATATCTTGGCCCCCAAATCATCTTGGGAGGGGGGAAGGGGGTAATTTTGTTTGTTCTGTAAAAGATACTATAAAAACCTTCCAATCAAAAAAAAAATGTTCGATTTGGTTAAAGAATAAGGAAGTTATTAATTTTTTCCACAAAATTGGATTCCTGGGCTCACTGTGTGTCAGTAACTAAGTTTGCCAATGCATTCAAAACAGATGGCAAGGAAAGCCTTTAAAACTTAGGTTACTTTTAATTGGTTGATACAAACTATTAATATCCAAACTTTTTCACCAAAAATTTTATTATGTAAATCGCAATTGGGAGCTACTTCAATTATATATCCAATGTCCATTTTCTAATTAGAAATATGAAGATGATAGTTAATCTATTGTAATGTAATGCTTACTTTAGGTGCAGAGAACCCAATCAAATCTCGGTGACAAAATCCGGCACTTATTTGGATTAGAAATACCAAGGTATCAACATTTTTTAATTATCATCATTACATAAAAGTAACAGGATGTCTAACAGGATGTCTTCTGTTGCTTAATATCTCCCTAAACAGTGAAGCTTCTTATAAGGCCAGGGAAGTTATATAACTATCTATAAGAAGAGTACCTTCAACCTCCAAAGAAAAATTGCCTATGGAAAAAATACCCCAATTTTTTGGCTTTTAAGTGTACCTGGAGGCTTCTAGTTATTATGAAAATTCAATTACCCTATTCTCAATTTAATCAAACATTTTATTAAGATCTAGAAAAGAGCAGTTCCTAAGCACAGGTAACCTGGCAACTGCTGGAGGCTCCAGCAGCAATGGAGGCCATCGTGACCCTTGCAGTGGGCCTCTGTCACTACCTGTAGGAGCTTCACACACACAGGAAGATGTTACTGGTTTGTCCAGGTCTGTTTCCTCTCCATCAAAAGATAAAAGTCATAAAAGGTAAGGTTGATTATATTTCCGTTCATTTTATAATAATATACATTTTGTATATATAACATATTTATATTTTTAGAAATTCCTCCCAGCCCTCCCCAAAATCTCAGCGATACCAGCGCAACCCCAACAGATCCAACTTTGCTGGTGGTGTTGTGGGCGGAGCTGCAAGTCAGCTGATCAGAACTGGTTTATCAGTGTCTCAGCACGACTTGTCCACTGCACAGGCGCTGTACAATGCTGCGTCCTATGGAAAGCTGAATAGGTCGTCTTCGTCAGCACGTGGTAAAGAAAAGTCCGCAAGATCCCTCTCAATTAGTAGGTAAGAGTTTACTTTTTATTGTATTTGTGATTAAATTTTATATACAATACTAATAATAGGCAGCCTAATAGATTGATTGATAGGGAGGTTGAAGGAAGGACAGATGGATTTATGGATAAGAAAGACAGATTCATAGATAAACAGATAGAGGAGATGTTAAACAGATGGCTTGATAGATACTGATGGACAATTGAATGGATAGTTAGAAGACAGATGAATTGGTAAATAGATAAAAAGACCAATACTGTAAGAAAGCTAAGAAATGATAAATTGCAGGTATGATCATGTCAGCCGTTCTACTTCTGGTCATAGTAACAGCGGCAGCACTAGTAACGCTAACAGAAAACAGTTGCTAGCCCCGTCACAGAAAATCCGACGAACCGGCCTACACTCCTGGTTCGGCTCCAATCCTCAGTTGCCGTGGCGGACCGAGTCTGAATCGGTGGGCAGGCGGCGGGAGGATAGTGAATATTCGGCGTCAAGATCGTTGTCACAGTCGAGTAAATCTAAGGAATGGTTTATGTTTAGTTTTTAACTTCTTAAATCTGCCAAATATTTAGGTAGCTTGTTGTTGCTACACTATTTATTGACATGTATGTCCTTGTTAAAATTTGCCGTGCAAATTGAAAATCGGCGCATCCACTCTTTTTTTCACTGCCTGCATTTAAATATAGCAAGAGCACCACTTTTATTTACACTCAGCAATTTGGGGATAAACAAATTTTTAAAAAGATTTTTACAAAAGTAAATGTAAATAGAACAGCAATGAAATAAATAACAGAATAGCACTTTTAAAGGAAAATGATTTTTGCGAATGTTTGAAAATCAAATAGTTTATATCCTAAAATTTTGAAGTCCCTCAATAAATTTGAAATTATTGTAAGGACGCACAGACATGAATTAATTAATAAATATAATTTTTTGTTCCATTTTTTACCATTAACATATTCCTATTTCCCTTGTCGAAACCCCCTTTCGCTTTAGGGTCATTTCACAATGCAGTTTACACTCGACTAACAGGGAGGTCTCCAATCATTTACGCAAAAAATTTTCATTAGCAAATAGGTTATTCTGAAAATATTATAATAGCAAAAGGTATCTACAGGATGAAAATGACTTAATATGTACCAAAAATTACTTTGTTTATATAAAAAATCGTAATTACTTGATAATGAATTTAAAATAGAAAAAAATATTTTTAAATATTTTGCGGTTTTGATAGGTCAAAACTCACCAATGCCTTAAAATGCGCTTTTAAAGATAGGCCAGGGTTTAGGCTAAATATTGGGGAATGTTACAGTTAGAAACATCTGAAAAAATATTTATACAGATTGACAGCAAGAATGCAGTAAAAAGGCCTGACATATGCCTCGAAAAAAAATATTCTTATCATCTAATAGTTTTGAATATCTTAAAGGACAAACAAATGCCTAAAATATTGGAATAAAAAAGAAATCAAACTACAAAGCTTAAGAAATTGCTTACTATTTGCATTTCCATGGATTAAGATAACCTTTTTAAAAAGGCAAAAATGTTTATTTATCTACCTTTATTAAAAGCTATGAAAGTAGAAGATAAAAATGGGTGCTAAATGCTCTTTTATTGGCTGTAAATCAATTTGAGAAATAAAATTGAACAACAAGAGGCCAAAAGGTGTAAACCTTAAAAAGATTGTATAGAAAGATAGAAAATAAATAAGGATAGAAAGACAGAAAATAGGTAAATGGATAGATAGAAAGGTGTAAACAGATACTAAGAAACAAAGATAAATAATTGGATAGACTGTTTGATAGATATACAATTCGATGGATAGAGAGATAATTAAACAGACAGGTACTTTATAGATAGATAGATACTTAGACAGGTCGATGTTTAGATAGATAGATAGATGTATTATTTATATATAGAACTTAACACTACAATACATACATTGATAAATGAACCGAGCCAAACCCTTATTCTATATGTAAGTAGATGCCAAGATTGTTAGCCCTGCGGGCTCCTAATTACTGTATTAAAAATTCATCTTTTCACCTAAAGCGACAAATCTTGAACCTGAAGCAATACAGATGTAAATACGTAGTCTTCATTCAACAAGGATAATTTGTTAATATGAAGAGCAGCAAGATCAATTTGATATCATTTCAGAAAAGTTTCAGCAAAATTTTATTGAGCAAAATGATATAGATATTTTTACTTTAAAGATTGAAAATGGTTCTTACCTCTTTAGTGTCAGATGCGTGACATAAATAGTTTGATTATGGAGATTGCCTGGACATAAAACAGGCGCAACTCGTTACCAAAGATACCTCCAGAAAAAGGTCGTGCAAGAGTTGTATAATGTTTAGCCGTTTAATTATGCATTAAAATAGCAATATTTGGTTCAGAAATACATAAAAAAAACTTATTGGGTATCACGTTCTTGAGCGGTTGTCCAGGTTTACGCTTGTTTTGTAATGGCCGCGCTCTGAAACATCAGAATTAGAGTAGTTTTTATTTTACTATAATAAATCAAGGAGTGTGTGAGATATTTCTTTTTAACAAAACATTTTGGCCTCTAACTTTACACAAACAAACACACACACACACAAAAAAAACACTTTTTATTTTAACATTTTTCTTCACGTGAACTATTCCACTTAATTTGTTATAATTAAGATCTTGCTTCCCTGAAAATAAAAGGCTTTTATAAATATTATTTATAACCCAAAAGAAACTTATAATCAAATATTGAAGAGTTGTAAATAATGGTTATTTAAATCTATAGGCAAAGCTAAGCATTTAAAACATCTTCGATTACATAGAATGCGAAAAATTTAGTATTTTTTGGGAAAATGTATAATTTCAAGTAACAGTAGGTTTATGTATTTTTTTTTATTATTCATATATTTTTATATTTTTTTTCCATTATGACTTTAAAACCAATTCGTATACGCTAGATTAGAACCGGTTCTCAACCAAAATAAAAAATCATGTAGAGCATCATATTACAGACAATTTCTCCCGAATATTAAAATAAAAATCAAATCAATACCAATATTGTTAGCCCAAGCCTTCGGCCCCATGGAGCCAACATAGTTGATTTTAATCTTATAGTTTTTTTCAAATACATTTTATATCCGTGGAAAGCTGTCTTTAACACGATGCAATGGTTAACTATCATAAAACTAAAGTGGATTAATTATGATTTAGAGTTACGCACTTTCTAGTTAACGCAGCTCTAGTAGTCAAGCATTCCTAAAACATTTATTGCTTGGTTACCTCAATTCAAAAAAGCTCCACGACTTCGGACTAGGCCTTTTTATTACTAGGCCTTGCTTAAGGGATCCAGGGATGAGACACTCCTTATAATAAACTAGCAGGATATGTGTGTGTAGGGGCTCAGTAATTTTTGTCAATTTTTTTATGACAAATACATTTATGACAAGTGAATTTATGACAAAAATTACTGAGCCGTGTGTCCGTGTTTACCGAAAGGTCTTGCTAACTGCTGAACCGATATGGTTCTCCTTTACAATATATCTCACAGACCCTGGGAAGGTTTATAGCTATTAGAGACGGTACAGATGTATAAACTTAAATATTGGGAGGAAGAAAGATATGTTGATTATTTAGACATCAGTATCTTTTCCCTGAATTTATAACAATTGAACAAGGACATGTTTGTCTAATAGTGGGGGAGTAATGAATATAGCTATTATATCAAGAAATAAACATGTATGGTTTTATGCTTTAATGATAACAATTTACACTATTTCTTTTTGTTTACAGCCAAAGTATTTAAAAACTGGTTGATTCTCTTTATGAAAAGTTTTATATAGAGGAAAAAATAAATTACAGAGGAACTGTAGAAAAATATATAAGCCTCAAAAATAAATATTCTACAAAACAAAGAAGAGCAATTTAAAATACCTAAATAAAAATATATAATTTCAGAATTTGAATTTTATGTATAAATTGACTAAAATTAAATAAGGATTATTTTTAAAAATATCATCATTTTTATTCTAGTTTTTTTTTGTTGATAATTACCTGCAGAGGTCTTCAATCTTTTGTGTAGTTTCCTTTTATAAACTCCCTACGTCAAAGAAGAAAATAAGATATGTTTCTGATAAGGATAAGTAGGGTTAAATAAGCCAATACTTTTGATTTAAAAGAACACTCTAGATAATGGTGTGTCCAAATTTTGAATTCTTTTTTTAACATCTTTTGTCTGTAAGTCCTTTCTTTACCTCGCCATTTTATTTATGTGATGACAGTACAAAGGGATGTTTGTAAAAGCATACAGTATACAAAATTGATTTTACAACAGTACTTTATTGACTTAGATACAATCACACACACAAATATGCACACTCAACTTATATACACACACTCACACACACACGCACGCGCCGTACTTTTACAAGTAACGAATGTAAAACAAGTATAATGATGTCCATAGGTGCTAGTTACTTAACTCTAGAAAAATATAACAAACTAGTTGCTTCGCCCCTAGCCTCTAGGGGCTTTGCCCCAAGAGGTTTGATAAACGTAACTTTTCGTATTTTAGGTTTAAAAAAAATTTGAAGAAATTTTTATTTTTTTGGGGGGGGGGGGAATTTTTATTTTTTTGGGGGGTTGGGGGTGTCCCACCCCCCGAGAAAATATTTATAAACTTTCCCAATACCTACGAGAAGCTACCCTGTAAAGGAGAACCCGATTGGTTCAGCGGTTAGCGAGATCCTTCGGTACAAACAAAAAAAGCTTACTACTTTATATAATAGGATAGATAGTAAATTGGATTTACAGAATAATCAATCATCCTTATACAAAAGAAACAGGATGTCTATCTGTCTCTCTGTGAGTACTGAAGGATCTTGATAACTGCTGAACCGATATGGTTATCCTTTACAGTATAGCTTCTTGTAAGTCCTGGGAAGGATCATAACGTTATTGGGGTGGATGGTCCCAACCTATCAAGAGAATGCGCTTCTAGATCTGCCCCCCTAGAAAAAAATAATAAGTCGGATTGCCCGCTACCCAAAGTGTCCCTAAAGACATACAGGCGTGATAAATCTGTATAAGAGACATAACTATACAGCCTAATAAAGTTAAATATAGAGCAGATTTTAATACATACATGTCTAATCAACTAAAAAAGTAAAGGTTGAAAAAGTCATGAAAAAGTTTTATTATATTTAAATAGAAGTTAATACCAGTGCTTGACTATACATTTAATTCTTATTGCAAACAGTAAATGTTGATATATATTCAAATCAAGGGCAAAAGAAACATCGCAAATTCTTTCTTCAGACTAATAAATGAGCCTCGGAAGGTCAAATTTGGGTTTAGTATTTTCAAAAAGATGCATAAGAAATACATTTTTCTGGCAGTCAATATCATTGAGACAGGTTGTATCGTTTTATTTTTACTATTATTATTCAATAATTTTTAAGAATGAATTAAAACCAAACATAAACCAATTGATCAGACTTGGACTGAACGAACCTACTGCATTCGTTCACGTCTGGCAACCGCGTACCCAGAAGGAGGTGGCGACACTGGCCACTACAGTTTCCCCGGTAAACCAACCTGTTGTTCACGTGACAATGGAGAACCGGTTTCCGCGATGACGTCACAATCAGCTGTTCTTGGCGCCAACGAGGTGTATCAAACCAAAGCTTCAGGTATGATTTTTTAACATGAAAAGAAATAGAAGGGGAATAATTGGAATGATAGGTGTTTTAAAACGTCAATTTCATCAGATAATCACAAAAAAGAAAGAACAATAAGGTATTTTTACAAGTAGTTAATTGGAACTAAAACTTTTTAAGGTATTTTAGGTTGATTGTATAAAAAATTAGGTGTGTAGCTAAATATGATAGTTATGCCCTATAGATGGGTATACCCAACCTTTTTACTGTTATATATTATGTTTGCACAAAGATAAAAATGGCTGTAAACTCTACCAAAAAATATCTTGTTTTTTAGCATAACATGGATGCAATTGCATTGTTATTTACAATCTTTTATTGTCCATTTTATTTATATTGACAAACTATAAAATGAAATTAAAAATTTAAAAATGTTTGCTTACCAAATTTTTATGGTTAAGGATAAAAATAAATTATTTCAACACAGATATATAGGTTTTCGGTCATTTTCAACATGACTTTTTAAAATGGTTTATTATTATAATTTGGCATTTCAATATCTGCGTAAAGCTGTCTATAATACGATGCGATAACTATTCTTAAGATAAAAAATCCCATTCTTTAAAACTTATGCAAAGATAATAAATATTTTTTTTTATAAACATCTTTGCATATAAAATAATTTTATACTTTTATTAAAGAACATTTATAGCAATATCATAAACATGAAACATTATACATTTTGCAATAAAGAGGAATTTTCTTTTATGATAGCAGGATAAAACAACTAATGATAATTTTACCACCCAAATGTTGATAAATAAAATTGCCCTTATTGTTCTAAAAGTTTTAACACTGCTAATAAATCAAGATTTGATAGAAATAACCAAAGTTTTCAGCCAGCGAATGAGGAAAACTTTGGATGCCAACTAAATTTTCAGTCAAATATCCCTTCCCTCTCTGTACTTTTTTGCAATTATTTTTCTTTGCAGTTGTATGATAAATTTTTTCTTCTACTATTTTCTTTATCTATAGCATTAAGCCTGTCCTTTTAGTAACCCGCATAAGTTTTAATTAAGACCTATGCACATCTTACTATGGCGATCTCTGCGGGCTTAATAGGTGTCCATATATTCTAGCAAACTTTTGTCTGACATCATCATGATGCAAAAAGATAATATAAAAACTACATATTGTCAGGGCGGGAGAGTACATTGGGCTGCTTATTACACTAGTCCCCGGATCAGTTTTATAATAACATTTTTTTTATTGGCTGCATAGACAATTTGTGGACTTTTATTGAATTTTGATTGGTTGGTTAATTAAGTTGAGTGTCCATAAGTGTCAACCACTAATTGTTATCTACAAAACGGGTAATATTGTGTACCCACATTTGGGATGTACATCAATTATCGGCCATTGGCTTATCCCTTTCATAGAAATTGTATTAAGAATTTCCTTATTGAAAAATTGTACAGCATTGCTCAAGAATACAATTAGCTAATTTTTTTGTCTTTTGTAAGCAATTGTACATGAACAACTTGTGAATAAACAAAGTGATCAATTTTGACATGATATTGCTGTCAACATAGTTCTAAAGCATCCAGGATGTATTTTAACATTATAATATTTGGCTATATCAAGCTGATTTGTTACTGTGATCCCAAATATAAAACAACCATAAAACTGCTTTTTATGATGCATTTTGGAAGTAAAATTAATCGCTTGGATTAACCAACATGGGTTGCTTAATTTTTAGGTACTTATGATTGGCAAGGTTACTAATTTACAATTTACAAATTTATTTTTCTTATTTAGTTAAATACCTTTTTATACAAAAATGAACATTATGGTAAAATAATACTTGCCGCGTGCGCAGAATTTCTAATGGAGTTGTGTCTTTTGAAAACAGGGACGTCCAAGCTTTGTATTTAGAGTAGTTAATATCTGAAGTTTGAAGGGTTTAGGGGGGTTAATCTAATATATTTTTTTAAAAATTAAGGGTTTTTAAAAGTTGAGGGGTGTAAACATTCCTTTACCCCCAACCTTGAACGTATATGAAAAAAGAAAGGCAGGCTTCAAAAATTCTTAAACTTAAGGAATATTGTTAATCACTTGCATCACCTCTCGCACGCTAAAAGTAATTTTGGAGTTTTAATTAAAATTTATCTAAAATATTCCAATAACTCATGTAAAGATTATTGTATAGTAAGCAATCATTTTTAAGAAATTTATGGAAGTTTGGAAATAGATATGGATTCATAAATAAAAAGGCAAAATAAAAAAATATGTCTATTTTGGTTATGTTATTCCTTAGAATGGCGTGCCCAGAAATTTACCAGGGGGAGCGAGTGAGTCTTGAAAGAATAGAAATAAGAGAAGGCAGTCATTACCAAATTCTTGTCTTCGGGGGCGTGTTAACCCTTGAAATCAACAAAAGCTGTGTATTGCCCTTTTCAAATTGAATTTAAGCATAATTATCATATGTCCCATTATATAAGACATCCTGCCGTTTTATTAACGATGCTAGAATATCATAATGTTCGCCCAGCTACATAATTGCTGGCAATTAAAAAATACAAGGACGATCACGTCTTACAAATCAATCTTTTCGATGCATTTGATGACTCAGTAGATTGAGAATGTATGCAGGTTTAGAAAGTACAATGGCAAAAATCCTCTATGTCTATTGGATTTTTAACATTTTAAAAATGAAATTTAAAGACAGTTACAAAAAAATAAATTAGAATGAACTCTAAAGAAAATAATTAGAACTCTAAGCAGATATGTTTAAGCTTTTTTATGGGGGTAAAAATGAGGGATTCCAAAGGTTTTTTTAAGGAGGTAGATGCCCCTTAAACTTCACCCTTAAACGCCAATAACTATAAGGCTAAATAAGATGGCAAACTTGAAGTAATATAGAAATTTTGCACTTCTGTAGAAGCCCCCCAATAATGTTTGGGTTGAACGATATCTTAATGGGTAATCTGATCAATTTGCCAACAGAATAACTAACATTATGCACAGCTACCTAATAAAGAAGGGCAGGGCTAGCTTTAGTAAAAATAATAGTAGATCAGGACTGACTGAATAATATTTATTTGCCTGAATAATGATAAGGATTTGTATACTAAAAATAAATGTATATTTAAAATATTAATTTAAGCAACAAGTCCTGTTTTTAAATTACTAATAAAAAGATGAAAAAATCCATTAAGGCATGTTTAAGCATAATTTAAAGAAAGGAAAAAATGATTTAACATTCTATGAATTAAATTTGCATAGAAAGGGCTAAAAATGAATGTTTGCTAAAAAATTGTCCATTGTCATGAACTTGCACTGCAAAAATTATTTAAAAATATAAATGGATAAGCCCTAGATATCAATAAATTTTGGTTTCAGTTACATAGGTTTTTTTTATCCTTATATAAATGTTGTGTCTGTCTTTCTAACACAGGTAAAAAAATCTTTAGATATTCTTTGATATTTAAGTAACTGTTATTAAAATCTTTAAAATGTTGCCTATTAATCTAAGGTTTTAAAAGAATGTTGACCAACTTTTTTAGAGTTAACTCAAAAGGACTGAAAGACCATTTGTAAGCAAGCACAAAAAAAACATGTTCTTTAAAACATGATTTTAATAAAAAATAACTAACATCCTTTGAATAAGTTTTAAAAAATCCTAAGAAAATAATGGTAAAATGTTTTCATAAAAAAGTTTTGTTAAAAAACTTCAGATGACAAATTGCCTAAATTTTCGTGACTTAATAATTTAAAAGCAAACAGCTAAGAATTTGTTTAAGCCAATTAATCATGTAAATTTTGTATTTTTTGCAAAATATTAACGACTTTTTGGTGAAAAAATGTTTTCTTGAAATGGTTAATATATGAATTATAAAGTTTGAAATATTTACTTAACCATTTATATAAAAAGAATATTATTTCCTATCTGTGTATATGACATTTATAAGAAATATGGCTATGTAAATAACATAATTTTGATATTTAAGTTTCTCTAAATAATATAATACATTAAAAAGCAAAAACCTAAGATTTTTGTTGGGTTAATGGACTCCATCCCTAAAGGTTTTCTTATTATTCTTATTTTTTCTGGTTTCCACACTTTTATAAAGAGAATACAACCAACAAAACTTGTTTTAGCAGAATTTTAAGGCCATACCCACCAAAAAGTCAATGTCTGTTTTTCAGAATATAACTGCTTGCCCTTAACCTTCCATAAAAAGAATTTTTCCATCTTAATATTTGAGCATCATGCATAACCAAATTTTTTTACAAATAATATTATTCAAGGGCGTATCTAAGAGAGTTGGGGATACAGCCCCCCCCCCCCCCAACCTCTCTAATCCAAAACAAAATAACTTGAAAAGAAAATCCTATTATATAAAGTAGTAAGCTTTTTGGTCTGTAGCGAAGGATCTCGCTAACCGCTATTCTCCTTAACAAGCTTCAAGGAAGCTTCAGGGAATGTTTTTTTTAACTATTTTGGTGTAGGGTATCTCCACCCTCCCAATAAAATGACCCCCGACCAAAAAAAGGATAAAAATTTCAAACTTTTTTAAATCTGACTTTTCCCCTCCCATCTTAAGTGTCCCTAGAGGCTTCTAGGTGCGCATCCGCGATTGTTATATAAAGTAAAGAGAATGAACGACAGGTATGTAAATCTTCACCAATAATTTCAACATAAATTCAAATTAAAATGTCATTTATAATTCTAACTACAGATTAAATAAACTTAGACCTATACTTGTTTCCCTGGATGATATATCAATATGTTTATAATAGGGCGTTTTTGATTACTATATCGCTAAATCATCATTTCAAAATTGATTTTTATAGGAAATTTTTATATTTCAATTTGTTGAGAAAAAAAACTACGCAACACGCCCCGACCTTGTCTTGCTATGTAATATGATGTACAATAAGACATTTTTGACGACCTTTCTCACTCAACTCTCCCCAAAATATCCTACCTCATCCCCCCTTGCTACAACTTTTCACAGTAGGGGGCATAAGGGTGCCTTCCATACAAATATCATGTTTTTAAGATGTTGGGTCCAAGACAACTAATGGAGTTAAATTCGTCTTGGTTATATTTGAGAATAGCTTCTCTATAACTATTCATTAATTGTTAAGAAACTGTGAGCTTTTGCAATTTTTTTGTCTTTTAAGAAATTTTATGTTAATTTGGAGTTATCTGATATCAAAGAAAAAAATAAAAAGTGTAAGTTTATTTATCAAACATCCTGCTTTGTCCAAACTTACCTAACATTTTTTTAGGGGGGTAACATGTTACTTGAACTTGATGTTCAAATGTTTAAAGATGAATTATGCAAATTAGTAGGCACCAACTTTTCTCAACTTGAATTGAAAATGCCAAAGAATTTTAACATCATAATCATGAACAAGTGTCTACCAACTATGTGTATTATTTACATATATACGGCATCTTGCTGCTTTTATATTATTATTTCTCACCGTAATATTATTAAATAGGCATTTGGCAAATGTTTTTCAGTTTAGCAATTTTAGAAAAAAAATCACGTGAATTTAGTGGCTTCAATAGAATTTGCTTGAACTTTGGCACTTTTTAAGCTTCCATACATGTTCAATTATAATGACCACTTCCTTTTTTGCTAATATGTAATTATGTTTGTTAATTTTGGGTTATTTACAATTTTACACAAATTCAAACTATTGAAAAAGGAATTATTAGCATTTTGAAGTCAAAAAGTTCACAAAGTCAAGTTTTATTGTATGAAGTTTCATGGATTGTAAAATAGCCTTTGAAGAATTTCAATCTAACTAGAACAATAATTTCCAAATTTGGCAAAGCAACAGCCAAACAACTACATTCCACATTGAAGAGTAGCTACTTAAATGCCATTAATTATGGTCAGCATAATAAATTAAAGAAAATACTTACACACTCTAGTTATAGTTTGGTTTTGAAAATTATCATCTTTTACTATTGTTAGTCTGGAATATATATCAATGATAAAGGAAATATAGATAAATTGTATTAGAGAATTGATGCAAAACTAAAAATTATGGGCTTTGAGTATGGTCAATGTTGAATTTTATACAATGGCTAATTATCGTCAGTATTTATTCTTTGATCATCCTAGCAAAAAGTTATTTGATCTCCCCTACTGTTTGTTTTTAATCCTCTTCTTTTAATTCTAAGATAGGGATTGGATTGATGTAAAATTAAAAACTGAGAAACAATTCTTAAAAACTAGGACAAGTAAGTTTTTGATTAGCATATTATGTTTGATCAATAAAATAACAATTAAGTAAAATAGATTAGTTATTATACTTAAAGTAATTTTTGATAGCAGTTAGATTAAAATACGGATTTTTAAAAAACAGAATTTAAATCCCTGTTTCGGGCTTGTTGTTTATTATCTGTGTTTATATTAAAATTTGCCATGGACTTCTTGAAAACAAACAGCTTTTTTAAAAGCAAAACTTTTCATCATTATCAAGACCGTACATCTTTTCATAGGTAGCAAATATAAAAATTTAAAATAGTCATATTTATTTCAATCTTTTAATAATATCTATTTAATGAATATTGTGCTTTTAAGTTATATTTGATTTCACATTTAAATGTAATAAAAAGATGATTAACAGGACGGCTAGGCACAAATTTAAGAAAAATTATAATACTAACAATAGTCTTATAGAGTAGCTTATAAAGGATAAGAATTAATCCTTTGAAGAAAAAGTAATAAAAATCAACATTAAAAGATTTTATGATAATTGTTTTTACTTGATAATAATCTTCTATCCCTCTGTGCTTTATCTTTATATTACAACAAGGATGACAACATCCATTAAAACGAGGCTCTATCAATATAATAAACAAATATTTATCATAGAGTTGAAGTGAAGTCTGAATACTTATATTTTCAAGTATATAGTATCGTGTCTAATAATCGTAGGAATCATCATTTAGAAAATCAAATTTATATCTCATTGCCATAGGAACTTTAGACAACGTTAACATTTCAACTAACGGACGGACGGATACTTACTAAATAAAGAAAAGCTTCGCTTCTAAGAATTATGGTCATTCTGAGTTTATACAATTAACAATTACAAAAACAAGAATGACAAAATCAGTGAAAACCGAACCAACTTATAAAGATTATTTTATTATTTAAAACAGTTAATTTTTACTGTTTTTATTAAATGATATACATTGAGACAAAATACCTTAAATTTTTGTTTGTTATTATATATAAGTGTGCTATAAATGTTATCAGCAGAAAAGAAAGATACTCTTCTCGAAATGTATTTCATTTTGAACATTATTGAACAGTAGATTGGCTAGATTTGAAATTAAAATTTTAAAAAAATCTTTTTAATTTAGCTACTGCAAGCACGATAATAAAGAATTATTAAAATAATGCTAATTGCTTACTTTTATAACACTGTTTTAATTTTAATAAATTTAAATAATAAAAATAAGAATTGTAAGTCAAAAAAAGAGTTGCTGTTATTGTATCAACAAATAAATTTACATAAATAGTTGATTTTTATGTCAATTTATTCTTCTATAGTTAACAGTTTTCCAAGTATGGCTTCAAAACCGGTTAATTTTCGCTGGATTAGAACTGGCTCTGAGCCATAATGTAAAACCGTTTATCATATTACCGTATTATAGAGTATTTTTCCACGAATAATAAGATAAAAATTATAAAAAAAACAATCCCTATTTTGTTGGCCCAGGCCTTCGACCTTTTAAGGCCAACAAACCTGGAATTGATCTTATATTTATTCATTTACTATCTTTTGAAAACTGTCTGTAATACAATGGGATGGTAACTATTACACCATGACTTGGCGACATAAACGGTGGAATATAAAGACATCGTTCTTTCTATGAAAAATTAAACTTCATGTTTTCTATCAGTATATTCATTCTAAGATCTTCAATTTAATTCAAATTCAAGGTTTTTCATTTACAGGAGCATTTTAAACACATTGATAATAGGCGCAATATTTTGTGTAATTTAAAACAGGGATCTTAAGGGATAAGACAATGAACTATAGATTAAGGTATCTTCAAAGCGATACTAATAAAAAAGAACTTAAATTTCTACTAGCTTAAAAGTTTGGACACTGTTAATCATAAATTAAGCAAGTTTTTAAGCTAGAGAATGACAGATCGTGTTTATAAACTTGAAACTCTATTCGAATGGATAGACAGAAGTAAAAACATAGTCAAAACCATCATGGAACCTATATGAAGCCTCTCTATAAACTGTAAATATTTTTTATCTTAGAAACAAAATAAAAGCAATGTCATTTTAAAACGGCAGATTTTTAAATTTTGATGCTTGCGCATTTTCTGTTTGCGAACCTTTCCTATAATTAACCTTGGTGTGATAACATTCAAATATACACTTTCAAATGTTTGCTTTTTTCACTTCAGGGAAAAGGGATGAGTCATTATAAATTATTTAAGTTTCATTTTTTAGTTAAACTTTCTCAGAAAAAAACTAGCTCAAAACCTGCTGCAAATCAAGTATGTAAATTGTTTTTTTTTTATAGTAGATCAGGTCCTTCATAGTTTTGTCATCCAGCTTATCAGAGATGATCTGACCAAAAAATTTAGTATTTTTTAATCTAAAGTTATTTTCTACCATGCCTCTTTCCCTTAGTCCCTGGACATGCTACTTTGAACCTTGAAGAATACAAAATTGTAATTTAAAACTTAAAGGATTACAGCAAAAAATGAGCACATAGTGGGTGGGGGGAAAACATATTTAAAAACAAAGAAAGTATCTACAGATATTTATGTAATAGGTGGTTTATTTTATAGCTAATATTGTCGAAACAGGAGTTAATTTTACTGATATTCACGTTTACATTATAGACAACATTAAACATTATAACTGGGAACCTATGTTTAATATTTTGAAACATCTTTAAGGAGTGTGTATGTTTTTAAATAAGGAATTTGATTGTATTAAAATAAATAACATTGATAGTAAGAAATATTCTTATTTTGTACTTGAGGCTTAGTGACACTTAAATGAAGGGGGGAGGGGGAAGGGGCAGGGTGTCGACCCTTCAATTTTAATTTTAGTTAAAAAAAGAAAAATTAGAAGAAAGTTTCACAATAAAGAAAAACCATATTGATCAAGCACACTGATAGACATAAAGTTACTTTTTTATAAAGTGTATACGATAAAGAAGAAAATATTTTGTCTTCAAATGAATCCTTCCTTCATCCCTTAAAAAAGTTTTAAAAGTGCGAAAATTCTTTGTATATAATAGGGATGCGGTGAAAGACAATTTAAAATTCTTCTGAATATTTCCCCTGACAATTTCTGGCTGCCCTAAGAAAAAAGATTATTTTTAGGGCTTAGCAGACGCGCGTCAGCTGTGACTAAGCCGCAAATTTAAATCTCGTTGGATGCTTTGAATTGGGTCAGGTTTAGACATCCAGCTGTTTTTAAAATTGTAAAACGTTGATTTCCCTGGGGCTTACAGGGGTATGACACGCGGATGCCGAGCCCTGATTATTTTATCCATTATTGTTTTATCCCTATATTCTTGTTTTATTTGAATGTTTCTAACGCGTAGGTGTTAAATTATAGACAGACTTTTGACCCCAATATATCAAAAACTGCTAAAATGAACAGTGATAAACAGTGTTAAAATTTATTGGAGCTAGAAGAAAATTTGCTTCAATACCTAACAGTTTTTATTTTATCTTAAAAAGCAATGTTTGATAATACAAATATAGCTCATGAATCAAAGGAAATATAAAAATTCTAATATTGAAACTTTTGTTTATTTTGTTTTGGTAAAATTAAATTTCAGTAAAAAGTCATGTATTAGCATCGTATTACTGACAATTTTCCACGAATACTGAAGTTAAAAGAATGCAATTAATCATTTTATTTTCTGCGGAAAGCTATCTATAATACGATGAGATAATTAACTAATACAATTTTTTTTCTCTAAAAATTATCAAAATCCGTGGTGGATTTCCGCTATTTTATTTCAACACATTTATAACTCAAACAACATGTTTTCAATTCATGAATAATCACACATTTTTTTGCAAAATTTTGGATATAAAATATTTATTTTTTGCACGACCTTTGTCTGAAGAACATTAAAGTCTCATAAGTATAATGTACCTTTATATTGGCCAATGCAATCCCCCATTAATCATGAATATTTGTATATGTGTATATTTAATTTTTTTATTAAAAAAACATAATACATCGGACCACCAAGAAAAACTAATTTATTACAAAATGAATGAAAAATTGGGTCTGAACTAACTTACAACATTTAAGAGGTTTCAGTACCGCAGCTACTCTTTAATCAGTTAATTGAAGAGAACATATTAAACAGATAGGACAGAAAATCTTTATAAATATCCTTATTGATAGGCTGTAATACGAAATTTGACTTTTAATGATTTATTGGGCCTTATGATACATACTTAATGTTATTAATCGTTTATATTTTATTCAGACTTCTACATAATGTTGAATATTTTATGTGTTGATAATCTATGTCTGACGGTGAGGAAATCTTAGCTCAGCTTTTATGGATTTTGACTTTGAGATCCTTGTTTTTAAGTTTAGATATAAAAACAGGGGTTTTAATTTAAAGTCTTATAATAGCCAAATAAATAGGTACCGATAAATTTTCTAGTTTTTTCTAAAATACTTTTACAAAAAGTTATAAAAGATTTATAGATGTTTATCAAAAGCATTTTTGAAGTTTTTATAATAAACTTTATTAAGAATAACTAGTAAAAAATTAGGCAAGGTTAAGGGTTTGGGGATAAAAAACTTCAACCACGTTACCATATATACCACAAATTGGTAGGTTAAACACAAAAAAGGATGAAAACATTCAAAGGTATATTTATTTAATGTGAAATGTCTAAAGGGGTATATCATGTGAAGAAAAATAAAATTTAAGAAAAGAGTAACTAGTTTGAATGATAGAAAATCAGATGTAAAATGAATAAATTTCTTAAAGTGGCCAATACTTGTTTGTGAGAAAAATGAATATAGAATATATGTGGATATTATGACAGGGGAAAACTTGTCGTAAATTTAGGTTGCTATTTCTCCTGTCATCTATTGGTCAGTTCGTTTATCCAGTATTAGGGGAAGGGATGAGGTGTATGGGGCAGGGGGTCGTTATTTTAGCCAGCAACAAGTTAAACTTTATTAGAGTACAAGATAATCTGGTGAAAGATCCAAGAAAAAATAAATCCATTGTGAGAAAGGTCACATTTCTAACCAAATACATGCACTTTATATACCACTTAAGTCACCTATAAATCATTCAGAAATGTAGGTTTTTTAAACCTTAAACTGCATATTTATACATTTTATATTCTATAAAAATATGCTTTTATGATAAAAGTAATTTAGCAAAGCTACTCTATGAATTTCATCCAAATAATGTTGTGTTTTTCTTTCAGGAAAGAGAGAGCAAAAAAGCCAATCAAAATCAAACTCTAAAAACAAGAAGAAGGTGATAATTTTATAATTTTAAAGAAAATAGTATCTATAATACAAAGTTGCTTGATGTTTGTCTGTTTGTCTGTTTGTCCGTCCGTCCGTCCTTCCGTCTGAAGCTTAAGATCTCGGTAACCACTGAACCGATTGGATTCTACTCTTCAGAGTATATACCTATCGGTCCTGTGGTGGTCCTTTTTTTTCTTCTGAAGATGTCCCTGGTCCTTTTACGAATTTCACCTTAATTTTTTATCACTTTCTGGGGCAAAGCCCCTAGAGGCTAGGGGTGAAGCCGCTAGTAATATAATACAGTAATAAAATTTTGATACTAAATGTATTAAGAAAGACATAAACGTATCAATCGAGTAGCATTCCTGTAGAAAAAATGTAATGTTTCAACTATTCAGGAAAGCGTAACCTCTCGAGGGAGTAGTTGTCAGGAATATGGTGTAACACCAGGGGTCAAGCCAAGTCCAAGCTTCAATGAAGTAGAGGTAAGGATAGGTTAATAGCAGATATATAAATCTTTCCCAAAATAAACTTTTGTGTTTCCATTTTAAATGTCAAATGGATTTATATACTTATATTATTACCTTTAACCACTGAACCGATATGATTCTCCTTTAATATGTTGCTTGCCATAGGTCCTGGAAAGGTTTATAACAAGTTTTATAAACAAAAAAATAATGGGAGGGATTGAATTCAACCCCACACCACCTCAAGTGCCAAGTTTAATACAATTATACTATTCTAAGACATGAAGGTAAATTTCAATTTTAGTTTTCAATCATAGAAGTGATTCAAGCAATAATTGCTCAGTATTTTGGATTGGCTTATTAATCTTTGAAATTATGTTTTCATTTATTATTTTTTTTTTATATTTCAGATGAGAGTGAAAAAGAAAAGTAATATTCAGTCAGTTTACACTCGACACTCCATACATTTCGATAGTATACAACATGCGCTATCAGGTAAGATTTTCCCTGTTTTTTTAGGAGGGGTGGGGGCATCTTTTATCGGAAGGGTGAAGATACCCTCCCCCAAAATAGTAAAAAACCTTACCTTGATCTACAAGGAGCTTTATTGTAAAGGAAAGCCATATCGGTTCCTCGGTTAGCAACAGAAATAGGTTAATATCGACACAACCATCTTTGTGTATGTGGAAGGGTAATGTAGGAGATGTCAACCCCCCCCCCCTTAGGAATTTAAATTGAAAAGCCTTCCTTCATATTCTACCTGCACTCCCCCCTCCTGAAAGTTTTTAACCTCTAAAAACCCTGTGTACGTCACTAGAGGCAATATAAAACTGTAGAATATATAGTACTGCAGGATTTCAATAGAATTTATCATGGTTAGATTTTAAAAATGATTTAATACTCCAATACCATAAGGGATGTGAAATATTCATGGGCGCTTCGCGTATCCCCAATCCTGCATTTGTATTTGCCAGTTTACAACATCAAAATAAAGTCTTATCTATATGATATCAAAGAAGTAGCCCCTTGAATATATATTTGTCTATTAGATATCATATATGTACAAAAATTGTTAAGTTTTCATGATAAAAATCTGTAAAAAAACACTTTATTACCAATCAAAAAATGTTCGAGTGGCTAAAAAACTACTCTTACTCATGCTTTGAATGAAATTGAATTTAAGATAATTAAAATTTAAAGAATAACATCAAGATTAAAGTCTTTTATAGCCTGTTACTTTACTGTAACAAAACTGGTATCAAATATTTTTTGGAATCGTCTAAGGCTATGATTTCAAGATGGGTGGTGTTTATTTAGAGATAGATCAGTTGAGAAAATATTAACATACTTACGTTTTCCTCTAATAAATATAAAACATGTGCCTCATAATTTTTACTTGGTTATTTTTGAGAAAGCTTCGATGAATTCAAGCATAACTTTTTCTGTACTGTTTTTTGTATTAATTTTCCTGGACGTTTAGCCATGACAGATATATATCTTGATTATAAATTCTAAGTGTAAAGTAGATTCGCTTTTTTTTAAACGTCTAGATTGACCAAGCCTAAAAAATCCACTATCTTGAATTTTTTCTCACATATCTCATTCTTTTATCATACAATTACGACCAGACAGAGATACAGACAGACAGACGGACATACAGACCTTCAGACGAGTTTTTATTGCCCTGCTATAAAATGGCTTTGTGTACCTTATTTACTCTCGCTTTTGAATTATAAAGTTTAAAACGATTTTTAGCGCTTTTAAAACACTTATTGTGTGAGCATTAACGAAACTCTTTACAGTGCCTATAAAAAATGACGTCATACCATACAAATTACCAATGATAAGCCAAAACACAGACTAAATTACAAATGGCAGGCCAGTATACATTTTAATTGGTTGGCCAGTATGATGTCATTTTTTATGGGAACTATAAAAAGCTTCAGCATTAACAGCAAATTAAATATAGACCAACCTACTTTTCTTACTCCCACTCCTTATCATTGTTTCATACATACTTTTTATTTTATGTTTTTACAATGTTCCACTCATTTCAAAAGTAAAAATTCTCTTCTTCAAAAATAGATTTTAAGCTTCCTTATACTAATCCAAAGTGTCTTTAAAAGCTATAAATACACAAAGATAGACATTATGCTACTTTAGCAAAGAGCAATAATTTTGCTTCTTTGTGGATTCTAAGAAATAATGGATATAATATTTCTTGGATGTTACACCATATTTTCAAGCACCTTAATAAAGTGAAACTCGCAGCGGGTTAAAATAAAGTTAATCTCCACTCATCCCCTCTGCCCTATCCTCTTTCCTCCTACTGGATGAACGAACTGACCAATAAATGAGTTCCATGTTAGCAACCTAATATGACGAAATTTTTTCCCCTGTCATAATAACCACCTATATTTTATATCTATTTAAAATGTATAACACTGACCAGCTAATTATAATTCAATGAACAAAGTATCAGAAACTAAGACTAGGGAAAAGCTTTCTCCAAATATAAAAACTTTCAACGTTACTACTATAATAATTTCTATATAAGAATACGGTCAAAATATCACATTATGTTTTTTTTTACAGCTTTTTTGTTTACAATAAAAATGTTTGATAATGTTAATATAATTACTAAATAATTTTTTTCTTGAGAAAACACATCACTGCTCAAAACTGTAGAGTGGTATAAATTACGATATGATTTATTTCATTAGGCGAGGCCATTTACACCTTTTTAGGTTATACAAGGATAGGTCAACTGCAATAGATTTATTTTTACTTTGATCTTACACCAGTTTATCATAAAGTGAAAATTGTAGCTGGCTAAAATAACGAACCCTTCATCCCCCCTTTTACACCACCCCCTCCCCTTCTACTAAATAAACGAACTGACCAGTGAGTGATGTCCATGTTAGCAACCTGAATTGACGACAATTTTTTGTGATTCCTAGAACTTTTAGACACAATGTAATGACCAAGGTATCTCTGTGATCAAGTCTTAAAATGTGTGTATTAAGTATTTTCAAACATTTTCAGTAGTTTTCTTACTGCTTTGCGTGGATTGGTTTATTTGTACATCATCTGCTGGTTGACTGAAATTTTTTTTGATTATGGAATAATCTCGATATTTTGAATAATGGCCGTTTTTTGTATGATAATCAGCTGAATATAAAACAATATATTAAGCAATTTTGGATTATGGGTGGGTTAAGAAAAAAGGAGACACAAATATTGAAGTTTAAATTAAATATTTTTGGATAACAAATAAATCTACTCTCTAAATCAATGTGTCTGTCTGTCTGTCCCTCCTTCTGTAACGCAACATTTAGCTTTTCGCTAAAAGCGTCAATCTATCTTTCGCTACTTCATCTCTCTTTCTCTTTCTCTCTCTCTCTCCCTCTATAGTGTCAACTTCCTTATGTCATTCTTCTATGTTTAGTCAATCATTGCAAAGACTCTTCCCAAATATCGGACCTATCTCACAAAAGAATTTACTGAAAATAATCTAATTAATCAACATGATAAATAATTTTAGCCGAGATATAGGTTAATGCAATTTAATTTTCCCTCTATTCACTGAAATTAATAATACGATATGAATGAATGATTGATATCGAAAGAAAAACATTCCTACAACTAATTTTAACTATAGTGTAACAATACACTTACAGTCTTTTTGATGTCATTACTTGCTGTTATGAGAGTATATTTGTGTTTATAGAACCATGTAAAAATTCTTGCATAATTTTGGGTTTAAAGTGTCCAGAAAATTATATATGGGCTAGTCTTTAGATAACAGGGATCTACAGGGATAAGACACTGGCCGATTCATTAATATGATTCACAATATTACCCCTGTAGATTACACTAAAAAAATTCAATTATTGTCCCCAAAGTTATTCGCCAATGAATAAGATTATTATACAACTTTGGGGACAATAAACAGCCCAATGTCCCCTCCCTACCTGATAGCTAGTCTTCTTTATTCTACATGATCATCGTGATACTGTTGTTCTGATCAAATTTGGAGTATCTGTATGTATCTTTTTCTATCTATCTACCTTTCTATCTAAATATCTATAGATCAATCTATCTTTCTATGTACCTATCTATCTATCATTTCATTACTTTTCTAACCTTCGCCTTCTATTTTGTATTCCTTTAAACCCACTCCTAGCTAATCATATTCTAATTTAGAAATAGAAATTAGAATAAGAAATAATTACAAATAAGAGACAATTTTACTTAAAATACAAGTTCAGAATAGTTATTTCTTTCATCGTATTATATACAGCTTTCCGCGGATATAGCCCGTGCCTTCGGCACCTCGGGGCTAAAAAAACTGGTTTTAATCTTATAATTGTACATTTTTATATTCGTAGAAAGCTGGAAATAATACGATGCTAGAAATAGTTTTTTCGTATGGATGAGAACCGGTTCCTATCCACAGGATTCGAATGAATACGAGAAAAACTTTTAGAATATTACTATAAATAAATATATTAATAGAGATGTCTTCTAGCAAAGTGTTATCTGCTCTTTCGTATCAACTTGACTGTGTTAATATTTCCAACACTATTGGCTGTTATTCAAAGACCCAATTGGAAGTCGGCACATGGTTCACACCCCATGGACATACAGTTATTTAACCCCTGCCCCCTCTACTATTTTTACTTTTTTTTTCTAATGTATTAAAACATATATTTTTTTATCCTGTATTTGATTATTTGAATTTTTAATTCAGAATGATTTTCAGCATTTAAGTCTGTGTTAAAATTAAAACAAAAAATTGCCGAGACATAATTAAATTGTATTCAAAGAGTAGATGAGCTTTTTAATTCAATTAGCTCTCCTCCACTGTCATTCATTTTTGGGGTGAAAGAGGGGGTGGTGTATTAACACCCCATCCCCACCCCCCTATATAGCCTTAAACATTCCCTATGCAAATAATGCACTTTCCTCCCTTTACTATCGTTATAGCCATTTATGAGATCTTTCGGAAAAAACACGCAATTATGAATTAAAATAATGAACTATTGATTCCCCTCATTAACAGGGATGAATACAGGGATCTAATGGAATAAGACAATGGCGGATAAATTGATATACATCCCGATTATGATACAGAAAACTACCCCTTATTTAGAATACAATTAGTGATTAAAGTGACCAACCAATCCAAAGTCTAAGTCCTTAATGATGTTAAGCCAATATAAAACTTTTGGGACTAGTGAAATAAACAGATCAATGTTCCCTACCTCCCTGAATGTATAAAATAAAAGGTGGCGAGGTCCCTGAAAAATATATCAAGTCATATACATTTTATTTCACTAGACATTTGACCTGCCCCCTTGTAATTATCAAATTTTAACCGCAAATCCCAGTAACATTAATTGGACCTTCTTGTAACAGAAAGCCCTACCCACTCACAAACCCAAACATTCATATTTTGTTGCGGTGATAAAACAATAAGTAGAAAAACAGCACATAGGATTTATGGTATGTGTGGATATATTGACAGGGGAAAATTTTGTCCGTTTGCTTAATTTATTGTTCAGTTTGTTCATCCGCTTGAAGTGGAGTGGACAGTTTGGTGGTATATCTATTTTAGCCAGGGAAAAGGGAATGTGATTCTGACAAACAATTCTAAGTAAAAATTTCCCCTCAACCCCCTTCCCTTTTGGCTCTTCTTCTTATCCACTTCCCTTTCAGTTACACAAAAAACAAGTTTTACTCCAACTTTAATCCAACAAAATATTTAATTTTCGGCAATTTCAAATAAAATTGATTGGCTGAAGAGCAACTTCTGATTTTAGCCAGCTGCGAGCATCACTTATTGGTTGTATTAACAGAAACTATCAAATTTACGCTACCTAACAAAACAGAATAGAGGCTTTACTTTTTTGGCCTTCCCAAAAGTTTTAAAATTGAAAGTGGAATGTATTAAAAAACGAATGCAATCACATGCGCAATTTTCATAGTAAATGTTTCATTTAAAAAAAGACACAATTACAAATAGATATTAGTAAGTGTTTAATGATAATGGATATATTATTACTTGGAGTTTACACCAGATTTTCATGTTCTCTAATAAAGTGAAACAATCAGCAGGCTAGAATTACAATTTTCCCCTTCAACCTCCTTTACCCATTTCCTTCCTTCCAACTGGATAAACGAACTGACCAAAAAAGAATTCCATGTTAGCAACTAAAATTTCGACAATTTTTCCCCTGTCATAATATCCAAGTATGTTCTACATTCATTTTAATGAATAGTGAATCAAGAAAAATATAAGTTTTTTTTAAATTGCTGCTTTTATGATTATGTGGAAGCGAATCCACACTATTCAAAAAGTTTAAAAGTTTGTGTACGTGTTTTGCAATTTATTTTAAAACAATAAGCCGTGGAAATTTTTATTCCACTGAAACGATAATGTATTCGAAATAATAAACAATTGTGTCATAAGATAAATAGAATTTAATTATGGAATAATATTCTTTTTAATAATTCAATTAATGCTCTGTTTACAACGATTACATCAAAATATCGCACAATAATGGACCCAAAAAAATCCACTTTTCAATGATGATATTTTAAACTGGGGAAAGAGTTGAAGGTAAAGTGGTTTTTCTTAAGATAAAATGTTCTACACTGAATCTCAATTTTAAAGATATTTTGTTCTATTTCTAATTTTATGGTAGGGTTTTAGCCACTTTAAATTTTAAATTTGTTTTTATTATAAGAACATTTAGAGACTTTAAACTTAATTTTGGTTTGAACGCCGCCTCTAAAAATCATTTAAAGAATTCATTTTGTTTTGTAAATTTAAATTTTCATATTTTTTTAGGATTAGAGACTTTGGATTTGCCAGTGAGGAAGAAAACCTGGCCCAGCGAATCTTTTAAACAGCCCCAGGTAAAAATAATAAAAAAAGATTGAAGCAGTTTTAGAGCATTTAATATTCTTTACTTTAAACAAATTCTTAGTAACATTTCTTTTCTTTTTTCTAGTGCAAGAGCTGTTCAGTTTTGCTAACTGACAACAACACATGCTACGGACGGACAAAATATCCGTCCCACATGTGCATCAGTAGCGGTGGCATTGACGCTGCCCAGTCATGCGACCGCATTGACCGCTGCGCGGCCGAAGGCGGCTGCGAAGGGTGCGGTGGAGATAGCGGCGCGCCGGTAGCGTTGTATGGTAAACAGGTAGGAGCTATTAATTTGCTAAATATACCATTAATTAATGTACAGTATTGTTAATTCAAATTGATTTTGTTTGCTATTGTTGCGCTACATATTGACATTATTAATCTTGTTTAATACATACATTAAAGTAACAACATATATATCTTTGTGTTCCGAAGGATCTCGTTAACCGATATGGTTCTCCTTTACAATACGGCTTTCCATAAGTCTAGGTGATGTTTCAAACTATTTTCGGAGAGAGAACAACCACCATCTTAAAAAAAACTTTTAAAAATCTCTAAACATTTTAAGCCTTTTCTTTTAAAGTAAATCAAAAGTGGAAGAACCACCCTTCTCCCTCTATGTGTTCCTTTAAAAATCCCCTAGAGGAGTAGCCGCTAGTCATAAATAAAACAAAGCTATGTGTTTCATGGATTAAATATAATTTCATTGTATGAGATTTTTCTATGGGTTTAAAAATTAATGTTTGTAACATCCCATTCTCAAATTATTTAATGCTTTTAGCATAATGCTTTTAAATTGCTTTAATCCAGGGGGCTTGCGAAAATAAACAAGGATGTCAATGACTCAATATGTATGCAAACGAAGCGCATCAATTTAAGTCTTGTTATAGTTTTAAAAAAAAAACATGATTCAAGTATCAATATTCAATATCAGGGAGGGGACATTGGACAGTAAATTGCATCCTTACCCACGGTATCTCATTCGTTTGCCCAAAAATTTGGGTACTTTTGTTGAATTTTAATTGTTTAGTTTATACTATTAGGGGTAATGTTGTTTATCATCATCTGGGGTGAATATCAATTTAACTTCCATTGTCTTATCAGGCTCTAGTTTATTGTACATTGACGGACAGAAAAATAGTTTAAACTATAGAGTAGCTTCGCTCCTTAAAACATTCTGATTTGATAAATAGGACATTTAGGAATGAGATATTTATGGCTATCTAGGCAACACTCATAAAAAATTAATCCAAAATCAAATTTTAAAAATGTATTCAAACATGTTCAATTAAGATCTAACATTAAAATGTATTGCAAAAAGCTCAACTAACATTTGAGAAAAATAGTAAATTAGAATATAGTAATGATTTATATGGACAATGTCAAATTAGAGAAAGAAAAAATGTGTACAGGATAGACTTTGTATATTCAATCGAACAAGACCATACATACCCTTAATGTATCGTCTATTTCTGAAATAGACTTAAAAAATTACGCCATGAATAAAACTTTTTTTATTATATTCTTTTTAACAGTGGTTGATTGTTAATCTTTTGAAATACAGATTTACAAGTTACAACTAGAAATTTCATCGTAATAATCAACAATAAACTTTATTCTAATCATAACAAGGATGAAAATATTCCAAGAGTTGGGGTATTTTTTTTTATTTATCTTAGTTACGATATCTTTCTATCCAAGCGTCAAAATTATTTTGACTGACAATTGCTTTTACATATCTACACTTTACTTAAAAGTTTATGCGCAGTTTCTTTATTAGATTTTCTGTAAAATTACTGCATTAAGCTTTGCTGTTCTTTCTTTTTATAAATAGCTTGTTATCATTGCTCAACTTATGGAAAAATGCTAGGGAAAATGGATTTAGGTCAATTTTTCTTTGACAAATCTCCCCCCTAAATTTAATACAGTATGAATATTTGAGAAGCTAACATTTGATACAAAAAAAAATGAAAATCATTATGTTGCAAGTTTTACTACCTAGAAAATCAACATAAAAACATAAAGTGTTGAAGTTTGTTTAAAGTTCAAAAAATAGATTCAAACTATTCAAAATACAATACAATATTTTAGTGACCTTTTACTTTCCCTAAACTTTTCCGTTAGTCAAAATAAGTATTTTCTAATAGAACTCATTATTAGAACTCTAAAAGGATATTCTAAAAGTAATTATTTTAATAGCTATGTTCAAAAAGGTGTTAATAAACAAGTATAGTGTCTTGGATAGGGATATTGCAACTAAAAAAAAAACATTTTTTTATCCGTGGGAAAAAAAATATTAGCATCAAAAGATAGTAAATTTTTTTATTGCAGCTTATTGTACAGTAGTTTTTATCCATTAATGAAAATAATAAAATGTCATTTAACTTTATGACTAGAAAATTTAATTTTGTATTCAATTTTATGTATTTTGATTTTATGGAAAAATCAGAGGCTAAATAGTTTTTCTTTCGGTGACACAACCCTGCACCTTTGCTGCAAGTGCTTAAGACTAATGTATCGCTTCATAAAGGAAGATTAACTCATTAGTTTCTACATTCATTAGACTACTATTGTTTACCCTGTAAGACCTGGAGGTATTATGTTGACATAGTTTCTATATTCATTAGACTACTATTGTTTACCCTGTAAGACCTGGAGGTATTATGTTGACATAGTTTCTATATTCATTAGACTACTATTGTTTACCCTGTAAGACCTGGAGGTATTATGTTGACATAGTTTCTATATTCATTAGACTACTATTGTTTACCCTGTAAGACCTGGAGGTATTATGTTGACATAGTTTCTATATTCATTAGACTACTATTGTTTACCCTGTAAGACCTGGAGGTATTATGTTGACATAGTTTCTATATTCATTAGACTACTATTGTTTAACCTGTAAGACCTGGAGGTATTATGTTGACATAGTTTCTATATTCATTAGACTACTATTGTTTACCCTGTAAGACCTGGAGGTATTATGTTGACATAGTTTCTATATTCATTAGACTACTATTGTTTACCCTGTAAGACCTGGAGGTATTATGTTGACATAGTTTCTATATTCATTAGACTACTATTGTTTACCCTGTAAGACCTGGAGGTATTATGTTGACATAGTTTCTATATTCATTAGACTACTATTGTTTACCCTGTAAGACCTGGAGGTATTATGTTGACATAGTTTCTATATTCATTAGACTACTATTGTTTACCCTGTAAGACCTGGAGGTATTATGTTGACATAGTTTCTATATTCATTAGACTACTATTGTTTACCCTGTAAGACCTGGAGGTATTATGTTGACATAGTTTCTATATTCATTAGACTACTATTGTTTACCCTGTAAGACCTGGAGGTATTATGTTGACATAGTTTCTATATTCATTAGACTACTATTGTTTAACCTGTAAGACCTGGAGGTATTATGTTGACATAGTTTCTATATTCATTAGACTACTATTGTTTACCCTGTAAGACCTGGAGGTATTATGTTGACATAGTTTCTATATTCATTAGACTACTATTGTTTACCCTGAAGACCTGGAGGTATTATGTTGACATAGTTTCTATATTTATTAGACTACTATTGTTTAACCTGTAAGACCTGGAGGTATTATGTTGACATAGTTTCTATATTCATTAGACTACTATTGTTTACCCTGAAGACCTGGAGGTATTATGTTGACATAGTTTCTATATTCATTAGACTACTATTGTTTACCCTGTAAGACCTGGAGGTATTATGTTGACATAGTTTCTACATTCATTAGACTACTATTGTTTACCCTGTGAAACCTGGAGGTGTTATGTTGACATAGTTTCTATATTCATTAGACTACTACTGTTTAACATGTAATACCTGGAGGTTTTATGTTGACATAGTTTCTATATTCATTAGAATACTATTGTTTACCCTGTAAGATCTGGAGGTATTATGTTGACATCATGGAAATAAACCTTTTAACTTTTTTCTCAAATGTACTGGAAGTCTAAACCTGACCGAAATTTGAAATTCCCTTTTTTTAAAAAAAATATCAAAGCATCCAAACGGGTTTAACATTGAGGCTTAGTTTATGTCATCAAAAATGTAGATATTTTTACACTATGATAAATACATCTAATTAAACCTAACCTAAAACTCATATAAAATGTGCAATTTTGGTTAATAATTACCATGCTTATTAATTTTTGAAGTGTTCATTTATTTTTTAAAAATTAAAAATCCTTCAAAGTAGATTTTTAAAATCTACCAATTTATTTAAAAAATCAATCTACAGCTGTCTGTTTTGCAAAGAGAGAGAGAGAGAGAGATGAAGGGATGTAATTAAAGCTTAGAAAAATTAGTTTCCTTACAAATGACTTTGATTTTGATTGCAAGAGAGCAAAGCTACTATTTAAGTTATATAATATGCCTGATAAATGGTAGCCCACAATAAGAAGACTAACATTGGAATCTAAACTATTTTTCAAAGAGATTTAATAACGCTTAGAAAAGAACTTAATGGCTAGAAAAAGTCTAACAGAATCTGACTTGTTTATTCCAAAATTTTTCCGAGTTTTACAATTGAAACATAGTTTCAATAACAAAACAAAATAAGTTTTTAAATGAAACGAAAACATCATTGCTTCATAAGTAATTATCTTGTAATTTTTCTCTTTAAAATTATTTTAATTTTCAGCACATTATTTGTAAAATTTATTTTGATTTGGCGACTCTGGAATTGGTAATTATAAAATGTTGCAAAATTTCCTTCCGAAACATCCTTTGATGTTTTGTGCTAGATCCTCACTTCTCTTTTATTATATTTTATCTATCTATCTTTTGTAAGGGTTTTCTCTTAATCTTTATTGTGGCATTTATCTCCCTATTTTATCTATATCCAGCACTTAATCAAACAACTTTTAAGTAAACCATCCTCATATTAATCCATATATATATTCATCAATATTACTCTCTATCTATCCATCTATAAATCTATCTATCTATTTGTCTATCCTTTCGTCTACTTATGTATCTTTCTTTCTATTTACCTATCTATCTGTATATTCAATTATATATACATCTATCTATCAATTAATAAGTCTATCTATTCAACTATTCATCTATCCATTTATCAACATTATAGTTCTTTATTGAAATAAAACATAATGTTTTAGTCATTCTGTGCATGTTGCTATGTCAAAAAAATGCTTAAATAATAAATTATTTTTATATTGTACTATAATGAGTATTTTCATTTTTTTTATAAAACTTACGAATCATTCTTTCTATATATTTCTTACATAAAAAAAAACATTTTGACCTTCAAAATTTTAGAAAATTTTTTAATCTTAAGCTTATATAGATAACTATCTAATATTTATGCTGTTAATTTACAAACACAAGACATTTCGACAGTGAATATAGGATATACCTGGATATTATGACAGGGTAGAATTTGTCGTAAATTTAGCTTGTTAATGTGGATTTCATGTATTGGTCAGTTCTTTCATCTAGTAGGATGGTAGGGGATAGGGTAAAGGGGTTGTGGGAGGGGGATTGTTATTTTAGTCCGCTTTAAGTTTTACTGAATTAAATCAATCTGTATAAAATCCAAGTAATGATAAATCCATTACCTCTCTTAATAAAATAATTGTCATTTAATTGACAAAATCCTTTTATATCTATAATACAAAGTAGAACGATGTCTGTCTGTCTGTCTGTCCGTCTGTCCGTCTGTCTGTCCGTCTGAAGCTTAAGATCTCAGTAACCACTGAACCGATTGGGCTCTACTCTTCAGGGAATATACCTACTGGTCCTGTGATGGTTTTAAGCTATTTTCTTGGGGGGTGGGAAACCCCTAACACCCCCAAAAATGAAAAATACCCCCCCCCCAAAAAAAAAAAAATTTTTTTTACTTTTTCTTTTTAAATCTAAAATACGAAAAATTAGGTTGATCAAACCTCTTTGGGCAAAGCCCCTAGAGGCTAGGGGCGAAGCCGCTAGTTATACATAAAACAATTCATCCAGGTTTAACAGATTTACATTAGTTAAAAGAGTTGCATTTGGAGTCCAAATATATTTCTTTTTGCTTGAAAATCTAACTGAGAGAGTGTATTTTTAAAGTATTCCTAAAACATTTAAATTGAATAGAGGGGTGGCTCTAGACCAATGTGCCCTTTAGATAAAGACAGTAAGGGCATTTAAACTACTTTTTGGGTATAAATAATGTCATTCTTTGAATTTTCATGTAGCAATGCTTTTTGATAAATTAATGGATATAGAACACGTAGATAGTGTGAAAAATTCTCGCATACACTGATAAAATGTTTATTCCAGCTGGCTAATGTAACGATATACACCATCTCTCCCTCTATACTACTGGTTAGACTTGTAAATACAAATAACATTTTGATCATGTATTTAATTCTTTATTTATGAATTTTATTAATATTATCTCTTTCAATTTTTATGCAAACACAAAGATTTGATTTTGATTATCCGCTTAATAAAATGATTTCATCCTTGCTATTTTAAATTAAACTTCTATTCAATTTCTCAACTGTTTATTTGTATATATTTTTATACAATCTAGTGTTTATATCATAATAGCAAAATTTTAAAAATACCCATAAAAAGCACAATACCAATATGCTTAATTTATTAAAATCGTAATATGGACAACAAATGAACTTGTTTAAAAAAACTCATTTTTATTCTAATTTTAGGTAAGTTCTAGAAAAAGCCGTACAAGCCGAATGGTTACAGACCTGAAGGGACTAGAAAAATGTTGTTCAAAGGCTTAATAAAGTCTTGATCACTTATTTCTACACAATGCCTAGATTTTGATAGTTTTGCTGTAACAACCAGCAATATACATACACTTTTTACTATACAATGAAGATACAAAATTTAATGGAAAAATGAGAATTTTTGGACTATCATGGATTCTTGGGAAAAAACTGCACGATCATTCTAATGATGCTTTTTTCAGGGTTCTTCAATTTTTTTTTTACATTTTAGGGCTTTTCAATGCACGAATGCTTATTTAAACTTTATGGTTCTTGGAAATTTTTAAATTGCTAGAAATTTTAATGCAATTGGCGAAAAATTGATATACCTCCCCAATTATGATGAACAGAATTACTCCTTTCGTAGATTAAAATTATTGGTTCCATAGTTTATACACTGATAGTATGAACCGACCAATCAAAATTTCATAAAAGTACCCAAAGAGAGCAACATTATGAACCTTTGGATAACATAACAATTTACAGGATGAGCTGAAAATGGATTGCCTATTTCTTCAATAATTTCCAAATGTGTACAGCAGATAACCCAAATATTGCGAAACCTATTTTAAGCTACTCTGGTCAAAGGGAAAGGCGATATAATGTATATACGATTTATATTTTTCAATTTTTGATTTTTATTGGAAGTTTGAAGCTTTTTTAGCTAGTAGTAAATATCTAGATAAGACGCGGAGGCTAGGTACACTTTCGGAAACTAAAATTCAATACATCATTTACAGTCCAATGTCCCCTTCCTCCAAAGAAATATCTTAATATTATTGAATATTGAATATTACAAATGACTATTAGAATTGAAATACCCTATTCCAGACCTCCTATGAATTAAATATGTAGATACGTGGCATACCCTAATACCATAGACGACGGGGAAAGGAACACATAATCTAAAATCAGAGTGTTTACACATACAGGGAGTAAGGAGACATTGGACTGTAAATAATGCTGGTTTCATAAATACGATTATTCATTCCTTAATTATTTGCTTATAAACTTTAGGGACTTTTATGAAATATTGATTGGGTGTTACAAACTAACATTGTTCGAACTATTCCACCAGTTTTTTTTTACATTATAGGTAAATTTGTTTGTCATACTTGAGAAATGTCATAAATTTTTGACGAAGACCAAACTGCATTACTTTTGTGTCACTTTTGATTCTTGTGACGTCATAAAATGAGGAAGATGAGAGGAGAAGTGGGAAAGAAAACCCCTAAAAAAAAGATGGAGAATATTACGTCAAAAGTGGTCTTCATCGTTGAGATTATAGTTTTTTAAAAATTTCTTTTTAAGAACAAATGTCCCTTTTCGTCATGTTGATCTTAACAAACATGTAATGTTTAAGACTAATCTAAGATGAGATTAAAAATTTACAACAAAATATTTTAATACATTTAAGATAACACGGACATTTTTGTCCAAACGCGGGAAATTATAATACTTAATATATGTATATTCAATGGGATATTGCAGTGCAGAAAATATCCTAAAACCTTACCAAAACCTTTTTTTTTATAAAAAATAAAATAGCCTAAAACCATCCTAGGATAACTCAGACATTGGATAAGAAATTTATAAATAGTCGGACTTATTACATTGTTTAGTAGGCGTGCTCCCAATAGCACAATACAAGTTTTGTCAGGGATCTAAAGGGATAAGACAATGGTCATTAAATTGATGTACATCCCCAAAAATGATACACAAAATTACCCCTTGTGTAGATTACATTTAGTGGTTAAAACATTTGGACATTCAAATAAATGAACAAATAAAAATTCAATAAAAGTTGTTAACAAAACGGATAAAAGAAATAAAATGATAAAACTTTGGGGACTAGTGTAATAAAAATTGCCTTATTTTTACTTTTCACTTTTTAAAAGAAATACAAAACTAATTTTTGTTTGCCGTACAACTTTGTTCTCATTTTATTTAATTATATGATATACTAAAAAGGGCTTGATCTCTTCTTACCGTATTATCATAATGTTATTGTTTAATGATCCACTTTGTACTACTTAAAAAAAGCCCAATGTCCCCTCCTTTCCTGAAGTTTTGTACTTGTGTGCTTTATGAATAGAGACAGGGAAATACATTCAAAGATTTAAATAAATTAAAATCTAATTTAGTAGGTAGGGACATTGGACTGTAAATTAAACAGGTACCACAACATCTTATTCGTTGGATTAAAGACTATTGGTACTTATATTCGAATTTTGATTGATTTGTTTCAAATTTTAGTGTCGACACTTTTCAACCAATAATCATAAACTACAAAGAGGGGAATTGCATTCATCATAATCGGGAATGTTCATTCGTTGTCTTATCTCTTAATGAGGATCATTAACAAGCATTGCTTATAGAAACCTATATATATTACAGAACACTATTCTAATAATTATATAATTTATGACTATAATCTCTGTAATAATTTTTGTTAAATAAAAAACATGTTTTTGAATACAATTATCTAAAATGATTTAAATCACTGTATATGATTCTATGTTTGTGTGTGTATATGACAAATTTGTGTAACAGTATCGCATGACATTTCCATTAATAACTTAACACCACCAGGGCAGGGGGAAGGGTAGGGCATCTGATGATAAAATTCTGTTTTGCCCCCAACCTTTCCATCATTATTTTTAAAAATAACTTTTTAGGTATCCTATCACATTTTACATGTGTCATAATTTTCTCATCATTAAAAAAATCATCTAATAATATAGTCATGCTCGTAGCTGGCTAAAAAAATGATATCTCCCAAATAATATCTTTACCCATCCCATCCAACCCTACTGGATAAACGAACTGACCAAAATTAGCAAGTTAATAAAAGACAATTTTCCCTTGTCATAATATCCACGTATGTTCTAAATTCATTGAGAGAATTCACATTAAGTTTTATCATTATTCTGATATTTAAATTAAGATTAGACAATAGATGTTATGCAAAATTATATGTACAACGTAGCTTTTTGATAACCTTAGTTTCAAAATAGCAATTACATTTCTTAAGAACATTTAAAAATAACATTAACACTTAAAAATAACCAGGGAAATAAAGATAGAACAATAAACGATAGATTAACTTACCTCCATATTAATCTCCACTCTAATGGTTTCAAATACTAGAGAGGGGAAGTGTGAAGCATTTTAATTTATCATCCATTGCCCTCTCCCTCCCTGAAAATAATGCAATCTGTAACACCTTGCACTTTTAAAAGTGTAATAAAACCAGTTCCTAGATTTTTTAACATGAAAATCACAGGCAAATTGCAGGTCTTAGTAAACTTATATTGAAGGTAAAGAAAGGCTTTTTAGTGTCTTTTGAATCAGCTAAAATGCTCACCATAAATAAAAGGCTTAGTCTTTTACCAACGGATGCAAGGATATTACATTTAAGAAAAAAAACAATTTGACTTTAACTTTTAGAGAATTGATTCTTATTCTACAATGAATTTTACATGAAAAACATTTAAGATCTTTGCTCAAATACAAAATACATATTTTAGCTTTTCTATAAAAACACCGGCACAGACTTAAACGAATTATATAATATCTAATGGCTTTGAGTAGTAAAAAATATAATCTCATATCCTTAACCGATTTTTTTAGTTGCATTTTTACAGGGCATGTTGAATTTAGGCATCGTTTTGACGATTGACGTGCAATTTTATTAGTATATGTCGACTAAAAAGTAATTTTAGCTTACAAAATATTGTCGAAAGGAATTAAGAGTTAGTATGCTTTTATTCCTTGATATTTTTTTAATATTTCGCCAAGAAACCTTTATCTAATACCGCAGTTGATCTATTAACAAATTTAAAACCTAACACTGTAGACAAACAAGAATTTGTAATAGATGGGACTGTTAAATTTTATTGACATTAATAGAATATCATCCAATATGATCTAACTAAGAATTTATTAAGTAATATTAATGGGACAAACGTTAACTTTTTGTTACTATAAACATAAATATGGGACTAGGTAACCCAAAGAAAACTATTTTACCCTTACAAATAACGTAGATGTACCTTTTGAAAGCAAAGATTTTCTATAATTAGAGACGATCCGTCTGTATGCCCTTATGTAACGGATAGCTCTAAATGGTTTCTTGTATTTTTGCAATTTTCCAACAAATCTGTTTAAGATATTAGATTAAATTCCAATAGTCTGCTTTTAATCTTCCGACATTCTACGAGTGGTTGTTTGCTCTACTGTCCAATTTAAAGCTTTAAAGACAAGGCCAGATTGCATATTTTTTAGAACATTTTAAAAATCTGTCACTTACACAAAGTATTGTAAATCAGCGCTTTTTTTGAGTTGATGATTTGTGCTTTTCGTTTTGATTTTTTAGGAAGATACAATTGTTTAAAAGTGAAGCTTTTATATAATTAGTGTTTGCCTATCCGTTAAGCCGTACAATTTAGAAAGGTTAGCAACTCTATAATCGTTATGTCTGTACGTCAACTTAAAACATGCTTATTTTTACCTTTTTTGAAAAACAACTTTTTGTATAATGTAATTGTCCACAAGAGTTATGGTTAGTTATTGTCCTTTCTTCTAATTTTAGAGCTTCGCTTTTATGGATGTTGTCACACATAATTTTTCAAAATAAAATATTTTTGAATTTTTTACTCCATTTAAACTAAACTTAGTTAATTTATGTTAAAACTACAACTTAATTTTGTACTTTAGAAAATGTCATAATCAAAAGTACAGTAGAAATTCTTTAAATTGACTCTATCAAAAATATGAATGTGCATATCTAGTAAAATTAAAAGTGTGGGTTTTTAAAAATTGTTGAAAACTTATAACAGATGTTTTAATGACAGTACCTGTTAAAATTACCTTTTTAAAAAAGAAATAAAGGGCAAGTAAGCAGGCAAAGACCAACCCCACCCCCCTTGGGGACGCCTATATGTTTTAGATAGGGCGGAATAATTTGTTTTCCTTCAATTCCATCATGTTTCTTTATCTATTAACTAGGCTTTTCGCGGATTTTTGGATTGTTTTTTTAACTTCGCTTTTTTATTCCTAATTTCTGTAAATTTTACCCCCCGTATCGCTTCAAACTGATTAATATAAAAATGTATAATCATAAGATTAAAACCAGTTTTTCAGCCTGTACCTTTGACATCTCGGGGCTACAAAATAGGTTTTAATCATTTTCATTTCATATCCGCGGAATTCTGTTTGTAATACGTTGCGAGAAATTACTAGTATCGCATATTTTTCTATACTAGACATCTCTGCTGTTCATTGATGGAATATATAGAATTTTAAGAATGTAGCTACAGCTTTAAATAACCTACAAATTTATTAGCAAATTAATTTTTGAAGCTTTACGGTAAGGGGTTGAAACTTCAAAATCTAATGCGTTTTTGTATGCTTTTAAAATTCAGAATGAAAATCCGCGACAAACCCAAGTTTCCCAGAGTCGTGATTCCTAAATATACAATATTTACAATCGAGACGTTTCTATATAAATACTATTTCATAAATGTCTAAAATAGTAAAAAAAAGTAAAATTTTAGATTGAAAAACAACATCAAGAGAGAGAGAGAGAGAGAGAGAGAGAGAGAGAGAGAGAGAGAGAGAGAGAGAGAAAGAAAGAGAAAAAAAGAGAAAGGGCAAATATATTGACAATAGTGTGTCTATATTATAAATACTATTGTTTTAATATATAATTGTTTGTCCAAAGAAACGTTTGGTACTGAAAATCTTGCTTAAATGCAAAAACACTTAATAGGTGACTGAGGATAAAAAACGTATTTCAATATTTGGAAGAAAAATAATTGATTTATTGTTTTTATATTTAAGTCTGTGTTTTGGGATTTCAATCAATTTATTTCAACAAATTGATTATCCTTAGTTTTGGTAGCGAAGCTGCTTACTAATATTTTCGAAGTGGACCAGACATTGGGCTGATTATTGCACTAATCCCTAAAGTTTTATAATAAAGTTTTCTTATTCGTTGGATTATCTACATTGGGAACTTCTACTGATTGGTTTGATTGGTTGGTTTTTTTAAGTGTTCAAATATATTACAAACAAATTGTAATCTTCAAAAGTAGTTATTTTGTTTATCATCATTGGGGATGTACATCAATTTATCGGCGATTGCTTATCCCTTTAGATCCCTGTAAATAATAGGTCTTTAATAAATTTAATTTTTGTGTATTAAATTCCATATCCCACATAAATTCATTAGCAAAAAAATATTAATAATTTTTTATTCATCAAAATAAAATGCTATATTTTTAATCTTTTTTTGAGTTAAAGAAAAGCTTCAATTTAAATCATATTACACAGTTTTGAAAAGGCCTTTATTTCATATTACAACACTATTTTATGTATTTACCGCGGAGTAAACTAAAATTGGGACAAAAAAATCATATTAATTCTGATTGGTTGACTGAAATTGTAATCCTAATTATATCATATTATTTCATTTTTAGAGTCTTCCAAAAAGGGGGGGAAGGGGTTGCAGGGGGTTCATTTCTTTTTTAGGTTATTACATTTTTTCCAAAAAATACCAGAATTTTAAGTTTTACGGTATTATAAGATATGAATTGTATACAAACGCAAGGTTAAGAAATATTTTGACCCTTTACATGTTTATTGTTTTATTCAGAAAAAAAGGATTAAAATTCTTTATTTTTGTTGTTGTGCAAATATATGTAACATGCAGTTGAACAATTAATAAGCCCATAATATGATTATATTATTAAAATGCTGGAGGCAAAATAGTTAATTCTAAGTTGCTACATTTATGTTTTATTTTAATTTGTTAGCTATGTCTTTTTCTCTGATTATTTTTAGGCGCCGTTAAAAGGTAAAATACACCTTTTTCATGCTAATTTATTTCTTTTATTTCTATGTGAAGATATTTTATTGTCTATATAAAAAGTAATTTGTTTTAAATAAATGTAAAAACTAAATATTCGAGGTAGGGGTCAATTTCAGATAAATTCAAGGGAAATAAATAGCCTAAAACTATCCAGAGACTTTTTTTAGATAGCCTATAACCATCCCAGAAACTTTATAAAGTTTGCCTAAAATGGAAAACCCAATCGGTAGCAAGTTCTTAACGGACAACCGAAACACTTTATATAATAGGATAGACTTCTAGAATTTCTTTAATTATTTTCCTGATTAATAACGATTAGCATCTACTGTTTGAATTTTCTTTTAATATTTGAATAACTTTCCTTCTATGCTTCTCTTCTTATGGATGATACAATTCTTGTTCAGCATTGTATCTAAAAGTGAAATGAAAGAATATTGCGAAAATACAAATGCAATAACAAAAAAAGAAATCACATTTGAGTAGCTGGACAAAGTGTCTAAAAAAATCAGGTATGTGACGTCATAAAAATGAGGGATTATCAATCCAGTTTTTAAGGATTTTCTTTCCCACTTCTCATCTCATCTCCCTCATTTTTATGACGTCACATGGCAGATTATTGAGACATTTTGTCCAGCTACATATTTGATAAAGGTAAAGACTGAAAATGAATAAAAAAATTTGCAATATAATATATAAAAATACCAGACTATTGAAATACTAGCATAATAAAAAGTTTTAGTGTCCACGTACGTACAAAAGTCTTTATTATTAAATTAGCGTTCAAGGTAGTAAAATTGCAGGGCTAGACAGCCGAGGAACAGTTTCGCAAACGCTGCTAAATAGAATAGGGCTTATTATACTAGCGGCTGCGAAGGGGAGGGAGAGGACAAAAGATGGCTTAAAACCTTCCTGCCACCTTCCCTTAACTAGATTAGTTTGTAAAGAACCAATAAAAACCTTACTTTATTATACAATAGGATTAGGAATATGTTAAAAATTGTTAAATTTTTCTGCGGCTTAAAGGTGTCAGATACGCGGCTTTTGAACCTTATAAACTAGCCACATAGTCATAAAATATTCTAATTAAATTGTTTAAAACTTGCTAAAAATAGCATAGCTTTTCTATAATAAAAAAAGCAAATAAAATTATTATTTTATAAGGGAGGTGGGATTTTTTCTAGTGGGTATTTATCTTAAGAGGGTGTTGGTACCCTCCCGCAAAATAGGAATAAACCTTGCCAGGAACTATAGAAAGCTAAAATGTAAATGAGAATCATATCGGTTCAGCGGTTAGCAAGATATTTCTGTAAACACAGACAGACACACCGATAGACATCCTGTTATTTTATATGAGGATAATGTTCAAATTGTTGTAGGCATATTATTTTCTGCACTACTTATGTGTCTACTTGTCCTTGCGAATTCAATGATTATTTATTAGATGCCTAAAAGCACGTAATAATGACTAATAAAGAACACGCTCTGTGAATCTTTTGTGCTGTTATTGTATCAACATAACACTATTGTAACAATGTCATAAGAATAGCGTTAACTTGTTAATTATATATGTTTTGTACAGTATGTCTTCGAAACCGATAATCATCCGGTGGATTAGTGTTCTCAGCCATACTGAAAAAACATGTATAGCATCGAATTACAGAGAATTTTCTAACAAAAATGGTTTTAATTTTTCATTTTATGTGGAAAGCTGTCTATAATACAAAGCAATAGATAACTATTAATAGTATGTAAATTAGCGTCCCCAGTTTTAATAGAAGTCACTTTAAAAGTTAAAATAGATATATATTTGTAGATTAAAAAAGATAATTTAGTATGTCATCTTAATACTATTTGTTCTAACATTGACTGGAAATATGATGAATCCTATTAAGAAGGGAAAAAAGCCCATCCTTAAAATTCTAATTTAATCTAAAACAATAAAACCCCTGTTGTTTGGCAATAAGGTTTTTTTTATAAAAATTTATCAAAAATTCCAATTTGGGTAAAGTTAGTGAACATTATTAATGGAGTAATGGATCTATTCTTTATATACTTTTGTTGGTTATCCTTTCTCATATTTTTCAAAATTGTGAATGTATTTCTTTTTCCAGTAATCCACACTTTTCTATTCTTTTCGAAAGTAAAAGAAGGTCTATTTTACAAAAAGGACCATGAACGATTTTGGAATCAGAAAAGGCCTAATTCATGAAAGAACCAGACCAATTTCAATAATGTAAAGGTCTAATTCATAAAAAAGGGTCTAATTCATAAAAAAAAGAGGGATAAAAAGTCCATTTTTTAAAAAGCAGGATTGATATAAAAAGTAAAAGGGCAAATTTTTAAATAAAAATTCCGAATTTTATAAAAATTTGTGGATAAAATTCAATGGTTTATATTATACTAGCGGATGCAACCCTAGAATCTAGGAAATCTGTATTCGATAGGGAAAGAAAAATAGCCAGAAACCATCCCAGGACCTATTTGAAGCTTCACCAAAATGGAAAACTCAATCAATTAAGTAGCTATCGAAATCTCAAGGTACAGACAGAAAAATACCCTACTACTTTATATAATAGGATTATATATGCGGCAATAAATGTGACTATTCAAACCTAATAAAATGAAATATCTACCAAATAACTTTCAATCTTTTTCGCAGGAGGGTTTTGATTATCCCCCCTGGGGTGGGGGAGGGGGTGTGAAACGTTAGAATATAGGTGGTGCATTATTTGCCAAATGTACCACTTTTCTGCACTACCTCTCCGATTTTGTCAATACTCTATATTTTGGTCCGTTGGGTCATTCAAGGATGCTGGATGGCCAAAAAAAAAGTTTCAGAGTCCCTGGATGTCTAGATATCTAGCTATCTATGAAGGTAGGTAACAAAAATGTAAAAAAAAAACATTTTTTCACAATTTTAAAAATTAATTTTTTCATCAATCTTACATCCAATCTATACATTTTATACACCAAAATGATCGTTTATTCATGTAAAAAGCGCACATAATGCTATTTTGGCCAAAACTCTAATTTTACAGGGTGTCCAACAAAAAGTGTATTTTGGATATCTAGCGTAATACCCAAAATACCTGTCCGAAAAAAATCATTTTTTTTGGCTTAAATCCTGTGTTTTATCTGTGTGCATATGTGGTATATAACGGTTCGAACCACCCGGGACTATAAGGTTGTCAAATTTCACTTTGGGACACCCTGTAAATGTGATTTTTGCGTCTGTAGAGCTAAAACTTGGTCCAAATTAGCTATTTTTTTTCAAATTACTCTTATATGTGTCTTAGAATGTTTGGCCATAGTGTTTTCTGACCAGATCAATATTTTCATATTTTTTGGACACCCTGTATTTTCAAAAAAAGATAAAAAAAATTTTAGTTTTTTTTTAAATTTTTTTTCTATTTTTAAGTTACTTAAAACTGTCATATAGATACAGATTTTGACTAATAACAATAATATTTGCCTATTTTACAATTTTTTACACTTTTGGGACACCCTGTGCATGTTTTTGAAAAATGATGGTTTTTGCCCATTTTTGGGGGGAAGGAGTCGTTTTAGGGCCATAGACTATTTCTTCATTTTTGTAGAACTTTTCAAGACACATAATTTGTTATTTATGCAAAAACCGCAAAAACCAAACCGTTTTGCCGTTATTCACCGCCAAAGGCAGAATTTTTTACGTTTTTTGCCGTTCCAGAGGTTTTAATGGGCATTTGTGGTAAGAAGACGTTGATTTATCAAGATACGTATAAAATACTTTTATTTAGGCATTTTAATTTACTAAATTTCATGTGAAGTAAATTTTTTTGTATATCCAACCGATTTTTGTCAAAAGGAATTTCAAATGCACATAATTTATGTTTCTTTTATCACTTATGTTATAGTAATTATTTATGTTGTATTTACTTCATTTTCTTGTTTTAACAATTGAAATCCATCTCGACGAAAAACGGTTAGCTGCACAAAAAATTTTACTTAATATGAAATTTAGTAAATTAAATTACCTAAAAAAAAGTATTTAAAATAGATCTTGATAAATCAACGTTTTCTTACCACAAATGCCCATTACAACCTCTGGAACGGCAAAAACGTAAAAAAATTCCGCCTTTGGAGGTGAATAACGGCAAAACGGTTCGGTTTTTGCGGTTTTTGCATAAATAACAAATTATGTGTCTTGAAAAGTTCTACAAAAATGAAGAAATAGTCTATGGCCCTAAAACGACTTCTTCCCCCCAAAAATGGGCAAAAACCATCATTTTTCAAAAACATGCACAGGGTGTCCCAAAAGTGTAAAAAATTGTAAAATAGGCAAATATTATTGTTATTAGTCAAAATCTGTATCTATATGACAGTTTTAAGTAACTTAAAAATAGAAAAAAAAATTAAAAAAAAACTAAAATTTTTTTTCTCTTTTTTTGAAAATACAGGGTGTCCAAAAAATATGAAAATATTGATCTGGTCAGAAAACACTATGGCCAAACATTCTAAGACACATATTAGAGTAATTTGAAAAAAATAGCCAATTTGGACCAAGTTTTAGCTCTACAGACGCAAAAATCACATTTACAGGGTGTCCCAAAGTGAAATTTGACAACCTTATAGTCCCGGGTGGTTCGAACCGTTATATACCACATATGCACACAGATAAAACACAGGATTTAAGTCAAAAAAAATGATTTTTTTCGGACAGGTATTTTGGGTATTACGCTAGATATCAAAAATACACTTTTTGTTGGACACCCTGTAAAATTAGAGTTTTGGCCAAAATAGCATTATGTGCGCTTTTTACATGAATAAACGATCATTTTGGTGTATAAAATGTATAGATTAGATGTAAGATTGATGAAAAAATTAATTTTTAAAATTGTGAAAAAATGGGTGTTTTTTACATTTTTGTTACCTACCTTCATAGATAGCTAGATATCTAGACATCCAGGGACTCTGAAACTTTTTTTTGGCCATCCAGCATCCTTGAATGACCCAACGGACCAAAATATAGAGTATTAACAAAATCGGAGAGGTAGTGCAGAAAAGTGGTACATTTGGCAAATAATACACCAGGTATAGGTAAATAGGCAAATAATTTTTTTTTGTTGACATTAATGGCAAAATAAATCAAAGTAGCTGTGGCTAGCATGTTAGTGCAAAACTGTTAAACGGATTTTTACGTTGATGTTATATCTGAAATTTATATTAAGTTACTTTAAAGTTGTTTCAGATTCCTTCATCCAAATTTTTCTCCTTTGGTTTTTTTCTAGGGGCGATTACTCTTAATGGGATGGTCTTACCCTCCACCCTAAAAGCTATAAACCTTCTCAGGGCATATGATAAGCTACACTGTAAATGAGTTCAGTGGTAAGCGAGATCTTTTGGCACATACATACACATAAAGATCCTGTTATTTTATATGAGGATTCTAAAGGCTTTTTTATTTGAATTTAGTGTCAATTTCCTTTTCATTATTTCCCTGAAAAATAAAAGAGAAAGAGAGAGAGGGTTGAAAGGCCATTATTCAAATTCTCAGCCTCATGAAAACCATGGACAACGGTGTATGGCTCCATGTTTGCCTTTAACTTTTTCCGCCAGTCAAAAGATAGTTGTTTTCAAGACAATATATAGTTTTTCTTGCACATTTTATAGTAAAATTACATGCTGTTTCTTTTTAGAAATTTTTTCTTTAGATGTCATATTCCTGATTTGTATGTAACATATATCTAATTTTGATTTTATTTCTTCATGCTAGGGGTATATTTAAAATTAAATAAAAGCCATAACTTAAAATCAATTTCGTACATTTAGCTCGTTTTTCTTTTTGATATCCATAAGCCTATATTTTTAATAGTTTTCTTTTCTAAAATGTTTCAGTATGGCTTCAAAACTGATTAATATCCGCTAGATTAGAAATAGTTACGAGGCATAGTGAAAAATCATGCATCGTATCGTATTATAGACAATTTTATACGAATTACAATAAAAAATCATAAAAAAAAACTCGAATAAAGTTTTTAATCCATGTAGAAAAGGATTAAAGTGGGCAAAAAGATACATTTTTAAAATGACAACTCGTTTCAAAGCATTAGGAAAAATCTATTAGATCACATATTATAGATAGACCATAAGTTTTATGGTCTTACGTCTTTTACGTTTTTATTATTTTAAATGGTTATCCTAGATATAAACAAAGTTAATAACAATTGGCAAAATCATATAAAATTCCCAAAGTTAGCCTAGGAGTATGGATATTCTTAGCCTTACATAAATGCATATATAAAACTTCCTATTAGGAAATCCTAGCCTAATAAAGTTTATATGATTAGTTCTCATAAAGCTTTAGAAATGCTTTAGATAAAATGATATTGTTACATAAAAGATAAAGCTTAATAAATTGTCTAAAGTTTACTATCTCTAATATAATCCAGCCTACACTTTCGTAAAATCTTCCAAATAAGGTGAAAATTTTGGACGAAAATGCTAATTTCTAAGGTATGTATTTTTGTAAAGGTAAATTGTGAAATATGATGCTTAGGCTCTCTCGCTTTGTATGTATAATTTTATCAAATCTTTTAACATTCTTGGTATAGATTTTGAAATATTTTGTCATACATTTTCACTGGTTTATGTTAGTCATATCATACTACAGCAGGTATCTAAAGGGATAAGAAAAAGGCCGATAAATTGATGTACATCCCAAATGATGATACACAAAATTATTCCTTCTGTAGTAAGTGGTTGAAACGTTAGATACTCAACAAACCAATCAAAATTCAATTTAAGTCACCAAAGTTGCCAACCGTTTGAATAACAATTATTAATTATAAAACTTTTGGGACATGTGTAATAAACAGCCTATTGTACCTCCCACCCTGATGCTACAGTCATTGTAAATAAGAAAACAAATAAATCAGTTTTACATAGTAATTCGAAACTAGGAAATAAATATGGTCGACCAAATTTGATATTTATGTTACACCAATTGTAATATTACGACAAACTATCGCATTTCTTTTACTCTCTACATCTCAGTGATATACTTTTCAAAGCTAGTTGAATAAATAAGTTTTTTTAAAAAGGGTAGGGGGGAGGGAATGTTTGTAAAAGCCCCCATAACAATTTGTCATGGTAAGGCCATCCTTACTAAATCATACAGTTAAAGTTTTACTTTACCAACCTTTTCAATAATCCATTTAAACCCCTTTAATTTGTTTTACAACGATGGGTGGTGTCAAGAATCATCACAAGGGGGGGTCAAATATTTAAATAAATAATTGAAAAAACTAAAATACTTTACGTTAGGATTATTGAATTCAAGTAGAATGCCATTGAAATAGATGTGAATTTAAGATAGCCAAAAGTAAAGAAAAGGTTGGTTCCATGGTTATTTCAAACTTGGAAATCACAGCATATTTTAAGCTTTATTATACAGTTTACAATGCTGTATTACTCTACAAATCGTTGACTATAGAAATTTTGTTTAGAATTAGAATATTCAAAATTAAGATCATCCTATTCAAAGGTTTACACTCACATATCATTTTTGGAAAGTAAATACTTTCTTGAAGCCAATCTTAACGAGGAAGGTATTTTTGGAAAGGGGAAAATGTGCAGAAAACACCTATGTAAATTAGAAAATCCGCAGAAAACATTTTCAAAAGTTATTTGCAAACATTTGCAATGTTAATTTGCAAAATTAATTTCATGCCTTAAATGACATATTTTCAAGTAAATGTTCTTATGAAAGTTTTTATCTATGAGTTTAGGACATGTTCAAGACATACATTTTATTTTCAGTGTTAGTTTTTTCGCCCTACGTGTGAAAAAAGGCATTTCTCACATTTTATCATAGAAAATTGCATATAAACACAAAAATAATTTTTTTCTGCAGTAAACATAATAATTGGTATAAAATCTATCATTTTAAATGCAAAAGTCAGATACTGAATCCTTTTTAGAGCGAATATATTGCAAAAAGTAACCAGGGCATTTTAGCAAAGTATGAATATTTAAAGAATTAAATACTTTTTATTTTTAATAAACATATTATATAAATAAATAAAAAGAGAGAGAAAAAAAACTATAAAACAAGGTATATGTTTTTTTCACTCTATCATTGAATAAAATGCACTTTTAGGTTTGATTATAAGCAACGCATCACATAAAAACTCATTTTTTACAGTTATTAAACAAAATCAATGCAATTCTACAATCAAGGTAGTTTTATAAAGCAGTAATCCTTTTTGTAGCTATATTTTTTGCCAAATTTATTCTTTATTTTTATAAATAAACTTAATTAAAATCTAATGATTTGAGATTTCGTAATAAAGAACTTCATATTTTTACTGTTTAGACATATAAATTTCAAAGAAAAAGATTAATTCCTTTAAGTTTGAATAAAACTTTATTCATTTACATAATATAAACGTTAAAATTAGTAAAGAATCTAAAAAAAGAAAAAAATAAGTAATTTTTATAAATGTTTTTGTGTCGTCTTTATAAACTCTTTCCGCTTTTATTATTAGACTGATAGAATTTAAAATTATAAATAACACTTGTTGGGCCTATCCTATTATATAAACTTAGTAAGATATTTTGTCAGTATCTTAAGGTTTGATACTGCTAAACTGATTGAGTTCTCGATTTTAGGGAAACTTTACATTGGTCCCGGTATGGGTTTAAGCTATTTTACATTCCCTTCTTAACCCTTCAGAAAACAGAGCCCCTAGAGATAAATAAATTGAAATTATTTTAACCTAAACAGTCAGACCCCTTCCAAAGCTTAACCCTTAACAAATGGGCCTCTTGCCGCACCTTTATCGGCCAGGGGGAGGGGGGGGGGCGTTCAATGCCTCCCCCCCCCCTATTATCTCACTTCCTATTAGAGCTAAAAGGCTTAAAATTTTTGTGCATGCCCTCTGTTTGATAATGAATTTCCGACTATAATTGAATTTTGGTAATTTCCTTCTAGGGGTTTGTGGAGCAAAAGACCCCCAAAACACTGAAAACATGAGTTGTGAACTTATTTTTTTTAATGATTTCAACCTGATTTTTTTAAAGAAAACTTTTAATATAACTGAACTAAGGAACCATTACACATTCCATTTTGGTATTTTCCTTCTGGGGGCTTTTGGATCATAAAACCCCCCAAAACACTAAAATTATGTGTTTTAAGCTTATTTTTAAAGATATAAACCTGATTTTTTTAAAGAAAACTTTTTTTATATAAGTAAACTAAGGAACTATAACACATTTCATTTTGGGACTTTCCTTCTAGGGGCTGGCAGAGCAAAAGACCACCCAAAACATTAAAAATATGAGTTCTGAGCTTATTATTAAAGATATCAACCTGATATCAAAAAATATTTCTTTACAAAAAATCAGGTTGATATCTTTAAAAATAAGCTCAAAACTCATAATTTTAGTGGGTCTTTTTGTTTTGGTGGGTCTTTTGATCCACAAGCCCCTAGAAGGAAAGTCCCAAAATGAAATCTTATGTGTACATCCAGTCATATAAGAGATTTTACAAAAATAATTAGATTGATAACTATATTAACAAGCCCACATGTCCCTCCCAAACTTTCATACTGAATTTAATTTCCTATAAGTGTACAAACTCCCCCCCCCCCCCCCCTTAATTATAATTTTTGTTTCCAAGTGAAATAAAACAGCCCATAGATAGTTCAGTTGTTTTGATTGATTAAAACAGAATCTGTTCTTTTCCCAATTTCCCCACTAATAAGACAATCAATTTTTTGGAAAAATGCAAATCATTTAGATAAATAGATTTGAATTTTTCATAAATATTGTACTCTAGTATAGAAAAAAATTAGGTCTTTGATCATCTATCAAAACTAGTTAAAAATTAATTCTTTACAATATATCAATGAATTAACATAAACATGTTGAATAGCTATTACCAATTTAAACACATAAAGTTCGGCTGCAGAGGAAAAAATATGTAAAATGTAAAAATAAATGCATTATGCAATACCATTTATTTTTATCATATATACAAATACAGGGTGTTTTTTTAATAGGACAAAAGTATTGCTTACTATAACCCACTTGCCATTGACAGAAAATAATAATCTATATCTTAATTTCTTTATTGGGTTGGGGCAGTTTGTATGAGAAAAAAATATTTAGCGATTTTCAACAAATTATGCTTTAAAAACCGGTTTTTCAAAGTAGCTATTTTTGGAAGATTTTTTGATCATGACCAATTTAAAGTGTGGGCAAAAAAGCATGCATTTTTAAAAATCAAATTGCACGGCGTGTGTTAATAGTAAAAAATGTTATGCATACCATTAGAATTGTCATAAACTCTAGTTTTTGGAAATATATGTATCATATTCATGTTATTTGTAGTATAGAAGCTACGTTTGAAAATCTGAGAAAGTTTTGAAAAAGTGGCTGAGGAAAAAGTAACTTTAAAGAAAAATGCTTTTTTAAAATGAAATTGCGTGTTTTCTTTTTAATTTCAATACTTTTTATAAAACTTATATAAAGATGTTTCCAAGAAATTTTCTTCATGCTGAAAGCACTTTTTTCACTTGTTCTAAAAGGCATTTTTAGAATAGTGTATAATGCAAAATGCATTCAGTAAAATTTGAAAAGTAGTTTTTTATATGTAAAAGAAATGTTTTTTAATGCAATAAAAAATGTTTTTTTGATGGTCAATCTGTAGAGTTTATAATGATTCTAACGATATGCATTACATTTTTCTGCTATTAACACAAGCCGCGCAATTTGAATTTTAAAAATATATGCATTTTTGCACACTCTTTAAATTGGTCATGATCCAAAAATCTTCCAAAAATAGGTACTTTGGAAAAATTGGTTTTTATGACATAATTTGTTGAAAATCGCCAAGTATTATTTTGTAATACAAATTGCCCCAACCCAATAAAGAAATTAAGATATAAATTATTATTTTCTGTCAATGGCAAGTGGTTTATATTAAACCATTAGTGACGAACCGGGTATTAAAACCCGGTTCCACCCGATTCAAGAAAATGTTAAAAAAAAAACGGTTTCCAGTCTTCAAATTGCATCATTCTCAGTATGAATCCCCCCTCTACTACCCTGGTTTTCATTTCCCCCTGGAGCAGGCAGTTTTGCTTACTTCTGTTTGCCGGTATAGCTCAACAAAATTTGAAAACCACGAAAATTTTGGTGAATTCAATATACCCCTTCTAACTTTTTTTGTTTTTATAGTAAAGTCGCTGATTTTTTTCGTGAAATCTAATGTTTATTGACAAGTACATCTATTTGTGAATTCGTTTTATTCAAATTATTATTTTTATATGATTTTTTTTTTTTTTTTTACGCCCTATTATGACCCGGTTCGGCATGGCCATAAATGCCAGACATTTTAAAACCCTGCTCGGTTTTGGTTTTATTACCCGGTTTTAACTTTTCAACCATTAAATTTTTTTTTATGATTTATTATTCTTGAGCCACCCTAATCAGTATACCCTAGTAATCTCTATATGTGTCCTCCAATATTTTTATGCTCGTTTTCTGATATGTATTACCCAATTTTTATATGTTCTTTTGTTGTAGTGTGTGTGTTTTAAAACTTCAAGAAATGGATTTTTTTACCGAAAACGGCAGCACCTATAGCCGAAACACTAAATTGGATATAAATCGCTTCGTATATTACTTTTAGCTCTATAGATTACATGAGGTTGTGTAGTTTTCAATTACGGATCATATCAAAGTTCTAAAAAGTGTTCATCTCACTTTGGGCATTCAAAATTACATTTTTCATTTTTTTGCCGGTTTTTTTTTGCAACTTTCCTGTGCACGCCACTAGAGCAAAACAAAAAAATATGTTTTCCGTTTTTACCATTATAAAGCTTCCCTGAGATTTTCAGCTCGATCGGCCCATAAAAGTGGCGCTCGGCACTAATGGGTTAAGCAATACTTTTGTCCTATTAAAAAAACACTCTGTATGATATAAGATAAGATTATTTATCAAAACAGATATTTTTATGGTGCAAGCTAACTGTTTTTCGTTTTTTAAAAATAATTTAGACAAGCCTACTTCTTTTTGTCTTAGAATATAATTTGTTTAGAAACACCTAAAAATATTATTAATGTCTTGATACAGACATTGTTTGGACAAACCCAATGCATTGTTTACTTTAAAGGCCATATGATCCAACAAACTATTACATTGTTTTTATCAGGTGGAACTATATTGTATTCAGAGCCATGATCATGGACATCAAAGCTTTTTTATTTGGGTGGGGGAGATAAAAAGACGAAATTCTTTAAAATCCTATTTTATTTGGGGAAGGGAGGGTAAATCCTTCCACTAAAATGGTTGTTGGTAAATTTTTTGGTTGGGGGGGGGATGAGTAAAATAACATTTTTTTCTTCTTAGATATACATGGTGCCTATGACATCCCCAAATGCGTTTTGGGTGTGTGTATGTGGGGAGGGGGTAAACAATAAACACACCCTTGGACATACCTGACAAAACAAAGTATTTTCATTTTTAACCTTTTTAGGGTGTCCCAAAGTGAAAAAAATTATGCATAAATAAGACACAGTTTTAATCAGTAATTAAAAGCCTGTTTTATGTCACTTGGAAACAAAGTAATCAAAAATTAAAAATTCTCAGTACAGAAAAAAAGTTTATCTAACAAGATTTAATACCAAAAAGAAGAAAAGGAGAGAGCTAATAAACATACAGACATAGTAAACAGTATTGGAGCCATTACAAATAAGCTGCTGAAAAAATTAAAGGCATTTCATTTTCATAACAATGCTTCGCTACTAAATGAATGACTGTCCCACAAAAAAAAACATATTTAATTATTTGGGAATCGTCCCTTTAGTAACATGGCCCCATAAGGGGTGATTCGTTGTATTTTTAAAATGGCTTTTTATAGGTTATTTTAGGTTAGGTGAGGTTATATTTGGTTAGGTGATTGCCCCACAGGGTTAGGTAATTGGCTCCGCAGGGTTAGAGCCCCCCTGCAAGTGCTAGAAATAGGAGATAAGCTACTGTTTTAAATACAAAGAATCGCCCCATAAGGTGCGATGTTACGAAAAGGACTACACCCGATTATTTTTATATTACTATGTCACCTCACTTTTTAATAATTCACTAAATTTTTCAAAAACCTTTTTTTCACCCTTATAATTAAAAGTTTCTTTTGCCCACAGGGAGAAAATATTCTTTTTTTTCTTTCTAGGTATATCAAATGGCTGGATTTTATTAATCATTACGACATGCATGTTTAAATATAAAATAGAGACAATGCGGTATTTTTAATGTACAAAAGTAATTTTATTACAAGAAAAAAAGAGTATCTTTCATTAGAACTAAAAGTAGCTTTTTGTTCATGTTAAAAATCCTTTTTATGTTTCTCAGAAAAGAATATTATAAAATACATGCATGCCTGAAAATTAGTTTAAAAAATTCGTATTAAAAAGGAAAAAGAAACTAAGTCGTCGTTATATTTATTGTTTGTTCTTTTTGGTGTAAGGTTTTTTTTAATGAAACTTTTTTGGATCTAGTTAATTCGATTTCTGCGGATTTTCTGGTTGCCAGAAATGAAATCTACGCATCTTTTTTAGCTAGATGGCATTTGTCTGGTTAAGATTGGATAAGAAATTCTTTGGTTGGTTAAATTCTATAAGTGTGCACTAGAATAGGTTAGACAGATATTTCAGGGCTCCCGTTTGATAGGGGAAAATACACTAAAAATAAATCATCCCCTTAAAATTTCAAAAAAAATCTGTATCCCTTTGTATCTTTGAAAATGTTGAAAGAAACAGATGGAAGACAAAATTATATTCCCAAACTTTTCCCAAGTACCCAAACTATAAATTTGTCCATCAAAGAATGGGGGAAGATTACTTCATTGTCCATTGTAAAATCCCTGAAGTTAAAAAACAAGAATGACATATTTAGCAAACTTAAGAGGCGCAGCTATACATATGAAATAATTTATATTTGTTTTCTAGTTTCTAGAAAATGCAACCATGCTTTTAAAATAAATTATACCAAAAAAAGATACACAATACGATTTTTAAACATTCAATGTATATATGAGGGCCGCGAAAACTATAGAGCAATTAAAGGACATTGTGCTTTCATAAAGAAAAAAAATCCGTAAAATAGATGAGTCAAAAAATTGTCTGAATATTATTTGGCCCGTGTAAAAATGTCGTGCCAATTAGATACTAAAATATGTGAATATATTTGCAAAAGTGACTAAATAATGCTACTAATAAAAATTTTTATTATGAACATCTAAAATATAAATATTTTAAGATAAACCTAACAATTTATTACATGAATAGTAAACAATAATAAAAAGCTTTAGAACCTATTTTTTATATTTTTTTCTCCAATTACATGCCCAAAGATATAAACAAGCTATCCGTTAAAAATAAAAATACGAGTAGACATACCCAAATTTGAAAAAGCTTCGCTATTATCAGAACAACACAATACATAATGATAAAGATATACATATCTATCAAGTCAGTTAGACTTGAAGGAATTGTGTTGACTTAAATTCAAAAAGAAGTATCCAGTATTGCTTCGAAACTAATTAATATCCGCTGGATTAGAATCGGTTCTCAGTCATTCTGGAAAATCGTGTATAGCATCATATAGCTGTCTATAATACGATGCGTTAAGTAATTATTATCGACTAATTGTCGACAGTTGGTTAAGGCATTACTTATCATAATACATACAATATGCCAATGACGATATAACAACAGGCCTAACATCTAACAGGGAAGCTCCTAAAATGGAGATTAGAATAATGAGTTCATAATCTTTAATTGTAAAATTAATTTGGCTACGCCCCTATGATTAACATCTTTGCTTCATAATAATTCATGACATAGGGATAGGTTGATGAAAGATTATTTGTTGATCTTTCTCTTTTCCATTGACATTTACCTCTCTAATTTTATCTTATAATGATACCTAGGGTGGGAGAGGACAATGGCAGATAAGCTATTATTATTTTTATTCTACTAACAATTTTTACCTACCATAAGTAAAATAATAAAAAAGTATTTAGAAAAAAGACCAGAATTTAACAAATCAAGTACACTTATGGCAAAAAGCAAAATGTTGCTTGCTTCCAAAAAAACCTACATAAACATATAAGTTATAGAGTAGTCTTGCTACTTTATAAATCTCCATAAAATCAATGATAAATGATAAAATTATGGCCGCGCGATTGGAAAGAATAAAAGGTCAAAAGATCAGGCCTTACTGCTTGCTGAATCATTTCGATTGAAAATATATCTCGTAAACAATGAGAACTGAATGAAATTACTGAAATAGGGGCTCTTCTCCGATTTTAGGAATATCACTAATAATTTTTATATTACTAGTGGCTTTGGCTCTGGACTGTTGAAGTATCACAACTAAAATTTACAGAATTATTGGGTTTGCCTCTAGACTTAAGGGGTTACATTATTTTATAAAGAAATTATTTTTTTACTAAAATATATTTTTTTTGTAGTTTGAACGGATGAGGCGAAATATGTAGATTCCCCCCCCCCCTCTCTTTTTCCAATACACACATTGAGCTAGATTAATTTACCTTCTTTGACCTTTTTATATATACCTATCCCCCCCGCTCCCAAAATTCATACATTCAACAAAAATAGAACTTTTGGAGTACTTTGTCTTTTTTTACCTTTCTATGTATACCTATCCTGAATTAATACACAAGTTTAAAAAAAACATGATTAATTAATACAGCATTAATTGTAAAATATCTTAACTAAAGAGACAGTCATATTTAAATTTTTGTTGATACATTTAATTTCTTTTAAGTATGTTAAAGGATTAATTTGAAGAAGAACAGTTTAAAACGTCAATTAAAATAGTAAAACTTGGCTACTTATGGATGTTGTTATCCTTGTAATAATTTTAATAAAAATTGAGAATATAAGATGGTTTCATTTATAAAGGACTATCCTTTCAAGGATAAGTCTAAAACATCTTTTTTTTTTGAAAATCATCTAATTTTGAATTCTTCTTGTGCCGTTCTTAGGATATAGGTTTAATATGGGGGCTTTTAGGGCGAGATGTCAGAAAAATTATACCCCCCCCCCCCCCAACATTAAAGTTTTATGTGCTAAATACAATGTTTTAAAAAGCAAAGAATTTTAGGGTCAAATCTTATTTTCTATTAAGTTAACATAACATCGTAAATCGTCGAATTAAAAAAGGTCAATTTTATGTAAAACAAATCAAGGACATTAACTTCCATAAAGGCAATGAATAACAAGTCAGATAAATTGATATTTAGACGGACATACCTTGACTATGATAAAACTTTGCTTCTTTAAACTTTTAATTTTAGACACGTTTTTGCCATGTAGCGTTATGCTTTGAATAATGAGGTCCAATTTTTGGTCGTCTTTTGGCACTGGGGACCAAACTTTAGTGTCATGTAATTGATGGCAAAAATTGAGTTGAACAAAGTAGAAAAATAAGGTCTCAAGCTGCTTTAAACCGAAGAAATAACTGTTCGTCCGCCTGTATGCTTTTCCTTGTTTCAAACAAAATTTAAAAGTTTTAATTTGAATGTGATAAAAATAATGGGTTAGTAATGCTATTCATAAATCTTCTTTTAAGTTGTTTTTGCATAATAATGTTTAGCTTATCGTTGTTGTGCTACTTATGGATATACGTGTTCTTTATCAAAGTTTTAAGAATAAAAAGATTAAATATTTTAATAGGCAAAAATGCGCATACAACTTTATATTATTACTTTGAATTTAAGCAAAACATATGCATCTGCTCCTAAAGTTTTTTTTATATATTTTTGGCACAATAGAATAACTGAACCCTTTGGGTTGATAATCTACTGTTATTCTACTATATTTTAGAATCTTTAGAAACAGCATAAGGTTGACATCTTAAAGCTAGTGCCAAGCTTTGAATAATTTCATAATTGATCGTTTTAGAACTTAAATGTACCCTTTCAAATTCCTGTTAAAATATTGTGCTACTATTTTATCAACATATGAATGTAGTAATTGAATTTTCATAATAATAACAGGAACAAAATGTATAAAAGGTAAAAATCCCTCATTATTTTCAAGAAAATCCACAAAGACTATAAAAATTCGAATTTTTTATTTATTTTAACAATGTTTGTCACTTTCCCTTGTCATAATTCTATAAGGATATCGCAATGTCATTTGATATAATAAGATAAAGACACCTTTGAAGGGTAAAACAAAGGGAGGCCATCACTATGTGTAGTTGTCAGGCTTAAAAGGTTAAATAAACGTTCTAAAATATATCTTCAATCTAAACGTAGGATGGTATGGATATTTTTTCTTGTTTAACCTTTATTGATTCCTGCATTCCAAAATGCAGCCTTGCTTGGGAGGTAGGGAACATTGGACTGTAAATTATACATATAAGTATCTAAAGTTTTATAATAATATTAGTTGTCTAAAAAAAACTTGGATAATTAAATTTTTGTTTCAAACAGGCAATGTGCAAACTTTTAAATTGATATTTAAATCTACAGAAGTGGTGATTTTGCTTTTAATTATTATGGATGTATATCGATGTATAGTCCATTGTTTTATCCCTTAAGAATCCTGAGTATTGCCAATTATGATTTTACGCTGGGGTTAAAACAAATTCACAAACAAAATAGTCGACAAATCATTCTTAATAGCGAAGCTACTGTATAATTAAGTTCCATGCATGTTGTAGACTATTAACTTTAACGGATTTTTATATATGTACTTACAAAAGCTTAAATATTCTTCTTCTTAATTGACTTGTGCCTAAAAGGCTATTTTTGAAGAAAAGAAAATATTTTATTAAGAAACAATTGCATCAAACCATATGATCCGTAAAATTCAATAAACAATGCCTATTCTAACCTAAGCATAAATCATTTTCAACGGGATATTCTAAGTTTTTCCTTCAACTTTTTCGTTATTTAATTGTTATTTTGTATATAAAAATCAATAATTCATCATCTTATTACATAAAAGTTTATACTATAGTCATTGAACATTTTTTTATTTTCTTTTCTATTCCTTTTATCCCCATCGCATTTAGAGCTTCTAGATGCTACGGGCTCAGTCGCTACATATTGTCTATAAATAAAATTTAATAATTCAAGTTTGATCATATATATTTCTATAACTAGAATTTATAGGCAAATTTATTATGCATACCCCCCCCCCCTTATGTGTGTGGCCATTTGTCAATTGTTTGACGCAGTCTAATTCTCAAATTGTAAATTTTTTAAGAGTTCAATCCTCAAAAATATATTTTCTATATATTTCTTCGGAAGGGTGGGGCCATTGATTTGAAAATTATACTGATACCCATAGTTTTTAAACACGGTTTTCATTACTTTAATTAAATCTTGTTTGGTCGATCAAACTATTATGGTCCAAACCTTTTAATCAATAATATTTATCTGAAGAAGTATTTATTTTTTTTATCATCATTGGGGATGTACATTGCATTATTCCTTAAGATCCCTGATTGATTTAAAATGTCACATTTTTGCCTATAAAATCAATAAGGGCGTTTAAAATTATTACATACATATTCCGTATATTTATTTTAATGTAGGCTTTATGTAAATCTTTCAATTTTAAACTATATCATTATATGTATTACATATGATATAGAGCAAATGCTTAGAAGGAAAGTCACTATATCTTAATTGTGTTACGTCAATGGTTTAATAAACATTTATGCTAAAAATCTTGACTAGGCGATCTAATGTACATAGGTGAAAGTGAACTTTTGAGCTTTTTTCAATATTCGTCAGTAAATGAACTTTGTTTGTATTAATTTTATTTTATTAATGCTTATTATCATGTAACAAGTATAAAGGTATAACACAGACAACTACCTGATTCAAGTGGTGAAGACCTTTTCGTCTGCCAACAAATTGCTTTCTGTTTTTTTTTGTAGCGATTTGGCTGATATTTAAAGACACAATTGAAAGTCAACACAGGGACCCAACCCGATGGGTAAAGTTATATTTATCTTGTGCCCCCTCTATTCTTTAACTTTAATACAACAACTATAGCAACTGAACCAAAGTGTGATAGTGTACCTTTATGGGTGATATTGATATGATAGTGTGATATGCTTTGCCAAATGCACAGTAATTATTCAAGTAACAATGACTATTCAGTTTTATTTTGCTTATAAATTGATTTTAGGCGGTTTAATTGTCTTCTACACACAAAGATGATTATGTTCATAAGTAGCGCACAATTAGAAGCTAAGAGTATTTTAAATAAAAAAAAATATTACTAAAAATCCATACATTCATATATGTATTTAGATAGACCTATCATGATGTCCTTAAGTTTCAGATGTTCTGATTAATGTTCCTAGGAAGCTTATAGGCTTTTTAGCGTAGACTATATCTTTGAGAGCAATACCCCATGATATAATCCACACCTCCCCCCTCCCCCCAAAAAAACCATAGTAATGAAGGGGAGTCACAGGTCTCCTTAACAAAACTTTAGATTAAAAAAAATCTCGAAAGAAACGGACAACAGGGCCTTTAAATAGGGTACAGTGGTGGTCAGAATCCGTTGGAGATTAAATCTTAGCTGCTCCTTCTTGCCAGATATTGCAATTTGAAGTTATGTGGTGAAAATGCCTAAAATTACAAGAATTCCAAGGATATATGCATAATTAAACACCTTAATTCATCAAATAAAAAGGGTGAGTTTAACATTTATATGTCTCTGCATGTGTAAACTACACAGTCCCTCCCCATTTAGAAAATTTTGTTTCTTATAAGAAATTATTTAATGAAAAAGGTACATTGTTCTGTTTACAACTTTAAGCTAGAGGCTGTTACCCTGGAACCAGTAAAGAAAACCTCAGTTCTAGTTTACATATAGCTAAAGTTAATATTTAAAATACTCTCAACCCCCCCCCCCCCCTCTTCAACCCCCTCTTGCAACCCATAAATTTTAGGGGGGAGGGCAAAGTAATAGTATTATGTTTTACTCAAAACTACTTGATATATTGAAAGAAAACATTATATGTAAGATTCTTAGGCCCAAAGTTTCTGGAAATATTGTTGACTACACCTTCCACCCTTCCCCCCCCCCCCCTCCTAATGAAATCTAATTGGAAGGGGGTGAAGAGGCAGAAGAGTTCTTTAAATAGCACTAAAGATATATATAAGCTTTAGTACTTAAACTTTAGTAGGCATCAAAACCTCTTGCAAATATTGCTGCAACCAACCCACTCCCTCCTTCTTAGACCACAAATTATTAGGAGGGGGGCAGTGAATATGGAAAATATTCTTGTGTTACTTTGAAATCACTGAATTATATTAAGCAAACTTTGGATTTAAGCTTTATTGGGATATTAGTTACTTTTACAAATATTGCTGAATTTCCCCCCCCCCCCCCCTACATCTGTTGGAAGTAGTGGCTAGTGGTATAGGTAAATAATATTGTATATTATTTAGAAACCTCTGGAGATATTCAGGGTTAATATTTTAACTTATGTAGGCTGTATTTAATTTTATAAATATCTATTTCAACTACAACCCTCCCAATCTAGTACAATTATTTTGCTATATAATCTCCTCCAGCCTATTGGACTAATAAAAGAACTATTGTCAACCCATTGCTCCTTCCCCAAACATTGAATATGTAATACATATTCAGCAATACAGCAATATAATACAGCAATTTGAAATCTAAAAGTTTTATTCCAATGTTTGCTCCTTATTGCTATAGTGGTTTCTGAGTAAAACACAGGTGGTGAGGTTGTATGGATGGTAGCTGGAGAGGGAGGGGAAGGGCAAGAAATATTTTAATATTTTTTTATGGGGGTGGAGGAAATTGAGCAGCAATATAATATTTCTGGATGGGGTTGATTGAGGTTGGAGAAAGGTCAGCAATATTTGTTCAATTATGAAGTAATTAATGACCTACTAAAGTTTAAATCCAAAAGCACTCTATATCTTGAGTAATCTCAAAGTAAATCACAAGGGTATTGCTATACTCCCTTCTATTACTTATTTTGAGGGAGGGGGAGGGGAGAGATTGTAAAGCAATAGGGAGGGAAAGGGGGCTTGGAAGGAGGTTTCAGCAAAATTTATTAAAATTACTTTTGACCTACCATAGCATATTTCTCCCCCCCCCCCTTAATTATGTCAGGAGGAGGGGGAGGGGGAGAGAAGGTGGTGAACATAATTTCTACAAAATGTTGGCCTAAAAACCATACATAAAAATTTTTCCCACTATACTTCAATTAGTTTTTGAGAAACACATAATAGTATTACTATGCTCTCCCCCCTCCACCCTAAAGTTTGTAGGTTGTGAGAGTATGGGGGGGGGGGGGAAGCAGAATTACTAAAAGTAACTTGGGCCATATGTTAAAATTAAACTGAAGTTTTTTCCAGGGTAACAGCCTTTAGGATAAAGTTGTAAATTGGGCAAACCTCTTTAAGCTTATAGTACCTTATTTGTTACTCTTATTGAAGTTAAAAACATCACTTATAGTAGTAAAAATTGTTCTAAATGGGGATGAAGTGTGTAGTTTACAAATGAAGAGATATCTAAACTCCTCAAATGTTAAACTCGCCCTTTTTATTTGATGAATTAAGGTGTTCACTTATGCATATATCCTTGGAATTCTTGTAATTTTAGGCATTTTTACCACAAAACTTCAAATTGCAATATCTGGCAAGAAGGAGCAGCTAAGATTTAATCTCCAACGGATTCTGACCACCACTGTACCCTATTTGAAGGCCCTGTTGTCCGTTTCTTTCGAGATTTTTTTTAATCTAAGGTTTTGCTAAGGAGACCTGTGGAGTACCAACCCCAATTCCCCTCTTACTTTTTGCATGTGGCTATAAATTTATGTACTTTATTATACAAACTTTGCTTTACAATATTGTAATGAAGAAAATGATCAATTTTATATCAAGTGAACACATGAATAAATTTAAACTTCAATCAAAATGGTCAACCAAGTGAGAACTACTTTTTTTTGACAACTCAACAAAATAACCTAAACCCTTTATTTAAACCACAATAAAGCTTCGCTAAAAAATGTAGAACTTTAGGTAGCTGTTTGTGAGATCTTTATTATTCTACATGGCAGCAAACTGTATCAGTAGATTTGATGACTATGAGCTACTTTTTGTCACTATATCATCTAAAAAAAGTTGGTTTTCAGTTGTTTTGAATTTGATGGTGGATTTTAAAAGTTAATGAGTACTTGGATATCCATCAGGGTTGGCAGGGAAGACAGATTAATTTACAGCCCTTTCTTTTCTCAATATTATGACAATATATTGAAATTGAAATGAATTAACCACGTTCTTCTTGTCAAAATACTATAGGATGTCTTTAGTGAGTTTCCGAATAATAATGAATTAAATCCCTTTTCATTATTACAAATAGTAATTGAGAGATTGATTAATTTATTGGCTATAGTCCTATCCCTGCATTCCTATGTATCTAAATAATTTTCTGTACGAAATTAAGGAAATTTTTGCCCCAGTTTAAAAATGCTCATTTTCATTTTAATTTTACAATATTGTTGTAGTTTAAATATAAAAAAAAATTTCATGTAGATTTATATTTAATATTAGGAATAACATGTATCTTTAAGATATAAATAAGAGCTTTAATCTAAAAGAGTTATTGTATTTCTTATCATAAATGTATGGGGCAAAACTGATCTCAATCTCCTACATTAATATTGGGCTATTACAAATTGCAATCTATGTAGATGATCAATATTAATAAATAAGTATTTGTACATTTTTATATTTCTACCAGTCATTAAAATATTGTATGCCAAATTTCCTGCATATTCGTTGTACAGTTTAGGGCTAGCATAATTATAGTACTTATTGACCGACATTTATCGACAGTACGTTTTTTTTATATAATATCAAGAAAATCAATATAAAAAATGCACAAAAAAATGTTTCCCAATATTGATCATTGTATGAACAATAAGCTATAAAAGTTGGAAAGAATATTAATGCATATTTTAGTTCTGAAATCAACATATATTTTTAAGATTTTCTAGTTAATACAATTTTTATAAAATTATTTATTTTACGTCGATAAACGACAAATTACCAGACTTATTTTTTTATAAGCTTTTATTCAAAGCTAATATACAATGTCGTCTTCGTCAAATGTGATTGGTTGTAGAAATAATTTCTGGGCTCTGATTGGTTGAGACGTATTGTATTCGTCTGCTAGCCAAATGTAAACAAACAAATAATTAATTAATCCTTATTACATAAAAACAAGGTTTTTTTAAATGTCCGTTCAGATCCCGCTAACCACTTAACAGATTTTTCCATTTAAAATATAGTTTATATGGAAGTATATATTGAAAGGTATCTTTTGCCGTTGATATAACAAAATAACAAGATCTAATCTATCAATTAATTAGAAACTTCCTTTTAGTAGTAGCAAAGCTATTACATGTATGTTCGTCCGTTTATACTAAACAATTGTTTTTCGATACTTCTATAATTATATTCTGTAATTATTCTCTAATTTGTGTACGTCCTTCTGATCTGTCAATTAACATTTGGCCAGCTTATTATATATAATTCTGTTAATAAACTTCTTTTTAGTAGTAGTGAAGCTTTACTATAACTAGCTTATATCTGTCTGACTTATCAACTCTGTAGAAACTTCTTTTAAGTTGTAGCGAGGATATAATGTAATTAGTATGTGTATGTATGTCTGTCTGACCTTCTATGTATGTGCGTCAGTCTGATGTAACAAATTTTTAGAATATACCTTTCAGTATAAGCGAAGCTATTCTTTTATTAGCTTATGTTTTTGCATGCATCTGATCTATCAATTTAAAGTTGGCTAACATATTATTTATTATTGTGCTTGGAAACTTCCTTTTAGTAGAAGCAAAGCTATTCTATAACTAGCCTCTGTCTGTATGTCCGTCTGACTTATCAACTATGTAGAAACTTCATTAAAGTCGTAGCAAAGCTGTTATATAATTAGTTTATTTATGTACGTCCGTCTGACCTACTATGCAAGCCTCATTAGCCTAAACGCTAATTTGGTATGGTTCTCCTTTACACAGTGAAGCTTCTTACAAGTCCAAGAAAGGTTTATAACCATTTTGAGGAGAGTACCTTCACCTTCCCAGAAGATATCATACCCTTAAAAATGAGTACTCCCCTTCAAAAAAATCTTTTCTTTTAAAACTAAAAGTGTGTCTAGGAACTTATCTCTTGGGAGGGTAGGGGTAGGATGTAGGTAGAGTGTAGGATCAGGTCTTTTTAGATTAGGTTTTGTTAAGATTATTTAAAATAAATTTTTGCTGATGATATCCACAAAATTGTATAATTTTAACCTAACCTAACTTAAATTAAATTTTGTATTGTGTCAGATTAGGTCTTAGTCATTGAGGTATTTAGGTCTTTGGTAGGGTTAGGTCTTTTAATTTGAAGGTATTTTGAAATTGAGTAGCAACAATAGATGTCAACCATTGTTTCTATCTGTCTGTGTGTACTAATAACCGCCGAACCAAAATGGTTTACTTTACAGTAATGCTTTCACAGGGGGTCAGGGGTTTAACTGTTTTAATTCTTATTTCTATTAAGTCTTGTGATGGTTTTAAGCTATTTTTTAGCAATCTCCATCCCCTTTTAAATAAAGAGCTCCTAATTGCTTGGGGCTAGGCACCGCCACTAGTTTAAAATGAATTTCTGTTATTTATGTGTCAATAATATATTCCCTTTGCTATAGAGTTCGGTTGTCTGACAGTCTTATTTTTTGAGCTTCGCTTTTCTGAATGTTATGTTCTTGTTAAAAGCAAGTAAGGTGTGTAAAATTATTTTTTTTGAGGGGGGGGGGGGGCGTGATAGGATCCTCCCCACCAAAATCTTCCTGTTTGACCAAACCCCCATTAACCATCTTCTACCGCCCCTAATTATAATGAATGTAACTTTATTTTAATTTTTAAAAAAAATCAGGGGGGGGAGTGGGGTATAGGTCCCCCACAAAAAAAAATCGCTGTAATACCTTAAATGCATGCGCCTGGATGCAATTTTAAATCTATTGTACAGCAAAGTTAATATTTCTTTTAAATACTAAAAAAATAAATCTTCAAATTAGTATAAAAACTAGCCATTTTTTACTTAATTTTGTATAAATATATGAATGCATTTGCGCCTGCCGAAAAAATAAAAAGGTGCCTAAAAGATGTATGATGCATTCACCTAATATATGTTGATTAAGAATCCACTATATGCACATTAAAAATATGATTTTAGGGAAAATTTTTTATAGCTTAATGAACAAGGCCATTCAATAAAAATAAGCATAAATTTTTAATACAAAATAATATTCAGATAATTTTACTCAAATGTATAAAGTAGAAGCTTCACATAGGTCCTGTGGAGGTTTATAATATTTAATTATTTTAATTTATCCTTAAATCAACGACAATTGAAATTGTAAGAAATAAATAAGAATTTATAAATATGGGCCTTTATTAGATTTGGTATATTATAAAGCAAATACATATTACTTACATAGAAGGAGTATTTCAATTTCAAATGCCCCGTCACTAATTAGGCATTTGGTATCGGGAACAGAGCCAAAACATCTTACTTTTTGAAATAGAGTTTATGATTTAGCTTAAAGTAGATCTGAAACTAATAATATTTAAGTCAGTTTTGTTAGACCCGAAGGGCCGAATGCCGAGACGGAAAGATGTCTAAAAACGATGCGATACATGATTTTTCAGTATGAATTAGACCCGGTTCTAATCAAGTGGATAATAAACTGTTTCGAAATCAATACAAATTTTTTTTTCTTCAAAAGACTTATTACTCGATCCTTATTATTTGTAATTTAAAATGCTTGTGCTTATATAATGATAGAATCATTTACATTTTATATTGTATACCTATCAATATACGCTGTCATTCTAAGTTTCACAAATTTGAACTTCAAGGCTTATATTAAATATTTGCACACTGTATTTTATAAGGTTTTTTTCAAAATTAATCTAAAAGAAAAGGTCTTTGAAATAATTTTAGAAAGAACCAAACCTTTGCTCAATAGAAAATTAGCCCTTAAATTTCCTAAATTAAAGTGCTTAAATTTATTGTTTTTTTTTAACCTTTTTAACCTTTACATGGTGAATAGAAGGGTTATTAAAATTAGCAGTTATTGTTTAAAAAGGCTAATTTTAACTAATATGTTTTGTCTGTCCATAATACAGAAACTAACAAAACATGGGTGTTTCTGCATGAGCGCAATTCTTATATAAAAGTACCAGAATGTTTGTCTGTACTGAAGGATCTCGTTAACCACTGAACCCATATGTTTCTCCTTTACAGTGTAGCTTATCATAGGTCCTGGGAATGTTTATAACTACTTTGGGGAATCATACCCCACCCACTCCACTTCAAATGCCCCTAGAGACGTATTAATTGGTTAATAATAAAGCAGCTGCACTTTACTGATGCAAGTATACAGGCACAAACCAATTGTAATGACATCATCATTAAAGTAGCTTTCCTATTCTGCTGTCCTGTCTAAAGTATTTTCAATAAAGAAAATAGATCATTAATAAAATACCTAGCTTATGCTTTCGGATAAGTTTAGAGACAAAATAATTTATCTTAAAATAAAATATAGGAAGCCACTATCATACTAGCCGAACAATAACGCCAGTCAAAAATAGGCCAATGAAGCCAATAAAAAAACTTCTACATTTCATAAAAGTTAAGTTAAGACGTTTAGACGATTCTAACCGTAGCTAGGCTTGTTTTATCATAACAAAATGTTGCAAACCTAAAAGAACACTGCTAAACAAATTTGTACAGAGCTGGATCTTTAAATCGTTTATAGGTGATTTAAACCGGGGCGATTCATTCAGCGCGCCATCAAATTATTTAATACCAATCTTTAAATCGAATTTGCATGGGCGATTTGGCGCGCCCAGTTGCGCAGTACTGACGCGGCAATGCCACTCACCGAGTGCCATTGCCGAACCAAATCGGGGTGATTTATTTAATAAATAAATATTTTTTTTTAATTACTTTAATATTTTATTGCAAAACTATCATGAAAACATTTTTATAGTTATTTTTAAAATAAATTATATATTAATGTTTTATATAAAATACCATACGGACACGGCATTTTATATAAAATACCTTACTGACACTGCTTAAGTAATAAAGTTTTACTGGCGCGGATCGATATTTTAGTGAGTGCGCAGGCGATTTAACAACACCGCGCCAAAAATCTTTTAAAAATCCTTGTTTTTTAGGCGCGCTGTGGCTAACCACCAGCGCACCTACGGTTCACCTCTGAATCGCCCCGATTCAGCGCACCTTAAAAACGATTTAAAGATCCAGCTCAGCAAAACAAAACACCAGAGGTTAACTAAGTAATTCAAAATAAGACGATTCATTAGAATCTGGGATCTTAAGTGATAAGACAATTATTGGGTTTATAAATCAAAATTGGATTAATCTATGAAGTACACCCCCAATAATGATAAAGAAATAACCCGTTTGTAGATTGGTGGAATAGTTTAGACACTTGTGGTATGTACATCCCAATCAAAGTTTTTTAACTTCCCAAAAGTTGTTGAGGAAACGAATTAGTACTTCATTATCATTTTTATAAAATTTTGGGGACCATAAATTAAATATTTTTTTGATAATCCCAACCTCAACGTTAGATATTATATTTAACAGATCTTTTCTAGCAGTTAGTATATAAATAATGCATATTTCTTAAATTTTGTTTTAAAAAAACTCTTAAAATGAACTATAAAATTAAAATTAAAACTTTTAAATACTAAAGAACCTATGGGTTATGAAAAACATTTAAGTGGTGGATTTTTTTGTGCAGCGGGGGGGGGGGTAGAGCTTTTATGATTTACACAAAAAGTGGGGGGTAAAAAATGTGTGTACGTTTAGTGTAAGCAAGGATGTAGGGATAAGACAAAAACGTACAAATTAATCTGTATCTTTTTCGTCCCACCAATGAACCTAAGCTAAGAGACATACGATTGTGTTTTCAAAAAATGGAATTTTTATCCATTGTTTTATCCCTGTATCAATTGTTAGCCTAAAAAAGGTGCTAAAAGGTCACTACTTATTAACATTTAATACTCATTCTTGGAAGATAACGCAGCATCTTTACTCATTTGTACAACTAATTCTTTTGCTGATATTTTATCTACAAAATGTTGTACTAGAAATGATATTATTATGTAGCAATACTTCTATATTCATCAAGTTTGTGAGTTGTTAAATCAGTTTAAAATGCATTTTATTAAGCCACAATGAGCAATATTTTATGTGTTCTTTTTGATTGTTGGAAAAGATTTAATTTCAGTAAAGTTTTGGTAGGTCCGTCATTAGTAGCATTCTTAAGCAATTCTTTTGTTTTTAGTCTCTCTCTCTCTCTTTCGTTTTTCTCTCTCTACACTCTATCTCTCTCTCTCCCTCCCTTTTTTCTCTCATTTTTTGCTATGTATTTCCTTTTATGTGTGTATGTTTTTTCATACATTATATTTCATTCATCTGTTCCCACTGATATACCAAGTAACATGATGTGTGTCTGTATGTAAGACAAGTTACGTATCATTAATTATTGTTCGGAAAGCAGGATTTAGGCTATTTGTCGGAAAATAATTAAATGTAGGTTACTTTTAGGGCGAAGTAACTACTTGATATATATGACCCTAAACCTATAGACTAAATCATCTCAGGACAAATAAAAAGCTTTCTTAAAAACTGTTTGAGATTTCCGGGGATTTACGAGGCTCACACACCGAATCATATTTCTTCTTGTGTTTCTATTTTATTTTTTTTCTGAAACACTTTTAACATTAAGTAATTTCTTTTATTTGTTGACACTCGTATAAAAGAAATTAAAACACGGATGATTATGTCAACAAGTAGCGCAGCAATATCAAACTAAAACAATTGGCAACAAGTTAATTTTAAACAATTTAAGTTTAAGCTAAATAGAAATGTAAACAGGGATCTAAAGGGATAAACCAATGGCCGATCAATTTATGAACATCCCCAATGTTGATACACAAAAGAAGTGTTTCGGTAAATATTATTTAAGGTTTTTGAAAAGGTTCGACACTCAATTATATGAACCAACCAATCAAAATTGAATAGAATTCCCCAAAGTTGTTAAGCCAAATAATAAGAAAAACTTATTATAATACTTTTGGGATGTAAAAAACAGCATAATGTACCCTCCCTCCCTGAAACCTAGGAATTTAATTTTTCTGAGCAACGTACGGACATATTCAAGTTACGCATAAACTGTAGCTTCGCTCCTAAAAAGTGGTGAGTTTAAACATATAATTTTCAGATGTGCTTTTTCTTGGTCTGTAATTTTGCAATGTAATATGACAAATCATTTTAACAAAATTTGGCAATTTCTCTTCAACTTATTTGGGTACAACAACCCACTACTTGATGCTAAGGTAAGGTTATGTAAGGGCAAGGATTGCCTGTAGAATTAGAGGTTCCCGCAGTTGCTCGAAAAATCTTTTCAATGCTTCCAATAAGGGGGAAGGGCGAATTTCTAAGATCCACTCGTTGGTTTAATGGATAATACCAAAATTTAGTTATTTTTACGTTCAGACGTTTTTCTATTCGTTGAGGTTTCTCAGTTTAATAATATGTCATTTTTTATCTTTGCTATTTTATCCTTTATCTCTCTCTCTCTCTCTCTCTCTCTCTCTCTCTCTCTCTCTCTCTCTCTCTCTCTCTCTCTCTCTCTCTCTCTCTCTCTCTCTCTCTCTCTCTCTCTCTCTATCTATCTATCTATCTAAGTATAAAAATTTTGCTAAAAGGGTTGTTGTATTACCTTGCCAAGTCATTTTTAACACAGAGCATAGCTGCTCAATGATCAAATTTGAGTTTTTTTTGCCTATTTTTGCATTAATCACTTTTAATTTTTACAAAAAAAATAATAATCATAATTAAACCATCAACCAGTTTTGTTTAATGTCAAATAGTCGATGTTGTTTTTAAATGGCATGTAGATGTTATGTCAGCTCTAAACACTTTTATGTCCTATGGTCGACACAAACTCTTAATTTTTATTTCGAAAGAATTTTCACGGGTTTGTGTCGGTTATATAGAATTTTAAAAAGCAATCATTCAGGACATATTAGCAAAGTCCTTATATAACAAGTTTACTAAACATCTAACAACATAAACAAAAGTATTCAATTTGCAAACCTGTGGATATTGTTATTCTTGTTATTATGATGCTGAAATTAAGATGGATATGGACGATTCCTTAGACTATAAAACATAAATACTAAAGTATTAGGATGTCTGTCTGTGTATCCTTCATTATATCTAAAGCTTTTCTCATAATTTTATAAAGTCTTAAGTTGAAATATTAATTAACAGGATTTGTGTTTCCAGATTAACTTCAACACCGATTATTATCCACTGGATTAGAACCTGCTAACAAAATATTTTTTGAGTCAAAATCGGCGGAAAGCTCTCTTCTATAATATGATGCGATAAATAACTATTATGCCTAAAGAATCCGGCGAATATAACGTGTCGTCTCTCTTGAAATTAATTTTGGCTCCGTCACTTTACGGAGTGTACCTTCACTTTCACAAATGTATAACATGCAAAGTATCACAACAGCACAGTTTTTCCATTTTTTACCTTATTTTTCATCATTAAACAAATTTTAGTGTTAATTTTTTCTATCGGCGATTTTTGTTAGGAGGGTGGTGATACCCTACCCAAAATTAGGTATAAACTTTTCCAGTACCCATGAGAAGCTACATTATAAAGGAGAACTGTATCGGTTTAGTAGTTGGATAGATCATTCGGTTTAAACACACAGACACAAACATAGACAGATAGACATCTTGTTACTTTTATATTAAGATAAAACACTTTAGATATTATGCGGAATGGATTGAACACCTCACCTTACAAGTCATAATCATTAGTTATGGAGAGGGTTTCAAGTACCCCCCTTAAATACATACTTGTCTTACAGGGATAATTCAATGGAGGAAAAATATCATCATACTTAAATAAAATCACTTATTTATCAATACAAAGAAATCATTTCTTTCCTTCAAATCGTTGAAAATTCCATTTTGGTCATTATGAAATTAAAAACCAGAAGAGTTTTTATACTTGTGCCATTTTCCTGTCCTTGAGTAAGTCAAAGACTAAGGTTAATTGTAGCGAAGCTACACACAAATTAATATTATGAAAAAGTATGTACGTCCTTATTATAATATTATATGTTTTTTTGTAGGTATGTTATTCAAAATAACTGACATTTTGATACGATTCCTTCAAAAGACAATTGGACTAATTCCGCTTATTTCCTACTTTTAAAACATTTTTCTAGCCTCTACAGTGAGCGACCCTATATAAGTTTTTTTTTATATGGCCTAACCTAAACAAAGCCTTAAAAATAAGGTCTTTGAAATCCTAAAATAATTGTATGTTAGGTTATAACATTTCTCAAACTGGTGAATGTTTTTTTTTAATATTATAATGTATTACGTTTTAAGATTATATATATTCTATTTCCGTTCAGGTTAGAATAATTTTACATGTTAAAAATCTGTTAAAATAAAAAAAAATTTCAAATAGAACTGTAGATGCTAAAAAAGAGCGTGTTTTGCTAAATGTCAATGGAAGTATAGGGCAAATAAACCCCTTAAACATAGATGTGATATGAACGTTAATTAGATTTATTTATAAAACTGTTTTAAGATGGAATATTTATAGTCAATACATAGCACTGTTTTAGGCTATTATAAGTTGAAAATTTACTGAAACACTAATATTCTAAATATCCACGAAAACAAGAAAGAAATGTGTCTGTTATAAGTTAGGACCTAAGCATAGTTATTAGATTTAACTCAATCATTTTTTCGCCTGTTGAGTTTTTTAGTATTTTAATACTTTTTCTCTTTATATTAAACAATTTAGCATGCTAGTATTGTCATCAAGAAAATAAATATATAACATTTTTGTGAAACTGTTTTAGACAGTAAAAATAGCAAAGGCTTTCCGTGAATGTTAAAATGAAAAATAATAAGATTAAAACCTGTTTCATAGCCCAGATTATATGATTTTTATTTAATATTCGTAAAAAATTGTATGTATTTCGATACTATACATGATTTTTCAGTATGGCATTCTAATCCACCGGATATTAATCAATTTCGAAGCCATACTGGAAAAAAGCTTCCAAAATTTTTTTGACGATTAAAAAACCCGGGAAATAATTTTGGGTGTAGCATACATCTGTCAGATTTCATCAATACAAAAAAAATAAAAAGGAACCTTTCCATCATAGCTTAGGGTACAGGGATAGGTAAGTTTAATGTGAAATTATCTTCACTATTATTCACTGATTGAAAAAAAAAGTATAAGCTAAAGAGGTATAAAAGTCTTAATTCAAAGCATTATTTTTTAAGTTTTGCCCATATTTCTTTAACGTAGAAAGGATTAAACTTTAATAAACAACATAGTTTTATTACTATGGGTTTTTTGTGTTCTACGTCATATGTTTTTTTTAAAATGTGACTCAATCTAAACTTAGGTTTGGTCTGTCTGTCGGTACGTATTTAAGGGATAGCTATTATCGTTAAGTTAGGCATCATGGAATTGTCCGATCGATTTTAAACGTGGTATTATAATTCCTATAACAGTTAAGTAAATTTTAGAAAGCTAAATGACTCTAAAATATAGAATATATTTAAAATTAATAAATCTTTCTTACACGGAGCACTCTTAAAATTATCATGGAAACAAAACCTTAATGTTCCTTTTTCTAACTTAGTAGTTGAACTTCGCTTTTATGTTTATTGTCATCCATGTTTGTTTTTGGTCTGAGTGCGAACATTGACATTAACAGGATATATTGCGGTTTTTACAGACATGTACTCAGACTAAAATCTTAAAAGCGTTGGGATTTTAGATTTTCATGTATGCTGTATAATACTATTGATTTGATTTAGAGTTCTTATATTTCAACCAATTTTTAATGTTAAAACAGTTGAATGTTTGTATTTGCTAATTCAGATATCTAAAACGACAGATTAGGCTCTAATTAGAATATTAACAGCCGAATAAATTACTAAACTAATTTTATAATTAACGTATTGATTTTGTTCTTAAAGTTTTGTCTGATTTTTTTTTATAAACTCCAACGTGTCTGATTTGACATATAATTGGGCTACAATATCCTTTTAACAGGACAGGTAATATTATTATAAAAAAAACAAAAGAATTATATAAGAAAAAAGAGTTTTCTAAAAAGCAGTTTGTAGCTTTGCCATAACTTTGAGGGAAGGGGAGGGCCGACCCTCGACCAACGATAAACTTCCCAAGAAAATTGATTTTATAGATCCAAATGTTAGCGAGATCTTACCAAAAGACAAAAAAACATCCTGTTACTTTAGTATAAAGGACAAAATAAGTTGATTCGCCCCTTACCTTTATGAGAGGGCAAAGTTGGCCAAACAAATAGCTCAAAACTTCCCCAAGAAATTTATAAAGTATAACTACAATCAATTTGGACGAGCAATTTTCGAGATCTTGATCTTAAGACAAAAAATCCTTACTACTTTAGTATATAGAATAATTGTCTTTGTCTATAGCATTTAGAAGCAATATAATCCTTCTTGGAATTTAAATGTGTAAAATAATTTAATATTTTCCTATTAAATTTGTATAAACCCTCATTTATAAATGCTGGCTTTATGAACAGATATAAAGTATAGATGTATATACAGACAACTATCTCCCTTCAATTTTCAAAGACCTCTTTCGTCTACTTCTAAATTATTTTCTGCTACTTGGCTGTGTTAATATAAGCGACACCATTGGTTGATTTTCAATGACCCAATAGGAAGGTTGCACAAGACGGTTGCGATGGAAAGATAAAGTTATTTAACCCTTTCTCCTTCTAGTGTTTTACTCTAATGCTTTATGGTTAAAATATCTTAGGGGGTAAGACAATAAGCGATGGATTAATCCCTAATGATATCCCTAATAATGAAAAAAAAGGTATTTCTTGTTAAAATTAAAATTTTGTTGTTGAAGAGTTTGAACAGTGCTAGTTTGAACCAACCAATCAAGATTAGTGGTGCTTTTAAACATGATACTGAGCACTGATAACTGGCACTTACCAAAAGTTTGAAGCTAACGAATAAGAGACCTTGCTTACATCAAGTAAATAATTTTTTCTCCCTCTTTAACTAAGTTTTATTTTTAGTTATTAGTAGGTATTGACAACAAATCTCTAAGCATAAATACATGTAAAATATTGGCTCACTACTTTAAAGATTTTATAGAAAGGGGTTTAATTTAAAATTTAAGAAAATTGATCTTTTAAACATACATTTAAACATGCACATACATAAAATGTTGATTCAACTTGTTTTACCAGTTATGTATGAGTTTTGATAAAAAAAAAAACAATGAAATATAATACAAAAGTAAAAAAATATTAATTAAATTTATAAATAAATAAGACAAGGTACTATTTTATATTTAGGTCTTTTTAAAAATATTGTCATGATAATCTTGACAATGTTTAAATATCAATAAACTTGTAAAAGCTAGTTTTAGATGATTTTTTTCTCGTCAATTGCGTAGTTTCTCTACACTTTATTCCCTATGATCAATATTAATTTTCTTCTACTTATTGCCGTTTAGTGCGTTTATGTATCAGATTAGAATTTTATGTCGACGTACATAATGGACAAAATCTCTGTTTAAGATTAGATTAAAATGCTTCTTATGTCTTTTAGCTTTTTATCATGTTATGGTAATGTTGTACAAATATTTAATGTATATTAAAAATTAAGGAAAAAGCTTTTTAGCAAAGACAAAATTGAATGTTATGCACAAGTCAACAATACACAAGATTTTCATTGATTTTTAACTTTATTTTCCACCCTTCTCTCCCTCTTAACACATTTTTGTCCTTGTTGTTTGTATTTAAAAAGGTTGATTACTTTTTCACTCACGCAAGAAAACAATTTCAATACTTTTACATTTAGGTTTGTTACTCTTACATTTTTTAATCACACGAAACAAATCAATGATGACCAATTGTGAATGTCAAGGATTTGTGCATATAATTATATCTTTTATTTTCATTTTGTATTTTGTATATTATTGCAATAGTATATCTCCACTATAGGAATGGATATATTCTTACTTAAAACCTACAATAGATTTTTATGTTCTTTAATAAAGTGAAACTTGCAGCGGCTAAAATAAAGATTCCCCCATACAATCCCTTTAACAAAGAATTGGTTTGTCTGATATTTAAATCGTCATTTTGACCCAAAAGGAATATATTTACAAACAAAAAGGTTATTACATAACAATATAGTAAAATTGTACCAACTATTGACTTTATTTTAGTGCATATTATATTTAGTAATATTTTAAACATTTATTAGAAATCAAATTACATAATTTAATTTGTTAATATTTTTCAAAAGTTATAATCTTGAAGCTATTAGTTTAACGAGTTTTTAAAACCAAAGTGTTTTAAGTAAGTTATATTTTAATTGGATGAAGAATTAATTTTGTTTGTTCATTTGGTTTTTGTGTTAGCAATGCGTTTTAAACACGACGGGTGATTTTTAACCTTAAACCGACTAAAGGCCATTTTTGGCGTTTCTGTAATGTAGTAAAATTTTGTATGTTTTACTCACTTTTAGAATAGATGCTTGTATATATTGGTCATTGAAATCGTAAGCAGAAGTTTCAAGTGATATCATTAATAGTAGAAGAGAAAATTACATTTAAACCTTTTAAACATTTTTTACAGATTATCTGAAAGTAGCTTCGCTAAAAATCAAAGTTGGTATGCTATTCTTAAGATTTAAGATTTACAAACATTGCTAATTTATTGCTATTTTATTACAATAATTTTGCTGCTTTGAATTTGTACCAGCCTTGTTACTGATTGTAATTAAATAGGTTTTAATTGGAGGCAGACAGCTAGATCATTTAGGCCCACAGAAAGAGTGTTTATTTACAATTTTAAATTAAATTCTAAAACATTTTACCTAGGGTTTTTATGGTTATTTGTTTATAATTATTTTAAAGCTGGTTAAATGTTTAAGTAAAATATTAATTATTTTAAATTTCGATAAAAAAATGATTAGGTAATATTTTTGAATCCTAAAAACTACAGTAATAGGGTGTCTTTCTGTCTGATGTATGTTTTATCCGCAAAGATCTCGTATACAGCTAAACTGATTGTTCCACAAATTTCAGAGAAGTTTTTCATTGGTTAAGGGAAGATTTAAGACTTACTAAGAGGGGAAAGACTCTCTCCCTAGGCCCCGAGATTGAATTACCCCGTCCCATTGAAAGAAAAAAAAATGTTTTAAAAACAGACAAAATTTTGAGGATGGGTGAGGGGACTACTTCTTACTTACCTCTTTAAGCGATGTCCCTAAGGACTGGAGACGAAACCGCTAGTTATAAAAAAGATATAAATTTTGAAAAACGTCATATTGTGAAAATTTTCTGAATGCTACTAGTATGTACAATGAGACTTGGGTATAATTGGTAAAGAAAAAAACATTTGGTTCTAGTTTTAAGAAACTGATTAGTAGAACAAGGTGTTTTCAATACGATAATGAGCTTTAATTTGTCTGCCAAGATAATGAGAGTTTAAAGTTCAAGAACAAAATGGAATTAAATTTTAGTTTTGTAAAATATTCACGAACAAGAAAAAATATGTTTTCAGTGTGGCTTCAATGCCGACCAATATCCATGGAATAGAACCGGTTTTACATGACAAAAAATCATATATCGTATCCTATTATAGCCAGTTTTCTGCAAATATTAAAATAAAAATCTTGATAGTAATACCAGTCCTGTTAGCCTCGGAGCCGAAGGGTTTTTATTTATTTTTTATATACGTGGAAAGCTGTCTATAATACGATGCGATAAATAACTGTTATGTTCCTATTAATTTCGTATCTACGTACAAATATCTTCAAACATAGCGAAAAATTTAAGTGTCAGATTGCTTATTACTTATTTTGTTAATTTGAAATTATGAAATTAGTTAATAATATTATTATATGAACGTTGATCAAAATGTCAAGCAAAAAGAATTCTAATTACAGGGGTTGTAGCTACTGTTATGTTATACTAAAAAGTCGACATAAATCATTGAAAATGTATGTTAACACAAAACCTACTAGTCTAAAATTGATAGGATTGTAAATTAACAAGGATGACAACATCCATAAAAGCGAAGCACTGAAACGGGAGGAAAAACGGACATTAACACTTGTATAGTGTTAGAACTTAATTATCATAATATAAATTTATAAGAGTCTAAGCAAAATTGTAAGTAAATTTGTTGTAAAACTGCTTGATACAGGATAATTTGATACAGGATAATTTTTATGGACATACTTACATTTTTAGGGCTTGATTATAGAGTTGCTTCGCTTATTACATTATACTTTGTTGTCCCAGGAATCAATATACCAAAAATCAGATCAATCCGATGATTTGATCACATAAAAATTTGTTGTTAAAAAAGTAAAAAAATCAACATGTTTAAAATGGACGTACGGACATTTTGGTAATGATTATAGAGTTGCTACGCTTTCTAAATCGTACCTAACTCCTAAAGGAATCACCATGCAAAATTTGAAATCGATAGGACAATTCTAACATGCCTAAATTAACGGAAAAAGCTATCCGTTACGGACGGACGGACGGACGTACGGACGGACCGACCCTAATTATAGAAAAGCTTCGCTTTTAAAAAGAATTTGTGTGTGCTAATCAATCAATGATATAGAGACTTCCATACCATTAAGTAAATAAAGAATTAAAACAAGGGCGATTACGTTCAATGGTAGCAAGCAGGGAGGGAGAAGAAAATTGGGCTGTTTATTACAAGTCTTTTAATAACACTTTCTTATTCGTTAGTTTAACAACTTTGAAAACACTTATTGAATTTTGATTGGTTGGTTCATTTTGTTGAGTGTCCAAAGTTTCAACCACTATTTATTATCTACAGAAGGGGAATTTTTTCATCTTCATAGGGGATGTACATAAATTTATCGGCCATTGTCATATCATTTTAGATCCCTAGGTAGCAACGCGGTTCAAAATGCTAAACTAATTATAAAAGGATATATTGAGAGAGAAGGAAAGGGGAAGGGAGAAAGAGAGAACCGAACAGAGAGCAGAGGTGAATTCTTAAAAAACTTTTGCCCTACTAAAATCAGTTTGCCCCACTGAAATCAGTTTGGTAAACTAAAATTTAGATGGGATAATTTTGCCTCACTAAAATTTTAGTGGGGCAAACTGATTTTAGTGGGGCAAAAGTTTTTTTAAGAGTTCACCTCAGCACTAATTAGGGAGAACTAATCTGTATACAACACATATTGCGTATTTAGAATTATGTATAATCAAGTGCTATAACTGGCCATTAAAATTTAAATTCTTTGTAAAATGTGAAAAATTAACATGGTAATTAATTATCTAAATTAAAACAATAAAAAGTAATATAAAAGATTTTATTCGTTTTAAGATTTTAAAAGAAACTCCATAACTAATTTAATTTGTAAACCTTTGAATTTTTTAAAAGCATTTAAGAAAAGATAATTTATTTCTTGTTTATTGGTCAATTTTTTTAATTTGAACTTATTCTCTTTAGAAGAAAATTAATTAAATAATTGTTAGTTTTAAAAATATGAGCAAATATTATTAAAATTACCAATTAGACCCTTTTTTGCTCTACGTCAAAACTATGAGCTTTTAACATGAACTGGTTAAGAAAAGAAATTTCAATTTCCACTGGAATTGGCATAGCCAATTAAAATCCCCCTACTATAAATTTTGTATCAAACTATTGAAATAATATTTGTTCCTTAGTTTTTGGCAACCTAATTACTTTTCACAATTCCAGTAAATTATCATAAGGTTACAAACATTAATTTTCACTTTTACTAATTTTTTAAAATCCATTGTCTTTTCCTATAGATATACATATATTCCTACACATAAACAGTACCTAAAATATCATGTATCTTACAAGATAGGACAATGGATGATAAATTGATGTTATTGTACACCCCCAAAAAATACTCCTCCTGCAAATTAAAATCACAGGTGGAAAAGTTTGAATACTGCTAGTTTATGCAGCTAACGAATAAGAGAATGAGTTTATAAAACTTTTGGGACCACTTTAATTTACAGCCCAATGTCCCTTCCCTTCTTGTGGAAAAATTTCAATTTTTTTTAAGGGAGGGATTTTTATGTCTCCTTTAAGCATATGCGAAAAATGGTAAAACTTGTTTTTGACCACGCAATAATGAACACGCTTTTTGCATACAGAACTAACAAGCAACTAATTTTTTGGCCGGACAATTAAAACATGTTTTTTTTCTCTTACATTAAAAAATTGTTTTAAAATATTTTAATTTATGAATGCGCCCTGCTAAGGGCTCTGTATTCAAAGAGATAGAAGAGAGGTAGAAAATAGCCTTAAACCATTCTGGGACCTATGCAAAGCTTGTCTAAGAATGAGAACCCATTTGGTTCAGTGGCTAGCGAGATTTTTACGGACGATAAAAAAATACTTTACATAATACCGTCAAAAAGTTAAAAAAAAGTTTCCAAAAATGTTATGGGTAAAAGCTGGCTTTATTATTTTAATGCAAAAAAAATCCACTAGACCACCGTCAAAGCTTTTTGCCTCCAACCAAAAATTGTACTTTCTTCAATGCAACTTTTTTCTCTATTAACTTATTTTTAAAAGCCCTTTGGCTACGTTTATGTTGTGTTTTGCAGATTCTCTGTGAAAGAACTGCACTAATTTCGCGGTCAAAATTTTATTATAAAAACAGTTTATTTACATAAGTCTCAAAGATTTTTTTGGTAAAATTATCAAAAATACTTACAGCTAATGTTCTCATAATAATGAATTTATCAAAAACAATTTGATTTTTATGAATTATTATTGATGAAGCGAAAATTATTTACTTTTTTGTGGAAAAATTCCTTTTTTGGTACCGAACCACGTATAGCTTTGATTCAAATGGTTATTTCACTTGAATATCTACCAATTTTTCTAGCAGACCAATGACAGTGAATATTTTATTCTATTTTCTTATTTCAATTAATCTTAAGTTAAAATGAATTAAGTATCTTTTAATAAGCCAAAAACTAATACTACAAAAATTAAATGGTACTTTTTTGGCTTCTCAAAACGGACTTTTCTACCCTAAGCCAATGACATTATGATGAGAAAATGCTAAAAACATTTCACGCGACGAGAAATTGATTTAATAAAACTTATATAATCAATGACAGGGATAAATATACGGAATGAAAAAGATAGTCCTAAAATTGGATGTATTATTACTTAGATGTTGCACTAGATTTTCATTTACTATAATAAATTGACACGCACAGTTAGCTAAGATAAAGATGCACTCCATCCACCCCCTTAACCCCGTCCCCTCCTCACCTACTGGATGAACGAACTGACCAATAAATGAGTTTACGTATTAGCAACCTGAATTGACGACAAATTTCCCACTGTCAATATATCCACTTATTCTATATCCATTGTTCTAAAGATTATATAATATGGAAGGGTCTTATTGACGTAAAATTTCAATGTGTTGTTGCAACTATACATTTTACATTAAAAGAAACTGATTTTTTAGTTTTTATCTTGAAATAAACTAAAAAAATCAAAATTGTAATTAAAAACCTCGTTATCTTCATTTAAGGTTATAAAAAAAACACCGAAAAACTTAACCTCTTCGAACATTTACTAAACATTTGATTTAAAGTGGAGATTATGTGATTATATCTTGGGTGTAGCTTTAATGAATTATTCATTAAATCATTTCTAAAAATATAAATAACATAAAAATTACACAAAATTTCAACCTGTTTTTAACCAGAATTTAACAGTAAGTATCAAAGACAATATTTTTATTAAATCTAGCTATTATGTCAGTTTATATGGGAAAGATCTTGTGTTTTAGTTTTTTTATAGTTTACTAGGTTCATATGATAGCGAGATTCTTAGGCACCCCCGGAATTTAATTTTCAATATTTACTCATTCCCCCCCCCCCCCCCAAAAAAAAAGCTTAATATTACTTATATCCAGCCTTTTAAATTTGACAAGAAGAGGGATCTACTACTTACACCCGCCCCCTATTCGGCAATCTAATGCCAATAACAAATAGCCTAAAACCTGACATTAAAATAATAATAGTCAAAACAAGTAGCTTACATCCTGTAACTTTTGTATGTAAGATATACCTTTTGAAATATAAAGTTAATCTTAAATAATCAAAATATCATCAAATCTTGACCTATCCTATTTTTATTTGGATGAAATATAATTCTAGATTGTTTTTTTGGTTGTGGGGAAAAAGGTGGGTTCCGGCTTTCTGGCATATCTCAAATTTGGCGAACTTAAAACTTTGCAACGCCTAGATAGAAATTATTTTTTTCTATTTAGAATATTTACATTCTATATTTAAATGCACTAAAAATTATTAAAGGATTATTATTTTGTATATTAAAAACATTAATTTGATTTTAAAAATTAGCGGTTGAATCGGAGACAACTTCGCAGGAAACTAAATAACATTCGTGTTACATCTAGGATGACTTTAGAGTTTAAGTTTTAGTAGCGAATTTACTCTATGTTTAACCCTAAACGGTCGGTACCCTTTCTGGACCTTAATAGGTTTGGGGGGGGGGGGGCGTTGAAGTTCCCCCCTATTAAACAAACATCCTGTTATTTTCTTATGAGGATTGCTAAATATTCTTTTTAAAAGCGAAGCTTTTCTATAATTAGGGTCGGTCCGTCCGTCCGTCCGTCCGTCCGTTACGGATAGCTTTTTTCGTTAATTTAGGCATGTTAGAATTGTCCTATCGATTTTAAATTTTGAATGGTGATTCCTTTAATAGTTAGGTACGATTTAGAAAGCGTAGCAACTCTATAACCATTTCCAAAATGTCCGTACATCCATTTTAAACATATTGATTTTTTTTACTTTTTTAACAACAAATTTTTTGTGATCTAATCATCCGATTGATCTGATTTTTGGTGTATTAATTCCTGGGACAACAAACTATAATGTTATAAGCGAAGCAACTCTATAATCAAGTCCTAAAAATGTAAGTATGTCCATAAACATTATCCTGTATTTAGCAGTTTTTCAACAAATTAAATGTTGACAAAGAATTTTAGCCTTCTATCTTAAATGGCAGCTTAGAAAATCACATTTTCCCAAAAGTATTATTGACTGACAGAATGATGGACAGACTGACAGACAGATGGACAGACATCTCAATATCTCTAAAATTAAGCTCAGAGCCTAAATTTTTAATGTTTGTGGGGTCTTTTGCTCAACTAGCTCCTAAAAGGAAATTCCCAATATGAATTCTGTATTGATTACTTAGTACGGTTATGTTAAGAAAGTTTTCTGGAAAAAATCATCTCAATATTTCTAAAAATAAGCTCAGAACTTAATTTTTTAGTGTTTGGGGGTCTTATGCTCCACTAGCCCCTAGAAGGAAAGTCTCAAAATGAAATCTGTAATGATTACTTAATTGGTTATGTTAAGAAAGTTTTCTGGAAAAAAAATCATCTCAATATCTTTAAAAATAAGCTCAGATTTAAAATGTTAGTGTTTGGGGGGTCTTTTGCTCCAATAGCCTCTAGAGGGAAAGTTCCAAAATGAAATCTATAATGATTACTTAGTACGGTTATGTTAAAAGGTTTACTACAAAAAAAAATCATCTCAATATCTTTAAAAATAAGCTCAGAACCTAAATTTTAGTGTTTTGGGGTCTTTTGCTCCACTAGCCCCTAGAAGGAATGTTCTAAAATGAAATCTGTAATGATTACTTAGTTTGGTTATGTTAAAAAAGTTTTCTGATGCTGTGCGTATTGGTGCAAAAAATATGACGTAACAAAAAAAATTAGCCAATGAGAGGCCACTATAAATTTTACCATTGGTCAATAACGGCCTCTCATTGGCTAATTTTTTTTGTTACGTCATATTTTTTGCACCAATACTCACAGCATCAGTTTTCTGAAAAAAAAATCATCTCAATATCTTTAAAAATAAGCTTAGAACTAAAATTTCTACTGTTTGGGAGTCTTTTGCTCCACTAGCCCCTAGAGGGAAAGTCTCAAAATGAAATCTGTAATGTTTACTTAGTTTGGTTATGTTAAAAAAGTTTTCTGGAAAAAAAAATCATCTCAATATCTCTAAAAATAAGCTCAGAACCTAAATTTTTAGTGTTTGGGGCCCTGTATTAACTTCCCCCCTCCCCCCTTATTTCATTTTTTTTGCCAGCTGCTAAATATTAAAACAGCTATAGAGCGGCCAATTCTAAAGCTATGATAACCAAATTTTAGGACGAACTCTTAGTTTACATAACAAAAAAATATTTTTCTGACTATCGCCGAAAAACGGCAAATAACGGAAATCGCCATTTTCGGCGTTTACGGCGGTTGCCGACGCCAATTAAGTTTTTTATATGTTTATGATTACAGTAATAGACTACATACAAAATTGGCTGGTCTAGAGCTGTTTTGCTCCACTAGCCCCTAGAGGGAAAGTCCCAGGATGAAATCTGTAAGTGTTATACAAACTCCCACCTTAAATTTTTTTATGGAATATGGATATGATTATACATGAATTATAATAAAATTAACAAAATTTACCTATTATTGCCCTTTGGCGCATATCTTATTACAGACTTCCTCATTTGGCAACATCCATATAAGAAAACCTCTGAAATGTAGGACAAACGAACATAAACACTTGTAGCGTATCAGAACTTAATAAGAAGAATACTAAACACAGGTCTAGAAAAAATTTTAAGTAAAGTAAATTTGTTGCAATCTTCTTTAATACAGGAGAATTTTTAAGGATATTTTCAACTTATTTATAGAGATGATTTGCTTATACACACCCCACCCGAAGGCGTGTTAGGTTAGAAAAAACCCCCCACAGAAACAGTTTACACAGAATGTACTGGGACCTCAAGGTGGTTTCAGAACATGCTTTCCCTAAATTGAGTTAGTAGCTTCCCATAGTAGAAAATTTTAAAATTACTTTTGGTGATCAAATTTTACTTTTAGTTTTAGACTACCTTCACCTAACCTGCTTTATTGTCTTAATTTGCCTTTCATTTTTATCATGTAAATTCGCTCACATTACAGTTGAAATGACAGATATTGGAGCTTTCTAAAAAGGTCTCTAACATTTTTCTAGCTCTAATACTTTTTGAGATATCTTATTTCAAAGTATTGCTGTAAAATCATCTTTTACACAGCAAAAAGTTGAAATATAAAATTAGTTATTTTAGAGTATATTACAAGTATCTTCATGTAAATCTCTCTAATATTGCTCCAAATTGACCAAATTGGACAGTTAAGGTGCCTAAAACTATCTACATTCAATGGACAATCCAAATCCACACTTTTTGAGACTTTATAAGTCAACAGGAGAACGCTAAAATGTAATATCAAAGAAACAAATGTAAAATTTAATTTTAATTAAAAACCACTTTTAAGTCATTTTTAATAAGTTTTAAGTTAATAGAAACTCCTAATTAATTATGATTTATGATTTTACAAATCACAGTACTAGTTTAAAGTACCTAATAGTGTATATTAACAAACAAAAAATGTTGCCTAAGAATAAATTGTTTCTTTTATTATATGTGAGATCATTTATGAAAGTCTTTTAATTACTATGTTTACTTAGTTAAGGTGGCAAAAACTAATTTTGTTTCATAAGGTTATAAGAAATTTAAAAGGCCAATAAACTATTCTTAGAAAAAAGTACTAGAATTAGTAGATTACATTTGTAAACTGCTTGGAAATGCTTAAAATTCTAACCAATTTTTGGTTTATTTTCTATGATTATGTCTATTTTTCTTAAGATATGTTTCTATTTGTTCTAAATATCAGATGATTGTGTTTTATTGGCTTTCTAATTACAAAGTGACAACTTTATACACCATAACTTACCTTAAAATCCTTGCTAAAGTCAATTATATTTCAATTTATTTTAAAAAAACAGGAAATATTTTTTCCTTTAGCATTTTTAAAAATCACTTCAGCATGCTCCTATTGGCTTATATAGTCTCAAAAAGTATGTATTTGGATTGTCCATTGAATATAGATAGCTTTAGGCACCTTAAATCTCCAATTTGGTCAATCTGAAGCAATATTAGAGATATTTAGATGAAGATACTTGTAATTTTCTCTAAAATAACTATTATTATATTTCAACTTTTTGCTGTGTAAAAGATGATTTTACAGCAAAACTTTGAAATAAGATATCTCAAAAAGTATTAGAGCTAGAAAAATGTTAGAGACCTTTTTAGAAAGCTCCAATATCTGTCATTTCAACTGTAATGTGAGCGAATTTACATGATAAACATGAAAGACAAAATAAGACAATAAAGTAGGTTAGGTGAAGGTAGTCTAAAACTAAAAGTAAAATTTGATCACCAAAAGTAATTTTAAAATTTTCTACTATGGGAAGCTACTAACTCAATTTAGGGAAAGCATGTTCTGAAACCACCATGAGGTCCCAGTACATCCTGTGTAAACCGTTTCTGCGGGGGTTTTTTTCTAACCTAACTCGCCTTCGGGTGGGGTGTGTATAACAATGTACCTTGTTGTAATAGGAATCAGAATCCCAAAAATTAGCTGAATAAATAAAAAATCATCATGTTTTAGATGTACTTTCTAGTAACAATTATAAAGTTGCTACAATTCAAAAACCATACCTAATTATTATAGGAATCATTATACAAAAATTGAAATTAACCCTTACAGATCGGGCCCCTATTCCCACCTTAATAGATCGGGGGGGGGGTCATATTGACCCCCCCCTCTATCTTGGCTTCTGTTACAGATAAAGACGTAAAATTTTTTTCTGGTGGTTCATGTGTATTTTTAGAGAAAATTACTTTTTCTAGTCATAGCAGTCAGGCCGCTCCTTAGCCGCTTTTTAGCGGCCAGCCGCTAAATTTTAAAACAGCTGTAGAGCGGCCAATTTTGCAGCTAGGATGATCAAATTTTAGGACGAACTTTTATTTTTCATAACCAAAAAATTACTTTTTCTGATCATCGCCGAAAAACGGCAAATAACGGAAACCGCCATTTTCGGCGGTTACGGCGGTAAAACGGCGGTTGGCGGCGCCAATTAATATTTTTATCTGTTTATTGTTGCTCAAGAATTCATCAAAAAAATTTATAGGTCTCTAGCTGTAATAGAAGCCACGATATTCATGATATATGTCTGTAGTAAAAGCCGGACAAAAATCGGTCATAAAGTCGGTCAGGGTGTGGTCAAACGGTCATAACACCACTTTAATCATAAGGTCATTGATACTCAGTATTCACCAAAAAAATTTTAGGTTTCTACCTTATACACAAAAGTCATAATGTAGAAATTAAGATTTATTTAGAATTTTTTTTAAATTTTGGTGCTACCCAACCGACTTTGACTGGACACCACGACCGACACAGACCAGATATCCTAATAAAATCAACTCCTGCCGACGCATAATTACTAAACTTAAAAAGTCATGAAGTCACAGCTCTCCATCTTACCTACAAAAAAAATGACATTAAAAAAACTAGAGGGGGGGGTCAATATGACCCCCCCCCCCGATCTGTAAGGGTTAATAGGACAATTCTAACCTGTTTAATTTAACCAGAAGAGCTAACTCTGCCAGAATAATAAACTTACATACAGACAGACAGACTTTAATTATATAAAAGCTTTGCTTTTAAAAAGCTGATATGAATTTACTCACTAACAGAATAATACTGATTAATTTTCCAATATTTTTCTCAACCAGAGTACACTTGAACAGAATATATTTGTTTTATTTTTGAATCTTTAACCATTTGAGGGTGAGGAGAAAGTTAAATGGCAGGAAAATGTTGGCAAATAAACTAATTTTTAAAAGCAAATCTACAATGCAACTCACTTTGTTTTTTCTCCCTGTTAATCTATCACTCTGTTTGAAATCCTATAAGGAAAATACCTAAAAAATATAAAAAATTAAAGATAAATGTAGTAAAAAAGTTACATTAACCCTTTACAGTCGGGCCCCTTGCCGCACCTTAATCGGTCGGGGGGTGGGGGGGGGGAGCTAGAGGGCTAATTTTTTTTGTGCAAGTCCCCTGTTTAATAATGAATTTCTGACCTTTTATAAGTCTAAGTCAATTTTCGCTTCCTTCACCCTTTTATTTAACAACCTTTGTTTTTAGGTCTTTATTTACTTAAAAATTTCAAACGGCTGTAATTTTCTTATTTTTGAAGCTAGAAGAAATTTTTTTTCCAGAAAATGTTTATCTTTATGTAAATTTTACATTAGAAATATCAAAATATAAATTTCTGCGGCCGCAGCTGTACTTGGCAGCTGCAAGCCGCCGCAGTCGGCGGTCGGCAGGAAAACGGCGGCGGATCTTCATGAAATTTTAATATGTAATGTAGACATGTAAGAAAATCTTAAGTTTAAAATTTGAAGTCTCTAAGACAAAAATTGCGGCCACAGGAGCCTTTTAAAGATTTCTGGAGACGTGGAGGATCTGGACCTGCAGGATCATACCTGGAACCTGAAAGTGACTTGAACACCTGTATTTTATATAAGGATGTACTACTAGAGGATTTTTTAGTATTTTGGCATGATAAAATGCTTTAGTCAAAAAAATATTTTTGCTCTTTACCTGGATGACCCTGCCAGGTTTGCTGGCATCCTGTGCCCTCCAGGATGGAGATATTCAAAAAATTCCAACTCTTAGTTATGTGTCATACCCATACTTAAAAAGTCAAGCAGTTTGGGCTCTTTATCTTTCACACACAGAAAATGAGATAGAAAAAACAGGATGGAAAAAATGGAAAATGAGATAGAAAAAACAGGATAGAAAAAAAACGCCCCCACCCCCCGACCGTTAAGGGTTGACAGACATCTAAATTATAGATAAAATTCGCCAACAATTTCAAGATCCATATTTCAACTCCATTTATCCCTGCAAACATAATTTACATTGATGCGAATACATTCAAACACATGCGACGCATGTGAATTAATTGATACTTTATCTAAAGTCGCTTGTAATAAAAGATTTAAATATATCTATGTATATAAAATACATTAATATACAGATTTTTATTTTTGTTTAAATTTTAATTATTGGTGGTGTTTAAACCACTTTTTTGAACAACGCCCCCATAAAACGTTTCCATGTATAAAGTGAAGAAAAGTACATTAAGCTATTAAGTACATCGATAAAGTATTTTTTTTCTTCATAGTATTTAAATTAATTTTTGAAACAAACTTAGAAAAAAAGCTTTTGAGATTTTAATAATCATTAATTAATTCTTTAAAAAAAAATTAATTTAAATATCTGAAAATTTGCCGTTAGTTCTTAGTTGGTATAAAACAAAATAATTTAGAGTAGCGGGGCTACTCTATTACTATTAATATTACAGAAATTTTAAATGAGTAGTAAGTAAATATCATAATATTAGCACCAGTTTTGTTAGCTCAGGCATTTGGAACCTTGTTTTCACTTATTATCCACGGAAAGATGTCTATAATACGATGTGGTAAATTACTCAGCTAAATTTATTTAGGATCTACAATATTTTGATATACATGATACAAAATATATTTTTTTTATTTAATGAAAAAAATATATTTCTTTTATTTCATGAAAAAAAACATTTTCTACTTTTCATCCCTTTTGTCCTTGTTAACACAGTATAAATTTTGTACAGCAGAGAAAGAGTGGGCAATGACAATAGTCCCCAAAGTTTTAAATAACGTTTTCTTATTTATTAGCTTAACAATTTTGGGGATTGAGTCAATTTGAATTGGTTGCATCAATAGGTTGAGTGTTCACACTTTTTAACCACAAATTTTAATCTACATAAGGGGTTATTCTAAGTATCATCATCGGGGATGTATATTAATTTATCAGCCATTGTCTTATCCCTTTAGATCCATTACACTCACTACTGTATACAACTTCTAATTTAATTTGCTTTTGTGTATTGATAAAACAATATGCTTATGTGATAATATGCGGAAATGACCGCACACCGTTGAATTGGTCTTTTCCCCCCCAACTAATTTGTTTCACTACGCCTCCCACTGTATAAAAGTAGTCAGTAATTAAGAACGATAAATCATGAGATATTTGATCATGCACGTAATGCATGGACCCACCATATTCCCCACAACCGTTTTTTTATGAAACCAAAATATTGTAAAACGAGACTTATTACACTATTATCATTTTTACCTCTTTTTATCTGACAAGGTTCTTAATAAGAGGTATATTATATTTTACATTTTTAAAAAATCTTCTAATTTATTTTGAAAAAATCCGCAAAAATCAAAAACAGTTAGCTATAGTTTATGTGTAAAAAAATATTTTGTTTTTATTTTAGTAAAATGTAATCATTTTTGAGACGAAATATATTGTTTATCTTATGTATTTCATTGTTAAATACTATGTTTTAGTTTTATCATTAAAAGGAGTCATAGACGTCCAGGGGAGGGGGTAATATGGTTGATTACCCCATCAACTTTAGAACCCCTAATTTTACACCCCTAAACATTTTAAAGTGTATATTAGATTAACCCCCTCAAAACTTTCAAAACCCTTATTTTACCACTTTAAAAAGCTTGGACGTCCTTGATTACGCAGTTCATAGCTACAGCCTTACGTGATATATAATAGCCCAAAATTAGTTGTCCGAACCTCAATTATACAACCTTGACAAAAAGGCGTAAATTTAGTTTGGAATTACGCCAATTTTCAATTAGAAACCTTTTAGCCGACTCAAATTCCAACAGTTTAATTTGTTTTCGTTTATTTTTTCAATTGTTTTGCTTTTTTGTTGATATTTCTGTAGTTTTCTGTTTTTTTTTACAAAAGTCCCCAAAGTATTTTAATATTTCTTTCTTATTCATTGGCTTAACAATTTTGGGGACTTTTTTATTAATTGGTTCATTAAGTTGAGTGTTCAAACGTTTCAAAGAAGCGTAATCGGGTGTATCTTAATTTGGGATATACATCAATCCATAGGCTATTGTCTAATCCTTTTGATCCCTGATTGCTTAACTATACATTAAACACCAAATAAATAGGTGAATCAAAAGTGTAAATTTAAAATGTCAAAAAATTAGATCAAGTCTTAATCGTTATCAACAAAGAAATAAAATCAAGTTTGTAATTTTGACTAGCGGAAAAGTTGTAGCACATATATAAATTTAAATCATAATGTTAAAGATATATTAGTTGATATAAATCTTTTTGAATAATTTGGGCACTCCCTTATAAACAGTCCAATATATAGCTAAAGTTTTTATATACAAGTTTCAGAACTTTTATGCGAAATATCGAGTTTTATTATCGATATATTTTTACTTAGATGTGTCACCAGATTTTGTAATAATACTCGCAACTGTCCAAAATAACGATGCACTCCATCCACTCTCTTTACCCAATCCCCTTCTACTGGATGAACGATCTGACCAATAAAGGAGATCCATATTAGCAAGCTATAAATTGCCGACATATTATCCATGTACATTCTATATCAAATTAGTTTGTTATATACTGTTAAAAAAGTAATATCAAACTATAATGAAAATGTCCTTATTAAAATAGGTTTCATGGGTAATTGATCTAATATTACTTAACATAGATCTTAACTATATTATCAACTATTCTAATAAGAGTGAAACTTGTAGCTGGCTAAAATACCCCCCCCCCCCCCAGTCATGACCATAATATCGAATTATCCAACTTTTTAAGCTATAAAAAAATTATCGCTCTTTTTTATTTACTTTGAATATATGATACACTTAAAAAATACAAAAGCATAAATTATAGGGTGTAAAAAATCTTGATTTTAAAGGCCTTTTAACTTTTAAGGGTAGGTTTAAGTATAGGTTTTTACAGCATGGCTTCTTTATATAGAGCTGTTTGTCTGTCTGTCAGAAACTGATATTAGTTTATGTATCAATTTACCTTAATTATTACTGAATCAAACATTACTTTCTTCATTTTTTTTGCTGCGTACCTTATGGATATTAATATTCTTAACTTAATATAATACATTTTTTTAATCATACAAATTTTTACTAGCTAAAGACTTGAAACGATTACGTAATTTTAGCACACACAGTTTTTTTTCAATAGCGGGCCTTCACTTCTGCATCCATATAGCGTTTCATATCCTATCATTTGAGATAGTAAATTTTTTTGTCTGTCTGCTACAGGGTCGGGAGGGTGGGTATATTGGACTGTAAATTACATTTGTTCTTAAAGTTTTATTACTATGGTCTGCAATTAATTAGCTCAACAACTTTGGGTACTTTTATTAAAATTTAATTTTTTTGTTCCAAATTATTAATGCCTAACTTTTCAATCAATACTTTAAGACTAAAGAAGGGGCAATTTTGTTTCTCAAAATTTGGGATGTTTATAAATTCATTGTCCCTCCCGGGTATGTTCTATGTATATTTTTTTATATTATAGATGCCTTAGATGATAGGGTCACAGTTAGTAAGTAATAAGCATAATAGCAAGGGGGAGAAATAGTTTTTGCAGTTTTAATAATTTGCGGTCTTGATTATTTGATAATGTAATACATGTGCGGAAGTGAGCGAACGTACACAGTTTTTCAATACATATTAACCATTATAGAACAAGTTCAGTCAGAAAATGGGAAAAAAATATTTCACAAAAATTTTAACGATAAAATTAGATATTAAACCTTACTTTAGCCTTTCAAAATCTTAATGAATTTAGCCATTAAATTCAACTGGGATATAGTAAATAAGTTGACAAAAAAGTTCATAGTCAAAATGTAATTAATTACCTGAAAGCGTTATATAGTAGATATTGGTTTCTATAAGTAATGGTTAATTTTGGGCTTAATTCGATGGTATGTTATAAATTATATATTTTTGTTATTTCTATACAAAATCCATATGAAAGGGTTAAGGGATTAAAATTGCCGATTCTCTAGATTAAAATTATTGGTTCTTAAGTTTTGATTCAACCATACAGCTAGGATTTAATAAAAGCACAAAAATGTTTAAGGGTATCGATTAAGATAATCAGTATAATTTACAGGCCAATGTCCCCTTCCTCCCTGAAACACAATAAACTGCATGATTTTACAAAGATAAACTTTTCCATATGTGCCTGATATTTAAAGGTAGAAGAATGCAGCTTGGCAAGATTTTGCAGAAAAATCTGTATTTGGTAGATATAGGGAACATGTATTCTGATTAACAAATAATATAAAAGGACTCTTTAGATAAACTAATAGTTATTTATCTCATCGTATTTTGGACAGCTTTTCGTAGATATTAAAATGAAAAAGCTGGTTTTAACTTTATGATTTTTATTATTCGTGGAATATTATCTGTAATACGATGTTATACTTGATTTTTCAGTATGGATAGGAACCGATTCCCTTTAAATCCTTCATTGAATCTTTTACTATCTTTCTATCTCCTTTTTCAAAACTTTATTTTTAGATAACTTGTCCGTGTGTCTGTATGTTAAAAGATTGGTTGCACATGCACTTTAAACGCATGGAGAAAGTTTATGGTGTGCATTTATTTCCACATATAAACCAAATAATCAAATCAGCAGAACAAAAACATTTGCAATTTTTCATGTGCTTAACATTTAAAACACCCATGTTCACTAAAATTTTATTGTCTTTTTTTACAAATATGAAAATCTTTGCGAATTAGAATTTTTGCGAAAATTAATGCACACCTAAAGTTTCATTAGGAGATTTTATATTTTGGGCGATTTTTCATACGTTTTATGGTTTCTAGAATTTTAGTTTTTTGCTAATTTAACATTTCTTTGGCTAACATGATATTAAGAAATGTTTCAGTTCTTGTGCCGCTCAAAATATCTAAAATTGCTCAAATCATAATATTATATTTATCTAATAGGTACTACAAAAAAAACTTCAAAAGTAACAATTTTACTATAAACATCTAACATAAATTGACCTAATGGAAACCTTCCTTTAAGAAAATACAATTAATAACATTATGGACCATTATATAATGTTGTTTTCTAGCAAAAACTACCCAGCTAATTTCTTCAAATTACGACCCTTTACTTTCAAGTTATATTTTTAAGGATTATATTTGTAAGGTTCATACTTTATTAAAGACAAAGTTTTCTTAAAATAAGACTAATCCGTCAAACATTCTATCGTTGATTCTTTATATAATTAACTTTTTTACCCATTAAAGGAAAATTTCTACGTGAACTGCAATAGATCCAAGATTTTTTTTAATTTCGCCCTTTTTGTATTTTACCCTGGCTTAAAAACACAGATGTTTTTTCACAGTAGATATCTTGATGAGGTAATGAATGATATTTTCTCCACATCTCTCTCATTTATCTCCCTCTCTCCCTCATCATCTCTCTCACTCCCTCACCATTTATCTAACTCCCTTTCCTTCTCCCTCATATTAAGCATCTTAATAACTCTTAACCTTTAGGATTGATTATAGCATAGAATGATATGAAAAAATCTCGACCAAAATCTTACTGTGATAATTTAGAGATCTTTCAAACCATGATAAATAAGCATTAGTTTCTTTTTAGTAGCGCAGCTACTTAATTATTGATGTCTGTTCGTCCATTCAGCGATAGTTGAGGGTTGCTTTCACCCCTTGAGGCCTTTAGGGTAACCTTAAAGAAGTTTTTATATGGGTGATTTTTAACAGGATGGTAAAGATACCAACTTAAATAAGCAAATAAAAGGGACCAAAAGAAAATTTACTGTTAAAAACAAGTGTCATATTCGTTTAGTGTTGAGCAAGATCTTTTATATAAAGAGAGACAGACAAACTTCGTGTTACTTTTAAATAAAGATTTATAAAAAAAAAGGTTTTTTATCCGCTCCTTTGGACCGTATTTTTCTTGTTCAATGCTGAAATAATATAATAGGTTTAACAATTTCTTTGTAGAAGCGTAGCAACTACACAATTTTCTTTTAACTCTAATTTTTTATCAATCTATTTGTTTATCTATTTATCATAATTTTAACCCAATGCACTGCGTTGATTTTATTTGAAATAATCTATCATTTCTTTAGCAACAATTATCTAAGCTATGGGCATTAATTAACTATTAGTTATTATATGATATTAATTGTATGTCTAATATGATATTTATGAGCTTTAATGATCATTACAATATATTTAGGAAATAATACATTATTAATGGGCATTGGGGCTGTAAGTTTGAGTTCTTTGAACTTATAAGTAGCGCAACTACACGCAACTTAATATAAATATTAAACTATTCAATACATTATTCAATGCATGCGTAATTAGACAAATATTAAAGCTCTACTATTGTAAAACTTTTATGAGTTTCTTAAATACAATTTAGTAACAGTTTTGCTTCTCCCAGTTATTATAAGACTTTGACTATAGTCATGTTTTAATTATTAGAATGGTGTTATTTGGTATTTATAGGTTTCAAAAAGTAAAATCTTTCTTGTAAAATGCTCGTATAGGTTTCAAATATTAATTCTTTCTTGTATAATATCTTTCCAATATGGCTTCGGTTCTCGATTCGATAGAACCGATTCTCATTAATACTGAAAAAGCATTTATAGCATTGAATTACAGAGTATTTTTACAGAATATTTAGATAAAAGTTATAAAATTAATACCAGTTTTGTTAGCCCAGGCCTTTTATTTTAATAACCACGAAAATATGTCTAAAATACGATGCGATAAATAACTTTTAATGAACTATGTTAAACTTATCCATTACATGTCATATAGTGGACTTAAACAGGTGCTGTAATGGTTTGTCAAAAAAATGTGTTTTGAAGTTTGACTGATCATATTTAACGTTTTATTTTAATTTTCAGGTTTGTGATGAGAATCATTTAGGAAGTAGCACATCATGCGTGGTGGTCCCCCAATCGTCTGAATGTCACAGATGCTACAACTCAAATAGTAGCCACACAACAAACATTTACTCCCACCATCATGCAGCGGAGGAACATCTTGAAAAAGAAGATGGCACAGTGTGCGCCAATGCGCATGCGCAGTCTGGTTCACAAAACCACCGCGCAGGGGCGCGCGGGTGCCGCAATAATAACAATAATTCGTCCGTGTACTCTTCTTACAATAATAACAACAACACAACTACACGAAGACGGGCCTCGTCTGCTTCCCCCGTCCACAACAACCATCCCCACCCCTACCATCACAACAACAGCTCTGAATATGCCCATCCCCGTGCACACCACAACTGGGGGCCTGGTGGGGGGGACTGTAAAGGGGGTAACTGTGTGCCCCAAGACCATCAGTGTAGATCTAGCCATCGACGCGGTGCTAGTGCTGTTAGTGATCATTTATCTGCCTCCATAAGGAATGTGTGTGTGTTTTATATAAAAAATATGCTTAAAAAATCTGCCAAAATTAATAAATTGGCGGATTTTTGTGAATCATAAAATGACAAATATGCTTATTTTCGCATCTAAAAGTTATTTAAATACAGTGACAATATTATATAAAAAAAAAGTTCTTATGGTCAAGAAAAATGTGAATTTATAGCTGTATTCTTTACAGAGAGATCTAACTAGCCTCAAATCAAACACAGAGAGAAAAAAAGAGGGAGTAAAAAAAGATTAAAGTAAAATAAAAATTTTGTTGCATTTTTCAGCCCAAAAAGTTCAAGTTTGTGTTGAAGCAAGGTTGAAAATTGCATATTTGTTGGTAAATTTAGAGTAAGTAATCATAAAAAATATGGTTTTGAGTGCCGAATATAATTGAAGTTATATGAGAATTATTATAATACACAAAAAATTAAATTTAAAGTTAAATGAATCATTACGTTATATCCTAAATGATTCATTTAAAATACTAAAATAGACACTAAGCAAAACAATCTAAAATAACATTGCATAACATCGAAAAATCTGATTCACATTTTCCAAAAAAATTATTGAAAAACGTAATACCAATGAAACTTTTAATCTAGATTAAACTGTTATTGTTTTTTTTATTTAAATAAGTAACTCATCAAATAAAAGTTTTGTTAATGAATTGCTTATTCCCCAATTGGTAAACTATGCTCTAATAGTTTTATAGCTCTTGCGTAGTGCTCTAACCCAGCGGGCTTTTCGTTAAAATACCGAAATTAAGATTTTGTAGGGAGGGATGATTTAATTGGGTGAAAATGGCCAAATAAGAGATTCTACCTTTCCTTGAATGCGGCTAGCCAGGATTAAGTTACCAGGATTATTTTCCAAAGATGAAAAGAAGATGGCCACTTACAATTCAATGTCATTGCCCATTTTTTAAGCACCCGACACTCTAAAAAGTGCTTTTGAAAATGTAAATTTTGTACACATTTAAAGATTTGTACATTTGTAGAATATTTGATGTTAGAAGTACAGGGACAAGCCAGTGGTTAGTGGTTGAAACGTTTGGACACTCAACTCAATAAACATACCATTCAAAATTTAGTAAAAGTCCCCAAAGATGTTAAGCCAATGAATAAGTTATTATGAAACTTGGGGGACAGATGTAATAAACAGCCCATTGACCCCTCTCTCACAGAGGATATGGAATTAATCATCTTCCCAATTATAATAAACAAGATATTTTATTTGGTAGTTTAAAATTAACTTAAATTTTTATAACTCCTCTAAGCTTTTCTGTCTTCAACAAGGCTACCAATGGCAAAACTTATTTTGAAAGTTCGCAGAAGAATATTGTTTCATCAATAATTTATTTCTTTTTGTTTCACTTTACAATGTTTGAAATCATGAAGAAAAATGGACTTTATAGTGCTTGATTAAGATTAGTTTATTCAAAAAAAAAACATAAAAAACCTTTTTGTTTTACAGTGAAGCTATCCTAGTGTCTAATTTACATAGATAAAATATCATTGTGGCAATGAAATGTCTTAGGTGTGTACATTTACTGTCTGTCTGTCTCATTTTTGAGGTCCTTCGTGCATTTTTATTCTCATATCTAAGCATATTTTATACCATACCTACCTACTTTAGAAATTAAAGTAAAAACAAAAATCTTCAAAAAAAGTTGAAAAAATCTGCAGGGGTTTGAAAAAAACAACTATCAATCTTTTGACTTTGTAGTTTGCTGACACTTTTCTATTTTCCATTAAAATATTTGTTCTTCCTAATTTAAAATTTAATAGCTTCGCCTAATTTTATAGGCTTTGAAACAATACAAAAAAATACTTAATTTATTAAGAGATGAAAAAGTTTCTAAAAAATTGAAGCTTTTAGCTAGGAAAGTTTATCAATCTCAAAATCTATAGTGCCACTAACTTTTCCACTAGTAACAAATTGAATATTTCTAATCAAAAACAAAGATTTTCTATAATTAGAGTCAGTGCAAACATTGCAACAAATGTAATCAAAATTTTGTATCGACTTTTACATTTATATTCTGATTATTTATCTACAAGTGTTCGTTTATTCTACCATTTTAGAGCGTCGCTTTTATGGCTCTTGTCATACTTGTTTGATTATTCCTTTATTATAGCTTATTGATGTTGAATTTAGAAAATAAAAATTACTTATTCACTAAACTCACAAAAGGAATTATTTTTACAAAGGTTTAACAAAGGTTTAATGATAATTTATTCACCTAATTTTAATGCAATTTTAAGAATAAGATTTTTTAAGAATTAAAAATTAACATTTCAGAATAGGAACGAAGTAATTGTATACACTGTTATATTTCGACACCATAGGATTATATATAAGTTGTCATGACTGACCTAATATCAAAATGTAGCAAATGTAGCTTTAAATATCAAAATATATACTACGATGTGTTTTCATTTACCATTGAAGTCACCTACGTTTTATAATTTTGTTTAAATTCGTTGGCTTAACAACTTTGGGGACTTTTTTTGCATTTCGACTGGTTGGTTCATTAAGTTGAGTGTACAAACATTTCAACCACTAATTGTAATGTACAGAATGGTATTTTTGTGTATCATCATTGGGGATGTACATACATATTTCGACCATTGTCTTATCCCTTTAGATCCTTGTATCATTGATCAACAAACGAAAAAAGATTTTAAAAAAAATTTCGTTTATGATACAAATCATTTAAAAAGCTATATAATTATTCACTAATAATATGATATCAATGTATGGAGTATTATAAACTGTTTAACTGACCAAACAGATATGGATAAGGATATTTTCTTGTCAAAAAATATTCAAAGATCTTTTTTTTGTGTGCTTATAGAGTTTTTAAAAAGGGTTAGCTTGTAGTTATAGGTTTCTAGTTGTAGTGTAAAATGTAAATAACCCATATAATGTTGAATTTTCAGAATAATAGTCTCTTTCCCATTGATATACAATCAAGTTCTTTTTGATTCTATTGAATTTAATATTAGTTTCTGTCATATATTCAATTAACTATACAAATCTAGTTGATTAAAATGTTATTGGTCAATAGAGAAGGTTATTTTCATGTGGACGTAGACAACCCTATTGAAAACTAAAATCTTTCTTTAGCTCTTTAATTTAAGGATCTAAGGGGATAAGACAATGGCCGGTAAATTGATGTAAATTACAATGATGATACACAAAATTACACCTTCTGTAGATTAAATTAGTGGTTGAAACGTTTGAACACTCAACCTGATGTAACAACCAATCAAAATTCCCAAAAACTATGAAAACGTTATTTTAAAAACTTGGGGTCTTTCACATAAATAGCTTTATGTCCCCTTCCTCCCTGCTTCAAATTATTGTATTAAAACCTCTAAAAACTTGTATGTAAAGAACTTATCTATCACCACATTATTAACGTTCGGGTGACTTTTTTGTTAGTTTTTTTGGTGAAAAAGTAAATCTTAAATAAGATATTTTAACGTTGAAATGGTTAAATTTACTATGAAAAAATGTTATTTTTCAACTTTTTTTTACAATTCGAAAAAAATTAAAAGAATGGAGCGTTATTTAGATTATCAAATACAGATTTACAAGAAATATTATGCATAAAAAAATCTTCTAAAGTACAAGTTTTAAAAGTAAGTCATGGACAATTATTATGAAAATAATCTCATTGTTAGTAAACTTTTCTTTTTTTTTGTACAAAATTGGCAGCATTTTGTCGATGATAATAGTTCATGTCGACTGTATGACATGGAATAAAAGTGATCATGACTGACAAATTCTCGACATAACGACATCATAACTACATACATATACTACACCATGTTTTTTTACAATTCCGATCAGCTAAAATAATCTACAAGTGTTATATTCCTGCTCCAGGGATTTATAAGTCTAAAATAGGAATGAGGAGTAAAAAATCACTGCAAAATCTCAACTTCTAAAGGTTTTCCTTTTTTTTGTGAGAGGCTGGAATTCAATTCACTGTGGTTCGAATCCCGGCCAAAATTACTTTGTTTCATTTTAAATTAGAAATTTAAGTTTTCTACGTAATATGTCGCCATATCACGAATACCATACGAATAATGTGTCATCAATGGCTATTTTTATAAATCCTGCAACAAAATAGTTCAAATTTTTGTCCAAGTACAAATGTATTGTGAATATCTGTTCTTGCCAAAAGATGGTATGAATAGATAACAGCTAAAAGCAGAAAAAACATCCATACTATAAAAAAAGTTATATATAATTTAATAGAATTTGTTTAATGGGGTAAAAAAGAAATCGTGGGTATTTTCTGTTTAAAAAATCTATTTCATATAATTAAAGTTTATTTGAATTTATAAAGGGTATTTATTCAATTGTAATTCAAATCAAAATTAATTTAAAGGCCAAATATTAATTAGTTTTTACTTCACGAATACGACAATTGGTCCCATATTTATTTTGTTTTTGCTTAGTTGTGACTATTTTTGAACCATTATTTAGATAGAAAAATTCATTTTTTGCAGTGTCGTTGATTTTTTAACATCGGTATTTGGAACTTGATTTGATAACTTCTATTTTCATTGTAAATAGCAATCTTAAACAATGTTTACAATAGCTTCTGTATATTGTTCTCCAATTTTAGTGCTCTAGAATTTTATTTTAATTATTTATGCAATTGTAAATTTTAAAAAAAGTAATTGATTTTTAAGATTATTTATAGATTAAGTATCTTTTTTCATTAGATATTTTTTAATACAAAAAAAGTATTTTTAAGTCTTTAAATTTCAATTTTGAGAAGGGGTATAAAATTTCAGTTCAAAACAGATCTTTCCAATTAGAACAACCCTGTTGGACCTAAAGGCATAATGTTGATGTAAATTTCTATGGGTTATCAGGGCTCGGCAGCTGCGCATTTGCCGCATATAAGCCTCAATTTTAAACCCGCATGTGTGCAAAAAAATATTTATAAAAGATAAATTGTCTGTTAAGGAACGTGTTTAATCATCCAGCTAAATTTCAAAGTTATACCATGACGATTTCTCTGTGGCTTACAAGATGCTTCCGAGTCCTTGGTTTTATCGACTGTTGTATCAAATTCATCCCCATTTAATATTCCCCATTTGACTATTAATCATAATAGGATTGTTGATATAATTACACCACCATTGTTCAACTGGGATATAGGTTTGTTTTTTTTACACACCAACTTTTTGCAAACATTAATTTCAGTCTTCTAGAGAGATATTTAAAGATTCTTATCAAAGAATTCTATATGTAAAGTTTAGACGGCCTGGATTTTAACAGAACGACTTTACGAAGATTTTTTTTAAATGGATATATTAATGTTTGGATCTTACTCCAGATTTTAAAGTTCTCTAATAAAATGAAACTAGCAGCGGGTTAGAATAGTGATTCCTCCCTTCCATCCCCTTTACCCAATCCCCTTTCCTTCTACTGGATGAACGAACTCACTAATAAATTAGTTTCATGTTAGCAATCTAAATTAACGACTATTTTTCCCTGTCATAATGTTATAATGTGTCAGTAAATACTACTTTTATTTTAAATACTAAATTTGACATTATTGAGATTGTATAAGTTAAAAAAGCATCCTTGAACATCTTTTAATTGCACATTGTCGAACTATTTAAAACATTGATATATTCAATTTGAAATATTAAGCTTTAGTATAAGACGCCATATTTATCAAAATAGTAAAGTTAGTATGAGATGATTGTTGCCTAATCAGACGGACAAAAATAGGGTATAAGAAAAGTGCTAATTTAAAGCCTATACATTATACAAGTGGTCGGCCAAATGAGTTTTTTTAAAAGCAAAATAAAACAATTAAATACGAGCTTGTTTATTGCATAGTCTTATAGAAAGTTGTCCGCAGATCAGAAAATATAGTATTAATTACTTTTTTGTTAGCCATAAGGTACTAAAGGCCCGAGTTATCGGAAACGAATTTGATTCATAGGTATTATTTTTCTTTATTTCAAAAATAATTTTAAAATTAAATTTTTTGGGCCATTTCAAAAAATTATTTGAAGAAAAAAATGTTTCAAACCCCATAAAAGTGTTAAATTGTGTAAATAATGGGAGGTCTAATAAAATAATGCTTTTAGAAAAGAGAAAATTATTCAGAAAATTACTTTTAAAACCATAATGCTATTTTTTTTATATCAGGAGTGATACTTTATCTTGGATATATAGTAGAAAGACCAGGTAAATGAAATATTGCCTTAATATATAGAGAATATACGTGGATATTATTACAGGAGAAAATTGTTGTCAATTAAGCTTGCTAACATAGAACTCGTTTAAAGGCCAGTTCGTTCATCCAGGGTTTGATTAGGTAAGGGATTGGAAAGGGGAAATCGTTATTTTAGCCCTTGCACGTTTTCCAAGTAATGATTTACCCATTATTGTCTAACAAAAGCAAGGTTATGTTTTTGATATCCGTTTAAGATCTATCTTTTGGAAAACGTATCCAAAGCAGGTAGAATTTAGACGAAAGATAATGGGGGGTGGAATTTGTTATAAATACAAATATTCAAAATAACACAAAAAGCCCCAAAATTTGACCAAATTGGCCGTTTTGGTCACTTTTTTCTCTCTCTCGTCAATTTATCATCATTTTGCCGTTTTTCCCTAAATTTCATTATTGTTTAACCAATGGACCAAGACTACTAAAGCAACAGATCGACGAATAAAAAAATACATCAATGCAAAATGGAAAACCTTTTTTCAAAATAGTTTTCCTACCATCCCATTTCAAGAAAAAAGCCCTAAAAAGTAAAATGGCCAAAAAAAATCAATCAAAACTCTGAACTATAATTTTCGCTCATATATTGGTATAATTCTTTACCCTCAAACTGTTATCCATCTATCTTTTTGTAACCTCACTACACTATAAAAATGGATATATCATTACATGGATCTTTACATATTTTCTAATAAAGTGAGACCCACAGCTGGCTAAAATAATGTTATCTCCCTTACAAACCCCTTAACCCCACCCACTCCCCTCCTACTGGATGAACGAACTGATCAATAAAAGAGTTCCATGTTCACAAGCTAATTTGACGACAGTTTTTCCCCTGTCGTAATATCCTTGTATATTCTACATCCATTACTATAAATATAAACAAATATTGCAATTGATGAAAATTAATTTATATGAAACTATCAGTTAACATATAAGCTTTATGAAAAAATTTTATTATAAAAGTTAAGTAGGTATTAAATAATCATTAAGGTTCTATTACTAATGATTTTCATTGAAAAATTATTTTCATTAAGTCACAATTAAGCCCAATTTTACTAATGATATTTTAGTTAAAATTATTAACACTTAATTATTATCCTATTATATAAAGTAGTAAGGTTTTTTTTGTCTGAAGCTTAAGATATCAATAATTACTGAACCGATTGGGTTCATTATTTGAGGTAATCTTCATATATGTCCCGTCGTGGTTTTAGGCTATTTTGTTTTCAGATTTAAGTCTTAGGATAGTTTTATGCTATTTTTCTAGCCATTCTCTCCTTCTTCTTATACAGAGCCCATAGTTGCTAGGGGCCTATGCGCTGGTTAATAATATAAATGATAAGATTCAATTCTGATATTTGTTCAAATAATAGTCTATAAAAAAGAAGCTTTTGAAAAAAAGGCCATTAAAGTAAAAGAATAGAGGGAACAAGTCTAAATAAATGTATGTCCACGGGGTGGGGACTCTATCCACAATTTTAATTGGGTCTTTGAATATCATCAATAGTGTTGGAAATATTATATCAGCCAAGACGCTACAAAAGCACAGAAAGCAATTTGCTAGCGGACCAAAAAGGAACCTGGTAGTTGTCTGGTTATACATCCATACTTATACATCTTTTATAAGATCTATAGTCTATAGAGCAGCTTTGCTACTAAAACTTCAACTTACAAAAGTCTGCATGACAAGGTACAATTAATAATTAGAACACATTAAAACGATGCTCAGATAACAATTATTTATCCCAGTATGGCTCTGAATCCGATTAATTTCCGCTGGATTAAAACCATTAATGAGCTATAAAAAATATTTACCCCATCATATTTTAGACAATTGTTTAAGAAAAAAATTCTAAATCGTAACTCCATTATATTAGTTGGGTAGGCCTTCAGTCTATGGCACCAAAAAAGATTTAAAAAGTAATGAATTTACATTTTCCTATCCGTGGAAAACAGTCTATGGTACGGTGCAGTAAATATATTTAATTTCCAAGATTTTAAAAACTGATAATTATCTTTTAGGAGATTTTTTTTTTTGGGGGGGGGGGAGATAATTAAATTAAATAATATCATGTCACGTGCCTCAAGTAATTACACAATTTTTTCTCTAATTTTGAACCATTTTATAAGATAAACAAGCATGACAACATCCATTAGTAGATAATGGAAAGAAAAATAAAATTTTACAATACATTTTAGAATTCTATCTTTAATAAACCTTTTTAGCTTACAAAAACAAACATTTGTTTAGAATTGTAGAGTAATCTCATTTATAAGATGTTCTTAAAAATGCGTTTATTTTTATAATAAAAAAATATTTTAAATCCCGTCTTAAAATACGCTCTGAGGGGCGAAAAATCTTGTTTACTCCTAAGCCTTTGAAAGAAAAGATTAATGTAGTAGCGAAACTACTGTACAATTTTTTTCTTCTAAATTTCATTTTTCTCAGTTTTTAACTTAGCATGATGATTCCTTTAACAGTAAGGTATGAGTATGATTTAGAAAGCGCATAATCCTCAAACAGTATCCTATGTTTCAGCAATTTGCAATAAATATACATATAAAAAATACTCTGCTTAGTAAATTCTGACATTCTAGAAGTGTTAATGTTTGTTTGTCCTACCGTCTGATTTTAGAGCATTGCATTTATGGATGTTATCATCCTTGTTGTTTTTACAACCAAAGACCACTCTTTTTAGATTTGGACAATCGTCGTAACTAATTCAGTTTTTGATTATCACCATTGATGGGGGAAAAGTATATAGAAAAAAAATAATATGTTATTGAAATGGCGTCGAAATTATGTCAGTTGTGATTACTTTTTAAAAACCAAAGTAGTCGACAGGCACAATTGTAATATAATCTAAACACAATTAGTTTTTGACGTTGAACTTTTTATTTTGAATCATTCACTTCCAAGGGTGGAGGCAAAGGGGTGTCTACCCCCCTCAAACCTATGAAAACCATTGTTCTATTCCCCCCCCCCTCAAAATAAATGTTGACTAACTTCATCTTATTTATCTATTTGAAAGTTTGTCCCTCTGTCTCTTTGATTATAATGATGACGAAAATATATTTTTGCGTCATTGTAAAACCAGATTACAACCTAGTATTATCCAGGGACTAGGAGGGAGGCTTCAATGTAAATTTTAGCGAAAATATTAAGTCAACTTAAGATTATAGATAAGTATATTGTAATTTCAACACATTTCATTATAGGAATGACGTTATTACAAGCTATTAAGGCTTTTTTTAGGCCTACTGTCGAAGTGGTTATTAGACGTTTAACATATATAAAATGATGCCAATAATAACCACTATATTAAAATTGTAATTCAAAACAATGGTTCTAGGTTTACCAATACATTAAAGCTATACAAGGCAGAATTTAGTTCATTTAGATGGCAGATTATTTTAACTTTCATCGACCCATCCCAATCCATGCAGGCTAAGCCACATAGCAGGGCAGTGACTAGACTTCTCTGGACATTGATATTTAGAAAAATGATGATCAATAATTGGTATTACAGTTTTGTACAGTTATTTACTTCTCAAAAATCTGTGCTTTTGGCTTAATGTCAGCGTAAAAATCAGACAAATAAGCTCGTTATGTAGAAATACTAGACATAATTTTTACAAGGAAATATAAAATATACACATTATTAGTTCCCAAACATGGTCATCACGTTAAAAATGTACATTTTATTTCGAGATGGATGATTCTTTTTCTCTCTATAAATTGATTATTTTTGATTGATTTTTTGCTGCTTTTTAGATGAAGATTGAACAAAAAAATTTGCTAAAATAACTTTTTTATTACGCGGCTAATCTAGAATTTAAACATGAGCGCCTATACTACACTCTTTAAATATTGCTGCGCGCTAAATGTACACAATTGTTCACTTTAAATGTTGTTTTTTAGACTGGTAGACTAAACAGCATTTATTACATGGTATCTAATATTAGTGTTCCCTCACTTCCAATCATTTTTCAAAAATCCCCAGAACCGTATAATAACACTACAACAGCGGTTGTGATCAGAGAGAGCGGGGACAATGGGCTGTTTATTACACTAGTACCCAAAGTTTTATTATAACGTTTTCTTTTTCGTTGGCTTAACAACTTTGGGGACTTCATTGAATTTTGATTTGTTATTTAATTAAGTTGAGTATTCAAACGTTTCAACCACTAAATTTGATCTACAGAAGGGTTAATTTTGTGTGTCATCCTTTGGGATTACATCAATTTATCGGCCATTGTCGTATCCCTTTATATCCCTCGGGTGTGATCGTTTGCGAAAATAAACGCACACCCTATTATTAGGTTTAATTTATTATATCATTCTACTTAGTCTGCTGATTATCATTACAATAAACCATTCTCATTTTTATCTTTTTCTCTCTCACTCTCCCGCTCTCTTTCTTTCCCCCTGCCTCTCTATTTCTTTCTCTATCTCTCTTAAACATTCCAATATTGATTTTTTTACATGATAAAATTTCGTTGTATTAGGACAATTCACAAATTTAGCTAGAAATAACAGAATATCACACTTTAGACCATCCCCCTCCTCCCCCCCCCCCAAAAAAAATATCAATAATATCAACATTTATATATGCCGTTAATACATTAGTAACTAACTCTTTTTGAAGGATAAGGATAATAATTGGAAAATAAAAGGATCTAGCGACACAAAAAATATAATTCATGGGGCAAGTATTACCCCTATTGCCATCCATTAAAACATACATAAGGGTGTGGGGCATGTTGTATCCATTGGCCATTAAAAGGATTTTACATTTTTGAATCTAGATTTTAAATTCGCCATTGTTTTATATGGGTCATTTTTTCTTAAGATTGAAATGTTACTTTGAATTTTTAGAAAATTTAAAATACTATTGAAAATTAATGATGCTTTGAACAGTAAAAAAGTGTTTTTGCGTAAAAATATTCCAGGCTATGGAGTAAGAATAGATTTTCTTCAAATGCAAAACCCCTCCCACTGAACCTAGTTAGGTTAGATATGTGAGCCCTGCGGGCAACTTGTTGTAATAGACCTTAGTATCAAAGTTAATCACATACAAAGTTTATTTACAAAAGTAAGAAATGAATAAAGCATTGGGACAATATTTCTATTTTTGACTGACTTGCTTGGATATGTTGATAGTCTAATGACATTATAACTACATACTTATGTTGACGTAATACAGACACAAATTCACCGTTTTTGTCGACAATATATAATGCATGAAAAGTAACCTCAGCTGATTTAATATCGAAATGCTATACAGCAATACATAATGGCTGTCTTCTCATGTTTATATTATTATAGGACAAAAGTCTAAAATGTGATATTTTTGACCAAAATTGTGTTTTTTTTTTATAAAATCGTTGCAACTTTTGTTGATCAACTTTGACCAGAATCGCAGCTACTAAAATTCCTGTAACATGGTCATTTCTCAAATCAGACAATTTTCAGCCATTCGTGATTCATTTCAATTGGTTTCGGGAGCGGTCTCTAATAGAGTAGGTCAGAGATATAGGGACATATAGGACAATGGATTTAATATTAATTATCATTTATGCTGTACTGACTTATGATGGGACAAGGGGTTGTAAAAAATACAATTTTTCTATTTTCATTTTTTTGCTGAATATTTAGCGTTTTGGGGGAGAGGGTTGATATAAACTTTTGTTCAGACATTCTATTAAGATTTTTATTTCGATTTTACAAATAACTTCTAGAGGATTCGAACTTGTGAAAGCTCTAATGCCCTCTAAAGCATAATCTAAAACTATAATTTAGCCAATAGAAAGCTTCACAAATTTAATTTTACTTATTCCTATTTCTACAAATGTACCTACCTAGGCCTGTAGGGGTAGTCGTATGTTGTTAAAATTGGGGATGCTTATTATTCACGGCAAACCTTAATTCAAATAAAACAATCTAAATTCTGTTTTTATATCATGATTATCATAGTATTTATAGCATAACATGTACATGCATATATGTTGACAAAATGTTAGCTTTTATAAATGTCATATAGTTGAAAACATTTACTCAATTTAATTAAGTATGCTTTTATGTTTTATCAAAAATAGAAAAAAAATCGTTATTATTGATATTTAATCGACATGCTACTATACTTTTGCCGGCAGCATCTAATGATAGCTACTTATCGATATAACACAAAAGTCAATGGCCAATAAATTGATGTACATCCCCAATGATAATTGTAGCATTTGGACACTCAACTTAATAAACAACCAATCAAATTCAATAAGAGTCCCCAAGTTGGCTTATCAACTTAATGTAATAAACAGTTTAATGTCCCCTCTGTCCCTGATTCTAATGACATTTCAACTTATTGAATTCTAAAATTATCTTGATACATCTTAAGAGTGACGTGGTGTTGGGTCATTCTTTTAAGGCTGTATTGTCTTGAAATATAAGTATGTACCATAATTTTTAATTTTCTGCCTGTCAATTTATGTAATGCCTTGTGTATGACTATCTATCTATCAGTAGCTTTCTATCTATCCATCTTTGATTGGATGCCTGTCCATCTATCAAATTATCTGTATATTTCTGTCTGAATTTAATCTATCAAGCTGTCTGTTTGGAATGTTACGTTGAATTGTCGATTACATTTCATTAATTTTATTTACAGCATACCTTTGAAACTGATTAACATCCGCTGGATTAGAACCTGTTTTGAGCCATACTGAAAAACTATATCTCCTATCGAGTTACAGATATTTTTTTTATTTTTCTATTCGCGGAAATCTGCCAATTATACGATGTTATAAATAACTGTTATTATTCTAATACAATTTCTTTTAAACTGTTTTATTTTGTATTTTTTTCTCCTTGTTTTTTAAAGTGATATACATGTAAGCTTTTAACCAAATGATAAAAGGAGAAAAAAAAAATCTTTGAATTTAACATCCAACACCTGTTTTACAAAACCATTTGGTTAGAGAAAAAAACTATTTTGTCAGTAAAGAGTAGTTTAGCTTTTTCAATATTGTATTAATTTATTTGTTGATAACAATAATACCAAACTTTATAGTTTTAAACTGAAAAAAAAACATAAGAAAATTTGATAAATCTAATCCTAATATACATATATAACGTCACCAAAAGTATAATTCTAAAACTTATAACACCTTCATTTTAGATGTTTGAAGACATTTTTCACTAAAACTAAATTAAAATTATTTTATCATATTTGGATTAAGATGCCGTCATTGCTATCAAATATAAATTTCAAATAAAATCTACAAGCCGAAAAGTTGAAGACACAATAGTTTTCTGTTAAGATCAACATTATTAAAAGTTAACAACGCTTCGCTTTATTATAACAAAAGTGATCCTTGTTTTGAGCATTATGGGCCTCCAAAAATGGTCGTCTTAACTGATTATCGTAAAAATTGAAAATCTTAAGATCTTTACTTTTTTGCAAAGTAGGAGAAAGACAAATTTTCTTGGAAAAATCCTTGTTAAATCTAAATTTTTGTGATGACATACAATTCCAATAGCCTGTGTTGACTTTATGGCATACATGTTTTTATTATTACTATAGTTTTGCAGGGATCTAAAGGGATAAGATAATGGCCTATTATTTGATTTACATCCCAAATTTATTGGTTGGAACGTTTTGACACTCAACTCAATGAAACAACAAACCAAATTCAATTGAAGACCCCAAAGTTGTTAAGCCAACATTTTTAAAGGTTAATAATGTAGGCATATGTTTTATAGATTAATTATCCTTATTTTTTTTGCAAAAAAAGAGTTTTTGAAAACGTCAACTAGTCACAAACGTCAAGTAAAAAAAACATCCTTCTATTGTCAAATATAAAAGATAAGGTTTTGTCTTTTTTTAGTATTTTAAACTTACTTCCATATAAGTTTAGAAGTTTGAAAATTCGAACATTGAATTTAACATCTCACCTTAAGAATTATTATAGATAAGTTTATTATTATAGATAAGTTTGAATACTTAGGAGGATAGAAACAGCTAAAAATTGGAAATTTTCTTCGTCTTTCTTTAATAGCAGCCAAGAATAATACCATTAACTGTTAAATACAGATGGTCAGTCGGATAATTATAGTAATAGAGTAGCTTTACGTGGCAAAATAAAATAATTTTTCATAAGCAAATTCAGTTTCAAAGACCTATCACGTAGAGCTAAGAATTTATGATAGAGATTGAGAAATAATTTCGGTGCATAACAATCTTTCTATCTCTGTCCGTTTCAATTAAAATAAAAAAGACAACTCTTTTTTACTTTTGTCAAAGCTTATTTAACGCATAATTTAACAAATATTAGCCAATATGATTAGCGAAAAAGTTGACGGCAAAATTTTTTTTCTCAGTTGCCGAATTAATCCCTGGGTAAATTATAATGTCCAATTTTATCACTCATTCTTTGTTATGAGTTAATGTGAGTTTTAAGGACATTTTCTTGCCCTTTAACAGTTTGTTAAAAACATTTCTTACGGTGTAAATGAATTGTTATTTCAAGGAATTAAAAAATCCGTGAAAGAATTTATAAAAAAAATGTCCGAACGCTTTTTACTCCCCCTAATTTTAATCCATTAAGATAGAAAGATATCATTCAAATTTTTATTTAGGTTATGATAATGCTTAGCAAGAGAGCGCAAAAACTTAATAATTTGTTTCTAGCGGCTGCAACCCGTGCATCTAGGGGTTCTGTATTTGAAGGGTGAACGAAAAGGCAGAAAAATAGCCTAAAGCCAACCCAAGACTTCATTCTATAGTATCAGTCTTGAATACAATATTACAATATTATATTTGTCTAGATAATGGACTTAATTTCATTTTTAGAATTTAATTATATAGATGCTTTGCCTATAATATTGGACCTTGTTGTCCTAGAAATCATCTTTCCAAAATTCAATTGAATGAACAGTCATATAAACAGTTTTTGTCAAAAAAGCTAAAATTAGAACGTTTTAAATGGACGTACGGACTTTCGGGTAACGATTATAGAGTTGCTACGCTCTCTAGATTGTAAGTTACAGTTATATGAAACATCATGCAAATTTTGAAATCGATAGGACAATTCTAACATGTATAAATTGTCGCAAAGAGCTATCCGTTACGGTCAGACAAAAGACCCTAGTTGTAGAAAAGCTTCACTTTTAAAATTGAAGACAATTAAGTTATAAATATTAATGTATATCGCCTTTTTATGCCATTTTTTGACATGGTTTTTCAATTTTAGATAACAAGCTAGCACATAAAAATTACGAAAGCAATTTTATCTAATTAAAAGTAACATTTTATGATTTTATTAAATTAAATAATTTTTTGCTGAATAGGCTAATTTATTTTATGTTTTAAAATTAAATTTTCAGATACCTAAATTGAGGCATCCTTTTAAAATTTTCAAAAGTAACATTTTAGTCGTTAAAGTCGTAAGCCAAATTCATGTGCTGTTTTTACATTACTTTAGGTCCAAGGGTACTTTTGAAATACTTTTTGGCATAATGATCCTATAATAGAGTTAAAATTAATAGATACACAATTATGCTTCTGTAATCACGAAGGTGATTTTATTGTCATCAAAATACAAGTGTCATTTATTATGCGGGTCTTCAAAGGTTTATAAACTAATTTTCTCATTTATTGACCTTTAAACTTTAGAGACTTGATTGGTTGGCACATACTAGATGTGTCCAACCTTTTCCATCAATAATTATAATCTTAAGATACCCCTATTCAGTATCATAATTGGGGTAGTACATCAAATTTTCTTCCATTGTCTGATCCCTGAGAAAAACCCTATCTATGATACTCTAATTATATAAACTCAATTGTCCTCACTTAACTCTGGTCACGTTACAACAATTAAAACAAGGGGCCTCTCTTTAATTTTAGTCTCTCTCATTTTTCTTTCATTGTTACCTCCCTATCTATCTATCTGTTGGTAAAAATATTATCATCTCATTTTTCTTCCTTTCATTGTTGCAACCCTATCCATCTATCTGTTAATTTCGTTTGTAATTTAGGCAAATTTTTAGGGACATTCTTATTAGATAGTATGAGTCCTTCCCCTCCCCCCCAAAAAAAACAAAAAAAAACAGCTTTTGGTCTTTAAAATCACATATTCTTATATCAAATAAGTTTAAACAACATTAATTTAAGTTAAATTGTACAAAAAATGTTTTCAAGGGTGAGGATGTTGCAATGTAGGATACTGTTTCTAGAATCACTCAAATATATTGTATAACAGTAACATTACAGTTTTTAAAAGCTTTATAATCTGCTGTTATAGTGATGTAATTAGTTAACTACGGAATCTACTCTAGTATGGAATGGCACACTTGCCATTTTAAATTATGAAAAAGAGAAGGTCTTCAAAAACTTTTCTCTTATCCTATTTTTCCCTTTTTTTCTCTTTTATAATTTATCTCTCTATCTCTATCTTTTATTGTTTCTTTGGGGTTTATATATAGTGTTGAATCATGACTTAAAAATCTATCTGTCGTTTTCTTCTTTATAATATATCTGAAAAGAATAGTAGGCAATGCTTAGCTGTGTATCTAACTTTCTACCTATTTCTTTTTAAAAACACTATCTTTTCTCCAGTTTAAGTAGGTCTATTATTTTATCTTTTAATGACTACTTTTTCTTTCCCTCTAATCATCCCTTTTTTTCCGCGGTGAGTCTTTAACTCCGCGTATATATCATATTATCCAGAAGTAATAAGAACCGCATATTATTACGTCAGCTCATCCTTTTTACTATATTATAAAACACCCAGGAAGGAAGGGGATATTGGTCTGTTTATTAAACTAGTCCCTAAAGTTGTATAATAAAGTTTTCTTATTCGTTTGCTTAACAACTTTAGGGATTTTCTAAAATTTTCATTGGTTGGTTTGTAAAAGGGTAATTTTGTTCATTAATTAATCGGCCAATGTCTTATCCTATTAGATCCCTGTAAAACAACACTGCTTATTGGTTAAAGCTAATATTGTATTGTGTTTGTAACACTGCGGAAACGGAGGTTCACCCTTTTTCCGCACCTCATAAATTGCAACCTAAATTTGTGAGCTCAGCAAGGAGGCAGGGATAGGGCTTCTGAACAATAGATAGACACAAATAATTGGTCATAAAAAGTTCATTTATATATATTTTTGCTTCCTCCTTCCCCCTTAGATGCTGGGGGCCTAGCTGCTAATAAAGTAATTAAAACGTGTTTGCTTTTTTTTCTCATTATTTAAAAAGCTTCTAATTTTACTATCTTAAAAGTTTTCATCATTTAAAAACATCCTATGTTTTTGGTTTTCTTGATTAATTTTCCCTACTCAACCCATCCTCTCTTAAATGGTTTTTTTTACAAACTAAGTTTTTTCTTCAGCCATTCCCTAATTTGTCGTGATTTATGAAGTCAATATTTGTCGAGTAATTTGACAATTTACTTTGCTAAATAGGTGTTTTGTCTTTTTAGCAGCGAAAATACCTTACAATTAGGGTTTAAATGTAAAATAAATTTTGTTATTATTGATAAATACTTTAAAATCATTTATTTTTGTCAAGCATCATAAAAATGAAATGAGCAAATTTGAATAATATTTATGTCAAATATGAGACATTATGAGTATATTATTAAGAAGATAAAATAAAATTTGACAGTGCAGTGTTCTTTAAATTATTCACAATGGGCCTATCTCTACGAGAAAAATATAATCTACAGTTTCTTCTTCTTGTAATGGATTCATATTTACTTGGATCTTACACCAGATTAGCATGTACTCTAATAAAGTAAATCTTGTAGCTGGCTAAAATACCTCTATCAACCCTCTTAACCTCACCCCTCCTACTTGATAAACGAACTGATCATTCATGACAGGGGAAATAGCAACCTAAATTGACGACAAATTTTCCCCTGTCAATATATCCACGTATATCCTATATCCATTGCCATGTGCCGTACTTTTGATGATTATAGAGCAAAAAGACTAAAAAGTAACAGACAGGCAGCGCGAAAAATATGTCATTTACAAATTTGAGTTTGATTCACATTATGTCAAAAAGAACACCTTTTATTCGTTCGCACCTTTTTCACGCAGGCAAAATTTTATTTAAGTGGCTTGTTTTTTTAATGTACTTTTATAAAGGGTGCTAGAACTTTATTTTGTTTCTGCACTCTCTCTCTCTTGTTCGCGATTTCTTTCATTCTCTCTCTCTCTCTCTCTCTCTCTCTCTCTCTCTCTCTCTCTCTTGTTTGCGATTTCTTTCATTCTCTCTCTCTCTCTCTCTCTCTCTTGTTCGCGATTTCTTTCATTCTCTCTCTCTCTCTCTCTCTTGTTCGCGATTTCTTTCATTCTCTCTCTCTCTCTCTCTCTCTCTCTCTTGTTCGCGATTTCTATCATTCTCTCTCTCTCTCTCTCTCTCTCTCTCTATTGTTCGCGATTTCTTTCATTCTCTCTCTCTCTCTCTCTCTCTCTCTCTTGTTCGCGATTTCTTTCATTCTCTCTCTCTCTCTCTCTCTCTCTTGTTCGCGATTTCTATCATTCTCTCTCTCTCTCTCTCTCTCTCTCTCTCTCTCTCTCTCTCTCTCTCTCTCTCTCTCTCTCTCTCTTTCTCTCTCTCTCTCTCTCTTGCTCGCGATTTCTTTCATTCTCTCTCTCTCTCGTTCTTTCTTTCGCTATTTCTCTTACTCTCTTTTTTTCTCTTTCTATATATATATTTCTTTCTTTCTATCTCTCCTTTTTCCTATATCTCCACCACCGTCTTCATCCATGTAGGACCTAATTTACGTCAAATAAAATGTCACTCTCTGACAAAATATGAATTTTATTTTTTCCCCTCCAAATCTTCCAGCTAACAATGCTACATTACAAAACTTTTGAATGTATAAAACGTGGATTGAAGTTTTTTTTTACATTGCAAACACAGCTACTCTATAACTATGATATGTCCTTCTTTATTCAATTTGCCCCATATTTGCTCAAAATATTAACATATAATGTTTCCAGTATGGCTTCAAAACCGATTACTAGATGCTAAATTAGAAACGGTTCTCATACTGAAAAATCATCTATAGCATCGTATTAAAAACAATTTTTCACGATTATTAAAATAAAAAATTTTAAGAATAAAACTAGTTTTGTTAGCCACGATGGTGTGTCTATGATACGATTCGATAAAAAAATATTACATCATCTTTGCTGTTCACAGAATCTTAAAGTGCAAATTGATATCTATTAAATTTTACACCAAATTCCTTTCCATCTTTGTAAATAGATTCAATAAATAAAGGGTAAGATAGATTTATTTAGTAAAACTGATAGTAACAGCTTTTTGAAACACAAGAGTAGTGTTTAAATCTATAGGAGGGAAAGGATAAGTAAATTAAATGAAAATTTGTAGTTAACTGAAAACTATACAAAAAAGCCTTATTTTTTTATGTAAGTCGAAAAAAATTATGTTTTCTTATTAAAATGCAAAAAATCCAAAACAGGTTTTCTTTACATAGCATATCTTTTTTCTTATTTGTAGACTTTTAATGACAGGAATAAAATAATTTATTAGATATTTATTACATCGTATTATAAACAGCTTTCCGCGGATATTAAAAGGAAAAATTATAAGATCAAAACCAGGAAGGCTTGGTCTAACAAAACTGGTATAACTTTTATAAATTTATTTTAACATTCGCTGGAAATTGTCTTTAATACTATGCTATATATGATTCTTCAGTATAGCTGAGAACCGGATATTATTCGGTTTCAAGCCATACGGAAAATTTATTTATTTACCAATCAGTTTCTCCCTGATAAAACGCCTTTAATGAGATGATCGATTCATTGTAAATAGCTGTTTAGCATGTAGTCTTTTCTGGATAATAGGAAACTACGATAGTTAAACTTAGAAATATTGATTTAATGTCGATCATTTAAGGATAGAAGTCATGACGTATGTACATATATATAAACATAACGTCCTGAAATGTCGCTCAATCTGTAAATCAATAAGAATTAATAATAGAAACCTACATCTACAGTATGAATCCAGTATAATAATTATTATTTACTGTTCAATTTGGCATATTATATCACTAAAGATTAGAAGGGGGAGGTTTCTTATGTTTTTAAAATATCTAAAATTTTATTGTAAAGAAAGTCTTTTAAAATATAGCTAAAGTGTCTGAGGTCTGTAATTAGAATTCAGTGCAAATGTAGAGGCTATTTCTAGAGTTCTTAATAAGGCAGGTGTTACACTTTATTTTATATTTAGATAGCCAGCCATTATAGTATAGCAGTGTTGTTCTAAGGAGCCACCTTAAATTTAAACGGTGTAAAAGGAACCCATTAATGTTCAAATATTATATTATTTTAACAGTTCATTTAGGCATGTTATTCTTATACAAAAACAAGGATGATAACATCAATAAAAGTAACTTTGAATAAATCATACATTAAATATCATTTGTTTTTGAAGATTTTTTTGCTAAGGATTCAACGATTTTTTTTTTCATTAGATAAAATATTGAGTATTTTTTTCGTAGTCATGATGTATTGTTTTTAAGTGATGATAAGTAAAATTGTTAAAATTCTTTGTAAATTTTGTTACCAGTTAAATTCTTGGATATTATAGGTTTCTAGAGATATAAATAAACCAGCTGTTACAACAAAATATCAACATCAAAATGCTTTGATAAACTGTAGTTTTATGAAAATGTTAGATTTTTAAGAACAAATTAGATTGTGCATCTAAATATTTGAGTTTTAGTAGGGATCTTAAGGAAAAGACAATTGCCGTTAAATTGATTTATATCCCCAATGATGATACACAAAGTTACCCCTTCTGTAGATTACCATTAGTGGTTGAAACATTTGGACACTCTAATGAACCAACCAATCAATATTCAATAAAAAGTGTAATACACAGCCCCCACTCACTCCCTGGTGTTTTAGGGATGGAGGATATTTCACTGAAGCAAAATATGTTTTACCAATCAAAAAAAAAAAAAAAATAGGTGAATATGATAACACAAAAACAAAGAAATTGTTGGAAGCAGAATATATTTTATCATGGTAGAATTTCCCTTCATCCCTGTATAAGTCTGCAGATTTTATCTAAGTGGCCAAGAGGTTATCTAAAATACATTTCTATGTAATTTTCGGACATGGTGTTGGATTAAGATTGCTTATTAAGAAAGAGCAAATGTTTTAAGTTTGTACTCTTATTTTTAATCAATTTACATGGTAGATACAGGTTACAGGTTTCGAGTAGTAAAATGGCATAATGCATATATCAGACAAAATTGCTAGTTCATCAACAAGTAAAAACCAGTTAATTCTTAAGGGAAAAAAATGATTTTTAATTTTAACATTACAATGGAAGATTTTCTTGGAATTCCCACATTCTTTATAAAAAAAATAATGTAAAATAAGGTAGACATAGCGGATTACATTTTCTTCCATCAAGAATATGGAGACAAATTATTCTTCCACAACTTTTGCCTTTGGTATTATATTAAGCATAAGATTAAAAAAGGTTTTTCTTTCTCTGACTTACTATAAGCACAATTTTGCACAAAAAGAACTTTATACAAAAGATTCATTTATTGCCATACCCCTGCTTCACTGTGTTAAAAAATGCAGACTTACAGACTTGTTTAGGTTTGTATTACATACAGTTTTAATGCATACAAGCTATTCTAACATGTCCATTGTTTCATTCAATTGTGCAGATTTTAAATTAAAAGATTCTTTTTCTCATCCTGGACCGAAAATGAATGTACTATTCAATTTGTTTTAAGATAATCTCAATATCTTTTAAAGTAAAGAGAGAGTTATTTTATTTTCCTTCCCATTCCATTTCCATTGTTATATTAAGTTCATTGTCATATCCCTTATGCCTTGAACTTTTCAACATTTTGGTAAAATTAATGATATTGAGAATTTACTCATTGAAGATTGTGTGTGTTGTGTGTTAAAAGTATGTTTGAGATATGAAAATGGATGCAGGTAGAGTATACGTGGATATTATGACAGGGGAAACTTTGTTGTCAATTTAGCTTGTTGTCATTGAACTCATTTATTGATCATTTCGTTCATCCAGTAGGAGGAGAGTGGTGGGGTTAAGAGGGTTGAAAGGGGAATTCGTTATTTTAGCCAGCTGTGTGTTTTATTTCATTAGAGACCATGAAAATTTGGTGTAAGATCCAAGTAATAATATATCTATTGATATGAGATACAATAGCTGATTATTGCTGTTGTTTTCATAAAATTTATACTACAGATGGCTATTTGATATCACAATTAGTGTCATTTACTTACATTTAACATTTTTAGTAGCGCTGCTACTCAATAATGTATAATTCCCGTCCTTACGTCCCAATAGACTTGGTAGAATCTTAGATCCACATTCAAATGAAAATTATATTATATATTATTACTTTGATCTTACACCAGATTATCATGTTCTCTAATAAAGTGAAACAGCAGAGGGCAAAAATAACGATTTTTCTATTCCATCCCCTTTACCTCATCTCCTTTTCACTCACTGGATGAAAAAACATACTAATAAATGAGTTCCATGTTAGCAAGTTTTATGTTTTTAACTAATATAATTAGCTTTTGTGGATGGACATAACTGTCCTTGTTACATGATCAAACCGCAATTTAAGAATCATTACAATATTTTATACGCCAAGTTATGGTTGTTTTTCTTGGTGTAAATTACCCTTTGAAAGAATTGACACCTCATAAAACTGGAAGACCATTTGTTTACAGCCATTACCCAGATTTTATGACAACACCTTTCAGTTGCAAAGTTCTTGTGCCTATAGTGTAGAGTGTTTTTTTGTTGTTGATATGTTAGAGGTACGATTGTAGATTCCTCAAAAAAGACATAGGGTTTTCAATAAACAAGGATAACAGATTTATAAAAAAGGATTAACTTAAAGTGTATTTCTATGCATACCCTAATTATAAGATATCTGCGCTATAAATATTTAGTACATTTTTGATACTTTTAGAACCAACTTTTTGGGCACTCTAAGATATCTCTATTATTGTTGACTGCCGTCAGAATGATTACCATGATTATATGTTCATAAGTCGTCTTTTTTTTGAGGGCCTTGCATAATCAACATGAGTTAGGGCTTACAATATAATTTATCACAAGGATCATACCATCAGATAAAGGCTTATATATATACAAATAATTATATCCCAAGTTGGCAAACAAAAAATTTTACCTTTTGGTCATGAATGATTTAGGCTACTTGCTCGTTGAATGAATTGTCTGCATTAATGATAGAGTTAATTTGAAATAATAGAAAAGAGAGATAATTTAGGGAAGGAGACTGTAAATTATACTAATGTTTTATAAACATTTTATCTTAATTTTTGGCTTCAAACCTTGGCCACTATTAAATCTTGATTAGTTGGCTTAAACTAGCAGTTTCCAAAGTTTATAGCCAATAAATTTAATTTACAGAAGGTTTAGGTTTATTTATCATAATTAGGGATGCTGTACCTCAATTTATCATTCATTGTCTAATCCCTTTAAAAAATATCAGAACCTTTCAATAACCATGAAGAAAATATTATTCATATAACACAATAACTAACTGATATATCATGACTAAAACTAGTCAGTAAAAAGGCTTATGTATACAATGCATGAAAAATTGCACTCATTATGCACTGGCGAAAAATGGCAACTAGCTAAATTGATTCAAAACAATTCTTCCTTAAAAGTCAATAGAACAATCATAGTTAAGAAATAAGAATACTAATAAATATTCCCAAAATTTATCACATTTTTTTTACAGTGCCCAAACAAACACTGATCAACTGATAAAACACACATTTTTTGCTGTGCTGCTTGATTTCCATATAAATTGAGGCTGCAAAGAGTATGTGAGCGAAAAAAAAATTCGCACAAGTCTTCCCGATGATTCATGACTGAATCTAATGGATGTTTTCACAAAACTGACATTTTTTTGACAATTTGTTCGAACTCTTTGTAAAAATTATATAAGGTTATCATATCAATATAATACTATCATAAGAATAGCGTTATTTGGTTAGTAAAATGTTAAATATTAGTCATTAAGTAACCGTAAATATTAGACAACTTCAACCTAATACTGGCATGTCATAAACAAATGATGGATCGTAAGCTCATCATTTATTAGCTTAAGCGCATATGATTAATTCAACTAATAAATATGATCATTAATACCTTCTAATTATCTACATAGTATTTTACTGGTTTGTAGGCCTACAAATAATAAAGCACCCTTCTCTGTATAATAATAGTTTTGATTGATTTGCTAAGCTTCACTTGAAGTATACACATATACATACACTATTTATAATAACTGGTAGGGTAAGGTCAATTACACAATATCGGATATTACACAATATATATTTGAAAATAGTTGAGGGCTCGGCAATCGCGCGTCAGCTGCAACGAAGCCTAAAATTTATACTCATTTTGGTAGTTTGAAGAGTAATTTAAAAAGAGGAATTGTCATATTTTGATCAAATTTAGACTTCAAGCAAATTTTTAATATTGTAAAAGGATGATTCCACTGAGGCTTACATGCGTCTGACCAAGGCTGCCGAGCCCTGAATATTTGTGTGATATGTTTGGTGTTATTTAGTAATATTGTTAATTTTTCGAAAACATAACTTTTTGATGATTTTATGTCATAGGACGAATCCTAATTTTTTTTCCATGTTAGCCTAAGAGTTTTTAGTATAAATATAAAAAATATCTAAAACGCATTACGCATGTAATACAAAAATCTCTAACCAGTTGTGCAAAAAAATTGCTGATGTTATTGCGTAATTTTGTCAAACGTGTTTCATGAAACATTTTTAATTACTGAAATGAAACTTCAATTTCCTACTATGATTTCATTTTATTAGTTAAAATAAAGAAATCTTAATTGTTTTTGAAATAATTAACCTCACTGAATAAGTATCAACATTATGCAAAGTTTCTTATGCAAAAAAAGATAAAATCTTTTGCAATTTTTTTTGCAATGATTGTGTACGTGGTTATTTCATAGGCAAGAACGTAGTTGGGTAATAGTATTAAGAAAAACAAAAAGTATAAAAAAAAATTTCTTAAAATATAAAGTAGTAAGATTTTTTGTTCTTCTTTTGTTAGATCCCGGACACTACTGAACCGATTGGGTTCTCCATTATAGAAGCTTTCCATAGATATTTGGGTGGTTTAAGGATGTTTTATTTTTTAGGCTTAAATCATGGTTTGGTTTAATTTAATAACAAAAAGCCCTTAGATGCTATAAGCGCATATAACATATAAAAATACTGATTTGCTACAGATTTATTTTTATTTTAAATATAATTTCTTTGAAATGTGAAAAAGAACAAAAATTGCAACGCTATGGAATTTCTTTATTAAATTAAGCTACATGTCAACGTACTCTTAATTACTCAATTCTTTTATAATTAAGATGAATAAGTTGTAATCTAAAAATTCAATATTTCTGTTACAAGAAATGACACTTGAAGAAGTCTTATTTTGGTCATAATTGAATAAATAAAATAAACAATCTTTTTTTTATGAAGTCATGATTTTAAACTATTTTAAACTATTTTAAACTATTTTGTTCTTTAATTTAGTGAATGTTTCCTAAGTCAATTAAATTTTCTTTTTTATTTGACATTTATTATTATAATGCATTCTTGTTGCACTTTTATGACTGCAATTGTCCTTGTTTTTTTCATGATGCATAGTGCACGCTTAATGCCATAAGTATATATTTTGATTAGTATATGATTGCTTATTATTTGTGCACTGCGCATCGTATGAAATTCTTAGATTGCAGTCACGAGTTAGAACCAGGGACGTGCGGGAGGTAGGGAAGGGGGTGTGTTAACACCCCTTCTAAGATAAAAAGTGCCTTCTTCCCCCTAAAGTCCTGCAACCTTCTCTGTGCACTCAAACGTTAAAACTGTACTCAATTAAAAATGTAGTATATTGGAAAAAATGTATCTTAACATGTTATTTGGTATTGTAGTAAAAAACATAATTTTTTAATAAAAAAATCAACCAAAAAAGCACCTTTTATAAACACACACACAACGCTACCCTTGCAGTGATTTGGTGTTTCGGCAGCCTCGGGACGCAAAACAGCTCGAAGGGCCGAACAGCAGCCACAACTTGGCAGCCGGTAACAGCAGCAGCAGCACGATAACAGCCGCCAGCGGTCAACACCAGTCGCAGCCTTTATTAGCCGAACAGCAGCCGCCGAGCAGGGCTGTGGAGGGGCGACTTGGGTGTGGCTGTCAATGTGATTGTAGCAGCAGGTGACACTTTTATTTCACACCCTTTTAGGGTGGTTTTAGATTTTACTGCATTGTATGTCCTTATGTCTATATTGTTATTATTTTGTATCTATTTTTCTGTTATTTTCTGTTATTTTCTATCTATCTATCTATCCATTCATCTATATATATCTATCTATCTATCTATCCATTCATCTATATATATCTATCTATCTATCTATAATTATATATATATATCTATCTATCTAGTCGAGATAGTGCACTAGAGTGTGTATCACGTGACCTGCTCCCACCTACAGCAAACAACAAGCAAATTTTCAACTCAGATGACGATAATTCAATGGAAGCTCATAGGTAGGATTTTATTTTAGTTTTACAGGCAATATCTGCTTTATTAGCATATATTATCATTTTTGTTTATTTTGCAATAAAAAAAACAAACAATATATCTATGTTACTTAATGGTTTTAAAATAAGAACATCAAATAACTATTTTGAATAAAAAACAGATAAAAACCATGAAAAGGCAGCTTGTAATACTATTTTAGTGTAATTTAGATATTTGTCATCAAAGTTTAAAGGGCACCTGGCCTTAGCTTTGACAGGGGTGAATAGATTTTTGAATTTCTTGAAAATTCTAAATGAAATGTTCATTATAAATCTATTTCTTTATTGCCGAAGCTTTTTAAAGTACCTATAAAAAATGACGTTATATTGGCCTTCCCTTGGTCAATTCAAATTTATACTGGCCTGCCATTGGTAATTTAGTCAATGTATTGGCCTATCATTGGTCATTTGTATTGTATTATGTTATTTTTTAACGCCATTGAAGAGCTTCTTTTTTACCTTGTACAGTATCATAAATTCAAATGCTATACCGTTTTTTATAGTAAAGAATTTAAGCTGTCTTATTCCATTTTTATTTCATTGACTTAAATCTTTATCCCTGCAATCTACAAACAAATAGTTAATGGTTCTAAATCGTTGTTAAAATGACAAACCTTGTCGTTATTGAATGATATTATGTAAGACATCATGCAATGTTCAACAGAATAAAACTAGGACAAATTCTTACATAACAAGAGTTATCCACAAAGTTGAAATCTGCCCTCGGACATATTATTTTTTTTTTTTGGGGGGGGGGAGAGGGAGTGGTGTAGATTGTTTTTGGCTTTTTTCTTTCTTTTTGTTTAAATTCATTAACATTGAATTATACCATGACATTTATAAAGATAATTGCTTTGAGAGTTGTAGAGTAGCTGCGCTTTTTAATATTCATATTAAATTCCATACATTTCTTTATCAATTGTAAAAAAAAAACATAAATTTTTCTTTATTGCCCTTTATATTTTTTAATATTAAAAGTTTAAAAATTCTTCGAAAAATATAATCTTGCATTTTTTTAGATGTTAAAAACTGTTATTAAAAGTTTTTGAATATGCATAATAAATACTATTAAATGACCAAAAACTAATGCCTATATTTATTTACATAAAAAACCTCGCCCCACCCAAAAAATAAATATTTTGACCACGTATAATCGGCTGGTTTAACAGATTTTTGAATTCCTATAGTCACAGTTTTATTATGTCCTAGATAGTATTGTAATAAGCTGTAATGATATTTGGGTTTGTTGTCTTTAGGGCTGATATAACTTATAAGATTTGTTGTCCACCCTCTTGGCTCTTAACATAATCCAGAGAAAAAAAGGATTATTAAATTATCTAACTTATTTATTAAGTAATTTAAACATTTGAGTCTTTTGTTTTTACCCTAATCAAGAAAGTAAGTTTAAACGCTATTTGTCAAATTGAAATATGATATAATATGCTTCTAACTTGTCTACCAATCAAAATGTTGAAACTGAAACAGCTTGGCGTTATTAAACCAAGAAAATTATACAATAATTTTGGATATCTATTCCATTATGACTTTGAAACCTATTTAAATCCGCTGGATTAGAACCAGTTTTCAGCTGAAAAATCATGCTTTGGCCCGTTGGGGCTAATTAAACTGGTTTTAATCTTATAATTTTGACTTTAATATTCGTGGAAAGCTGTCTATAATACGATGCGATAAGTGACTATTACCTTTGTCCGAACCTTATAACATGAATGGAAATATAATAATAATAATATTTATTCATAGTATTTTTCTCAAATGTCACTCCCCTATTTCATCTTTTTTGGGACATTCTTACAAAACTGCATGATTGGACAATTACGTGCACAGAATTTTGCCTGGGGGTGGTAAAGCAGGCCTACCATTTTAACGATTAAGGAGTTTTTTGACATCACTGTACAGAGTCTACACCCCTCTACCGCATCGTGTATGGAATAGTTAGTTATCGCATCGTATTATGGACAGCATTTGCGAATATCAGTAGGTATAATAATTAAACCGGTTTTAATTCAGCGGATATCAATCGATTTCGAAGCCATTTTAGAAAATCAAATAAAGAATGTAAATAGTAAAAGGTTTGGGCTTTATGAGGATTAATATTTTGTAAGTTTTAACTGCTTTAAGTGAACACATTATTTAAGCCATATCAAAATGATTTTTTATGTATGGGCATGTTTAACAAATATAAAAGTGTGTCCACCTCTCAGTGTATGTCAACCAAAAGTTGCGCCACCCCTTTTTTTCATTGATTTTTTTGGTATGGGTTTCTGAATACATAGCTCATACACGCCCTTAATCCTACATTTTTATTGCAAGCAAAGCAACTCTTTCACCTACAAGTCCATTTTATTAAGATTGTTCGTTTGGTTTAGCTATGAAAACAAATTTCAATATTTTAAGTGATTTACCCACTATAAATCTTTTTTTTTAATTTTTCAATTTTATATATGAATATTTCTAAAGCCATATAAAAACAAATTTAAAGTGCCACTTTATGATTCTTAAAAACTTTGTTATCGCTTCCTTATACGTTACATATATGTGCATGTTTGAATTGGGGATTTAGGATTTTATAAATCAGTATTTTTATAACATTTTTGACGAGTTATTTATGAAGAAATAAAAATAGATTTAAATTGGAATTTAATAACTACATACAAAATATTTGATAAAGAAAGACATCTATAATAGAAGTTGAACTCCAAATTTTGCCTTATGCTGAATTTTTTTTTTTTTTTTTTTCATATTTATATTATAACATAACGGCTTATTATTTATCTCTGACATATAGGACCAAAAAGTTTGTTTGCAAAGCAAATATGGATTATTTCATGGATAAAGGAAACAATTCCAAATTAGGTTGCCAACATTTCTGCCAATTAAAAAAGAATTTGAGGTAAACTGTCTTGTATCTAACTTATTCAGTCAAAATAGATAAAAGATTATTAGATTGGTTCCATAAAAAAGGAGCTAACAATAAGTATAAGCATACAATATTTGAAAGGAACTAATATATTGGCAAAAAAGTTAAAGGCAAACAAGCTTTGCTTTAGTAGAAGCCCTAATTAGGGTACCATTGGCTTGTCCCTTATAGTTAGATGTTCAAGAGGGAGTGCATTTTTGGGGAGAGACTGTTCCACCACCCAAAAAAATAAGATATATTTTTTATGCAAATAAATTTCCTTTTACCCCTGAGAAGTGTGTACTTGGTGAACATGATTTAGGCAAAATTATTTAAGGCATACTACACATATGTAAACATGCGTATTCTTATATTTATTTGCTCCCAGGGAGGGAGGGACATTGGGCTGTTTATTCCACTAGTCCCCAAAGTCTTAAATTGACTTAACAATCTTGGGGACTTTCATTGGATTTGGATTGGTTAGTTCATTTAGTGGAGTGTCCAAACGTTTCAACCACTATTTGTATCTACAGAGGGGTAATTTCGTGTATCATCATTGGGGATGTAAATAAGTTTAAAGGCCATTGTCTTATCCCTTTAGATCACTGATTTGCTCCCATGGATTTAGGGTTAGTTCAATGAAAGATTAATTAATTTCCCCTTCAATAATGACAAATTATTAAAGACAGGATAAGGGAGGAGAGCCATGTATTTAAATTCCATTAATGTAACATTTAAACAATAAACATATTCTTATATAACACATACTAGGGGTTGTGCCCCTATCATCTAGGGGACGAAGGGAAATAGTTAGACTAGATTATGCCGGGAACTATATAAAGCTTCTCTAACATTAGTAATCGGTTCAGTGGTTAGTGAAATCTCAATGTACAAAAAAAACCTTGCTTCTGAATATAATTGAAAATACTGAAATAAAACTACAGGAAAGATATCTATAGGGATGCAACGCTCCTCTAAAAAAATCCGCAATGTTCGCGGTTTGATTCACGGAAACGAATGTCTATTTATCCTTTACGGCCTCCTGTTAACTTTTTTATTTGCGCCAAACCGACCACGGACCATTTCACAGAAAAACAAATTTTGACATTAAGAAAAATCTGTTAAACGTTTAAGTGAGGTTATCAAATTTCTAAAATGCTTGATAAATGCAGTCATATTATGTTACAGAAGTTACATTATATGATATCTAACATAACTTTAAACGCCAATAATTTACCAAAATGTTCAATTCATATTTTACTTTAATTTTTAGAATGAATATCCTCTCCAAAACCGAACAGGATCTTTTTAGACATGTCTAAAAAAGGATTTTGCTGGTTTTTTTTCATTATACAATAGCGACAATAATTTTAAAATGCTAAAAGTACAAAAATATTAGAAGTAAGATTTATTGTTTGTATCAAATAATTTAAACCGATTTGGAAGATATTCGGGACAACTTTAGCTATGAATTGGGGAGGTTTTATACTATTTTCTATCCCTTTCTCTAGGATGCAAACATTAAAAATATTCGTAAATTTGGTTTTTCAGGAAAGCATATATCAATTTTTACTTGTTATTCCTATTACTTATATCTTATTTATAACTAGCGGACACGCCGCTTTAGACATCCCCCAAAATAGCTATAAACCTTTGCACGACTTATGAAATGATACACTATAAAGAAGAACCATATAAAATAGGCGGTTAGCTATATCCTTTAGGACAGACATAGATCCTGTTACTTCAGCAGATAAATTTTATTTTATAATTATCCAAAGTCTATCCCCCCCCCCCCTAAATTAAAAATAGCTAAAGATTTTTTAAAAATTATTATAAACATCTTGCATATAAGGACATTAACATTAACAAACCAAAATTAAAACCTGTCGTTTTTATTTTGGACATGGTGAATTATATATTGTCTTCGCTCAAACACTTTTTATGGTCAAAAAATGTTTTTTTCTTCTGTTACATATTAATATTTGTAAAACCAAACCCTCCCAAATAAAGCCCATTTATCATTATTATCGGAAGAAAGAATCGTAAAATTATCATAAAACAAAAATTTGATCCTAAAAACCTGTAACTCCTAACCGCCCATTATTTTGGTAGCACAGCTGCTTTATTGTTGGAGCAGTTGGTCCGTCCGATTGACTGTTTGCTAAGAACTGAATGTGAAAATAATCCTGATACCTTTGAAATGATTATTTTCTCTTTTTGTCATACTTTATATATTTAAGAAATTTTCTTTCTTTTAATTTTCACTTCCAATTGGATGTTGATCCAGATTTTCATTTAAATTAACGACACAACCTTTCGCCCTATTATCCCATTCCTTTCCTTCCTACGGGAAGAACGAACTGGCAAAGAAATGAGGTCCCTATTAGAAACTAAAATTGACGACAAATTTTCCCTTGTTAATATATCCATGTTTTCTATATCCAATTGTAAATACCCCTACTACAAGAAAACCTGATTCACTTGTTATTACTGCGCTACTTTTGGACATGATAGCCCTTGTTCCCCATTTTGTTTCCCCTTTTTCTGTACCCACCACCTCTTCCCTTGTTTGATTGATAACCTGTGATCCAATTTTGATAACACAGACTAAACTTTTTATATCAAAATAATATCAATAATTTTTCTTATTTTTACTTTTTTAAGGGGCATATCTTAGAGATTACCACCTTTAATTAAAGTTTCTTTTTTTTGGGGGGGGGGGGGGAGGGGGGTATCATTTGTTTAGTGCTATAACTTATGAAATGTACTGTTACCCTACTCCGAAAAATAGGCAAAATCCTGCCCAGGACTAATTTTCTTTCCTAATCTACTTTTTAAAAAGGCAAAACAAACACTTTTTAAATTTTGAATTATGATAAAAGTTAAAAACTTTGGGATATTTTTATAGAGCAATAACGATTTCGCTATCATAAATAGAATCAAATTCTCAAAATAGATATTTTTTTCTCTGTGTGTATCTTGAGAAAGGTTTATTTTTATTTAAAATAGTTCAATGAAAATGTGTTTTTTTGGAGATTAAACAAATTTATAGTTATGAAATTTAAGACAGGAATTAGGAAGGATACACCAAATTGTAAAGTTGATGCGCTACTAAAACAAGGATGATAACATTCATAGGTAGCGAACTTAGCACCATAAAAATCATGGACGAATGGACAAAGTAATTTAATTTTAATTTAATTGGATATTCAATGGTGTGTGGTATCTTCATCAAAAAAATCAGCACAGTTTATCTTAAAGAGCATTCCCATAGAGCTACGGAATAACTGACGAACAGACTCAAAGACAGACACAGTGAATTATAGATTAGCTTCGTTACTGAAAAAAAAATCAGAAATGTTAAAGTGAGTGTAACTCATCTATAAATGGTGTACTTAAAACTTTTTTGCATTTTTTTACCAAGGAAAGAAGTTTGCAGGGAGGATCATTGTGAAAAATGATTATTAAAACAAAGTGCGCAAGGATTTCTTAGATAAAGATTTAGTAAAATTATCATGTCACTATACTTGTTTTCTGGACCTTATTGGACCTTATAGTTGACATCTAAAATGTTTAAACATACCTAAAGTTTAAGATGGTTGAATCTTTTTTTAGAATACATTTACATTTTACTAAAAGCATTATAAATTTTTTTGAGCCCAATTTCAATATTTTTCTTCTTTTATAGTCAAATTTTTAAATTTCTATGAATTATTACAAATAATGCTTAAACTGTTGTAAAAATAAATTCTCACATATACTATGAGGTGCAATAATTAAAATGTTTTTTTTTTCTTAAGGCTTGGCTACTGGAGCCGCTTGGCCTAGCTTTTTTATACAGCGTCAGCCTCTATATTTATAAGTAGTTTCCAAGCTAAGGCGCAGCAAATGAAAAGCACCCTTACTGAGATACAGCTGCAACCACTCATTTTCCAACCGCAGTCGAGCCCTAGTTTCTTGAATAAATTAAAAGCTTTCAAAATAATTAGTTCTGATTGTCAATAACCTTTTCTTAATTATTCTAAAAATACTCGAGGCTAATATATTTGAATATTTTTTCCATTGCTTTTTCATAATTTGTATGGCTTTAGATATTTGTTGTTAATATTAAGAGGTTAATAAAGACTTTAAATGAAACTTATATTTTCAAAAAAGCACAATTATGTTTTAAAAGTTATTAGTTTTATCATTTATAAAACAAACACTTTTTATAAACACTATTTATCTATTTCCTTTTATTATACAATGGATATAGATAGTTTGGGACGTAATAGTTTAAACAGATTTTAGTTATTATAAAGTTTTTCGAAGAAAAAAAAACAGCCATTTGGCTTTTTCCCTGTATTGAAAGGGGTAGGAAGTATTTAAAATTAGCCTAAATTAGATAAAATAGGTTAAAACCATCCAAGGTCCTTTGTTACATTATATAAGCATTCAAATCTTAAGCTCAGACTTAAAAAAAACTTTCTACTGAATATAAAAGGATTTACAGATAAAATTTCAATCTATATCTGTCATTTGATACTTATATTACATGTTTAACAAATTTACTGTACAAATAAAGCTATATTTCTCACAATTATATCATTATAGGCAATTTTAATTTCGTACATTTTTTTGCCAATGAATCGTAGAAAAGATATCATACATACAGGGTTAAAGTAAACTGTATATTTTTAGTTTTTTTCTATGTAAAGGATTATACTTTAGTTCTTTTTCACGTAAGTTATATTTAATATGGAATAAAAATACATTTTTAAAGACTTTCCTAAATTAAAAACAACATGTAAGTCACATTTTTTAACTTCTAACATGGCAATCCGTCCGTATAGTAAAGCATCTAAACACTTTTAAACTGGCAGCTTATGTTTAGCTAACGCCTGGCTGCCGAGCCCTAAACTGGTACTCCATGTACCTATTCCTGTTACCATGACGGTACACCAATTATATCGCTAATGATCTGTGAATCCTTGCAAATTTTTCAACCTGTCTGTTAGTGGATTTTTATTTTTCAGTGATACTGACAGATAATACAAAAAAATGGTAAAAATTGGTAAAATTTAAAGTTTGCTATACGACTTTATGATAATCCCGTTTGAAAATGTTTTTTTATTAATCCCCATCCTTTTTCACTGCTAGGTTTTTTAACCCTCAATGGTGAATTTTGAAAATTTGACTTTAATTTGCACGAGCCTGTATTTATGTTTGTCTTATGTATCACTATTTTTAGTTACAAGTTAAGATCTATTTTTTTTATTTTAACACCCGACCCTGCACCCGACGTATTATCCATTAATACCATAAACTTGTATTTTATATGTAACTTTATGCTAATATTAACATGTGGCTATTTAGTTTTATGATGATAATATCAGCATTAGATTTAACAGGGAAGGCAAAAATACTTTTTAATGGTCTTTGATAATGGGATAAAAAGTTACTAGACGTTGAAAATGCTATGTCTGTTTTCTTAAAATAAATATTATTAAGTTTTTATTATTGAAAATTAATAACGCATGTATTGAAAAATCAATTATTTATTTTGAATATATGTATTTGGAACATTTTTAACCAAGTGCTATTTTATGAGAGAAAGATTAGACAAGGAAAGAAAAATAATCTTTCCCCTAATATAATTAATTTCATTCTTTCAATTCTAAAAAATATTGAATCAACAAGGATGAAAAAAAATCCATAATAACGAAGCTCTCAATTCAAACAGTAGCTAAAACAAACGTCAATACTTGTAGTGTCAGAACTCTAGAAGCAAAATATAATCTATAACTCTAAACTAAATTGTATATAATTTGTTCTAGAATTATATACAATTTAAGGATGCTGTTTAAGGATACATTTACATGTTAAGGACTTGATTATAGAGATGCATCGTTATGACTTTGTCATAGGAATTGTTATCCCTAAAACATATAACTAATCATATCGTATAGGTTTTTAACAGAATATGTGATTGCGTTCATGGAAAAAAACCTACGTATATACACTAGTTATATGGGAGCTACGCTACTAGAAATAAAGCTATTAGCTACAAACAAACATGCCAATTAAAGCAATTGAAAAATCTATGGTAATTTTTCATATTATTGAATTTTCACGTTCCTTTTCTGGAATGGTCAATTTAAAAATTTGGTGCTCTTACAAACCCGTTAAAAATATCAGTCAAAATGACACTTTTAGTATTATTCTAGCACTAACATGTAGATAATACTAAATTAATCATCATGTAATGAAAAAAGAAATGTCAGTAATTTTGTCCACTTTTATTTCATGCTTTATAGTCAGTATGGCATCAAAATCAAAAGTAAAATAGTTATTGTAAGAGAGACAACATAAAAAAGTGTAAAATTACTCCAAAGATTGTTTGTTTTCTGTATTGATGTGGGGTTGGGGGGGAGGGGGCGATTTTAGGCCCACTCCACTGGTAATGGTCATATTATGGAAAGGAACCTGTATTATGAAATAAAATTTCAAAATATGTAATATGAAAATTAAACCTTTTTACTTACTATACAATTGTTAAGTCGATATAATGGCTCCATATTATTGAGATCTGTCTGATATTTACATTGACATTGTGTTTAACATTTAAAGCGCTTAAAGAAAAAAAATCTACCATGTTACACTATGCTAATAATGATACTCTAAATATATTCATCCAAAAAGGGTAATTTATTAAACTTACTTTAGATAGAGAGAGAAAATTTTTTAAACTCATTATTTTAAAATTTAGATTATTTACTAAGTATATTTGCGATTACTTTTATTTAATGAAATCTTCCAATTTTTAACATGTACAAAACGGCCTGCATTATTGCATCAAGATCCATGACAGATCTATATAGGAAATAAACGTCTATAATCGAGCTCGAATCTTCCAAGCTTATGGTGTATAAAACTCATAGTGCTCCAATAATCCCTATTAAATTCTCATTGACCAGAACGTTAAGACCCATTATTCTACTTTTAGCATCATAAATTCAGTTTTTTAATTCATGTTGCTATTTAAAAAACATTGAAGTATTTGATTTCTATTCATAAAACAGAAAACTTAAATTTATAATATAGTAAATCTAAGAAAACTTAGTTTTAAAATGAAATGATTCATGCGACACCCCCGTAATGCGGTCAGATATTAAACTAAACATTTCAACCCTTTGAGGACGATAAATTAAAATGAAGAATATTAGGATTTCAATCATTAAAATAAGATAAAAAAATGGAGCAAAACGTTAAATCGTGTATTGTTACATTGGGTGTAAATATAAAACTAATAATTACTGATTAAATATATATTAAACAGATATTCTAACGTAAAATGTTAACGTATATATGAAGAGAGAGAAAAAGAGAAGGAGCAAGAGAGATAGAAAGAGAAAGGGGGGAGATCGAGAGCGAACGGGGGAATGAATGAGATAGAGAAAGGTGGGGGGGGGGAGTGAGAGAAAGAAAGACAGAGAGAGAGAGAGACGGGGGGGGGGGGGGTGTACATAATGAATCATAGGCATTCTAATTTTATTACAAGCTGAATTTGAAGAGATGATAAAATTTAAGTAAATATGTCATTTAATAGCTTAAATAAAAGTTATTTTATTTGGACATACTAATGTCATGGTGATAGGGCTATCAGAACTATTTGTTAGGGACGTACGGATGGACAGATCAACCCCCACTGTAGAAAAGTTTGGCTTTTAACAAGAAATAGATCATTAACATTATACAACCCTTTTACCCCATTTCCTTCCCTCTTACTGGATGAATTAACTGACCAATAAATGAGGTCCATACTGTCAAGCTATAAAGGGAATATTAACACAATTTTCAGCCATTGAATAGCAAATGAGAAAATTACTTTTTCCTCTAATCCTAGCCAACAGACGAACGGACGGACATTTTGAATTATAAATAAGCAATAAGCAATTATAATAACAAATGTCTATTATAATCTTGATTAAAAATTTAAGCCATCTAATTTTTAAAGCAGCTGAGAAAACAAATATTTTAGAGTGAATTATAGAGTAAGAAGGATAATTTCAATTCCAAAATTTTTTTCCTCAGGGAAGGAGGTAACATATGACTGTAAATTACACTGTTAACCAAAGTTTAGTAACCACTTTGACTAAAAAACTTAATCAGTGTTTCGTCAGTTCTAAACAAGAAGATCCCTGAGTTTAAAAATCATCAACAAGGATGATAATATCCTTAAGTAGCAAAAATCCTAATTGTAAAAGTAAAAACACAAAAGCTAAAAGAAGAAAACGCGGCATAACCGACAGACAGACGAACGATGATCAGTGCAGTGGTCATACAAATCTTCACACAAAATATTAGTAGTCTATAGACAGAATAACGGACTAAGTAAGGAATAAAACTTTTAAAGTTTAGATTAATTGACTTCGCTACTAACATTTAACAGGTAAATAAGGATGACAACATCCATAACTATAGAAGCTCTTGAATTTAAAAAAAAAACAAAAGGTAAAGCAAATAAAAGCAAAAAGGGTGCACAACATACAGACATATAAAGTAATGATGCATAGTGAATCTTTACACAAAAAAGATCTTTGATAAAAGCTGGGAAAATTATTTAAGAGCATTACCGATAGACCGACAGACAATATTATTCTTAGAGTAGAGGTGCATTGGTCAGCAAACATAAAATAAGTCTTTTGTCTAAACCCTGAAAGATCGGGCCCTCTACAAATTCTTAACTGATCGGATTTCTCAAGAGCATTACAGACCAGCGAACAACGTGAGCTGTAGGCTAGTACTATTCATATATCAGAATTGCTGTCCCTCTCTGGTCATACGCAATACACCCTTAAGCCATCCGATAGTTGGTTATGCTATCAATTCCACATAATATATTACATGTAGGGGAGTAGGAGTAGCAACGTGCATAGGAATTGTCTGGTTGGTTATAAAGGTGGTATAATATTTATTATCGCATCGTATCATAGACAGCTTTCCGTGGATATTAAAAAATAAAATAATAAAAAAAATTATTTTTATTTATATGTTCGCTAAAAATTGTCCGAAAATACCGAAATACAAGATCTTCCGTATGGCTGAGAACCGATTTTAATCCACTGGATATTAATCGTTTTCGAAGTTTCGGTATAAAAATTTTTTACCCGTCGCCCTTGAGAGATTAAGAAAGAGAAGAAGTATGTGCTGATATTAAAATCAGAGTTTCTGATGATTTGTTAATCTTAAGAATATGCGGAACTGAAGAAACACAGCATCGGTTGCATTTTAGTAATTTTCTAGTAATTAACTCAGAGTTTTTCTAATCAAGAAATGATTGAAATACACATTTTGGCTTTAGAGTTTTTTTTATTTATAGAGGAGCTACTCTATAAGTTGTATATGTTTGTTTGTTTCAAAAACTTTCATTTAATTTCTTTTATAATACTTGTTTTGTAAAAATAGGGTGTAGTTATATTGTCAATTTACTTTTAAAGTCTAGTCCTTTGATAATATTTTAGCCATGGCGCTTTTAGTTATTGTCAAATAATAATTGTTGAATAATAGTTAAAAGTAATATTAATTGGTATGTATTAATTGCACGACTTATATTCAATTAAACTTTATATTTTTACATAATCTTTAGAGATTAAAGTCTCTAAATAACTAAATACATTTTTTATATATAAAACCTTCGCAAATATTGAACTAATCGGCCTTGTTCAATGCCTTGGAATGTTATTGGCTAATTTTAAATTTTGGGATGGTCAAAAACAATATTTAATATTGTTAATCATTTCAATCAAGGAAAAAATGAAAATAAAAAAATAGAAATTAAAAGTAAAGGATCAAAATTTGTAAATGATTATAGTATTAGTTAAGAAATCACTTTTAATCGTAAGTAAAACTTACTATTTTAGCTGGCTAAGTTAGATATTTTTGATGAAAATACATAAGAAAATAAAAATGGTTTATAGAAATTACATTTTATGAACTTTAAATATCAAAATGTAAAATACATTTTAATTTTTAATGTATCAGCTAAGTATGACGTCAACAGGAAGACACAATTAAAGAAGTGAATTACATAAGATTTTTATTCTCCTTTCTAAGTTCAACATACTCATATTGAAACGCAGTACTTTTCAAATATTTGGCGGTTACACGCGGATTTTTATTGAATATACCCAATGATGTTTTCCAATGATAAGATTAATGTGATGTTTAAAATTAACACTAACGTTTTATTGATTAAAAGCCGAGCCCCTAGCATCTAGGTGCTCTGTTTATGAAGTGGTAGAACGAGTGCAGAACAATAGTCTTAAAAATTCCATAAGTTTTAAAAGAAAACAGCTTTATACCATCAAAGGGCCTATGTCACAATGAAGGACATAATCGGTTCAGTGGTTGGCGAGATTTTATTAGACAAACAGAAAATCTAACTACATTTTATAATAACAATAGAAAATTTAAAAAAAATGATTTTCTAATAATACCGCTTTACATTGGTATTAATGTAGTTTATTTCCATTTCTTTTTATGATAGCTATCATATTTTTAAAAAGAGTACTAAATAAAAACATTTATCCACTAAATAGAGTACTTTCAATTGTGTTAATAAAATAACAGCATAACTGGATAAGTTAGTAGTAAAGGTGTGTGATAATTGAATTCATGTTTTTTTTTACCATCAACCGCCGACGTCCAAATACCCCATGCTTTCTTTTTTAAAACCAGTTTCAGTCTTAAAAAGTGTTAGTGTGTGTGTGATTGTGTATTTTTTGAGCTTCGGGCAATTTTTGGGGCCCAAAAATACAGACTCTATAATAAGAAAGCAGGTCCTTTTTACAAAGCAAATTATTAATTTAAGAAATTAGCATTGTAAATGTTAGGCTCATATAATTCTTAGTTTTTAAAATTTTTTAATTTTACAACAAAAAATTTAAATTATATTCAGCTGTCTGCTTATTCCTTCGTTTAATTCCCTTTATTCAAGCATTTTGTCTTTATCTTTATGTCTAATTGACAAAAACATTTAATTAGTTCTTTAAGCTAATTTAAACAAGAATGGTTCCATTCAAAAATTGCGATTGCGTTATATGATAGATATAAGCTTTTAGAAGGGCTTAGTATAATGCAAATGCAAAATTTCAAGACATGAAAGCATATCAATACATAGTAATGGATATAAAATTATGTGGATATTGTGAGAGGGAAATTTTGTGGTCAATTTTGGTTGCTAATATGGTTCTCACATTTTAGTCAATACAACATTGGTCAAAGTCATTACCATAGGGGATGTCAAGGTAATAGCCTTGATAGGATCCTAACAGCCAGCTAAAAAGCGGCTCAGACAATTTACCATGCTTGTAAACAAATGTACCACCCTTTTCTTAAAATGTCGTCGTTATTACATGAGATAAGGAAAAAAGGTCACAAAAGTGAAAAACAAAACACGAATAGCAGAAATAGAATACGTACGTTATCAGGGTATGCGAGAATTTCTCACAATATCTACCTATTCTATATCCATTCACAGAGTTTATATAAACCAATTAAATTTGGCATTGCTACAAAAGACCAACTCTACAAAAGACCAACGCCTACAAAAGACCAACTAGTCGGTTCTACAAAAGACCAACGCCTACAAAAGACCAACCAAAAAGGAAACCAAAGCTTAATATTGTAAACAAAAATTGGTCTTTTGTAGGGTTGGTCTTTTGTAGGCGTTGGTCTTTTGTAGGCGTTGGCCTTTTGTAGAGTTGGTTATTTGTAGGCGTTGGTCTTTTGTAGAATTGGTCTTTTGTAGCAACGCCTTAAATGTCAATATGTTGCTAATAGTTTAACCAGGGTAAGTTTATCCTCGCCTTAAAATTTAAAGAAAATATTATTGCAATTTTTCATGACATTTTGTTTTTTTGAGAGTTGCGTTTTTTTTTGCGTACACTTGACAAATTTGCGTAATCTTGCACTCTACAAGGTTTGCAGATTTAAGGTTTTGCTTTTGGAAATGCGTCAAAATATTTGATTGCACATAAAATTTTTCATTGTTGAGACGATATGTATTTTGATTTTTTACATATTTTTGTTTACAATATTAAGCCTTAGTTTCCTTTTTAAGGCTAAAGAAAAGCTAAAACATTTTCTTTTAAAAGATTAAGGATTTAAGCAATTTTAAAAACCCATAAACATCAAAGTATTTGTCATATTTCAAATTCGTGTAAAATTTTGGCCAAAAATGCTTTGGTAATGTTTTTGTTGCAAAGCTGTTTTACAATCGCTTGTTTTTTCAAGGTATGATCAATCATTTCTGAAGCAACCCTTAGCCCAACCTCGTTATTTTAAGCATCAGAGAATTTATAGTAACCATGCGGGGTTGCTATCCTACTTAGGGATATAATTTCTTATTTAACCTAAACCTTATATAATAATATAGGTTTTAGGCTTTGTCTGTACCAAAAATATCTCACTAACTGCAGGATCGATATGGTTCCTCTTTACATTTAAGCTTCTTAAAGGCTCCGGCAAAATCTTTTATCTATTTTTTGGGAAGGATACACAATATTCCTACGAAAAAATCAACAAACAAAACATGAAAAATAAAATTTAAAGGGGTGGGGGATGCAGGTGGTCCATTAACGGAAAAAGGGATATTACTGTTTTGCATTTCCTTTATAAAGAAAAAAGGCTTAACATTTAACACCCAACTCTTGTAATTAAGATGAAAAAGGTTTAATCTAATTTTTAAAATCATATTTCATTTTAAAAAATTTAAGGTTGAACTAAAATACAGGAAACGAGAGAAATATAAGTTAATTCTACAACCCTTTCTTTCTTCCAAATCATACGATTCAACAGTTTGGTACTTGGAAATATATCTTAAATGATAAATCATGGAATCTTTTTTTTCATAATATAAGTAATACTACTTGAATGTACACCATAATAATCGATATATTATTACTTGGATGTTACACCAGATTTTTTTTATGATTTCTAATTAAGTGAAACTTGAAGATGGCTAGAATAACGATACCCCCCTTTACTACATCCCCTCCCCTCCTACTTGATGTAGGAACTGACCACTGAATTATGTCCATGGTAGTAACCTAAATAGAGGAAAAATTTTCCCCTGTCATAATATCCACGTATTATATATCCATTTGTAGCTAGCTAATGGTATAGCACAAAATTACAAGTTTTAAATCTTTTAAGTCTTTACTTCAAGAGCTATTTCATAATCTTTGTTACTTAATCTTACTATTATAGAAATACTTAAGGATATAAGGATATGCCTATACTAAATAAAAAAGTATTAAATTATAATTTAGTTGCAGATATAATTAATTTAGCTTTCGTTTTACCCACGATCATGTGAAATACTTAAATTTAATTCAGATGTAAGATGTTATATATGTTAAGAAGTCTAAATATCAAAATAGTTATTCATCGCATCGTATTATATTATATATAGCTTTCCGCGGATATTGAAATAAAAGATTACAAGAATAAAACCAGTTTTGTTAAACCCGAGGGGCTTAAGTCTCGGGTTAACAAAACTGATATAATTTTTATTTTAATATTCAAAGAAAAATATCTGTAAAACGATGCTATACATGAATTTTCAGTATTGCTGAGAACCGGTTTTTATCAAGCGGATATTATTTGGTTTTGAAGCCATACTTTCTTCCAGTTACCTTTCCCTTTTCCCCATTTTAGAATGGGACAAATTCATCTGCACGAAGTACATCTAAATATAACAATTTTTATGCAATATTTTCTCTAAACTCGAATACCTTCATACTTTACAGTTTTTTTTACAATGAACAGAGATATGACAACTGTAGAATGACTATTTTTCCTCCAAGTATTCAGCCTTTCAGTTTTATATAGAGTTTTATAAAAGAATTAAATTATATATCATTTGAAGCTTCGTGTGTTGAGAATAATAAAACTGCAGCAAAACATTGAATAATATTTAATTATGACAATAGTCATGAATTTTTGGGATGATTAATTTATACTCCATTGCCAAATCCTTGTAGTCCTGAACTGGTCCTGAACTCGACACCTAATTAGCCACAGCCGCAACCACGGCTGTTGATACAGTGGGGGTGGTGGTAGTGTTCATCCACTTTCCCATGTGTATAACAAATCGTCAAATGTTACATCAACAAAATCTGCCCCTTCTCTTTATTTTATCATTAAGCACTCACTTTTATAGTACTTTTCATCATAATGCAATAAACGCTTATGAAGAAACTTGAATTTCTCAGCTGCTATTTAAAATTACCGGCTTTGAATATTTTTGTAAAGATTTCCTGTACCAATATTTAAAGATTGTTAAAGTGAATGAACATTGTGTGTAATTTTTTCAGGATTATCGCGTTTTTGTAAAAAAAAAGGGTGTTGCCCCATTTTAATTTACACCCCTTATAACTTGATTTTTTTAGCACTATACTATCTCGCTAGTAATGACACTCTTTTTTAGTTCTCGCTCTTTCTTAATCTATCTTTCTTTTAATACATCTCTATTCTATCTCTCTCTCCCTCAACTCCCCCCCTCCCTTCCCCAACTCTATCTCTTTCTCTCTTTTTTCTACTAATTTTTATATCAGAAGACAAGCAAACATTATTTAAGAGTAGCTTCGCTACTGAATAAATCAAGTATTCTTACACTAGACTTATGCCCATTGTAAAAAAATAAGGCACTATAGGCAGATACACAGGGATACAATAATGAAAAATAAAACAATATGTCCCTAAAATTATCAGAAAATTATCTCTTTTAGTCGGAGACGTCAAAGCTTTTTATTTAAAGCGGGATAAAATGAGTTGTTTCAAAGGTTTTTGGGGGTTTAATCTAATTATTTATTTTGTTTTGAGAGGGTTAACAATTAACAACCCCCACAATTGGACGTCTATGATTCTAGTAATTAATATACTCAAATATACTTAAAAATATTAATTTCTCAGAATAATGATTATTTAGACTTGTGGAATATTAATCATTTCCACTACCTCCCATTCCTGAAAAAAACGCGTAAAATTGTATAAGATAAAAATGTGAACCAAAATTGTGATGTTATCCAGGAATTAAAGGAAAATAACTGCTGAAATAATCTTCACCTACCCATTCAAATCAATATTAATACTAAAACAAACAAAAGAATAAGATACCGTTTTATTTTTATTCATTGTCTTATCCCCATACCCCTGAATGTGAGTTAAAAAAAGAAACTAGTTTATATTTAAATACAATGTACCAACAAAAATGCGGTTTGGGGATTGTAATTCTTAAAAATTTTGAATTTTCTTTTGCTATGACTTCAATCGTATGATTTGGGGACTTTAAAAATCCAAACGTAGTTCAATCCATTAGAATTAAAAATAGATATATAACGTTGACAACAACCTGGTCCAAGTGGTGCGGGCCTTTCATGTTGTCTAGCAGATTGCTTTCTGATCTTTTTTATCGGCTGATATTTAAAGACCTAATTGAAAATCAAAACAAGGTCCCAAGGGTAAAGTTACATTTAGCTCTTACCCCATCTCTTCTCTTACATTTATTAATTAAGCAATCAAAAGATTGATTGTCTGAAAGTTATTATTTACTCTTTTGCGCGGGTGTTCAATTTATTGCTGCTTAAAAATCAACCTGTCACATGCATGCAGGCAAAAAAGACTCGCTCAATAAGTTACTTTTGTTGTCTTAATCCTTATCCGAATCCCTTCATAAATGCGTATAAAATGCTATCAGACCACTTTTTTCTCCTGCTAAAATGTGTCCAATAAAATAGAGCTTTTCTTTGATTTAATTTCACCATAAATTACATTTACGTATTCTTTATTTGAAAGCTTTTTATTGTATACTAAATATGTCATAGGATAATTTGCATTATTTCTGTTTAATCGTTTTTTTTTACCGAATGTGTTCTACTTATTTATTCTGTTTTTGATAAACTATTTCTTGAAATAAAAACACTGATTACAATCATTCTGGTCTACATTTAAATATTCCAAATTTTATTACTATAAATATACTATCTTAACTATAGTGTTATCAATAAAAAGTTTTATTTCAATCAATGGCTAATCAGATATCGAATATTGGCCATTTCTATTTTCTTTCAAAACTGCCTTCAAATTGTCCAAAAAATATTTTTCTAATGTCCGTAAAATGAACCAATTTATGATTATGTAACCGAAAAAATCAATAACCCCGAGGGGTAACAAATCACTCACAAGGGGGGGGGGGAGATGGATATATTCTCTAAATCAATTTTGCAATAATTTTACCACTTTTTTCTGCGGTGCATTTTAATTTAAATCTATAAAATTGTTTGTTTTAAATGTCCTAAAGGTAAAAACTCTGCATGTTGTATGTGGTTGAAATTTTTATGGTTTGAAAAAAAACATAATTAAATTACAAAGATTTTAATCGAAGGCCTGATTCAAATTCTTAAATTCGTAGTTTTTGTATAAATCACTTTTGAAGATGATTTGTAAAAAGAAAGAAAATCATAAATCTACAAAATGGTTTAATTAACCTGTGTGTGTGTGTGTGTGTGTGTGTGTGTGTGTGTGTGTGTGTAATGGTTGTTTGGGTGCATCTTCTTGGAGCGTAGCAACTCTAAAAGTATTTTTTTCTGGTTTGGTGGTTGAAAAATTTACTAAACTTAGCTTTGTGCAGATTTTATAAATCAATGAAACTTGCTCAAACTCAGTTTTTTTCTAACACGCCTACTTAATCTTAAAAAAAAATATACAATTTTTTGGCAATTTTCTGGCTTTTAACCCATTCTTAGGCATCAAATATAAACCCAAGATTATATTACTTGATATTTTAAATTCTAAGGAAATAACTGTTCTTGTTTAATTAATTATGTCATGGTTATCAAAAAATTTATAAAAGACAAGGAAAAATAAAACTTAAATGTTCAAATTGTACTATGATCCATAATTCACGGTTTAATCTCTCTTAGACAATTTACCAGAGGTGGATTCTTAAAAAAAATTGCCCCACCTCAGGGTTCATTGCAATGGCGTGCACAGGGTTTTGTCATGTGAACCTTTATAGGTGATATGTCTCCATTTATATTTTTCAATACATCTTCATATTTATATTCTATTCTTTTTTAACAATTTATCTACCAATCTCTATAGATATCCATCTACTCGTTTTACCATCATGCAATTATGTATCTATACATTTCTCTGCCCATCCCTCTATCTATCTTCCCATATCTCAAGCTAATAGTTGCTCTTTCAACCTTAATTGTTGATCTGCCTATTTTTCTGACATTTTTGCGAAATTTGCTAAAATATATTCCTTGCTAATTAGGATTTGCATGATTTAAAGCTTAAAAGAGATGCTTAAAAATAACTAATAAGACCTTTTTTGCATTAAAGTGCAAGATAACTTTACAAGGAAGAGAACATTATCCAATAGAAGATCTTATTTATACAAAAAAGGACTGAAAACCAATAAGAATGACAAAAATCTTTGAGTATTGTGTTCCGCTGGATATTTATAAAAGTTTTCTTTTTTTAGTAAATGTATAAAATGAGCCAAATTGTAATTGTTTTATTACATAAGTAATGCAAACAAGTTTAGATGGGTGAATTATTGCATTCAAATTAGATGCAAATATATTACCCACAGATAGAAAGGGATAAAGAAATAGGGATTTGATCTAAGGAAAGGATGAACAGAAACTGAAACCCTCCCCCAATATAGTACCACTACCCATAGATAGCAAGGGATAAAGAAATAGTGATTTAATCTAAGGAAAGGATAAACAGAAACTGAAACCCTCCCCCCTGAATACTTTAAAATTGTCAAAGTATTTATAGCCCCTGTAGTGAGAACTAATCACGTAGGACTTATTCATGCAGGGCTCAACTAATTTAACCTAACCTAATCTTAAATAAGAATAAAAAAAATACATTCCTATACTGTAGATGTTTTTTCCATTTTTATTTTTAAGTGAAATATGATACTTGAAGTTTAGTTTCTAAATTTATCTTGACTTTCCTATAAAATAAAGTAGTACGGTTTTTTTGTCTGGCCCTAGAATATTAACACACTCCGTTGCAAAATAATATCCCTCTTTCTCTGATCAAGTCACACAAAGATAAATTAGACGATTTTGTGTGATTAAATGAGTTTAAAAGAGCCAACAGAAATAAAGAGAAAAAGGAAAGTTTTGGTGATTATTCCAGTAAAAATACTAAACCGATTAATACTCGCTGGATTAAAACTGATTCTCAACTATACTGAAAAATCATGTATTGCATTGCATTGTATTACAGACAATTCTTCATTTATAATAAAAAAAATATAAAGTTAATGCTAGGGTTTTTAGACCTTTTAGGTTAACAAAAACGGTTATTTTTTTCACTTTGATATCTACGGAAAGCTGTCTATAAAACAATGCGATAAATAACTATTACTTTTCCCAAGCAAATTCAAAGTGTCTTTTAAAGTCATTTGTAGTATGAAAATATTGCAAGTCGTAAAGAATGAAAAGGATCATGCTGGCTTTAAAATATGCAAACATCTTTAATTGAGCGCTATTTGTGCAGTTTCTTAATATAAAATCTGTTACCTAAATTAAAAGTGATCAAATTTGTTCATCAACACTTTAGGTTAGGTTAGCTAAAGTTAGGTAAGTTTCATTATTAGTCTGAGAGCCTCTTTCAATGATTAGGGTACTAAATAGTCTAGCACCCTCCCCGCCACCCTCCTTTCCCCGCAGTATCTAAAAGGGGCTTGGTTGGGAACAACTCCAATAGAACTTTAATGAAATTAATAAACAACCTTTTCCCTGTAATTAAAAGGCTGATGGATTTAATCAGCTTTGTTGTAGTATGCACAATAACTACTTAATTCATTACTTTAACAACCTTTACATCCTCCAAAGAACAGGAATAAGTCATCTAAACAATGAAAATATTGTCTCTATTCTTTCTATCATTAAAAAATGTTCTTCATATTATATCAAAAATATAATTTAAAACAAATTAAATTTGACAAATTAAAATTAAAAGTAATTATAGCAAGTTTCTTGTTTAAGAAAAATTTCAGAATATGTTTTTCTGTCCGTGGCTTTTTTGACTCCATCACCTTAAGTTGATTAGTAATTAATCTTGCCGTCTATATTCAAGACTATCCTGTTGATCTGGGAGGTATTGTGTTGACATAAAAATCCAATATTTTAAAGTTAGTATGTTTTTCAACCTATTTTAAAAAAAATTACACTATTCTAAGACATGAAGTTATATTTCGATTTTAGCAATCATTTTCAATTCATTTTGTCTCTTGTAGAAGTGAATCAAGCAATATTAGCTTGGTCGTTTTAAAAATCCAATGCTTTTTTGTCTGCTAAACAATCCATTTTGTTAATATTTCAAATACGAAAAATACAGTTTTTTACCATAAAATATTTTCTTATGTCGATATAACATCTGCGCAAAAGCTTGACAGGTCTCAATCATCGCATAGAGCCCAAGTTTGAATTACCCATGGCCAATTAAATAAAGTTCTTGTGGCGTTAAATATAGTTTGTAAATAATGGTTATCCCATTATCAAAATAATGCCTTATTGCAAGGCTCATTAGTCAACCTATACCACCTTTATAAGGTCTGTATACCCGGGCTATTGTTTCATAATGGAAATGCCTTAACTCTTTATGAGTGGGGACCCTTTGATAGCCTACATTTATAATCATATACACTCAAAAACTTAAAACATTTGAACTTTAAAACTATGATATAATTCTAAAAATACTTAAAATGTCTATGTTATAAAAGAATGATCTTATGAAAACGTGAATAATCGAGGAGGAGCTTATTTTGCATCTACCCCCCTCTCCGACTCCATTACAAATAGGGTTAAACTAAGATTCTGTATGGGATGTATGAACAGATTATTGCTATAATAAAGGCTTAATTGAAAAATTAAAATAATGGTTATGCAAAAAATATAATCAAAGCCATAAAAGATATTTATTTGTGGCATTTTTTCAAAGCTCTAAATTTGGAATTGGTGATTTTAGGTTTTGTTTAATTTTGTTTATTGCCTGATTGTAAACTTTTAAAAGCCAATAGTTTTAGCAAATATTTGTCTAAACATAAAATGCAATTAAGAAAAATACCATGATTTTAAATTTTATACTTCTAAAAAATAATTATACTTTTTAAATGACAGAAAAAAGATATTCTTCTAACATTAGTTGTCAATGAAGTATAACGAAAAAAAACAGCTAAATCATTTGATGTCTATTATTTTTAGAAGCAATAAAGAAAGATAAATGATGATACCATTTAAGAAATGAAAAAAATGTCATTTTTTAGTATGACAACAAACTTAAAGTTTTTTAAACCCCTTTTTACAAAGTTTATTTTATTGAGTGGCTAAAAACAATTTAAGTATTTGACAAAATGAAAACATACAAGTATAATCAAACTTTATATAAAATAGATTCATATTCTTTGGAAGATTTATATTTATATTCCATTGGCCTATTCCTGGCTAACCTAGCAAAATTTAGATTGCTTATTGAGTGTGAAAATGTGTAATATTTTTTCTTCACAGCGCCATGACTTTCAGTAATTAAGTGTTACAGCGGTAGGTCTTTGAAAGACTAATTTTTTACACAACTAAATAATATGTATGGCATTAGTATTAAAGATTTGCCGCCATAAATTTCTAACTTTGCTAATGTCGTCTTTTTATTTTTAGTTTGCGTCACCTGTGGAATGGGGTAAGCGGTGTGCCTGGCCTAGGAATCAGTGTTCAATGTCCAAACTCTTTATTGTCTCTTCAGGTAATGAAATTCTATGTAGATAAAGAAAGAGTTACAGCCTGACATACAAACAGATAGATATATATAGACAGATAGACATACTGACATATAGACTTACAGACAAATGATAATACAAAATGACATACAGACAGATAGACTTACAGGAATATAAAGGGATAAGAAAATGGCCGATAAATTGAGGTACATTCCTAATGCTAATACACAAAATTTGTGGTTTTAACGTTTGAACACTCAATATTACTGAACCAACCAATTACAACTCATTAAAAGTTCCCATAATTGTTAAGCCAACGAATAGGAAAACGTTATTTTAAAACTTTGGAGACTAATGTAATAAACAGCCCAATAACACCTTCCTCCCTGGTTATAAACAAATACAGACACCAGGCAGACTTGGATATAAACAGCTGGACATGTAAACATGGCTTAACAAATTTCATGTTTAGGAATGGGACAAACATGCCACAGTAAAGGGCTGGAAAAAGAAGACTTCACTAACCAACTCTAAATCAACCGCTGGTGGATCATTATCCACCAACAACAACAACTCTACAGCAACATCATCCACCTCACCATGGTCAACAGCGCTAGAAAACGCGGGGAAAAAGGAAAATGGCGGCAGTGAATCTGGCGGGAAACTGGTGGAGCTACCCCGTCTGGGCCCCAGAACAAGTTTGGGGCCGCGGGCCAGCAGTGCAAGAAGCTCGGGAAGGAGTACAGGTATGGTGAATGACACGCCACAAACTGGTTTAGAACTGGTTCAAGGCCTGAAAAATAATGTACTGTATCGTATTTTATCCAGTTTTTTACGAATATATAAATGTAGTACAATCAAATTATCAAAACCAGTTTTGCTAGCCCGTGCCTCCGGCATCTCGGGGCTAACAAATCTTATAATTGTACATTTTTATATCCGCGGAAAGCTGTATATGATATGATGTCATAAATAACTATTATAATTTGATCTTAAATATGATCGAAAAAAGATTTTTGAAAATAAAATTTTCAACAAAATTGTAAAATGTTCAGGTAGCAGTCTCTCTCATGGACAGAGTAGCTCCGGATGCTCCAGCAGTAAATATTCTCACAGGAGTGATAGTGTCTTCTCCAGCGCTCAAAACAGGTAACAGCAGGGATCTAAAGGGATAAGACAATGGCCGATAAATTGATGTACATCCCAAACTATGACACACAAAATTAAAGATTACAATTAGTGGTTGAAACGTTTGAACACCCAACTTTATGAACGAACCAATAAAAATACACTGAAGTCCCCAAAGTTCTTAAGCAAACGAATAAGAAAATGTTTTTATAAAACTGATGTGACTAGTGTAATAAACAGCCTATTGTCCCCTCACATATTGATGTAAAAAATCAGGCCTTTTTAATAAAGAAATATTAATTTAGTCATTTATAAATTATATATAAAATATAAATTGCATGAAGATGGTCCTTTACCGCACAAAAATGTCAAATACTGTGATCTATTAACAATGCCGGCCAATATATATTTTATAGATTTTTTTAATATTGCTGCGCTACTAATGAACATAAATGTCATCATTATAATTTATGCATCAGCTTATCCCAAATTACCAATAAAAAAAAACTGTGTCAGCATTTCTCAAAAATTGCCAATCATTAAAAAATGCAACATTCTACCACTAGAACAACGAAGATCTAAAAGATGTGCCAATTACATTAGATGATGTGTTAAAGGACTATTGATTAGTCAGCTAAAAAGATTGGAAAAAATTAAGGGGGTTCAAAGGATAATTAAATGATTAAAATGGCTAAATCATTTATCAAATTTAGACAAGATGCAAAATAGGACAAATAAGTACATACGTCATTTACGAAGCATTCAAAAATAAATATAAAGAATTACATATTAAGGACTAAAATTTAATTTCCAGTATGGATTAAGACCGGTTCTAAGCCATACTAAAAAATCATATATTACAGTCAATTTTCTAACTTTATTAAAATAAAATCCTGAAATGAATATTAGTTTTGTTAGCACGGGCCTCGTTGCTAACAAAACTGGTTTTAATCTTAATGAACTTTTCATTTGATACTCGCGTAAAAGTGTCTATAATACGATAATTTTGACCGAGCTATAATTGATCATTTTTGTAGATGTTGTCATCCCTCGCAGCTGTCAGAAGAGCGGAAACCGCCGCAGCAGGACCATCACAGTCTAGACTGTCCGCCAAACTGTCATCAACAAAGACAGGTGAGATACCTTAGTCAATGGTATTTTAGACATAGGATTTACGTTTTTTTAAAGATGTTAATTTACTTATACATTACTGTCATTAAAAGCATATAGTAATAAATGGAAAATGAGGAAAAAACCTGTCACGGACAAACTTACTTAAAGAACAACTACTCTTCTAAAAAGTTATTTGAAGCAAATAAAGATCTTATCACTGAGACAGACAAAATATAAAAATTGCGTCTACCAAAATATAAATCTTATTTAATGCTTTTTTTCCAGCTCAATTTTATAAATATATAGTGAGACATAAATAATACAGTTCAGTTTAATTTATGTTTGTCGATTATGGTTTTATAAACCATTGACTGCGGAAACGAAAATAACAAATAATTTGATTAATACCCTGTTGGTCATGATTGGATAAAGACTTAAAATACTCATAAAGTATAAATTGCGTTTTTTTGTGAGCAAAAATAAACTAAAAAACTGACTAAAAAATAATTCACTTGTTAAAATATGTATTTTGCTGAATAAGTGACCATCTTTTACAGTATTTATTTTTTTTTATTATCGAAGCTAAATCTCAAATTTTCTTCGTCTGTCAGTCAGTCATTAACGCATGATTAAAATGTGATTTTCTCGGATGCTTTTTTTATGTGCGTATCTAGTTTTCACGTTGTTTTTTCGTTGTTCATGCTTCAAACGACAAATATACTTTTTTTTTAAAGGTTTTGTTATTTTTTAGTTTTTTTTTTATATTCTCTTGGTTTACTTTTTAAAGACAACTCAGCATCTTCTTTACAAATCACATTGTCCACCAATGCTTTTTTGTGTTTCACTACTTATGGATGTTGTCATCCTTGTTTTATTCCTTCAGCTATTGTGTACAATGTATTTTATGAGACAAACACTTTGATATGAAGATAAATCTTCAAGTAAAATAATCCAGGGATTTTAAGGGATAAGACATTGGATCATGAATTGATGTACATTCCCAATGATGATAAAAACAATTACTCCATCTATAGATCAAGATTACTGGTTAAAAAGTTTGGATACTTGTAGTTTTAAACCAATCAATCACAAAGTACCAAAACTTTTAAGCCAACGAATAAGATAACTAGTTTTAAAACTTTGGGTAGCATTATGATTTACATTCCAATTTTCACCTCACTCCCTGGAAATTGTCAGACTAACTTTAGAATTTAAATAGGCAAGTTGCAAAAACTTTATTTGTTAACAATTCTAATGGTTTTAAGGGTGGGTGCGAAGCACTCTGGATTTTTTGTGTAATTTATTAGTTTAGGGGTTGGGGGGGTTGTTTTTTTTCATTGGGTGTTTACACCCTAGAAAGTCTCTGACACCTTGCCAAGTAAGTCCTTGAAACATATATACATTGAATTATATAAATTCCTAAAAGAGAATATTTTTCTAAAATCTTTAAAAATTAATGATTGTCTAAGCAATAATTGAATTTCTACTCTTTCACTTTATAAAAAGCACAAAATCAGCATTTTGAATTTGATAAAAAAGTTATAAAACAATCTAAAGACATGCATAGACTTCCAAGTAATTCAATGGTTTCAGCATTTTTTTTATATATTTTGTTACATACAAAATCTTTTTTACTTTAGTTTTTTTACCTATTTTGCTTTTCTTTGATATAAAAATCCGCAAAGCATAAAAATGTGATACACCCCATAAAAGTTTGATCTCTAGGCATAAATATCAATAAAAGAATGGAGAAATTTTACTATCACAAGCATTGATCTAAATAATTGTGAGTGTAATTTTTCATGAAATAGATAATTAGGGTCATCAGATATCATTTTTACTTTTCATTTAATACTTTTTTATCTTTAATATAATTAAAGATTAGCAGTTTAAAAGTGTCTTTTTACTGACAAAAGTTGTCATACCGTTTCTTCAATGTCGATTATATGTAATTACTAGAGTTGGCTCGATATAATTATCTCCCTATTGGCTAGTTTTCTATATGCATATCTATTTCTCAATAAATCTATTTTCCTCACCCGGCATTACTATCTAAAAGAAAGTAAATATTTAATAATTTAAATGATTTTTAAAAGATTTTTTTAAATTTAATTTTTTTCTTTACATTACCATCACCAAAGGGTTAATGATGATGATTACAATTTTAGTTTAATATTTGAACACACAAAATGTCGCCACAATCGAATTCTTTTAAAACATAGTTTTCTTAAATTTATCATATTATAAATTTAAATTTTCTTTTTTATGATTAGAAATTAAATACATCAATATAAGGTAAATAGCAACATGAAATGAAAAAAATGAATTTATTTTTAATAAAGTAAAATAATGGGTCTTATCGTTCTGGGCAATGAGAGTTTATTATGGATTATTGGAGCACTATGAGTTTTAATCATATATTCCTTGGAAAACTTGAGCTCGTTTATAGACATTTATTTCCTATATAGATCTGACATGGATCTTGAAGCAATTAAGCAGGCCGTTTTGTACATGTTAAAAATTGGAAGATTTCATTAAATAAAAGTAATCGCAAATATACTTAGTAAATAAAAGGTGGTCATTATTGACATATTGTTCAATTTTGTCGATTTTATCCAATAATGACATTGTAACTATATGTAGTCCTATAGTAATATAATGATTCTATTTTATAAAGTAGTAAGGCTTTTTCTTGTCTTTTTAAGAAACCTTCATTTAGGTCCTGGGATTGTTTTCAAATATTTTGTTTTAAGATTTAAGCCTTTTTGAGGTTTTAGACTATTTTTCTACCTTCTTCTTGCTTACCCCGTTGAATAGAGCCCCTAGATAGAACGCAGCCGCTAGTATATTGATATAACTAACTTGCTTTAAACCTTAAATATGGGTTCTATTTTTCTTATCCCCAAAAAAACTGTATATAAATTATTACTATTGTATTGTTCAAAAAAAATGCTTTAGAATAAGTTTTATTCTAAAAGTCATGATCTATGGGAAACAAGGGTAATCATGTTCATAAAAGTTTTCTGGGATTTTTATTAAAAAAATAAGTTACATAAGACTCTAGGGTGGAAGGGAACAATGGTCTATAAATTATGCTGGTACCCAAAGTTTAAAAACACTTCTATTCGTTCGCTTAAAACATTTGGGATTGTATACACACCTATAGTGTCTAAACTTTTCCACTGTTAATTCTAGTAATTTGTTCATCGTAATTAAGGCTGAACATCAATTTATTTTGTATCAAACTTATTAAATATGTATATGATAAGGTTATTTTTACTAGAGAATCAAAGGAGGTTCATTAGGTTTCCCGCATTTCAATAATCCTATTTCAGAAAACGAACAATATAAGTTATAGAGCGGCTTCGCCTCTGCAATGAAACATGTATTTGTAGCCGGATCCATAAATCTTTTTTTTTCTAAAACTCAATAGTAGAAATAATAATAACTTAGTAGAATCATAAGATAAAAGGGGGATATGAGAATGGTGCTACTAATTACCACAAAAAGCCGCCTCTGTTAAACTTTAAATTTATAGTGACTTGCATTTGCAAACTTGATATTTTGTTTTGCACTCAATATTTAACTTTTCTGATATAAATAAGACTTTTTAAATGTATCCTTTTGTTAAAAATAAGGCTTCGCCCCTAGCTTTAATGAACTTTACATTTTAAAGGATGTGTTTTGGCCTAATAGCCTAAAATCTTATCCTGACATATGTGGAGATTCACTAAAAAGTACAACCCCATAGTTCAAAGCTTTTTGTATTAAACAGAAAATATTTGCCTTTTCACAGTAGCTTTTCTCCTATATCTAGCCCTTGCGGGGGGCTCTAAACCTGCGGGCCAATTATTAACATTTACCTAACCTAGCATAAAGTAACCTATCTAAAGCTATTGGGAAAATACAACGACGCCCGCCTTTTTTATTTTTATTTTTGATCCAAATTTTTTTTATTTTTTAGGCACCTCTTTAACATTTTTATATTGTTCTCCTTTTGAAAGAAGTTGTGAATACAAGAATATTATTATTATCATGAATTACAATGAGCTCATAATTTAAAAATCAAACAAAAAACAAGGAAAAGTGTGATAAATGATAGCACAGCAAAGCAAGTCAACAGTTTTAAAGAACAATAAACTGTTATACAATAAAATGCAAAGCATTTTTAGCATGATAAAACATCATAGAGTATTTTCTGCATGCGTTGTTGAAGGACAAACAGTCAGACGGACGTACGGTCACACTTATAGTGTAGCTGCGCCACTAAAAATGAACACAGTAAAAGTGTCTGACTGATTATGACGTAACAAAAAAAATTAGCAAATGAGAGGCCACTATAAATTTTACCATTGGTCAATAATGGCTTCTCATTGGCTATTTTTTTTTGTTACGTCATAATCAGTCAGACACTGTGTTCCTAAAAATCAAATATAAAACAAGGATGATATTATTTATAAGTGCGTTGCCAAAAAAAGATATTTTTTCAATCTTACAATGCTTATATTAAAAACCTGTATTATATTTATATTCATTTGATATTATGAAACAGGTAATACAGTAATTCAAACGGTATTTCTTGAATTCAAATCTAAAATCTTTTGATTTCTTACAGTGAGCATTACGATGCCTACAATTAACACTATTCTGATAATGATTTTAAAATGTTGAATGTATATTTCATGTTGCAAAATGAAATTTGTAACCCCCAAACTTTTGGCACTTAAGATTAGATGTTAAAAGTGCAATGGATGCAGTTTTTTAAATTTTTGCCCATTTTTTCATAACAATTTTTCATCTCTTCAAAAGGTTATTTTCAATCTATATTTTGAGGTCAAACTTGTCTTTAACTTTGTGTTCAATCAAAAAAGAGATCAATTTATTCCTTTTAATGTAAAATTAATTGTGGTTTTAAAGCTATTATTTTAATGAGCTGAAAAACGGCGAGATTTACTGATCTTTTTTGGCCTGATTTATGCGATTTTTATTATATACAATTGCATTTCAACGTGAAGGGATACTGGCATAAGTAAACGGAGGATAAAATGATGAATAACATTAAAACAAAAAAAAAGAAATGAGGTTGTGCTTAACAATAACAAATTATCGATATAATTGCATGAATCGGTATATTATTTCTTGGATATTGCATCAGATTTTCATATACTTTACTAAAGAGACACTCGCAGCTGGCTAAATTAACGATGCCTCATATCCACATCCTTTACCAAACCCCCTCCCCTTCTATTAAATGAACAAATTTACCAAAAATGAGTTTTATATTAGTAAACTAAATTGACGACAAATTTCCCCCTGTCAATTTATCCATGTATTCTATATCCATTTTATTACTACAGTCTTATTTTCATATGAAAGAAACACAGCATTTTTAGAGTGGAAGGGGTGGAGGGGGGGGGGGGTCACTACTAATTTACTTTTCCCTGTATCTCTGTATTTTTTTTGCATATTCTGTATGAATAACCAGGGAATAACAGGGATAGGAGAATTTGATGGTATGTATTTATGTCATCGTATAGACAGCTTGCCGCAGATATTAAAGTAAAAAAATATAAGATTAAATCCAGTTTTGTTTGCCCCTAGAAGCTGAAGGCCATGGCTAGAAAACTTGTATTATTTGTATTATTTTTATTTTATTCGTGGAAAATTGTCTGGAATGCGAGCCTATACATGATTTTTCAACATGGCCTAGAACCGGTTCTAATCAAGCAAATAGTAATCGGTTCAATAAAAGCCATACTGGAAAAATTATTATCTCCACCATTTTCAAATTCTGGACAATTGTATTAATAGTTAATTTATTTAGTTAACATTATCCCCTCCCTTCCTGATGAATAATATATTTCAAAATTGCATTTAAAGGTTTCCTTTCCAAAACAGGACGATTTAACATTATTTATGGACAACCTGATTTGTTTTCATCAACAAGTAAAGAAATGTTCTACATAGGTGTAATTTTGTTTATCATAATTGGAGAATGTATTAATTTATCATCCTTTGTTTTATCTTTTTAGAACCTTAGTTCAGATTTAGACATGATGAATCATTATTAAAAGTGAAGCTTTTCTTTAATTAGAATCTGTACGTCCTTTTGTACATTTTGTCATGTTAGAATTATTCTATCGATTACAAAATTTTGCATGATGATTCCTATATAAGTTAAGTATAATTTATTTAGCCTAGCAACTCTATAATAGTTACCAGAAAGTACATACGTCCATTTAAAACTTCTTGGGGTATAATTTCTACAAATGAATTGTTAGTAGTATTGCTTGCTATACCATTGGTATTTGCGTATATATTACAAAAATTTTTAGGCATTACTACTGAAAATCTATATCTCCTATGTAACACTGTAATAATATTAAGAGTATATTTTTTTGCTAATTATAAAACATTTTTTTGGAGGGTTTAAAAAAGGACAAAACTTTTCCATCACAAAGATACTTTAATGGTATTAATTATCTTACTCCAACAAGGTATAATTTTAAGTAAACCTTTTTTGATCAATTGTTGTGCATCCAATATTCTTCAAAATCTTTTATTTTACAAGTGGGTGCTCCTACTTCCCCTCACCCCCTCCAATTAGAGTTAACAATACAGAGGGAAGGGGTTCAATAACTGTATGTCCCCACCTCGAGGACAATGTGCCGACTTTCGATTGTGTTTTAGAAATTCAACCAATAGCGTCGGGAATAGTAACACTGCCAAGTAGCAGAAATCAATTTTCTATTAGACGAAAAGGTCCTTATAAGGGGGATCCTAGTGATATACTGAGGATAAAAGTAATCTTACCTTTATGAGTTATGAACATTATTGAACACCTTTTTCTTCAGTTTTGGTGCATTTAAAAATCAGCAGTAAAGTGAAAAGTAAATAGTTGAGAGAAAAACGTTGACAAATTAAACTTTAGGAGTACATAAAATCCTTAAAACACATTTCTTTAAGTTTTTACATATGGAATCTGTATAAAAAATTGTTTTCATAATTTTTGGAAAATATTGATTTATTTATCCTTTAACCCTTTGAAATTCCAAATACATTACATTCATAGTTCCCCCTTCATTTTTCTACCCGTTTTTTATTCGCAACCTTTTTTTCTAGGTAACCTTTGCCAAACAATTTGATTGAACAGTTTTGAAAAGGCGCGGTGCGCACATTTTTTTCACTACCAAATAATTTTTGGTGGGATCAGGTCCATTTTGAGAGGACTTACATTTTCGGTGTAGTGTAGATTATTTAAAATGGGATATGATTGGTATAATATGTACATAAATCTATCTTTAATAAACTATACTGTTGCTTTTGGTAATTATTAAAACAGCGTTAATGAATCTGTATCTATTTTTAAAATATTTAATAGATCAACTTTAAACTAAAAGAGATTGATCGCTGAAAGTTAAAAAAAATGCAGTGATTTTATTTTTTCATTTCACTCTCGAAATGTCAGTGTAACACTAAAAGTTTGAAAAAATAATTGTTATACTTTATTAACATATCCCTTGGGTTTTGTTGATTAATAATCGACTTATCGTATAATTGCTTATGATCTCATTATTTGTTACCTTTACATTTTAACGCTATTCTAATAAGATTATTTATTTAGATGCAATATCCTTTACTTTTATCTCGCCCAGATCTTGATAGCTGGGAAATTTGAATAGGTGATAGATAGAGCAGATTGATGGCAAAACCTTGCCAAATTTTTTCAATTTTAGCACAGTTAAAAGTAACCTCTGGGAGGGAGTGGACATTGGACTGTTTATTACAATAGTCCTCAAAGTTATATAATAACTGTTTCTTATTCGTTGGCTCAACAACTTTGGGAACTTGCATTGAATTTTGAATGGTTAATTCTTGAAGTAAGTGCCCAAACGTTTTGAAAACTACAGCAGGGGTAATCATAATTGAAGATATGCATCAATTTATTGGCCATTGTCTTATCCCTTTAGATCCTTAAAGTTACCCACAAACATAAACTATAATGAAAAAAAAGGACTTTTGGTTGGATTCGGTTTATTTGGGGTTAGAAAAACCCCGACTACAGGTAAATAGCCGGCAGAGTTAGAAGATATATTGAAAATGAATTGAGGAGGAGGTTTTTCATGTGGTCCATTTGTCGAATCCTAGGATATTGCACCAAGTATTTGTATTCTTCCACTTACATATTTTTATTGCAAACTAATAGATATTTATCAGTGATATCCCACCCGAAGAAAATATATTTTGCACAATGTTTTGAAAATACCAACATTGACTGTCTTAATAAATAATGAATATATGATATACATGAATATATTGACATGGGAAAATTTGTTGTCAATTTTGCTTGCTAATATAGACCTCATTTATTTGTCAGTTCGTACATATAGCTATTTTAGCCAGCTGCGAGTATTACTCTATCAATAGTACATGAAAATCTGGTGCAACATCCAAGTAATAATAAATCTATTCCTATTTATCTATTTAATGCATTAATTTGAAGTTTACCCTTTAGCTACAACAAGAATGCACTACATATACACTTTTAAGATGTCCATCAGGCGCTTTTTGTTGTTCTTGTTTTAATTTATTTTCTATAGAATTTTGGACATCATTATGATGGATAGAGGGACTTCAACCTTTTAGTTTTTACCACTCTAAAAAATAATTACAAAAAGTATTTTTTTACACATAACTAATTCAATAATAAATCTATATCTATGAATTTTTGCAGCATTCATGAATGCCCAAAAATTATTGTTCTTTGAGAAAGTTTTCAAAATTAAATAGGATAAAAAAACACACAAAAATAGTTTTTTTAGAGTGTTAATTAGATAATTATGAAATGAGGCATAGATAACGCCTAGCTTTGAAATATTTAGTCTAAGATTGGAAGAGAAAGAAAGGATGACAACATCCATAAGTAGCAAAGCACAAAAAAATCATGGATTGACAAACGGATAAAGTTAGATAGACAAAGTGAATTGTAGAGCAGCATCGCTACTAGAAAAGGCTATTTATACAATTTGGCTGTCTTAATGTGTAAAATATTTGAATAGGAATGGTAGATATTTCTACAAGGAAAATGTTAACAACAATCCAACAATTTCAAGTCCAGTTGTATATTGACTATCCATGAATGTTAGTCTGATGTATTTACTGCAGACAAACTCGTAGTCAATCTATCATTGTTAAAATCAAATTGATTAAATCTGTTTTGAAATCATCAATAGAAAGAATAGACTACTCAATGAGAGTAATATAAGTTCTTTTAAATATATTTTACATCTAAAAAGGACAGTTCTTATTGTCATTGATAACAATATAAATATGTAGAAAGTTGGAGGCAAGCTACTTATTCTACTATGTTTAATATCCCGTCCTTTTTAAGGGATATGACACTCGCAGAAAAACTATTTGCCTTTTTTAGGGAGTCTAATAAGTACATCATTCCTTAGAGATGATATTTTAATTGGCAAAAAACAAGTTTGGGGCAAAACGCTTTTGCATTTTATGTACTTTTTTAGGCTTCTTGTTTGCATCGAATTCCAAAAAAGTTTTCTTCAGAAAACGTTAGTCTGTCCCTCAAGTGCTTTAGAAGTCTTTTACTTTGACAGGTGTATAACAAATGGACGTCTGAGAAGAAAGTTGTCAAACTTTTTTATTAGCATGCAACAGAGAAAAGAAATCTAAAAATAAAATGGCCTGATCCATTCAATGATCTTTTGGAAGTTTCCCTAAAATGGAGAACCCAATCGGTTGAATACTTTTTGAGATCCTAAATTCAGACTTAAACTTTACTACTTGATATAATAGGATGACCAATAGATGTCAAGGTTGGGGGCAAAGGGGTGTTTACCCCCCTCAAAACTAAAAAAATGCATTAGATTAACTTCCTTAAATTTTTAAAACCACTTTCTTTAACCCCCTCAAAATAAAAACCTTAAACGTTTCTAAAATAACCCTATGATACGTTATCACTATTGTAAAAAAAATAAGTTTTTTTATCCAGAAATCTTATACCCATTCGAATGCAAAGCAAATTTTTACAGACAGTACTGAAAGAGATTGTAAATTTTTTTATGTAACAAAATTTGAATTCAATTGTTATAACTTATTAAATAAATTGAACCAGCTTTCTGTCAAACTATAGTGCTATAGTTATATCAACAAATATATCCTAATGGGTGTACAATACGTGGATATTGTACCAGAGTAAATTTTGTCGTCAATTTAGGTTGATCATATGGTCATCATTTATTGGTCAAAACGTTCCTCCATGGCCAGGGGAGGGAATGGGGGTAAAGTCAACAGCTGGGAGGATATCGTTATATTAGCCAGCTGAACATATCAATAATTGTCCATAAATAACTGCCATATTAACGATATATACGAATACAATTATAGACCTAAAAGTTGCACAGGGTGTTGTTAAGCACAATATTATAGCAGGAAAACACCCTGATATGAATCAATTTGAAAACGACCACCCTAGAGTACATTTGTCTGATTGTGTTAACCTTTTACTAGGTTTATTTATGTTCAAGTAAACCTAAAAGGATGTTTCCATGAAAGAAATTTACACAATTTTGACAAAAGATGCTCTAATTTTGTCAATGAAATAAATTTTCTTTAAAACAAAAGTCAAATACTTCTCCTACAATATGATTTGGCTGTAGCTTCATAAAATGCCTGAGTTTTCATGTTACAGACCCGATAATTACATGGTATTTTTTGCCCTAAATACAGCCTTTGAAAAACTTCCACGTAGAAATCTCCCTTTAGCATTTTAGTTGAATACATAAACTTATATCAGGTCTTAGATTTCAAGTAATTTTTATTCTTCATATATAAAATGTCTGGTATTTCACAGGGTGGGAGAGGACAATAGCATTGTAATTAATTTCTACACCCCTTTCCTTCTCACAATAATTATTTGCCATCAAAAGCAGAATTTATCAGGGAATATATTGGGCAGAAGATTAATTTATAGACAATTGTCCTTTCCCTGAGCATCTAATTAAAAATCCTATGTGCATATGCAGTAAATTTTATATGCATTTTTTGTCTACTGTACTTTCAGTATTGAGTTAATTTTGCAAGAATGCTGTGATTGATATCAATAAAGATAATAATGTTACAATTAAAAGAACTTGTCATTTCATAATGTAGAAAAGTTTAAGGCAAAATTGTTATTGCCTCTTCAAATGTATTTAATATTATTTGGATCATCATGTACTATAATAAAGTGAAACTTGTAGGTGGCTGAAATAACTGACCAATAAAGGATGTCAATAATAGCTTAATTGACGACAATTTTTACCCTGTCATAATTTAACTTATATTGTATATATAATATATCTATTTTTCTTGGATGAAATCATCTCGTCACACAGCGAGTATACATTCTGAGAAACTGACATTCAGACGGACTTTGTTGTTGAGTAGCAGCGCTCCTAATCATACCTTTTATGACAATCCAGTCCTAAAAAAATAACCTATAATTATACTTTAGATAATAAGTTCTTTTAAACTAACATGTGTTTTTTACCATAAAATTTGTACTCAAAAAGGTTAGATATACCTTTTTATGGTCCTCTACAAGGTAGAAAATGTCACCAAGTTTGTTTTGGTGGATTATTTTAGTACTCTGTAATTCTTTTCTGTCTTGTACTGTACATTTTCTGTCTGATGAGATAAAGTGCAAAATTTCAAGTATGAACAATTACGATTATCCATGTCGATAAGATGCATTAAGTAAACCTTTAAACAGCTTAAACTTGTATTAAATTTGTATTTTCCAATATTTTTATTTCAGTACAACCGTGACAAATGCTGCCCGTCCTGTTCAACCTGCCAATGTCCCAGCGGAGGATCGTTTAAGTACAGATCCAGCTCTTCTGGGGAGGCCCACTCAACTGGAGGCCCTACCTACGGCAGCGGCCACTATCACCACCAACAGCAGCCGCGTGACAATAGTGCTGACGGCCACATGGTTGTACAACGCCGCACAGCTCGTCGGGTGATGTTCACCGACGAGTGCAGTTGTGACCTCTGGGAGGAGGAAATGCGCCGACGGCGGTACAGTACAAGCCACGTGGTGCAGGCTGACTGCTGGGACGATGTGGACGACGACATGCATAATCATCATCAACATCGTAGCGCGCATAATGCCGCGTCGGCTTGTTGTGATTGTGAACATGCGGGAAACACTAGAGAAGACGATCCATCCGGGGGACACCATTATCAAACACCTAAAGAAGTGGATGGTGATTATTCTTATGCTTATAGGTAGGAAATATTTTCAACATTTATAATTAGATGTTTTTTTTATTTTTTTTGTCTTTTTTAGAGTTTAACTTAGATAAAAAAAAAACATTGTTCTGTACAGGCCCCCCATAAGCCAGTATTTGATGATTTGATTATCCATGGGGTATAAGATTTCTTACTGGAACAATAATATTGGCCAATCCCATTCTTGTCAGTTTTAGATGTACAAGCTCTCAACCCCTTCATTCACAGTGGTCTTTTTTCTGTTTATTTTTGGAGTTTTCAAATAATTTTCAGAAAATCAGAAAAAGTGCTTGATCATTTTAAAGTAAAGGTTAAAAATTTCCTCCGATATCAATTTTAAGTTTCTTTTGCAAAAGATATATAATGCTTATTTTTACAAAAAGCAAATATTTCAATTTTGTTAACTTGTGATTTAGAGCCATAGGAATTTAATTTAAAAACAACAGAACTTTTGGCTCTGGCCCAAAACATTGATGGGTTCTAATCAGCTTAGAGAAAGAAAGAAATATATAAATATAGTATTTCAGAAGCGCAGATACTCCATAATTCGGTCCTTTCCATTCATGTAGCTGTCATTAAAAGGACTCTGAAGTTTTGAAAAGAAAAAAATTCTTTAAATTTAAAAAAAAATTAGCTTTTTTTATTTTAATGGCTTGATGAAATTGTCTTTTCAATAATAAATGTAATTTCTGAAACCGATTGATTTCTCTTCACATATGGGTTCTAGGATGGTTTTAGGCTATTTCTCATTTACAACCCCTTCCCCACTCTTCATATTCAAAGCCTCTTTAAACTAGAGGCGCAGCAACAATCTATTATTACAGATATAGAGTTATTATCTCATCCTATTTAAGCTTTAAGCAATTTGGTATAGCTATGCTAGTTATGGACATATATGTCCTTGTTAACTTTAGTAATTAATATGTTACAAGTAACCTATCCAGAAAACATGATAGCTCCACAACAGTTTAGTATTCTTTTTGCCAAAACTAAAGAAATATTAGAAAACAAGGGGCAGGGAAATTCTACTCAAAGAAAATTTGTATGCTTCCATCTTTTACTCTTGCCAAATGTTCATTTCTGATAAGGACTACCTATACAAGAATTTAAATAAAAACTAACCTAAAAAAATAATTTTTGATAGTATAGTTTAATCATAATATTTTGACTAAAGATTATGGTTAAAGACCTTTAAAATTTAATCAAAAATAAATTTTATAATTTTGAAAATCATCTAGAATTCAAAAATAAAGCAATAATCAAATGAGAGAGAAGCTATAAAAGGTCAAAATCAGATTTGTTTTCTGTATAAGTCTTTGTAGATTTTTGGTATTCTGCTTGCTGGATTTTTACAGAAAAAAAGGAGTTTGCATATTAACTACCAAATAATATATAAAATGCTTTTCAAGAAAGTATAGAATATTTATTGAAAAACTGTTGTGCCTCCAGTAAATTCTTTATTCAATCTCTTTGTAAAATAACTAGTTGTTGCGCCTCTATCCTTTAGAGGAGGTCAGGAAAGTAGTCTAAAACCATCCTAAGACATTGATAAAGCTTCGAATCAAAAGTACAACCATCTTCGACAAGAAGCCTAAAGCTACCCACCAAAAAACCCTAGTACATAATAAAATAAGATGATAAAAAAATAGATGTCTGCTATCTAAAAAAGTTACTTAACACTTTACTTCTGCTAGCATCCCTGAAAAGCCAAAGCATAATTAAATGTTATAATCTGTTTGTGTATGATTGGTTGAGCATCCCTCATCTCAACCATATTAGGTTACACAATTATCATGGAGGGAGGGGATACTAGACCGAAAAATTCACTAGTATCCAAAGTTTTACAAACAAGGTATCTTCTTCGCTGACTGAAAAAACTTTGGATTCCTTTATTGAATTCTGATTATTTATTATTCTAGTGGCACTTTAAATGTTTTTTTTTTATATTTAAATATGTCTTTGTTGCGTTTGGCGTTTATGTTTCGTTAATCTTTGTTAAATCGAGAAACATAAATTTTTTTAGATTTTTTTGTAATTTCTCTTGGGAGGTTGGTGGTACCCTCCCCCAAAATAGTTATAAACCTTCCCGGGACCTATGAGAATCTACCCTGTTAAGGAGAATCCGATCGGTTCAGCGGTTATCGAGATCCTTCGGTACAAACAGACATCCTGTTACTTTAGTATAAGGATTAAGATATTAATATATCGTCCATTGTCTTATCCCTAAAGATTCCTGACAGTTATAGGTTATTTATTAGGGTAGATAGTTTAAAGTCTGTTTATTCCGACTTTTAAAAACAAACACCTATCTGATTGTCAGAAAAACACATTTTGATAAGTAAGGTCATTAGGTATTTTCATAACTTTGTATAACTAAAGTTATGCATCTAACAAAGCTGAATCTGATATTATTTTGTCAATTAATTCGTCTTTTGGTAGTTTGGATAAATAATCAAAAGTTATCCTCCCAGAAAAATCAATGTTTTTTGTTGTCTAAAATAACCAAAAAAGAAATAATTGAAAAAGTTTAATTTGATTTAACAAAAACTCAATTTATTCTATCAATCAATTTAACTATTGGTAGTTAAAATTTGAAGTGTGCAAACACTATCACAAAATCTCACATCTACATTGTGTTAATAGATATAGAATATATGTGGATATTATGACAGGGGATAATTAACTTGCTAACATGGACATCAATTAATGGCCATTTATTTCATCCAATAGAAGGGGAGGCGATGGGGTAAATGGGGATGGATGGGTGGAATCTTTATTTCAGCCAGCTACAAGTGTCACTTTATTAGAGTTCATGATAAAATGTTGTAAGAACCAAGTAATAATAAATCCATCAATCTATTTTATAATCGCATAAGAACACTATAGCTAGCAAATGGCCACAGTAAAAGTGTCTGACTATGACGTCAGAAAAAATTAACAATTAACCAATGAGAAGCCAGTATTCACAATGGTAAAATATATAGCGGCCTCTCATTGGTTAGTTGTTAATTTTTTCTGACGTCATAGTCAGACACTTTTACTGTGGCCCTAGCAAATAAATAAGAGAGGGTGTTTCATGAAAAGCAAATGACGAACGACCATTTTGAGATGTTGTAATAATGTGGAATTTATTTCATAACAAAATTTGAATACTATTCAATTATACATTATTATATTATTAATTGCTTCGCCCCTAGTCTCTAGGGGAGGGTGTGGAAGGTCAAGAAATTAGCCTAAATCCAGCCTAAGGCATTTATTAGGGCTTTTAAAAAGTACAACTAATTTGAACCAGCAAATTCCGAAAACATATTATGAAAGAACAACTACTGTATATTATTAAAAAAATACTACTTAATGATATAGGATTGCAAAGGGAATAAACATTTAGTAATTTTAACCCAATTGTCCCATCCCCATTTCCCTGTTCACCATAGTTTAAGATTACTAATTAGTATGCCTAATATAACCACAGCTTATGTACATATGATATGAATACTATGAAAATGAGCCAAAAAATAATTTTAGGCTAAAAGCAAGGACGATTACCGTCCATAAGTATTGCTTAAAAAAACAAGATCTACATTTAAGATTTCATGTAAACTGACATCCAGTAGTGTTTTAACTTTTCACACTTTTAATTACAGTTAGACAGAAAGACATACTGACAATATATCTTAATTGTTGAGTAGATACGCTTCCAAAACCTTGTTCAAAATTAATGTTCACCTTTCGTTTTGTATATGCACGAAACCAAGCCTATAGATGTTTAGGGCAAAGCTTTTCGTTGAATTTTTATGTCGGTATTATGTTGATATAGTAACCGCAAAATATTTAGGAGGAAATGGGAGTTTCAAACTACATCACTTTCTTGACCCTAGGGGCTCCAAATTCGAAGTAAGGGGGCAGAAAATAGCATTAAAAACTTTCCCTGGAACTTGGTACAGCCTTCCTTAAATAAATAAGATCTTAGGGGACAAACAAAAAAACCGTACTACTTTGTATTATGATTAATTTATGCAAGTAGATTTTTACCAAATCATTCAGCGTAGCCTTTGTTTAATTGTCCTCCTTGTTTGTCTGCTGAAGTGGCTGCTCTAAGATTTTAAGATAAGAAACACATTAGTTTAAGATAAAAGGCAATTAAGGGAAGACGATTCACAAAGATGCACAGTGGCTTCAAATGTGCAAAAATAATAATTATTTCCCTAATTCTTATTTGACTAACTCTGACTTAAGTGTCTGTTCTAAATGGATAGGTGAAAAAGAAACCTTTATTAACCCTTTACTTACCAATTTAAAGTTTCCAAAAGAGATCTTTTGCTGTTATGTAGGATATTAAAAAAATAATAGACGAAATGTATTGTTTTCTCCTTCAATTTTATGTAACATATTATGCTGTTATTGTCATTAACAAACAACTTTACAATATAAATTATGCTAGATAAAACTTTGAGACCAATTGATAAAATGATAAGAAATCTAAAAATTGTAAAGTAATATAATATCCAAAATTGAAAATATTTTTGTGTCATCAATATTTTTCATGAAAAATTTGAGACAAGCTATTTCATGCATATTTGATACCGATATATGCAGCGGCCACATGCACAGTTACAGCGATAAGTAATGAAGAAAAGTTTTGAAGATTTTTTTGATTTTTTCATATTTGAATCTTATAATGTTTTATAGAGAACTAGTTGCTGCGCCCTTTGCGTATAGGGGCTCTTTATTCTAAGGAAATTGGAAAAGCAGAAAAATAACCATACCCAGACTTATCTATACAAATAAAATTGCCTACAAATCAGGACCTATAAGAAGCTTGACAGTAAAGGAGAATTATATTGGTTCAGCGGTTAGCTAGATCCTTCGTCACAGACAATAATAAGCTTTCTAATTTATATAATAGGATAATTTACTTGTACAACTTGAGGTTTTTACTCTTAAAAAGTTTTGCCCCCCAAAAAACAGGTTTTAAAGGTATAAATGAATTTAGATTTAATTTCAAATATTTTTTAGATAATTTGCTAATTTTCCACTCTTTAGTGTTTTAAAACCACACACAGACACATAAAGTAACAGTTGAAACCAACCTTATGTAGTTTATTTAGGATTCTTTATTTAAATAAGTTGCAATACATTTTTATTTTGTTTGAAAAAGTATTATAATAGTATTATTATAGTAGTAAGATTTTTTCTTCTGCTTAAGATTTCAAAAAAAAACTTTTTCCTCTTAAAGGAAGCTTTACATAAGTCCCTAGATGGTTTTATGCTATTTGATTTTTAGATGTTAGCTAGCGGATGTTTTTAGGCTATTTCTGCCCCTTTCAATACAGAGTCCCTAGATGCTAAGGGGTCATACGCTAGTAGCTGTATATGTTGATATAACAACAGTACAATGGTTAACAGGTTATGCAGACCTTGTCCCCGAATTTTCATGACAAAAATGAATGTTCCTAGCTAGGACAAACAAGCAGTAACATCCTAACACGCGAGTAGTAAGGTGTCCCTTCGCTTCCGCATATGTATCATAATATTAAATCATCAGGACTGCAATAAATTACAGCTGCATAAATTACCACCATCAAAACTCCATCCAACCCCTTCATTCCATCTCCTCCCCTCTTACTGGATGAACGAACTGACCAATGAATGATGTTTATATTAGCATACTAATTTGATGACACTTTTTACTCTGTCAATGTATCAACGTTTATCCTTTAACCATTAAAAAAAATACCATTATATATTCGGACTTTATTGGACACCAAGAATTGCAAGGGAAGGAAAACAATTATCACGTACGCGAAATAGCAATTATTTATTTATTTAATGGTCCATTTCTTAGTTTTAATTCCATTTGCTTTAATAATGATTATTTATCATACTATCAGAACCGGATAGGGATTTTACTCCAACTTTTCGAGCAATCTAAACATTATCTTAATTTAAATTCACACTCTGATGGTTAGGTATTTATTGCATTGTATTATAGACAGCTTTCCGTGCATGGATTTTAAATAGAAATCATAAGATTAAAACCAGTTTTGTAACCTAAGGGGTCGAAGGTCTGGCTAACAAAACTGGTATTAATAATATTTTTATTTTAGTATTTGTAGAAAATTGTTCTAATACTATGATATACATGATTTTTAATTATAAGAACCGGTTCTAATCCAGCGGATATTATTCGGTTTCGAAACCATACTGGAAAGGCTTATTCTTAATTTTTAAAACCTTTTCTTCGGATGTTTCCCATATGTTCAAAAAGATCAAAATAAATCAAATCCAAAATGATTCATATGAAAGATCTGATTTGATTTGAGCAGCAGATATGATATCCGTTCACTTCCGCAAATATACCACATCAGAATATTTCAATAACAGTACAAACTTGCTCTTACCCTTTAATTACCAATTTACCTTTCGTCTTTTTTTGCCAATCTACTTTTATTTGTTATTGTGTCGAACACTATACAGGTAAAGGGATCTAAAAGTATAAGACAATGGAAGATAAATTGATGTACTTCCCCAATGATGATGCACAAATTACCTCTTCTGTAGATTAAATTTTGGTTGAAACGTTTCAACACTCAGCTTAATGAAACAACCAATAAAAATTCACAGAAGTCCCAAAAGTTGTTAAGCCAACGAATAAGAAAACGTTATTATAAAACTTAGGGGACTAATGTAATAAACAGTCCATTGTCCCCTCTCACACTGATACCAATATAATGATATGCGGGAATGAATTAACACCATAGATATGATTTAACATTTTATGCTCTATCTATATTTGGATTTTTAGAACAGTTTTCAATACATTTTTCTTGTAACTTCCTTCGTTATTATACTGCAATTTTATTTAATTGCTGTACAGTCCATCTAAACCATTGAAATTGAATCTAAACAAAATTGTTCTAGAGTAAATAAACAAACAAAAACTTGAAGATAAATTACTTTAAAGAAGGAGCTTCTAAAAAGATTGATTTGATCAACATCCAAAATTATTAGTCAACACATACACACAGATAAAAAAGCAACAGGACGTCAGTCTGTGTCTCTGGCTGTACCGAAGGTTCATGCTAACCGCTTTACCGATATGGTTCTCATTTACATTATTGCTCCTTTTAGGTTCTTGGGAAGTTTATAAAAAATTTTTGGGAGATGAAATTAATTTAAATTGTCATTGTCATCACCTTCCTGACGTGTTTTTAAAAAATGAAATGTGTACTGTAAAATCTTAAAAGTTAGCCACTTCCCATGCCCTATAATTTATACATGTATGCTACAGGGGACATGGGGGGACTATTCTGAAAAATAAACAGTTTTCGAATCAAATGAAATATAAAGAATATTTTATATTCTTAGATTTCTTTTACAACTAATAACCAAATTATCATAATTAAGACAAATGTGTTTTTTTTAAATATGTGTAAATATAAACTTTAGAATAGGTTTTACATAAAAAAAGCCAAAACCTTACATTATTACAACAGTACATATTGCTGCCCCTTTTCAATCTTATCTTGTACTACCTAAGAAGTATTAAATGCTCTGTTCTACTCTTTGTTTATCAGAATATTTGTTCTTTACCATACATGGCATACCCTTAACCAAATATTGATTATATTTATGGGTGTTTATTCATTTTACCAAATCAACTTGATAAAGAAAATATCACAAAACTACGCAAATTTCCTCGTAAAAACAGTTCCTTTTTTAAATACAAAAAAAAGTTTTTTCACTATTGAAAAGTTTAACTAAGAATAAATAATATTATAATGTTTTCGAGGATTTTTTAGCTAATTTTCGTAGAATTTTTTGGTTATTTTGTATGGTGTTGATATTTATTTATTTATTCCTTGGCTGGTTGGTAACTGTTTCAACCATAATTCTCACCAATTTTGGATTCACAGCCCGGGCTTTAAACAGATGAATTCAGTTTTTGATATTATTTAGCTTTGTTTATCGGACCTCATACAAATTTTTCTTTCTGTATTTCTTAAACTTTTTCAAACTATACATCTAACTATTTATCTATCTATAATTTCTATCTAGCTAACTTTCTATCTATCTTTCTACCTATCTATCTGTCTACATCCTCTCCTGTTAATCTATCTATCCATTTTGTATTTCAACATTTAAGATGATAATTTCCTGTTGAATTGAGAATTGTAAAATAGAATGAAAAATGAAAATGTGGATTAATTTGCATGGATAGATAAACAGTTATTCGTTTAAAATCATATAAATTCTACTCATAAATAAAATTTAAGATTAACACCAATTGTGTTTGCCCCGAGGGGCCAAACCGAAGGTTTTCCAGTATGGCTTCGAAGCCTATTAATATCCGCTGGATTAGAACCAGCTCTCAGCAATACTGACAAATCATGTATAGCATCTTATTACAGACAATTATCTAAGAAAATAAAAATAAAAATCATAAAATTAAAACCAGTTTTGTTAGCCCGTGCCTTCGGCCCCTCGTTGTTAGCAAATCTGGTTTTAATCTTATTATTTTTCCTTCTAATATCTGCGGAAAGCCCTATATGAATAACTATTATAATCTAAAATATTTCACTGTCTGTTTGTATTCTTTTATAATTCAACTTCTTAATAATTTTACTACGAGGAGGGAGGGAATATTGGGCTATTTATTACACCAGTCCCCATAATTTTATAATATACTATCATAGTCGATGTACATCTATTTATTTACCATTTTCTTATTCCTGATTCTACCCACAGAAACGATGTTTTCAATTGAAATACAAAACTATTTCCGTAATTCATCAAATTCATTTCATATTCTTACATAAACTATTATGAATATTTTGGTTTTGTAACGGATAGATTTAGATTTTTAACATTATTATGTCTTACCTATATAATGAGATAGTTTTACTTAAATGTTAATTATTGATATTAATATTTCTCCTTTTTTCAGTGACAGTGTCTCCCCTGCTTTCCTGATTCGCATCAACGCCTCGCTGCAAGCCACAAACGGCGGGAACGGCGGTCATAACGGCGGTCATAACGGCGGAGCCCCGGCATACGATGAACAAACAGAAAATATTTACGAGGAAATTAACGAAGCTGCCGCCGCTTTGAGAGTACAACCGCCAAGTTGTATGGCGGATAAAAATTCGGCGATGACAACCAACGGCGAGTCGATCCGGTCTCTGTTCCAAAAGGCGAAAGAATCGGTCAGACGAACCAGCAAAATTTTAGATGAGACAAAAGGTAAGGGACCGGTAAATATTAGGGAGGGAGGGGACATTGGGTTGTTTATTTAATTAGTCTCCAAAGTTGTCTTAACAACCTTGGGGACTTCTTTCGAATTTTGACCTTTTGGTTCATTTAGTAGAGTATCTAAACGTTTCAACAATTACTTGTAATCTACAGAAGGGGTAATTTTGTGTATCTTTGGGGATGTACATCAGTTTAACGGTCAATGTCTTATCCCTTTAGATCCTGGGTAAACATCGTTTTTATTTTTCCTTCAGCTTTTCACCAGTAAAAAAATAAGGCTATATAACGCAGAAACCAAGCCTTTCTTTAATATTGTAATATCTTTTGGCCAGCGTATTAGTTTTATTGTTTGTATATTTCAGATGACACAGACAGCACATTTCACATGAGTATCAGCAAGGGCCGAAAGAAAACTCTGATAGACCGAGCTCACATAGATTGGGACGATGAAATCACGCTAATGGACCGGGATGATAGCAAGAGCAAAGAAAATTTAGCCAGCAAAGGATAGATTTTTATAATCATTTTGCTTTTTTAAAGTAGCGCAGCCATTCTTTTTTTGTCTGTCTGTTTAAGATTTTAAATAATAAGATGTCCATTCGTAATATAGCCTAAAGCTTACCCTAGACAAATAGAAAACTTCCAAATAAAAGAATACTTGTTAAAAATTATCTCTAGAAGCAACTAAAAGAGCAAAAAATCATAAAAAATTTACCACTACAGGTAGCAATAGTACAAGTGCTAGCAGTACTAAAAGTGGAAATACTGACTACAGCTCCAAAACAAACAACGATGCTAAAGATTCCGGACAGGGAAGCAATTCTGAGAGGGAAAACTCGGTAGATACACGGGTAAGACAATCTAGATTGTAGAGAAAACTTGCAATAATGGATATAGAATACGTGGATATTGTAAGAGATTCTCATATACCCTTATAAAATGTTTCCCCAGTTGGCTAATTCTTCGATATCCCCATCCCCCCCCCCCCTCTATGACTTTAACCCATTCTCTCCCCTGACCACGGAGGAATGTATTGACAAATAACAGAAAACTTTATTAGCAAATTGACGACAAACATTTACCTGTCACAATATCCAGGTATTATATATTCTAGTAACATTTAAAATACAATTAATTTCAATTTTAAACTTTGAAGTTAAAGTTTCAAAACGTAGGAAAATAAAATAATTGTAATAGGGATTTATAGGCAAATAAGCTCTAATGCTACCTTTTTAAAATTATTTCAAAATTCTATGGTTGGGTATTGGATAACAGAGGTGGATTCTTAAAAAAATTTGCCCCACTGTTTTCGTGAAAAATCCTCCAAAATCACATAAAAAATTAAATACAATCTTATGTTAATAACCCTTGTATGATTTTGTTAATTTTTTGTAGATTTTTAATGTGATTTTGGAAACAATTTTGCCCCACTAAGAGATTAGTGAGGCAAATTTTTTTAAAGAATCCATCTCAGATCTTTTTTTAATTAAGGAAACTGTAACATCGACAAGTCCTTCTGGTGAGGATACACAGGACGATAGTGGCTTTCATTCTGGAGGTAATTCAAATATTTTCTCGTATTCATTCGAATCCGGTGGATAGGAACCGGTTCTCATCCATACGAAAATACTATGTCTAGCATCGTATTATATCCAGCTTTCTACGAATATAGAAATGCACAATCATAAGATTAAAACCAGTTTTTTTAGCCCGTGCCTTCGGCAACTTGGGGGCTAAAAAACTGGTTTTAATCTTATAATTGTACATTCTATATCCGCGGAAAGCGGTTATAATACGATCAAAGAAATAACTATTATTTAAATTGTGTACCTATTGTTGCTTTGTAAGACACGTGACTGTTTATTACACCAGTCCCCAAAGTTTCATAATAACGTTTTCTTATTCGTTGACTCAACAACTTTGAGGATTTTTATGGAAGTTTGATTGGATAGTTCATAAAGAATGTCCAAACTTTCAACCACGAATTGTAATCTACAGAAGGAAATTTTTTTCTATCATCATTAAGGATGTACATAAATTTTTCATGATTATCATCCAATCCCAATTTATTAACATCTGATTTAAAATTTTACAACTTGAAAGTACAACTTTTTGATGTACTTTTCTATTCTTAAATTGGAAAAGCAGAAAGATTAAACAAAATTTTTCTTTAATTTAAGATAATTAAAATTTGTTTAACATCACTTTTCATTTTTTTTTAAGTATGTGTCCAAATTAATTAGAAAGCCTAATATAGATCTTTTATTGGTAGCATAGCTACTTTTAATTTTACATAGCATGTCCCGTACGTCAATTATGTGCCTTGGCTAAAATATATTATCTCAACCTTTCTTGTATAACGCCTGATTTTAAATGGACATTCTTGCTTTGTTTTTAAAGTACTTACTTTGAAATAATTATAAAAAATCTTCCAACACAAAACTAATTTAAAACAGTAATCTTTGCATGAAGAATTAGATTTTAATTCATTTAACATTACATCATTAGAGGCTAGTTTTCAAAACTGCAAAAAAATAATAATAGGACATTAGTCAGAATATAATTTTTGTATACAGTATAGACATGGGTTAATTTTAGTGTTGCTTTTAATGGCTACGTAGATATATAGCTAGCAAATAAGCTTTTGCAACTATAGTGTCAATTTTATGTCAGTCACAGGGGCGTCCAAGCTTTTTTATTTGGGGGGGGGGGTAAAATTTTTTTAAGGGGGGGGGGTAATTTGCTTTTTTTGGGGGGAGGGGGGGGGGGAATGGCGCGCGAAGCTCGCCGCAAATTTTTTTTACCCCCCCCCCAAAAAAAATTGGGGGGGGGAGGGGGTAATCACCCATTTACCCCCCCCCCCCCCTTGGACGTCTATGGTCAGTCATGTCTATTTTTATCATATAAGACATATTCGACTGTCAAAAGAGTTTAAAGCAACAATGTCCCAAACAATAAATGTAAAATGTATAACCTAGTTCCAGTGGTGGAGACCTTTTTCGTCGCCTAGAAAAATGGTTTATGCTCTTTTGTAGCGACTTGGCTGTGCTAATATTTCCAACGCTATTGGCTGATATTTTAAGACCCAATTGAGAGTCGGCAAGGGTTGATTATGATTAATACTGCATGGTAAAAACACCTTTTTTTCCACCTACCACACTAATTTAGCCTAAATGTCAAATTATGGTTTATCTGATATTCGATAATGTCAGTTGGTTGGCTATATTAATTGATGATTTTTGTACAGCTCTATCATTCTTTGGCTTTCAATAAAGTGGTACGGCATAGCTGAAACTTAATCGACATAATGTTATCCTTAAAACGTTATGGACAATTATTTTTGTTGATACATAAATAGCAATAAGTTTTTACTGGCCAAAACGATAGCCTAGTACAATTTACGATAAAAACATCAACTTTGGTACAACCTTGAAAAAGTACAAATCTCGGAAATATTTATAAACCGCCTGTCAGTTAGCATTATTAAAATACCATTTAGGTATCCCACTTTACTTTTTATCCCCTCTTTCTTTTTATAAACTTTTCTCTTAATTATTGATTTATCTTATTTTTTTTTTATTTTAAAACATTTTTTCATTTAGTTTTGTAATAATTTTATCTTAATTTTATAATCATTCATCATAGGATAAATTATACATTTTTTATATATTGTATGCTAACAGCAGATTTTAGACCTTACATGTATGCATTTATACTGATAAAAATATCCAAAATTAACTACAAAACCAGCCCATGATATGAAGGCGTTTGGAAGGAATTTTATCTCTTGTAATCTTTTGAAACTAAACTTTTACGCGTCCAAAAATTGTTGGATGGTTGATAATTAGTAGCGAAGATAATAAACAAATCATAGGATGGTCAGCCTTATTCATAGTCTAGGATTCAGAGAGAGGCTGTTTATTATACTAGTCCCAAAGTCCTATAATAAAGTGTTCTTATTCGCTGGCTTAAAATTTTTTTGGGACTTTAGTGAATTTTGACTGATTGTTTAATTAAGTTAAGTGTTCAAACGTTTCAACCATTAACTTTAATCTAACTTTTGTGTCTCATCATTGGGGATGTACATCAATTTATCGGCCATTGTCTTATCCTTAAGATCCCTGTCTAAGATTACTTTTTTAAAACTGTTTGTATTGACTTAACAAAAGGCCGCCACAACTAAATAATTATTTATCTAAATCTTTTGTACATGATTGTTCTTGCTTTTCAACGTTTTACGTTGTATTAGCTTACAAAATTTCCTTGCTATACTTGTTAAACAAGAATTGGACGAATTGTACAAACTGATTGACAGATAATTTGGCAAACCAGTTGAAAAAAAATGTTTTTGATTTTGTTAGATTTTTATCTAGTAGCTTAGTGGTTGACACTTTGAAACCATGTTGTCTATGTAAAATTATCATTATTATAATGGCGTTATAGTTTGGATGCAGAAATAAGGTATTTCCAACAAGCGAAATAAAAATAAATAATAATTAGGGTGGAGATAAAAAGGTATTCAATTTTACTTTGTGTTGGCCTCTAACGACAGCTGAAAAAACATTTATAGGTTTCGTGATTTTTATCTGAATAAAGCTGGTAGGGATAAAATTTTATAGTTTTATATTTGTCGACAATTAGTGTCAGATATCGATATTATGTCAGCTATATTGCATCCTCATAAATCTGAAAATTTTTAAATGTTTATTTTCTAGGAATAGAAGAACCGAATAGGAGAAAGAAATCAAAATCCCAGAGAAATGGAAAGAGCAGGTACAAATTTTATTCTTAATCAAATTGTTTCGCTAATTTATTAGGTTATTGTTCTTGTTAAGATAAAAATAGTTATAATTTAAAAAAATCATATTTCTTTTTAAAATAAATATAAACATGAATGACAACATCCAAAAGTTGCCATAAATTAAATTACTAAGAAAAGCCTACAAACTAAAAAAAAAGAAGTTTATTAAACAGTCAAAAATGAAATTATTTCGTTCAATTATTTTAAGTAGTTTTAGAGTAGACGCAAAAATTACAAACTGTATGCCCATTGGTCTTGGGAATCTTCAGAAAAAGTAAATAGTCTATCTTAAACAGCAGTCGAGTATATTTTAGCGTTACCGACAGACAGACTTACGGACAAATTATAGTTTAAAGTATACTATTTAGTGGGAGAAATCTTTACAAAAAAATTCAGATGTCTTGCTTATATACTATAGCAGCAGAAAAATTGTCGCTTCAAAGTTCAAACAGACACTTAGAATTATAGAGTAGTTATTTTGCTAAAAAAAAAAGAACGTGCTCTTCTTTACAAAAATAAATCTCACATAAGTTGAAACTATCACGATTTAAAGACATATTTCATGAGAGTTAATTATCTCAATTTAAAATTATGATAACTATAAGTAGATCTAACAACAATTAAACTAACAATCCTTATTGCCTTTTGTCACACTATCAAAAGTTTTTTAACAGGGCTTGGCATCCGCGCATCAGCGGCGCATAAGCGTCAAATTTAAACCCGCTTGTGTTAAAAAACTAAAATTCCAAAAAGATGGATTTTCTGTTAAGGTATAGGTTTAGTCATCCAGCTGAATTTTAAAGTTAAATGACGATTTTACTGAGGCTTAAACGCGGTTTACGCGCGGCTGCCGAGACCTACTTTTTATTATTAAGTGTGTAACCGATTTCTATCATCGTATTTATAGTAATACAGTTTTGTATTTGTAAGGAAAATTGTTATATTATATGCTAATTTTGACGATTCTTATACCAACTGGGAAGAATGGTTTTAAGCACTATTAAAGAAACATCTAGTTTGGTTAAATCATTTTTGAATGACTTGAAACTATTTAAACAAACAATCTATCTTCATCAATTTTGCAAAAGTGTGGGCTATTTCTGGGCAAAAAATGTAGATATTTATCATCCAATAATTTAAAGTAGTAAGGTTTTTTGTCTGGAACTTAAGATTTCGATAAATACTGAATCTTTTTTGTTTTTTTTTAGGGAAGATTCACATAGACCCCAGAGTGGTTTAAGGCTAATTTTTCAACGTTCAAATACAGACCCCCAGATGCATTTGAACATTTTTAAATAACATAAGAGGATTTTTTATAAATTCAAATGTATAAAAAGTTCTAAAGTTACAATTGTTTTTAGCAGTAAATAATTTGCCCTACATACAATCAAACCTTTCTATCTAGAGTTACATTTAAGGGATGCAGAGATAAGTAAAAATAAAAAAGTTATATATCGCATCGTTTTATAGACAGATTTCTGTGGATATTAAAATGATTAAAATTAGATTTGTTTTAGCCGAAGGCTCGGGCTAACAAAGCTTGTATTAATCTTATATTTTTTATTTTAATATTCGTGGAAAATTGCCTGTAATCTGATGCTATACCTGGTTTTTCAGTATGGGCTGAGAACCGGTTTTAATACAGTTTATCATAATTATAGATGTTCATTAATCTATCCAGAGATCATCTTTAATGAAAGGCTTTAAATATGAAAACAGTTTGAACCATTTCAATGTTTTTAACATGTCTATTTACCTATTCCTATCCCCTCTGCGTAATAGGTGAAAGACAATGGTTTGTGAATGGGACAAAAACATTGTTAGCATAAAAAGTTGGCGAGATAATTAGGATTGCCAGCTTGATATTTTAAACAATTCATATTTTTTTTATTCTTTAGAAGCGCAGTAATCCTATTATTTAAAGTAGTAAGATATTTTGTCTGTAGCGAAGGATCTTGCTATTAGCTGAACCGATGTGGTTCTCCTTTACAGTGAAGCTTCTTATTGTTTCAGTGAAGGTTTTTAACTATTTTGGAATCGAATTTCCCCATCCTACTTTAAATACCTCGAGAGGCTTCGAGGGACGTATCTGCTAGTATAAATATATTTTACCAATTTTTGCTGTTTTTATATGACGAAGCCCAATCTGTACCACTTTCGATTCCTGTGACGTAGTAAAAATGAGGGATTTTCCATTTCTTTTTTATGGGTTTTCTTTCCCACTTCTCCTTATCTCCCTCATTTTATGACGTCATAGGACACCAAAGTGGTGCAAGAGTGGTACAGATTTGGCTTTTTTTATATCAATATAACACTGTAGCAATGTATACAGGATTATTTGTCATAATATCGACGTAAATATCAGGCTTATTAACGAACGGCAAGCCTATAATTTGTAATGTACAACATACTGAAATATATAGAAATGTGACTGATATTTACATCAAAATTATGTCCAGCATTAAGAATTGATACTAGAAGCAGATACCATGAGGGATAAGACAATAGGAGAGATAAATTGATCAACAAATTTCTGAATTTTTTTGTTAAAATTTTGAACACTGCTAGTTTGAACTTAGCTACGATGTTTTTAAAAAGGAAGGACCCAAGGTTTAAGGCAAGCGAATGAGAGAGCTTGATTACTAAAACTTTGGGTACCATCTAATACCTATCGTATTATAAATAAATTTACGCCTGGCAACGCCGTATTTAAATTGGACGCGGTGCCCTTTCTAGATTTAAATCTGATCTTGCTCTTGTATAAAACAAAAAGATTTTACATACTGTACATATGAATAAACATAAAAGGAGCGTCTGTCCATTACTAAAGGGACTGTACATTATAAATATTCCAGTTTACTATGGTACAATTAAGTAAAGTTTAACATCAAGATAAAATAATATTTAATTGATTAATTTATAAAGAAATAGTTAATATTTATATGATAAAAAAGAAATTGGAAGGTATTGTCAATAAATTACTGAATATACTATAATTATATGCTAGATATTGAACCTGAAGCCACTTTTTGGTGCTAGAATGATATGATATTTCAATATTCATTCGTATTCATACTTCTGATCCTGATTCAGTATTAACCTAAGATAGGGACACTTACTTTAAAATATTATTTACAACTAACACTTTAATTACACAGCCTTTGAATTAAAGTACTAGCTTTTAATTGTATTGATTTTATAGCAAGCTTTTTATAGTGCCTGTAAAAAATAACGTCATACAATACAAATGATCAATGGCCAGTATACATTTTAATTGACCAATGATAGGCCAGTATGACGTCATTTTTTGTAGGCACTATAAAGAATTTTTGATTTTAGAGAAATATATTCTTATTTCCTATCCTTTTAATAACTTTAATAACATGCTCGAACCAGACACCTCCCAAAATAAATCTTTATTTTTTTCTGCTTTTTTTATAGAATCTTTGTATCTGTCTTAATACTTAAGTATGAAATTGATAAAAATCCTTCAACCCACTCAAAGATAGTGTCAAAATAAAACTGTCAAAAAATTATGATAAAAAATGTAAGGTTTTCTACAAAAGTTTGGATGTTATTACCTTAGGACCTTCTATAATTGTCTTGTCATACGTTGTTATCAACCGTGTCCCATGAGGTATTAGTCAGATGTTTTTGTTTCAAACATTTTTTATCTGCCCTGTTCTACTATTCACAATTAATTTTGTCAACGTACGAACACCTCAAAATGATAAAATCTTGCTTTTGTATGTAAAAAGTATAGCAGAAGCTTCGAAGCTTGAATATGCGATTTCAAAGCTTCTTTATATTCATCATTTCATTGTTATATCAAAACTTTGTTAAAATGTAGGAGACTGATACATAAAAAAAACTTTTTTTCGCCAAGCAACAACGGCATTTTTACTAAAGGATGCATTATTTTCTCTAAAAAAAGTCTTTAAAAAAATTTAATAAGTTGTTTACTAGTATTGGTATTATCAAAACCTTATTTTCTTACATGTATATTTTAGTAGATTTCAAGTGTGCTAATTTTATTCTCAAAATTCCCTCCCTTTAGATATATATCTATCTTTTAAATAAGATGCAGTTATCTAGTTAGATTTGATATGATTAAGACACTTTTGTCTATTGTAATTTGTAATCGTTACAAGATATGAACAGATTATTTTAAAATGTTGGAATACTTATTCCTTAATTTTCGCCAGAATTCGCTCTCATGACATTGCAACTCTATTTGAAAGTGTTCCTTTAATATTGACATTTTTTGTGTAATTGCTCATTTTATCTAAGACTTTATGTAATTACGATGACGTAGATAAAGCTTTCTAGAAGTAACATCTAAAGATGTAATTTCGACTAGATCTAGTTTTTATAGTAGTCGAAATAAACTATTGAAACAGTATGGCCACTGTAAACATTTTTAATATGCTAAATATTTACATTTTACTGTTTTCAATGCACATTATATTCAAAAGCTTCTTGGTCGTAGGCCTGTAATCATCCTTCGGATGCCGAGAAATATTGGGATGTTCAAAGATGTTTCATACTTTATAAATTGCAATTCGATTCATGTATTGATTTGCATATATTTCATTGTAATTTCAAGTTCAAAATACTTCTGAAAACCAATGGAAGGCGGGTGTATATCTTCTGAAGATGAATGATTTTGCTGCAAACTTTTTTGCCAAGATAACAGAGAATTGGGGTTAACCTCAGTCCATCAAAGATTCCATTCAAATTAAATATTAAAAATATTAACTATTAAAAGTTTAAAGAAATATATAGATATTTTATCTCTACACCCACCAAAAACTCCAAGGGAAAAATAAAATAGTTTCAAAGATTTTTTCCAAAAACTTTTCGAAGATTTATTTTAATAATTTACCTTTTATCTATATATTTAAATTATTATGCACATATAATCTTATTTTGATAGAAATATTCAATTTTAAATTGTAGAATGAAGAAATAATAATCCCTTGATAAGTATTATTAAGAGAATTATTCAATGCTATTCAAAAGTTATGCGTAAATTTTATGCAGTTTCACCTCGATTTTGTAATTTTAGTCAGAAGCAAGAGCAAGAACGCAGCAATGTATACAATTGACTAGATATAAACTATATTTTCATAAAAGTTACAGGATGTATTTCTGTGTGTTTCAACTGCTGAGCCGATATGGTTCTACTCTACTCATAAGTATTTTAGGGTATCAACACCCTCCCAAGAGAATCGCCCTTAGAAGAAAGCCCCCATATCAATATAATTAAAGATAAAAATGGGCGGAATTCGACTTCCCCTCCCTCCCCTCAAGTGCCCCTAGAAGCCTATAGGGGGCGTAGCCGCAAGTAATTAATAAAAAAGTGTTCAAAACTGATTTTATTATTTGGTTTTTATGTCGATGCATTTAAAACATCGGAATTAAACATGGATTCTTGAAATAGTAATTATTTTTTGATACCTTTTAAATATTTTAACACGCTCATACAATGTGGTATTAAAATTCCAAACAAAAACATTCGAAGTAAGGCTTTTAAAAACAGGCTAGCTTTTAAATCATTTAAGCACCTTGTTTAACTCGGAAGTTTTTGTTGACACAAAATTTCAACTGTTAATATCAACACAATTGTTTAAATCTAGGATGCCTGAGAATTACGTCAACATTATGTCCATCCAATATCTTAATATAACAATATTCTAATAATGACATCAATAGTCTGTTGTTGATATAATAACATTGCAAAAAAGATATTTGAGGTTTAGAAAATACCCAATAAACTAACTATAAGAAAGAGAAAAAAATGGTTCATGAGAAATGTAACTCATAGTTGTAAAATGTAGGAAAACATGCCTAAACAATTTTAAAACATAAAAAGTCACTGCATACATATTATTCTTGCTAGTAGTAAATATTTTTAGTGGTTAGTTTTTAAAAATTTACAAATTTTTACCCATTTAAGGCCTTCAAGTATTTTTTGGAACTTGAAAATAGCAGGGTTATGGCACTTGAAGAAATACTATTATTCTCCAGTTAAATTTATACTTTTTAGTCTAAATTATCATATTTGTGACAAATTTCTGTTTTAGATCTGAGAGTTGTGATAAGCTAAAATCAAACAACAACAACAACAAATCCTCAATCAAAGATGGCGGCCAGTCTCTGCGGGAAAATGGCTCCAAATCATCTGACCGCTCCGCTGAGCACCGTCGGTCACGTGTTATGGACATGATGAGCCAGCAGCCCCACTCTCTGCCGCCCCATCTTTACGGGCCCCTCCCTCCCCATCACCCAATCCCCCATTATCATCCCCACGCCCCGCCATCACTGCCCCTTCCCCCTCCTCCTCCACCCCCCAACCATCCACAGGCTCAAAGAAAGAAGAGTGTTCTTAGCAGGCTGGTCAGCCCGTTCTTGAAAGGTATACATTTTCTATTAGTAGCTCATCTATTCAATAATTATAGTATGTTAGTATGTCCTTCTAACGACAATCACAAATTCTGTATGTTTTTTTCATTGCCGCGCTTATTCAAAATTTTATTTTTCCACATGCTTAAAACTCTTTATTTATACTTTTTTTGTCTGTTCTATTATTGATTTTTTTAAATGATCGTATAAAAGATAGTATTAACATATAAATCAATTTTTAAAGATAACAACTAACTAAAAGATAAAGTTAGCATTCAAGTTCTATTGAATTTTTTTTTTAAATATATAAATAAACAGAAAAAAATAAGTTTAAAAGAGATATTTATCAACCAAAAAATCTTTTGCCAATAGATAGTAAACCACATCTGAGTGCAAAATAGTTTTGAACATTGAATTATTTGCATTTAACCATCTCTTTTTCCCTGGTTTAATACGATGGTCATTCTGGTCAACTGAAAATAGTTGCCGAATGTGTACGCAGTTTCCTGAGTGTTTCCTCATCCTAGCTCAATATTTACTACTAGCTAAAAAAGCTTCAAACTTCAAAAAAAAAATCAAAATTTAAAAAATTCAAATTTATAATGTATAATGTATAAATCGTTTACACATTCAAATTTTGATTTTTTAAGGGAAGTTTGAAGATTTGTAGCTAGTAGTAAATATTGAGCTAGGATGAGGAAACACCCAGGAAACTGCGTACACATTCGGCAACTATTTTCAGTTCATCGGTCATTCTAAGATGATTGATATTTCCAAATGATTCTTAGGAAAATTGAAGCCAAATTCATCTATACTGCCCTAATATTTACCAGCTACCAAAAGCAGAAAATTGAAAATCATGAATCCTTCACAAAATATTTATTTTTTATGTTTAGGTCAAATTACAACATTTTAAGCAGTTTATTTCAAAATTTTATGTCAGAATTACGTAATGTATTACTTTCAGAAATCTTTTTTTTTTGGGGGGGGGGGGATTTTTAAATTTTTAAAAACATATTAAATGTACTTTACAAATATCAAAAGTACACCAATCTAAGTCCTTTCAAAACAATTGAAATAATGGTATTATTTGGTATTTGCTTATCTATAAAAATATTCCTTTGAAAAAAAAGGATATCTACCCAAGAATTTTGATTGAGGATGGGAAAAAGAGATATTTATTAGTATAAATAATTTAAACATGGCAACTGTAGAATAAATAATTTGTGCACAATAAATAGTCGACAATACAGCTTACAGTATTTGAAGAATAGCATAAAAAGCAGCGGATTTTTTTAAAAAGGGGGCCGGGCTAGGGGGTTGAAGGGTTTCCTATATGACTCTGTTTCTAATTTGCCTTTTGGGTTATATTCAGGGAGGGTGGGAATATTGGACTGAAAATTAAAAAAGCATGTTATTTCCTTCGTTGCCTCTTGGATTTTTAAAAATATCTTGATTGGTTTGTACAAACTAGAAAGGTCCAACTTTTCATCCAATACTTTTAATCTTTCCATCAATTTATCTTTAATGTCTTATCCCTGAAGATCCATGGGAGTATTGCAAAGTAAGGTTGGGCAACAGTTAAGTGGTCAAGTATTCAGATATCTAAAGGGATAAGACATTGGCCGATAAATTAATGTACATCCCCAATTGTGATACACAAAATTACACGTTCTGTAGTTTACAATTACTATTTGTAACGTTTGGACACTCAGGTTAATAGACCAATTAATCAAAATCAAAAAACGATAATATAAAACTTTTGGGACTATTGTAATAATCAGCCCAATGTCCCCTCCCTCCCTGTGGTCAAGTAGTAAATGAAACATAATTATTATTGATTGCCAAATATTCAGACAACCAATCCTACCCATAATGATTGCTAAATTTCTTCAATTTAATTATTTAATTTGACTTCAAAAAGGAAAGTCATTTTACATTATAATCCTACAAATTCAATTAGTAATAAAAATTTTAAAATGTTTTTCACTTTTGGCATTATAAATCAAAGAGCCTTGTTGAAAGAAATCGAAAATTAGAGGGGGAAATGTTTAGTTTTTCATTTGTTTGTTATTATTTTAGGTCAGGTTAGTTTAGGTTGTATTAGGTGCTTGGAAGCTTGCAGGGTTAGGACACCGCATGTATTGGCCCAGCAGGATTAAGGCCCCTCGCAAGGGTTAGATATGGGGGAAAAACTACCATCTCCCATAGATTAATTACCATACGGGGGGTGGGGTCTGTGCTCTACATGCACTTTGAGGGAAAACAAAACAAAATGCTTACGTCATGCACCTTATATAGCAGCAATAGGTGATTGATGGAATGTTTACGCTAACATTTTGAAACTTAAAAAATGTTGAGAATAACATGATTTAAAAAGATGGACAGAGACCTAATGGTTTCAAACTTGCGGAGTGACTCAGAAAAAAATCCATAAAAGTACATAATTGACAATTTTTAAATACCTAACATTACTCTTACTTCATTTTTTTTACCCATGACCTTCAGCCGCTCATGTTTATATCCAAAATTTGTTCACTTCATACAAAAACTTGAATTTGAAAATTTTTCATTTTTGTGTTGTAGAAGTCCCCAGAGATCTAAAAGGTTAAGATAATGGGCCATAGATAAACAAAATAACACCTTCTGTAGATTTAAAGTATGATTGAATTTGAACAACAATAGTTTAAACAAACCAATTAAGATTTGATTAAGGTACCCAACAGTTTTTAGGCCAACGAATGAGATAAAGTGTTGATAATTTTTTATAGAAGCATGATTTATAGTCTAATTTCCCCTCCCTCTCTGATAAACCTTTAAAAGGCTGATAGTACATTTTGTACAAAACTGTAAATAAATTGTTCCATGTCGACCTTCGCATCTTTTTAGTCGACAAGAATCATTAGTTGCCACATTTTTTAGTTCAATCAAGAAAAGGACAAATATTCTAAAAAGTAAAGAATAGTTATTTCTCGTATCGTATTATAAACGGTTTCCGCGGATATAGAATGTACAATTATCTTATGATTGTACATTTCTATATTCGTAGAAAACTTGATATAATACGATTCTAGACATAGTTTTTTCGTATGGATGAGAACCGGTTCCTATCCACCGGATTCGAATGAATACGAGAAACTATATTACATTTTGATAAGGGGATATTAGATAACAAACATGATTTACTTTTTTTGTATAACTAGCGGCTGCAGGGGCTCTGTATTCAAAGAAAATTAGCTTAAAACCATCCTGCGACTTAAATTTTAAAATAAAATTGTTTAAAACCATCCCGGCTTAAGTAAAGCTTACCTAAAATAGAGAACCCGATTAATTCAGTATTTATTGAGATCTTAAGCTTCAGACAAAAAAAAACTTTACTACTTTATTTATTAGGATACTTTTCTTCTGCTAAAACATCCCCTAATGTGTAAGGTTAAGGGGTTCTTTTTTGCTAATGTATTTTTAATGTTCTTAAATCACTCTATATTAGGTTTTGATAAATTATCACTGAAATCATTATAATTTAACTTTTTACTTGAAATAATTACGTGTAGATATTTCATTAACAAAGATGGTTATGTCCATATGTAACGTTGAAACAATAAGCTAATAATATTCCCTGGGAGGGAGTGGGCATTAAACTGTAAATTTTATTGGTACTAAAAATAGTTAAAATACGTTTTTCTCTATTAGTTCAAACTAGCAGTGTCCAAACTTTCCAAGAAAATTTTTTTGAAATCATTATTGGAAACTTAAAAGGTTTTCTCGTATTCATTCGAATCCGGTGGATAGGAACCGGTTCTCATCCATACGAAAAAAAAACTATGTCTAGCATCGTATTATATCCAGTTTTCTACAAATATAAAAATGTACAATCATAAGATTAAAACCAGTTTTTTTAGCCGCGAGATGCCGAAGGAAAGCTGTTTATAATACGATGCGAGAAATAACTATTATAGTCCATTGTATTATTCCTAAGATCCCTATATATACCGGGTTGAAAAGGAGAGTAAACATACATGCATAATTTTAGAGTGGCTGAGCCACAAAAATCTACAAAAATGAAGAAAAAAAATGTTTCAAATAGTTTAAATTATTTGTTTCCAATTTAAAGTTCGTAAAATGAGGAATATTTAACAAAATAAAGTTGTATGTTCAGAAATATGTAAGGTCTATACACAAATTACTTGAAAAACAATAAAAATATTTGTTTAATTGAATTACAATTTAGCACTGAAGAAAGGGATATTTTATCTAAGGAAAAATAATTTGCACCCAACTTTTTTGTTGCAGTTTTTATCATGGATTTTAAAGGATACATCAATGAAAGTTAGATTTAGCCAAACCCTAATTATGATTAAAAACTTATTCTTTCCTAAATATATTAGAAGATAAGTTGGGACAACCCAAATTTTGCCAAATAATCAAGATTAAATAAAAATAATAAAAGTTTTTAAGCTAACGAATGTCTTTACAAAAGCATGGTACCAGTAAAACTTTAAACAATAGAATTTGTCATCTGGTGTTATATCCCTTCCTCCAGGGAACGATAACAAAATCTTTTAAGCACTACATTTAACATATATTTTAATTGTAGGGGAATAGAGGGGGGAGGGTGATATGGTCCATAAAGTCTTGTAAATTTTTGGGCGGGCCATTTCGCTGTGGGAAATTTACAGAAAAAAAAGAGATTTTGATAAATCTATGTAGTAAAAATATTTCTCGTATTCATTCGAATCCGTTGGATAGGAACCGGTTCTCATCCATACGAAAAAACTATGTCTAGCATCGAATTATATCCAGCTTTTTACGAATATAAAAATGTAAAATCATAAGATTAAAACCAGTTTTTATCTAGTTTTAATCTTATAATTGTACATTCTATATCCGCGGAAAGCCGTTTATAATACGATGCGAGAAATAACTATTACTTATTTTATAAGATTTTGTAGTTGACGTTACTTTTATTGCATTGATGGCTTTTAATCTTACTTCAATGGTTTATTTTATATCTATAGTATCCATATTTTTTTTAAATCTTTTCTCTAATATCCATAATTTTTGCACTGTGTGAATCATCTTAAAATAATAATCATTTAATTCAAGCCTGGGGCAATTTGAACAAGTATATGGAATATACAATTTAGCCAGAGTATAAGCTTCAGACGGACTGATAAACATCCTACTACTTTGTATTATAGATAAACATTGTGTGATTGATTTCTTTTGAAAATTATTGTTTAGTTTTGTTAATTTAAAAAAAATTCTGTGTCATTTAAAAAACACCCTAAAAGATCATAAACATATTCTAAATGGACACTTTATAATTAGCAGATCGCCAAATAGGATCTAAAATGCTGAGCCTTGTTGTATAAAATATGTAAATTTAAGTGTTTTGATTAATTTTTAATTTAATATACTTTACAAAATACTCTTTGTAAAATTCAGGGATCTAAAGGGATAGGACAATGGGGGATAGATTGATTAAGTAAAATAAATATATTGGTAAAAAAGTTTAAACACAGTTTTTAACACCACATCAAGATTTAATATAAAAGTTTTTAAAAATAACCAATATATTTTAAAAATTTTAATTGATATTATTTATTTCAGGTTCTAGCAACGGACCGCCACCTCCGCCACCCCTAAATCAAATCGGAGCTGGACCACCCAACCCCCAACAGCAGGGTCCCCCTCAACAAGTGTACGCGTATCTGCCCCACCACCCACACGCCCACCCCCACCATCATCACATGGCGGGTCCCCCGGGGGCGCTGGTGGCCCACTATGGCCCCAACAACAATATTGACAAGTATCACGCCGATGAAAATGGCGGCCGGACTTTTTACTTGTGATATTTTCATAAAAAAATTATTTGGACCTTTTTAAATGATAAAAAAACAGTAAATTTCAAATTTAGTGAGAAAAAAAACTAAACAAAAACATCAAAATTATATCACACACGGCATTATGCAAGAACAGAACAACAAATCTAGTCAATATAAAGATTGAAATAGCTGTTACAACAAATTCTTTACTTTTTCTTTGCAATCAATCAATAAGAAGAACGCGGCATTTAGAGAATGTGATTTATTTGGCGCCAAAATTTAAAAAAATGGCAGATTTATGAGTGATTTTTTTGTGGTGATATTACCGTGGGGCCTAGTTGTGCCATACATTAATAATATTTAATTTCCAAAGCATGGTTGCCGTCATAGAATAAAAAAAACACTGCCAACCCTTTTTGTCAACCATGTTTTCATGAAAATAAGGGTTAATTATTGTGAAGTCTACTTATTCCTAGACCATATCATTCCCCATTCCATTATATTATTAAAAATTTTGTAATAAAATAAAAAATTATTGTTCATTTTTCAAAAATTATATTATGTATTTGAATGTATTAATGCAACTTTATATAAAAAAAAGAGTTATGATATTCACACATTTATAGAATTATATGTTTTCATATATTTATATCTGAAATAAATAAAGAATCAAATATATTTTCTTTTTATGCACATATGAAAAATGCTTATATGAAGTAACAGGATCATTGTTCGTATTTCTGTGTCTATACCGAAGGATCTTGCTGTACCGATATGGCGCTCCTTTACAATCTAGCTTTTCAGAGGTGCAGGAAAGGTTTATAACCAACCTTTTAAAGAAATCACATCCCCCCCAAAAAATGTAAAATATTGTCAAACATTTTATCTTGGATTATTAATATTCTCAATTATAGAAATCTTTATAAAGAGAAAATTAATAAAAAGTGTTTGTCATTATTATCTCTAAAATGCTTCATTAAACTGTGACGAAAAAACTTCACGATCCTGACAGTATCAATTTTATATCTACCTATTTCCCTCAAAGTTCCTTGTTGAACACGAATACCCCTCTTCCACTCCCCTCTTTAAAAAAAAACTAAAAGGGGGGGGGGGTAGTCTCGTTTATTTGTTAATTACTTTAGGTTAGGTTAATGTATATTGGGTACTGGGTAGCCCCACATGGTTTGAGCCTCGCAGCTAAAAACCTTTGATGTACGTACCACTGCAGGGATTATACATAAGAAAAAAAACTACCCTTCCTTTTTAAAATTAATTTTAAAATATAGGGGGGAGGTTCAGTGTTAAATCGCCACTTTATGGGAAGCATCTTCTATCCATTTCAGAGAACGGGAATAACAATTTTGCAGATTTGCAGCTAAAGTAGACGGGTACATATTAGGTACAAAATATTTCAAAGCTTTAATTTTCATGTCAAACTAAATTTAATTTGTTTCTCTGTTTTTTTAATATTCAGGATTAGTCAGATATCTTAAGGCATAAGACAACGGCCGTTTAATTGATTTCCAATGCAAAAATGAACAAAATCTTCTGCAGATTAAACCTATTGGTAAACAAGTTTGAACAATGCTTTGAACCACCAAAGGTTTGAAGCAGGAATGAGAATAAAATGTAATTATATAAAACTTTGGGTACCATTTACAATATAATATCCCTACCGTCCTGGGATTAGTTAAAAATGTTTGGGGCTCGTATTACTCCATAGAATGAGTTATTGGTAAATAAAAAAATCGTGATTTTCTTGAGGTAGCTGACTGAAACTTCTTCGAAAGATTCTTTCACTTTTATGAAATTATACTTATTTTGGTTTTTGTCATCCTTGTTAAAAGATGTAAGGAAAAGCAGCTATGAATCTTCTTGTAATAGTTTTATAGTGCATATAAAACAATTTTAATGCATTATTTGCAGGGATAAAGGGATTAAATAATGGACACAAAATTCAATTAGATCTGTCATGTACTTTGGGTACTAGAACCAATGCAACTTGGCTCATTTTAAAAATAATTTGGGTTACTAAAGCATAGAATGCCGTTAAAAAGTCGTTCTTCAAGCAGAAGAACACAAATACTAACAGAGAATATAGTTCAATATAAACAATATTCAAAACAAGATTTTCTGATGAGTTAATTTTGTTCATCATCATTGTAGATGTACATGAGTTTATCGTTCATTGTCTTATCCCTAAGATCCCTGCATATATGCAGTTTAATTATAGAGAATTAATTGACATTATTTTTCCCTAATTATCCTGAGCTCGATCTTTAAATCGTTTTTATGCCGCGCTGAATCGGGGCGATTCAGAGGTGATTTGTAGGTGCGCTGGTGGTTAGCCACAGCGCGCCTATAAAACATTGATTTTTAAAAGATTTTCGGCGCGGTGTTATTAAATCGCTTGCGCACTAACAAAAATAGCTATCTTTAAATGCTTTATTTTGGCGCGCCACCAAGAAACCGAAAGCTCAAAATAATAATAAATAAAAAATATCATGTAGGTATAATCTTTTAATTTAATTAATTTTAAAAGAAATCTTGATGTTTGTGTGTTATATGTGCATATGTTATTAATAATTTTTTTATATAAAAGTGTGCAAGTGCCGCGTGACATTCTATTTAAAGTTTCCTTCCCTTTTTTGTTTTACCCCACAACTTGTTACGGACGGCGTTCTAAAGTTAAAGGACAATGGACAATAATCAAGAATGCTTTGTTTGTGCTGTTTTTCGGTATGATATATATATATATTTTTAGGATAGGATTGTTGCAACCATACAACAAATTTCTGAAGAATAATATCTTTTGTGTTTGTTTTTTTAATATTGTCATGATAGTGGTTAGGCCGGGATATAAAAAATTTAAACATTTAATAAATAATTTCTATTGGGATATCGCAAAAATCTTCTTATGTTTTATAAATAAAAAAGCTATATAAATTTTTATACCAAATTATACAAATTACTTTATGTTTAAATTTCTCCATAAAAATGTCTTTGGCTGTTAGTAATTTTTCCAATCAAGTTGTCCCCCCACCCCAACCCCCTCGGTAGTGGTTATATACATTTTTCATTGTTTTCGGGGAGGGGGGGGGGGGCGTATAAAACATTGACGATGATTTTATTTTTAAAACTTTTATATTTGAACCACTAGTTTTAATACAGATGGGTAATTTTGTGCTTCATTATTGTGGATACACAATTGGCAATTGTCTCCCAGCGAAACATTTCTCCGTAGAGTCGCCTACGAGCTCGTGCAATATATGTACGGAGTCCTATGCTACCTCGAATCCCATTCGCCATGAATTAACACCTAATTTTTTGGCGAACAACGTTGGAAAATCGTCCTTTCAAGCAAAAGGTAGCATGCGAGTTCGCCATCGATATCGTAGCAGAGTATGAAGCGAAGTCGCACAATAGTAGCACAAATTAAAATGCGTCAAAGGAGATATCGACGGCGACTCGAAACATTTCTTATACGAATTCTTAAATGCTTGAATCAATGCACATATAAGGAGGGGCAAGTTAAGCGGAGAAATTAATGTTTTCATAATAATGTTTGTGGAGTGAGAAAGATATAGAGAGGGGGAGAGAGAGAAGGGAGTGAGAGAAAGAGAGAGGGAAAAAGAGATATAGAGAGAGAAGGGGGTAGGAGACAGAGAGAGGGGACTAGAGATATAGAGAGAGAGTATACCAGATTTGTCTTTCCTTCGTCATCCATTTAAAACTCTTTACATTTCATGCAAGTTACTTTTAACATTGTAGTGTAAAGATCATGCGGGGATTGGCTAAATTTAACCATCACTAAGATAATCTTATATATTTGCCGTGATTTTAAAAAAAGAATGCCTTTTTAAAAATAATTGTTTTACCAGAGACTATCAACACTACAAAATTTTATGTCTTACCATTTTTTATTGTTTTCAGTTGGAAAACAGATGAATTAAAACAATCTTCACAAATTATTTGAGTCCCTAGTGGCAAAATTATAAACTATATTTCTCTCCTATCAATTTTGATCATTGGTTGATTGTGTGTTTGTTTGTAAATGTTTGTTAACTATATAAAATGCTACATTTAAGAGACATCGCGTTTTTTCTTCAGCTAGTATTTACGAGATCGCCAATGTTAGCAGAAAAGCTAATAAATTATGAGGTATTAAGCTACTAGTGTAGGAGCTCGCAAATACTAGCTAGCTACCATCATACGAGCTCACAAAAGTTCGCCAAAATGCTACTCTTATAGAAATCGAAAAAGGTAGCATGCTACCTTTTTTTCTTAAAGTTTCGCTGGGTCTTATCCCTTAAGATCCCTGATTCCCCTTTTATATTTACTTTTAATCGAGCTATTGGGAATGCCACCACAGCCTAAAGCTTTATCTCGTCAAAATGGCGACTATGTGTAACGGACGGACGTTTGAACTTACTTTAGGTAGAGAAGTTGTGTTTTAAATTTCAGGCAAACGGATAACTTTATTTGGTAGCTGTTTGTTTTTTGGCATTTATTTTATACATGGTTTGTGGGCTGTTTTTCATATATTTTTATTTTATTTTTTTTCAGGAGTCTCTCAAAATGGGGTTTTGTAAATCCTGTCTGGATGCGGAATGCATACCCAGACAAAGAATTAACAAGGTTCTCTCTCCTGAGATAGATGGCGCCGTTTATCACCCGGCGTTGAAATCTTTCACCGTCTTCACCGCGACCATCTATTTGCTCAAGTAAATTGTAAGCAAAAGCCATTTTTGTTGAAGTAAGTTAAAGTATATGTTTGTAGATTAGTAGTCGTAAATCGAATGTATTTTTGGCGGCTTTTTATAAACAACTATGTTGCCGGATGTTTATATAAAAGAAACTATCAAAATTTATTGGATTACTAAAAGTTTAAAAACTCAATCACATTCCAATCTTGTTATTAATATTGCTGTCATAAGTCCCCAAATTAACACATCTCAATGATATTTATAGCTTTAATGTTTAAATTTCCTAAAATTACCACCTATATGTTTTGCCGGCAACATATCCATATAATAAATTTGGCCCTGCTCGGCCCTGCTGGGCCCTGCTGGGCCCTGCTCGGCCAAATTTATTACTCAATCCGTGACTGTACAATATTTTATAACAAAAAAATATATAATTTATTTTAAAAATAATTATAAAAATGTTTTCTCGATAGTTTTGCAATAAAATATTAAAGTAATTAAAAAAAATATCCATTTATTACATATGCAATGGGTCTTTCGTTGGGGCTCAGTGCATGATTCACCCCGATTTAAACCACCAATGCCACACGGTGAGTGGCATTGGCGCGCCGGGCCCGCGCCACTGCCCGATTCAAATCGCCCATGCAAATTCGATTTAAAGATTGATATTAATAATTTGATGGTGCGCCAAATGAATCGCCCCGGTTTAAATCACCTATAAACCTATTTAAAGATCCAGCTCTGAATACAACCTATTTAAACTGCACCCTAGGTATTTTGATTGTCGGGATATTCCCTCCAGAAGATTGTGGATGACGCAAGCCCCCTCCTCTTACCAACCTTTTAAAAAAATAGAGGGGGGGGGGGTCAATTAAAGAAAACTTGGGATAAGGAGTTTAGCCTTTGCAAAATGTTTTATGAACCTTGGTAACAGAAATCTTAGCAAAGCAACCCCTTCTGGATAAAGAAATGGGGGTACCAACCTACACAAATCTATACCCTCCTTGACAAGGAAATACACCCCCCAAAAACAGCTATGGGGCTATCATGTTAAAAAGTTCATGTCCCTAACCTTTTTACCACGTAAAGAAAACTTTTTTTGTTTCTGAGTGTGTTAATTATGTAGGAGAGTTGACATTAAAATGGCCCTATTGTTGTCTGTATTACACACCTCTTAAGATCAAAACCCCCTACAACTCCTCGATTTTGGCTTAGAGTTCGGTGTTAAAGCCCTGTGCACGCCACTAAACAGAACGTATGGCTTCGAAGTCCAATTCCAAAATTATCTTTTTTCCCTTACTATGCCCTTATTTTTTCAAAAAGCTTCACTAATATGAGTTGTAATCGTGCTTGTTTTCAAATGATTGCTCGAGCTGTGGTGGCTAACTGGTCGAATAAAAGGATACTATCAAATTATCTTGAATTATCTTGTTAAGGTTAGGATATGGCTTTTATTTATGTTAAAATAAGAAATAACAATAAATTGTCTTAATGTATAATCCTTTATTAAGCAAAGCTTTTATATCAGTCGCAATGTTTCATCTTTATCTTTACATTACAGAAACTAATATAGAACTATCTTTGCCCGTCTGCCTATCTATAAAGCTATGGGAAGAAAGTTAGTTTCTTGGTTGATCAAAATTTCTGTGCAGATCCTTTTTTGGTCCGTATGCTTTAAATAAGATTTAATTTCTCTAGATATGTGAAAATCTATATATAAATACATAGATGTTGCACCAGATGTTCGTGTAATTTTATAAAGTAATTCCCACGCCCTTCATCCCATCCTCATCCCTCCTACTGGATGAACTAACTGGTCAATAAATTGACTACTAATTTCCCCCTGTCATATCCACTTATATCCTTTATACATTTGTGTTAATTAATAGGTTATTATCTAGGGTAGCCAGCTGATTTATTTTGGTTTTACACACCCTTGTTTTATCCACTCCTTACCGCAGATAATTAGTTTTTAAATATAATCAATTAAGAAATTGATTTATTTCTTTGACTCAAAATTACAGCCTTTATTATAACCCTCATTGCAGTTTTTAATAGTAGTTTGAATTATTATTCAGTTTCAAAATTATTATCAGAGTTTACAAAAATCTAACTATTTATCCTCATAAAAAGTAACAGGATCTGTGTCTGTCTGTACCATAGGATCTCGCCTTCACTCATCCAACCTTTGAAAAAATAGTTCCTGAATGTTAGAGCCGCAGACTAATATCTGGAGCAAGCACAACATGATTATGTTAGGTATAATAAGGATAGGAGAATGGATTATCGTGATAAATAAACTTACCCCTGCTTTAGATTAGAATTATTGGTTGAAAAGTTCAAACACTTCTATTATTGAACTAATAAATAAAAGTATTTTAAGTTTTTGACCCAATGAATAAAAAAAAACGTAGTTATACAACAATGGGTACCGTTACAATTTACAGTCCAATGTCCCATCCCCCCCTGGGATTATGCATGCAGAATTGGTTATGTGTAGAGTCATTTTAACATGATTGGCGCGATGATGTGCACGTACCTTTAACATTAACTAACCAACAAGCAAATTTTTATCCACAGTCGAACCTGTATTTAAATACAGCTAGGATTTATTATTGAATTAATATACGAATTCCAATAATTAATATAAAGAAGAAAAAGATTTATCTAGCCACTGTAAATAGCTCTGAAATAATAGAAGACATACATTAATTATGTGTTTTTCTCAAATATTGACAGCTCCAATTTTTTGTGAAAATACATATGACAGTGAACATTACTCTACAATTTATTATGTCTGTCTAACTGTCTGTTATGCTCTCGTTTCTCTTTGATCTGCTTGGCTATTCTTCTTCATCTTATATCTATAAGCTTTGCTAATGATGAAGTTGTCATATGTTTTTTGATGGAATTAAATGTAATCAAAAGTTCGACCCTCTCATTATTTTTTTTTATTTAAATTACAGTATTAAATCATGCAATACGTTGGTGGAGAGCCATACCCTTCGCCTTAATCATATGTCATAAAGTAAATAGTGAGGTTTTGTCTACCAAATTAAATAAATTTTTAAATTCTTTATTTGCTTACAGTTTTATTTGATTTAAACTAAACTTATATATAAAATATTATCCTTTTATTACCTTTGTAAATATATCAAAACGAAGTTTAGTCCCTTGTAAGTTTTAAATCCAGGAACGTTATGATCTAGTTTCTCGCAAGAATTTTCGTTTTTTGATCAGCATGTCTTTGGCATGAGTTTATGGATTCTTCGTTCTTTATGCGCGCGGTCGTACGTGTCTTCGTCTGCACGATAAGTGAATAATATTATGAAAAATAATAAGTAAGTTAAGTAGGCGAAAATTCATAATTAAAATCACATTAGAAGGATAGGACAATGGAGATTTGATAATCTCTGTTCATTTCTGCTACTCAATGATATTTAACGCCAACCAGAATATCCTATAGTCTCAAGCAGTATGGTTTTTATTAGTCCGTAAATCTCATTAACCGTAAAAAACATTCAATTATATGTATTACGAAACTTCAAATCCCTGGATGGTTTTAGGCTATTATTTCTGTTCCTACCTACTCAAAAATTCAGAGGATCTAAATGCTAAGAAGATATTTTTTGTTCACCTTTTAAGATTAATAGGTTTTCAATAGTTCCTGCTTCATTAAATAAATCCTATTATATTAAAGTAGTAAGCTTTTTTTCTCTGTAAAGAAGTATCTCGCGAACCGCTGAACTGATATGGTATCCTATACAGAAAAGCTTCTTAGATGTCCTGAAATGGTTTTAGGCTATTTCATTTTTATAGATAAGTCTGGTTATTGTTTTAGGTTAATTTTCTGCCTTTGCATATCCCTTCGAACATAGAACCCCAGACGCTAAGGGCACAATCGCTAGTATCTTATACCTTACTTTCAACAAAACACGTCCATGTGTGTGCGTGTCTGTGTTAAGAATAATCAAAAGATGGTCACAAAATCATTCTTTTGCACTCAAAATACGTTCTATATCTCTTCTAAAGTACTATTTACTTTGTAAATAAATACTCCTATTAAGGTTGGAGTTTGAAACTAAATGTTCACTAATGAATATTATACAAAACTTGACAAACAAACACTTGTAGAGTGTCAAAACTGAATATGAAGAATGTGAATGCATAAATCAAAATTGTGAGTAAATTTTCTGCTAAACTGCTTAAATAAATGTTACTGGTTAGGACTGGATTAAAGAGATGCTTCGCTTATAACATTGTACCTTTTTGAAATAGGAATCAGTATACCCAACATTTCGAATTGTTATATAAAATGTATCACTGTTCTTTGGGAAATTATGAAATTAATGCCTTTCATTATTGTTAGCCGAAACCCGATGTTGCAATAATAATTTTATAAACAGGGACTGCTTTACCCATAACAATAATTACTAACAAATCTTCAGAAACAATGAGAAAATATTTAGGAAAACCCAATTCTTGGACTTTTATTTACCATTTCCACGTGTCACTTTGACAAGCCGAAAACTTCAGAGAAATACTTTTTAAAGGTTGCTTGCAAAAATATTATCTACTTGAATGATTTATTGTTTGGCCTATTTATTTAAATAAAAGCATGAGCTGTATGTAACTCAGCCCACAGGACGGGGACCCTGTCCCGATTTTTTAATGAAATTAAGCTAAAAACATTGAAAATATAAGCACAGCCAAGTCCTTACAAAAGAACAAAAAGTAATCTGTTAACAGTAAAAGATTCTCCATAACTTTAATCATGAATTTGTCTGTTTTATACATCTATACTTGTTTTTTCGAATGCATATTCTGACGCTGTCTACAATTTTGTAATCTTAAATCTTCCTTGCATCTTTAATTCAAAAAGTATTCACCCAAAACTACGAAAGATGTCAGAACTATCCTTATAATAAATTACGGGATCTCTGTGTGTTTTTCTGTACCAAAGGATCTCGCTAATCACTTAACAAATTAGGTTATCCTTTACAATATATGTTCTCATAGACCCTAAGAAGGTTCATAACTATTTTGGGGAAGGATACCACTAATCTCCCAAGAGAAATTACCCATATAAAGTGCTTCCGTTAGCCGCTAGTAGGCAGACGTACAGTTAGCAAGAGGGAATTTTGGCTAGAAAAATATTAATCCTCTGTCATAATAATAATTGCTTTTTACTGGGACCATTTGAAGGCCAAGGCATTGCTTTCACTCAAACAAAAACAAAAGGCCGGTAATGTTGTTTGGTAGTTTTTCAAGCATCTCACCCACTTGAATTCTTTATAATCCCTTTTATTCTCAACATTAAACTCATTAACAAATGCATTGATGGGCGGAATTTCATAAATCTAGAACTTGGTCGTCGGTCGATATATTTGACCCCATTTTTAGTTACCAAAAATTGTATTAGTAACAATCATATATTGTAATCTTATGTGTATGTTTTTTTATTATCTACATCATATTCTAATAATATTAGAAAACATTCCTAAACACTTAAGTAGTAAGATGTCTTTCTAGTTTTCTATCTGTATGGCTGGGATAAACTTTCTACAATTTCCAGAAAAGTTTGATATTGGCCTTTAGCAGTATTTCTTTAGGGTGGGGTGGAAGGTGAGTAAATGGCCCAAAGAAAAAATATCCTTCCCTAAAATCTTATTTCATGATGAAAACTTTTAAAAGGTCCACCCATCATTTCGGCTGCATTTTACCAGCTAAAGAGGTCAGGAGGTTTCCAATTATTTTTCCATCTCATTTGGCATTAATCCTTAGATCTTAGTAAAGAATATTTTCACAACAGGGATAACATTTTCCATTGGAGCAGATTTGGAGATTTTATTTTCCAGTATGGCTTCGAAACCAATTAATATCCACTGTACTAGAACCAGTTGTCAGTTACACCGAAAAATCATGTATACCATTATATTATAGACAATCATCATAATAATACAAATATTAAAGTAAAAATCATAATATTTATAGAATCCTTAGGCCCATCAGGTCTAACAAAACTGGTTTTATCTTTTGATTTTTTATTTTAATATTCGCGGAAAGCTGTCTATAATAAGCTCCCTTGAGAAAAATTATAAAACCAGCCTAGTAGTTTACGAGATCTTTTGAAAACGAACAATAAAACAAACACAAAAATGCAAAAAAAACAGGTTCAGCACTTATTGCAGCTTCTAAGAGGCCGCTGAGATGAGAGAAGCTTATGGTTGTTGAGGCTAAGGGTAGCTGCGGCTTAGGGTGGTTGTAACAGATGATGGTTGGAGGTTTTGTAAGCCGCATGGATATATATATCAAAGGCAGCCAAACCCTGCATAATACAGGCTACATCTTTAATGTGAGGGTTTAGAATTTTATATAATTTATCAATCTGCCATATAAAAAACTCAAAAGATACAAAACCTTATTATAATACAAACATTACTTTTTAATATATCTTTTTCAAATTCAATTAGAGTCTAAGCTATGTAAAACACATTATGCGAGTAAAAGTATTGCAAAAACACGCCTTAAAAATATGAAATCTGAGACATTTTAGTCAAATAAAATGACCCTTTCATAGTTCTAAAAAAATTTAAAGACAAATCTGACAAAGCTTTATACAGTATATAGGATGGTATTAGCGGATTAACTCATATTGTCAATTTTTGTCGACAGAACCACATAGATTCATTGTAATTCATCGCTTCGTCTCATTGACAGCTTTCCGCAGATATTAAAATGAAAAATTATTATGTAAAAACCAGTTTTGGTAGCCCCGGAGTAGTCGAAGGCCCAGGCTAACAAAACTGGATTAAATTTCACGATTTTTATTTTAATATTCAAGGAAAATTTCCTGTATTAAGATGTTATACATGATCATTCATTATGGCTGAGAACCAGTTCTTATCTAGCGGATATTAATTAATTTTCTAAGCCATTCTGTAAAATTGGTTATAAATGAGATAATGTCGCTCTTAAAGGAACTCTCATGCTGGTTGGGAAAGGTGTTTCCGTTGAATTACAACCGGTTCTTAGCCATATTAAAAATTGTATATAGCATCATAAAATTGAATAATATATTCTTTTTTATTTTAATATTCTATAAGACTATAATGCAATGCGTTAAATAAATATTCTTGATTAGATTTCCCTAACCTGTGTAATCCATCATCACTGTGGTCTAGAATTGAATCAAGACAAAAGTAAGTGCCGAGCCCTGGGACCTATGTATGACAAGAAAAGCAAATATTATTTATTTTAAATTTGGAATAACTTTGCTTTTATAAAGTTCTTCATAAAACCACTCCTGAAGGGAGTTAATAAATGGCCATTTTTATCACTTGCTTTGCAAAGGTCACGAAAATTCAGCCTAAAATAAATCATACATAGAGAGGTTTTAAGAAGGACTTCATAAAAGCAAAGTTGTTCAAAATTTAAAATAAATAATATTTGCTTTTCTTGTCATGATTATGCGGCAACTCCTAGCGGGTTAAAATTGAACTTTAAATTTTCAAATCTAATTTTCTCTAAAAGCCCCCGCTGAAATATTTTGGTTTTACCTTGAATCATCATGGTTTTATGTCTATTTTCACCATACATAGGTCCCAGGGCTTGGCACTTACTTTTGTCTTGATTCAATTCTAGCCCACAGTGTCATTCAATTAAATAATATTTAATGAGCGAAACTACTCATTAAAATCTAAAATTTTATACATATGGTGCATTATTTGCCAAGTGTACCACTTTTCTGCACTACCTCTCCGATTTTGTTAATACTCTATATTTTGGAGAGGTAGTGCAGAAAAGTAGTACACTTGGCAAATAATGCATCATAAAAAAAAAGTAAACTTCAAACACAAAATTAACACCCTCAAATTAATCCACCCTTTCAAAGACGTCCAAGCTTTTTTTGGGAGGAGGTGGGGTTTTCTAATGTAATTTTTAAAACATACCCATTTAATTCATATCTTGGATTACAATCCCATTTCATAAGACAATTACAACGAATTAGGCCTGTTTAAAAGTCAAACCTTTTTGACTTGTGTGTCTTGAATTTGTTCTTGTTTTATTTTCCCATCCTCGGTATAATTTAAGGAAGCGCAAAACCTAATTACATCATGTCAAACAACACTTTTTCAAGATCCTGCAAAAATGTTTCTACATAAACAAAATAAGATTGATACAACCTGAATTTTTAGTTTTGTACGTGTTTTTGTAAACGTAAACCGCAATGGATTTAGAATATGGCATGCGTGGATATTATAACAGGAAAAAATTGTCGTCAACAATGACATAAATTATTAATTATTGGTCAGTTCTTTCATCCAGTAGGAGGGGAGGGGATGAGGTAAAGGGGGTGGATATATTGTGAAATGTATAGATTGCATTGTATCAGGTTTTAAAGAAGATAAAAGTAAAATGCGATTGTTAAAACTTACCCAAAACAATCTTTTAGTAAACAAATATTAAGACACTCCTTCTTAGAAGGGCGCGGCAGCCGAGCCTCAGTCGTATAAAAGCCAAAAATCAAAACCTGCTCGTGTGATAAAAACATGTTTTCGAAAAGATATATTCTCTGTTTAGGAACAGTATTAGACATCAAGCTGAATTTTAAAGTTATAATATGACAATTCACTGAGGCTTACGAGCGGCTGACGTGCGGCTGCCGAGCCCTGCTTCTTAGTCAGGAAGAGAGGAGATGCAAAAAAAACAAGGTTATATATATCCATTTGTTAAGCAAAAAATCTAAAACTATTTCAAAGAAAGTTAAAAGTAGATGAACATTGATTTTAAAGCATTAGGACATTTAACTGTAAGACAATAACTAAATAACATTCTACCTACTTAAAAATATTTTCCCTCGTAGCTAGATTTACCGACCGACAGACAGATATTTGAAATTCATAGAGTAGGTTATTTATATGGATAAAAAAGAAAAATCAATATGTAAAAATTTATGGTTTTAAAATTTTTTCCAAGCAATTTTCTCCCTTGATTTTCAATATTATAAAGTAATAAGTTGTATGTGTGAGTATTATCTCGTGAACTGTTTCCCAAGATATGATAACAGGTTTTAGGCTGTTTTCCAAGGGGGTTGTTACACTCTGCTGAGAAACATACACCACAAATATGTTTAGCCCACCACATAAGAATATATTCTCCGCCACCTTTTTTGGGACAAAGCGCTAATTAAGACAAAACATTTGCAGAACATGTATTTTGCGAGATAGCAATGGATATATAATTATCTGGATGTTGCACCAAATTTTCATGTGATACTCACAGCTGGCTAAAATAACGATACCCTCAATCAACCACCTTTAACCCAACCCCTTCCCGTCTACTGGATGAACAAACTGACCAATAAATATGTGACAAACTTCCTCCTATTAATATATCCACGTATTTTATATCCATTGAGATAACGCATCGTGCAGCAAATAACCCTAATTGCGGTGCAACCCTCAAATCATTTATAGATTATTTGGGTTCTTCTGTTTATTAGCATTTTGTAATGTAACACGCAAAATAGATTTGTAAACTTTTTAGTGTACATTTTACTAAGTAAAATGGCTTTAATAGATACTGCACCACATGCACCCCGTCTCCCCCCCCCCCCCTTATAATGAATCATTATATCTTTAAAAGCAAAGCTTTCTATAATTGGCGTTGTTCCGTACGTCCAGAGCGAGCGGTTAGCTCTTTTCTTTAGTTTAAACATGTTAGAATTATCCTATCGATTTCAAACTTTCCAGCATGAATCTACTTTGTAACAATCAGAATACATTTATACATTTTAGAGCAGCTTCACTACTATTGATCAAAATGTTTAATTGAATAGTATCCAAATCAAATTAGAGCTATCTTTTAATTGTTTGGTCCAAAGTTATTTATTCCTATCCTTTATGAAGATACTATTATGCCAAGCATAGGAACCAATTAATTCTTATTATTAGTATCATCTTTCAATTATTTATATATATCATTTCTTCCTAACATTTCTTCCAAAGCAAACCTTAGGTATATTTAGGATTTGTCAAACACAGATAGCTCGTTAAATTAGAATAATAAAACTATCTGTCGATGATTTACATAACAATTAGATGTAATTTAAAAGCATAGCAACTCTATAATTATAACCAGAAAGACTTTAATTACATTTTATTTTTGAATAAAATGACTTTTTAGTTTTTGTAACGCCGATTTTTTTTATGATATAACTGTCCACTTATTTTGCGGGAATTAAACGTTTTTCAAAAACTGATAAAGCAAAGCATAACAATAATCTAGTCCGTATATCCGCATTAAATAACCAAACAAATTTTTTGTGCATTAATTGCTGTAACAAAGATGACAATATCCATAAAAGAGAAGCTGTTTTTAGGCATCTACATGCACAGTTTTAAATTGATAGAACATTTCTAACTTGTCTAAATTAACGAACTGAGCAAACCGTTACAAGAAACTGTCCGTGAAGGACAGACGGACGGATCAACCGTAATTATGGAAAAGCTTTGCTTTTAAAAATCTGCATATACTAATGTTGTTAAAGGATATTCTCTAACTTATACCTAGTTGTCAACTGATTGTCCATATATTTTAATAGATTTATATTACTTTTATGTTTTGCCACATTTTCATGTTTTTTATTAAAGTGTATCACACAGCTGGCTAAAATACCGTTTCACCCCTTCCCCTAAGTCTTCCCCATCCCCTCCTCTCATATTTGATGAACGATTAGACCAATAAATGACAGGGGAAATAGTGACCTAAATTGTCGACAATTTTTCCCCCGTTATGATATCTACGTATATTATACATCCATTTATATCATGTGTCAAAGACGACATTCAAAAACGTTGTTTAAAATTTATATTTATGTTTATTGTGGAGATCTTTGTATTTTAAAGAGTACTTGAATAAACTTGAATATATATAATTTCCATTAAAAGTACAATTAATCAATAACAAAGACGAATTGTATTTAATTAAAACAAGGATTACAATATCAAAAGGTAGCGAAGCTCATAAATTAAAAAACAATTTTCTTATTCAACAACATAATATATATACATTGAGACATAGCAATTGAACAGACTGACATACCAATCTTTTCTAAAACAAGAAATAACTGACTAACAGACGAAGCCAAAAAATACATAACTTTTGCACCATGTCGTCTTCCTGTGACGTCATATTCTCCATCTTTTTTTTAGAGATTTTCTTTCCCACTTCTCCTCTCATCTCCCTCATTTTATGACGTCAGAGGAAGACGACGTGGTGCAAAAGTTATATATTTTGGGCTTCGTCCTGATAACAGCCAAGAAAATCATATTTTCGTAGAGAAATTCAATCATGACCAGCAGACTAAGCGTGTTGTATTCTAGTTGTTCATTGGTCAAGATAAATCTAAATACAATAAATTCGCTTTCTATCTTAAACCTAGCAGGTTTTTATATCACATTTTCATCACAGCTCTACGGACCTTATAGATGTAAGGACAGACAAAGTGTTATAGAATAGTTTACAGCTAAATTAATTATAAAAGCCTCTTGTCAGAGAAACAATAAAAGAGAATAAAGAGAGAGAATAAAATCAATAAAATCTGTTTTAGCATTCTTTGGAAATTCTAGCATTTTCACTCAATTCGTTCTTGGAGTATCCAACCAGCCTCTCGTTTCTCTTTTTGTTGGACTTTTCTATCTTTCTACTATCTTTCTCTTTAACTTTTTCTTTTTCTCTTTAAATCAATTCAACTAGCCAACAAATAAGATAACGTGGTTATAAACTTTGGGTACAAGTATAAATTACTGTACAATAACCCCTCCCTCTCTGGGGGTTAGGTGACCCACTATTTGATAAGTCTTCCAAATAATTTTACATTTGTCAGCAAATATCCATAAATTCTCTTTTATTTTCTGTAAGAACAATTTATATGAACATGAGTATTAATTGCTCTAGATCTAACAAAAACAATTTTGTTTAATTGAAAAACAACTTATGGACTTAATCGTTCTTGTTATTTTATAAACATCTTCCTTTGTCAACATATTCACATCCAGTGACGTGCATAGAGTTTTGGTAGGAAAGGCAGAAGTTTTGACACAAATTAAAACCAAGGGGTCTGTGATATAGATATGAGGAGTGTTATCTTCTTGTCAATACCCCTGTTTGACTTTTTACAAAAAGAGAGAGAATGCGATGATAATGAATAAGAAATCACAAAACCTTTGTATATAGATGTCTTTTGTAGTTGACTAATTAACAGACCTACGGACTATGTAAATTATATATCGGATGACCAATGGTATAATGAATCTTTATTTTTTAAAATGATGAGGACAGAAAAACACGTCGAATTATAATGTAGCTTCGCTATTAAAAATTATGAAAATCATATATATTGTTTGCTGTTGTATATTATCTATTTCTGTATTAGCAAGATATAATTTAAAATTCATAATGTGAAATTTTTGATTAAATATAAAAAGAAATAGTGAATTTGTTACAAAAGTTTTAAAGTTGCAAAAAAAAACTGTTACGAAATGGTAAAATTTAAAGGTTAGCAAATTTTCCAAATAATTAAACAAGGATGACAAACTACACAAAGTTAAACGAAGTCAATCCGTCTAACTGTTTGTTAGTCCGTTTGTCTAAACTCTAGATATTAACAAGTTAGATTCCCTTTATGTCATGGTTTTAAGAAAAGAGAAAGAGTAAGAAATAAAGAAGAGAAGGAAGGCAATAAGACATAAAAATGAAAAATCGTAAAAAGAACTGAAAATTCATGGAATGTCTCTTTGACTCTGTGTAAAAAAAGATCTTGGTAACAGTCGGACTGATTTTGTACAAGGAAACTTCCTTTAGGCAATGTCCAGGTTTTAATTCATTTTTAGTGAGAAAAGTTCAACCCTCCAAAGATAAAATACCCTTTACTCCAACTGTCTGGGCGAAGTCCTTAGAGGCTAGAGATGAAGCTACTGGAAATAGAAAATAGGAATGGGAGAAATATGAAAAGAGATAGAGAGAGAGAGAAAACATGGAGATAATTGAAGTAAATGGTAGAGATTTAAACTGCAAAATACACATCTCTCTTTTCTCTCTCCATCTCTCCATATGTCTCTCTCTCTCTCTCTCTCTCTCTCTTGTTGAAATATATGTTGAGTAAAATCCATATTAGTTGGTCTCAGAGAATTAGTGAGGCACATTTATTTTTACACCAGCTTATTTATTTATTTCATCATTTTAGTTATACTTTAACATATGTTTCATGTAAGTATGTAATTAAATTTGTTGAAATTTTAGTAACTAGTGGCTTCGCATCTAGTCTAGAAGGGTTCAGGCCTTAGAGAATATACGGTTTACCCCCACACATATAGTTGTAGCTTTAAAATAAGATATGACGAAACTGTACCTTGACTAACCTTCAGCTAATAAGCTAAGTTCCTAAAACCTCCCTGGGACTAACACTAAGCTTTCTTTAAAATATATAAATGTATTTGACTTTGAAAATACACAAACAACCTTAACTCTATATTGCTTTAGGATTTAATTAATTTTAAGTTTAAGATTATAAATTATAATGAATTATACTTTTGTATTCAATTTGCAATGCATAAGATATTGGTCTTTAGGATTTTTACTTATTATCATCGGTAACTAAAAAAAGTGCTCTTTTTCTGAAACTCAAAGTTAAATAAAACAGAATTCCAGTTAAAACTTTTTATGTTTAATAATAATTAAAAGTTGCTTTTACTTAAAAAAAAACACTTTTGAACATCTATTCTAACATTATTATGAAGCTTTTATAAAAAAAAATATATATCTAATTCGTTTTAATATTCACAGTTTAATTGTTTTTTTTAGATGACTTTAGATAATTTTAGCAAAACTTTTGAAAATAATTACATAAAAAGTTAAAGGTTTGTTTGCATGTTCCCTAAGATCTTGCAAACAGCTGTACCAATTAGGTTATCATTCAAGGAAAGCTTTGTATTGGTCCTGCAATTTTTAAATTCCTAAAACTTAAAAGATTGAAAATTATTTATTAATTTAATCATTGTTTTTTTTTCTTTTTTTGCAAATTTTTTTTTCTTCAGAAAAAAGGTACACTTTTGAAAGATGACCCAATCTTTTGAGGTTGGTTTGTTGGAAAAACAAGAATCTTCTATTTCAACTCTTCCTTACTCACTCTCTGTTGATGATAATCTTATTATAGAGGGTAAGTAGATATAGATAGATAGATGGATTGATTAATAGATAAATAGTTAGATAGATAGATAGATAGATAGATAGATAGATAGATAGATAGATAGATAGATAGATAGATAGATGGATGGATAGATGGATATATAGACAAATATTACAACTCTTCCTAACTCACTCTCTGTAGATGATAATCTTATTATAGAAGGTGTGTATAGTTAGACAGATTGAAGGATAGATAGGTAATTAAATGAGTAATTGGAAGGATAGATTGATAGGTTAATGGGTGGATTCATGGATGAATTGATAAATAAATGTATGGATATTTGAATGTATAGATAGATCAAGGATGGATGAAAGGATGCAAAAATGGATGAATAGATGGATGGATATATGTTTGGATGGATGAATAAATTACTAGATGAATGGATAAATAGAGAGATGGATGTTTAGTTAAATTTATGAATGAATAAGTGGACAGAAAAAAAATGGAGTGGTGTTTAAAGTAAGATAACAATACCAATGAGTGAAAAATTAATCTCATAATGAATACAAATAATACGAAAAATTTCAGGTAGTCAAAACACCAACAGATTGTCTCCTGGTGACTTTGGGTCGGGGCCTAACAGCAAGTCATTTGATAATGGAGAGAGCATTAAAGGTATTTTTATTAATGAAGATACTATAATTTTAACTTTTATTAAGAATATTGTTATTAAATTTACTTGCCACCGGAAAGGTTATTGATTTGAAGCTGGGCCTAAACTACGTCATAATCAAAACTTCAAATTATTATACATATTGTTAATTTGTCAGATTCACAAAATAATGGTTTAGAATAGGAGGAATGCCATGGCCTAAAACAGGCGCAATTCATTACCATTTTATTTTTAATGTAACAAAATTGAAACTTCATAATTTTAGGAAATAATTTTATATATAATTTTCCGATGTTAATTTTTATATTATATATATTTTTGGCTTATTATTGCTGCGCTATTGTTAGAAGTGAATTTCCTTGTTTTAATAGTATATTACTTTTTGTACTAGTTACTTGATTTTTTCTTTATATGCTACTTTTTCCCTCAGTTTTGAGTTATGACAAACAGAAAAACTTTTCTTCTTGAATTATTAATGCCATGTGAAACATAATAGAATTAAAACTTTGTCAAATTATTCAGACGACAAATTTTTACAGTCATATTTTATTACTCATAATACTGCAGCATACTATAGACGTTAAAAAAATCTTAATTGTCGGGATGATTAATTGCCTATAACATAAGTTTTTAATTAATCAACCTATTAGAAGCTTCTTTATAAAATAGAGCCACTATCAAGATGTAACGGCAGAAGCAAACAAACACAGACAATCATCCTGATACTTTTTTGCTCAGGTACAAAGCGGAGGGTCAAACCGTGCTTGAGAATAAGCTGTCCCCCACCTGAAGTGACGCAGCAATGTCAGTTCAAATGTTCCATAGAAATCAAGGTAATTATTTATAGTCATTTAAACTAAGAAAATCTTACATCATCTTTCTGTAAAAGTAACAGGAACTGTGTCTGTCTGTCCCACAGGATCTCGTTAACCACTGAACCGAATAAGTTCTTCTTTACAATGATGCTTCTCTGAGGTCGTGGTAAGGTTTATAACTGTTTTTGGGGGAGGGTACTACCACCCTTCCCAGAGAAATCACCCACATTTTTAAGATTTTTCTTTTTAAAACTACAATAAGATATGGGGGTCTAATTCATCCTCCACCACCTCAAGGGCTCTAGAGGCATAATCCAGGGTTCATTGTTTATTTTTTTAAAACTAGTGTGGGAGTTTTATTAAGTTGAAGGATTCGTCCAACATGCAGCATCAAAAAACAATTGCACTAATTTTACAATTCTTATTTCATTTTCGAATCATCCTTGGTTTTATGTAATATTATTTTATTCTTGGATTGACGATTGATGATTTATAACATTTGTATCAAAACTTTTTACTAATCTAAAAATGTTTCAAATATTTCACAAACTAAATTTGTGTAAAAGATTTTATTAATTTTTTTATTCTGATATTTGGACTAAAGTAATTCATTTGAATAGGATATTTGACAACAAAATTTCTTTTGAAATTTGGAAATCAAATTAAAATTTGAAACTTAATTTTTTTCTAAAAGCTTTTAAAACTTTAATACCAGATTAGAATCGATGTAGAATTTACGTGGATATTATGACAGGGGAAAAGTCGTCGTCAATTTAAATAGGTTGTTAACATTTATAAGTTAATTCGTTCATCCAGTAGGATGGGAGGGGATGAAAAAAGAGGGTAGATAATGGGGTTTTATTAATTCAGTCTGCTGGCTAGTTTCACTTTATTAGAGAACATGAAAATTTGGTGTAACAACCAAGTAATAATATATCTATACAGATTTGTAACACACATTGGCGTGGTGCACTAAAGATTTATTGTTTTAGGAGGGGGGGGGGGGGGTAATATATATTATTTTGCCAGGAGAGTGGATATACATCTCTCTTGGTAACACATTATAAAAGATAACCAACCCTTTGATTGCAACACCTTTGTTTATTTTTTTCTAAGACTTTTTAGATCTTGGGCATTTGATTTAGGAAAATGTAAATTTTATGATTAATTTTTGTTTTGTTGGCTTAGGCTTTCGGTCTTTTGGCCAACATAAATTGAATTATTTTCTTTTTGTTCATATTTGTTTTATGACGGACAGACGAGCAAATGGACAACGTGACTTATACGGTGCTAACCCGCGAGCGTGGCTCAACATGTAGCGCATCCCCTCGTCGCCGGGGAGGTGACAGGTTCGAATCTCAGGCCGACATCGCTAAAGACGTTTAAAATGGTTCCTATTGCTGCTATGTCAGGTGAGCGACATAAATATTTAGTAAGAGTAGGGGGGAATGCCTTGGCCAATAAACAGACGCAACTCTCTACTATGCACAATTAGGACTTCTCAGACAAAGGTCGTGCAATCAAAGGGTTGGTTGTCTGATAAATGTTACTTAACCTAATATCCTTGGGTGTTAGAGTATCGCATACCATTACACGTGGATGATGCTCTGGATTCTCTAGATGATCTCTTAAAGTCGATGGAGAATCCCGCCCTTACGAGGTAATGGTAATGGTAAACTTCGGTGCTATAAATGATTATTAAACATAAATTTTTTGCTAATTAATTTTTAATTACCCTTTTAGGAAGTTTTCGAAGGAATAGAAGTACTATTGGATAAATGCTACCAACTCTTGCAAAATATTCATAATAGGTAGGAAGCCTTATTTCATTAGTCTTCATTAATTTTTAATTAACAAATTTCCGCTTCTTGTAAACATTAGTTCTTTTAATAGTGTGCACAGGGTTTTGCCATGGAGGTGTATTTCTTTAGGAGCAAAAAGAGAAGGCAGGCCTTTCCAATTTCAATTTTAAACGGGGTTGATATCAACCGTCTACAAACCCTTTCATCTATTTTTTATTAAATTTCTTATCCGTTAGAACAAATAAAATAAACTAATTTAAAGCTTGGAGTAAAAAAAAGTCCGAGAATACTAAGACCATACAGGAGATACAAATGGACATGCAGACAGTTGAACCTTTTCACATTCCCCTAATTTTGAGAAAAAAAATTGAAGTTAAGGGTGGGGGTTCATTTGCGTAGGGTTCTAACACTGTGGAACCTATACATGCGGTACCATTACTTACCCTTTTGGGCCACCTTGTTTCCCATATAACCTTACAAAAGTAACAAAAACACTGAAAAATAAAATAACTCTTACCCCCCCCACCTTACTTTATTGTATTATAATTTCAGTGCTACAGGGTGTCTTGGTGCTATTCCCAAGAAATCTTCAGCAGCTGATATCACATGTGATGAACAACTTTTTCAGGTAATTTACAAAAATAATTATTTGAAACTAGCAGCTATCTATGCCGTTGAGGCACCTTGAAGTGGTGGGTTGTTCAAATCGATTCCCCCCTCTCACAACCCTTTTTTATTTTATTTTTTTTAAAACTAGTGGGGGGGATTTTTTCTAGGGAAATTTTTTCTTTTGTTGGTGGTGGTACCCTTCTAACAAATAGTTCTAAACCTTCCCTAGATCTATAAAAAGCTTAGTTGGAAAACTATATCGCTCTAGCGAGTAGTAAGATTTAAAGCTACTGATAGACACCCTGTTACTTTTATAGCTTGAACTTCAAACAAATAAAGCTTACTACTTTATATAATATAATTTAGTTTCTTAGTATTTAGATTCATTTTATTTTTAGTTGTTTTGATAACATTTAAATTTTAACATTTAGTTCTGCTCTTTTACTTACAAAATAAATTACGAATGTTAAAAAGCGTAATTTTGTAAAAAAAAAATCACATTTTTAATTAATCTTTTACTATTTTTTGATTATTGAGGGAAAAAAGGTTTTGTTTTAAGTTGCATCTTGGACTTGACCTAATCCGTCAGCGGTTGATGACCTGTGCCTATTACAAGATGACCGCCAGAGAGATGCTTGAGCTGGCTGCTGACCTGCCTGGTGCAGCTGCCAATGTTGACCCAAGGAACAAACCTGTAACATTCCATTCTTTGATGTAGTTCTTATAATTAAAATTATGTTAAAAAGTTGTCAAGATGCCTTATTACTATAACCTAGGCATTATCATGACAAGTAAAGAATCGTCGAGTTATCGGGTTCGAATCTGGACCGTATTAAACTATAAACGTGTTACAGACAGGAAGGGTATCAAAATAGCTGAAAATAAAATTCGCATTTAAAAAAGTTGGCATTGGCTATAGACATGCTAAATAGTTACCTAAATGTTTTAAGAATCATTTTTACAAGTTAATAATTAGAATTATCCATTATGGACTAAAAGAGAAACCCTAAATATACACATATATCTTGAGCTTCAAGCTTGAAGGATTAGGCAAAGTATAATAAATCAATGATAAACAAAATTGGCCATTTTTATTATAAAATCATTGCTTGAAATATTTGGGCACTAAGTGTTTGTAAGTATCCAATCACAATTCAAAATAAATATCAAAAGTTTTACAGCCAGCAAAACGGGGTTTTAAAACTTTAGGTACTAATATAATTTACAGTCCAATGTCCCCTCCCGCCCTGCAAGCTTAGCTTTTGGATATATTACTAAGGGTTGTATTTAGTGTTGAATACTTTGGTCTGGAATGGTCCAGTGTATATTCAAGGATGAATAAGCTGGGGAGAATGATTAGGTTAGTATCATTATAATAAAGTAACATGTTGACTGTGTGTCTGTTTGTTTGTTTGTACCGAAGGATCTCGATGAACCGATATGGTTCTCCTTCATAGGGTAGCTTCTCATAGGTCCTGGAACTATTTTAGAGGAGGGTACCACTACCATGAGAAATCGCCACTAAAATAATCTAGATATATAATCTTTAAATCAGCCAATAAGGAAACAGTGGAAGAACCATCCATTTTATTGGTTGGTTAGATTTTGGTGAAAAAAAGGGCAGTTCTTCTTTCATTTCTTTTGCATGATTAACATAAATAATCAACATTAGCATAGGTTTAAGCTTTGCTAAAAAAAAATCTTCTATTGTATTATGTTAAGCATATAAAAAAAATCCTTATAATAAAGTAACAGGATGTGTGTCTGTCTGTTTGATTGCCTTTCGTAAATAACTGATTTTGAAATGGATTGAAAAGAATCAATTTCACGTGTCCCTATAGGTCTCTATGGGCGCTAGTATATTGTATAATAGGACAGCCATGCATAGGTTGAGTTCTTAAAATAAAGTTAGCAGTTAGAAAATTATATCGTCAACAAATTTCGTCGCTCGTATTATTGGATTGAATTATATCTATAATACAAAGTATAATGATGTCTGAACTAATTTGACAGGTAATTTGTTAATTATACGAAATTGGTTTATTGAAAATAGCATTAAAAAAGATATTGTTTTTGCAGGCAAGCCTTTTTTTCTCAGTCAAAATATCCAGTCATACTAACAGTCCTTATTTTGATATTATTTGGCTCATTGAATATCGAATGATTTTATTTCAGTATCTATAGTTAAATGGTAATCATAAATTCTTATAAACTTCAATTAAGAAACAAAATTATTTTGTTATTCTTCTTAATCTTATTTTCATTAATTTATATAGGTATTTATTTATAAAACTAAGATTTATAAAGAAGTATAGTACAATTATCTCAGTTATCCATTTATAATAGATATAGTAAATCTAGATGGTCACACTGGCCCCATAATCCATCAAACTTAAAAAAGTAAAATTCTTTCAAAAAGACACATTTGTTTTTTTTGCTATTTATGATTCATTATATTAATGCGAGTGACAAAAATTGTCGACAATATAATTTCTAGAAAGCTAACCCAACTTTATCCTTAAAAATTCAACTATTCATAGCTTACTTTTTCTATTTATTTTGTTATATGCTTTATTACACATGGGAAGAAATTATCACATTACATAATATACCAAAATAATATGACTTTTAAGTGAACTACGCAAAAAATAACAGTTTCTAACCAATAATTTGGACGGATTGTTCCCCTTTGTTTCCTATTGGCTGATTCAGAGAGTATATATCTAGATTATATCTATTGCATCTATATATAACTAAATGATATATCAAATTTCTCTAATCTTTTGTTTTCATCATCTCCAAATATATATTTTGTTTTCAATATTAAGAAAAATAGTTTTAGATATAATTTTATTACATAACATAATTGTTATTTTATTTAAACTTTTTATGTTACCTAGTAAAAGTAAAGAAAATCAAGGATTTAGAATGGCAGACAGCGCAAGGAGTGTGGAACCCAACATCGTTTGGGAGGTGAAGGGTTCGAACCTTGGCCTAAGTTAATCATAACTAAATACGTTACTCTCAGATTAATACACCTCTTCACCTTATTTTCAATTTACTTGAAAAGGGAGTGCAGTGCTCGTCCAAGCATTTAAAATAAGCTTTCATAAAAATATTAATATTTATTTATTTATATATGTAATTGTCCAAAAAAAACAATCAAAGTACATGTTTACATAAATAGACTCACAAAAAAACAGTTATTTCTATAAGTAGTGCAGGAATATAAAGATGACAAAACATTTTAGCAGAAGATCAGAGCAACTTTTTGTCCGTCCGTCTCGTCTCTCTGAACATATGTACAGGGCAAAAGATATCAACAATCATTGCCTTATTTTAGTTTTCTAGAAATCTTATAATGCTGTATTTACTTAGAAACAAGGTTTTAAAGAGGATGATAATTACCTCCGACCCTCAAAAAAATGAATGTATGATTTAGTTAGAAAGGTTTCTCATGCACTTTTTTTGCAAACAGTTACACGATATTTATTTATTTGCACAATCTCAAAATAAATCTTCATTTTTCTTAAATATTATTTAAAAAATTGAGTTAAAGTAGATTTATCAAAAATGAAATAAAAGAAGCAGCAAAACTACCCAATATATATTTATGATGTCTGACTGTATGTTTTTTCCATCTCTTTCTTCTTTACTTATCTGTTATGAAACTGATTTTTGTTTTAGTCTTTTTATGGATTGATGATATGATTCGCAAGATTATAAAATCTTATATATGGACCCCTTAAAGAGAGTTTTAGAGAACGAGTAGGTTAAAACAAGGAGAGAGGGACATTTGGCTGTATATTACACTAGTCCTTAAAGTCTTATAAAAAGGTTTTATTATTCGTTGGCCTAACAACTTTGAGGACTTTTATTAAATTTTGATTAGTTGGTTCATTCAGTTGGTTGTTCAAACGTTTCAGCACTAATCGTAAACTACAGAGAAGGGGTTATTTTGTAATGGGAATGTACATCAATTTATAGACCAGCGTCTTATCCTTTTAGATATCTTGGATTGAATCATATCGACTTAGCGATTATCAAGATACCTCTGTACAGACAGATAGACAAACAGACATCTGTTACTTTTATATAATATACTACAAAGTTCTATTTTTTCAGTAGTTTAAAGAATGAGAGCAGTCAAAATGGCAGTCTGAACTCAGTTGTTCTTAAGAATACGTTATCACTAGTGGACCAGCTAATGGCAGAACTAGATATGCATGCGGTTGCTTTACAGGTTTGTACTATGTGTACTTTACTTATAGAATAGTGTGTACAGTATATTGATACTAATTGTTATTTCGTTTTATGATTTATGGAACTTCTCAAGAAAAAATGTAGAATATATGGATATAATAATTTTCCAGCTGGATGGAATAACGATAATCCCAATTTCCCCAACTTATGACTTTCTCAAACCCTTCCCCTGATCATGGAGGAATGTATTGACCAATGTCTGAAGACTATATTAACAATCAAACATGACGAATAAATAATAAAATAGTAGTCCATTAAACAACACAAAAAGACTTAACAAAATAAAACAAAAAGATAGTTTCTTCACTTTAAAACATGTTTTTAAAAATATTAAAATACTGAAAACGCAGTTATATAAAAGTTAAAATTTCTACATGTTATTTAGGTAATTGTAAATTGCCTCTATACAAATTTATTCAATTAATTAAATTCTAATTAAATATTAACATTGTATAGAATTTAACTGGATAATAGATATAGAATACGTGGATATATTGACAAGGGAAAATTTTAGTTAAGTTAAGTTGCTAAAATGGTCTTCATTTATTGGTCAGTTTGTTCATCCAGAAGGAAAGAAGGGGATGAGATAAAGGACAAAAGGGGGCGGAATCGTTATTTTGGGCAGTTGCAAGTATCATTTTATTGGAGTACATGAAAGTCTGGTGCAACATCTAAGTAATAATATATCGACTCTAGAATTGGATAGAACTCTGTACATACATATACAATTAAAAATTCCAATTTATTTACATCCTCCTAAATTATTTAATTGAAGAAATACTTAATATCCTGTTTGTGATTGAAAGCTTTTTTAAAATAATTTTCAATAAAAGATATGGCAAAAATGATTATAGCTACAAAAAAATGTGTGTACATTCCTAATGATTATAAACAAAATTACTTCTTCTGTAGATCAAAGTTATTTGTTTGAAAGTTTGGACACTGCTAGTCTAAACCAACCTATCAAGATTCAAATTTTCAATAAATGTACCAAATGTTTTAAAACCAACGATGATAGAATGTATTTAAAAAATATGGTTTCTTACAACGGTATTGGTCGAATTTGGAACTTTTGATGTTTTACAATTTACTATTTTTATAGCTGCGTTTCTTTTTATAAAATAAAAGTTGATCCTAAATATTTTTCAGCAAGAAAGATTGACTGCATTTACAAAGCTTCCAAGAACAGCTTCAAACCTGAAACTTGTTTCAAAATCTCAGGTTTATTGATATTTTAGTGCATTCTTTACTACTAGTTGCTTTAATCCTAGCCTGGGGGTAAAGGTCAGAAAAAATAGCTAAAACCACGCAAAGAAATTACTCTACTCTGAAAAATTCAATTAATTTTGACTAGCATTTCCGAGATCTTAAGCGCCAGACAAAAATATCTTTGTATCATAGGATAGTGTAACACTTAGCCCATTCGTTCGTCTTCTAGGGTTGATGGGTTCGAATCTTGACCCAAATCGCGTCAAAACTAAAGATGTTAAAAGTTTTCGTACTGCTCTTATGCCAGATGCGCAACATCAATAGTAAGAGTATGGACATTGGACAAATACATTGGTTAAATACAGGCTCAACTCAATACAATGCACAGTCAGGACTTCCAGACAAAGTTCCTACAATTGTAGGGAGGGTTGTCTGCAATAGTTAGGTTTCTAAACCTACTATAAAGATCTGGCTCTCTTGTCATGAGTCCAGGAAATCAATTCTTCTACAATCTAAAATAAAAATTGAAGATGGAAACGTTGGAATACTTATGTAAATTTCCTATAAAGTGCTATTACTTTATCGGATCATGTAAAGAAATCCGATAATTAGTTTTCTCGTATTCATTCGAATCCGGTGGATAGGAACCGGTTCTCATCCATACGAAAAAACTATGTCTAGCATCGTATTATATCCAGTTTTCTACGAATATAGAAATGTACAATCATAAGATTAAAACCAGTTTCTTTAGCCGGTGCCTTCGGCACCACGGGGCTAAAAAAAACTAGTTTTAATCTTTTAATTGTACATTCTATATCCGCGGAAAGCGTTTATAATACGATACGAGAAATAACTATTCTCGTATTCATTTGAATCCGGTGGATAGGAACCGGTTCTCATCCATACGAAAAAAAACTTTGTCTATCATCGTATTATATCCAGTTTTCTACGAATATAGAAATGTACAATCATAAGATTAAAACTAGTTTTTTAGCTAAAAAAACTACCTAGTTTTAATCTTATAATTGTACATTCTATATCCGCGGAAAGCCGTTTATAATACGTTGCGAGAAATAACTATTCTTTCCATGACCCCTATTTTATTTTTCTCCTTAGAACCTGCAGACAACCAACACAGAAGGTCAGAGGAGTGAGAATGATGAAGAAACAAAATACAAGAAGGGATTATTTAGAAGATTTTCTTTTAAAAATAACTTATACAGCATGATTACTAAGATGTAAATATTTTTAAATAAGAGTCATAGTCATGTTTATCAATTAACCAAAGATGACAACATATGTATAGTATATATTAAGTAATCATGTTCTAAGTAAGATATATACAAAAATTCATTTAATAAAATATTGGGAATCTTCATCAATAGCTTCAAATTAAATCATTGGATTTATTATTACTTGGATCTTGTGTCCATAATAGCAACCTAAATTGACGGCAAATTTTCTATGTCATATCATCCACGTATATTCAAATTTATTATTAGATCACATTATCAGTATAACATTAAGATTCTTTCCCTATTTATTTAGAAAAAAATAAATTAACGGTAAGGGGAGGGGGGTTAGTTTTTATTTTGTTTATTACTTTAAGTCAGGTTAGGTTAGGATGTATATGGGTAGCCATGTAGTGTTAGGATGCCGTATGTTTGATAGGCCACGCATATTTATTGATAGGCTTTGGAAAGAAAAACTATTGGAGTTTAAGTTACAATGCATAATGAACTTTGAGGAAAAGGACTCGTTAGTTGTAGCATAGTGTAGAATTACTATGGAATATTTACACAAAAAAATCAAGTTTCTACTTTTATCGTTTCTAATGGATTTTATTCATAGAATAGTTTTGCTAATAATTCTGTATTCAAATTCTGAACTAATATTCTGTAGAATGGCTGCGAGGAATTAGATTTATTTCCAATGGAATTTAACTGTTTCTGAGTCATAGTAAAAAATCATGTATCTTGTCATATTATAGAGAATTTTCCACACAGAAAATAAAAAAAAACATTATTTTGTGTAAGAAGAAAAAGTTATTCTGTAGACTTGAATATTTTTAAAAATTTCCATTTACTGTTGGTTAAAGATAGGGAGAAAAACCTTTGACTCCATATTACATTGAGTTTTTTTTAGTTTAAGGCATAATTTGTTGAAAATCATAATTTTTTGTATATAAAACTCCACACGCCAATTAAGAAAATACGATATTGATGAATAATTTTGACATGGTTAAGTAGGTTAAATTAGCCAATATTTTCAATTCAATAAGAAAAGCTTAATCAGTAGTAATTATTTTGTAAATTTAAATACCATAAATTTATTTAAATACAGATAATAAGGTTGATGTAATATTTAATGTTATAAATAAATAAAATTTGTATGTTTTGATATAAATAAATATTTAAAAAAAAAAATTTTTTTACAGTACCTTATTCAATAACTAGCAGCTACGCCCCTAGAAGCCTCTAGGGGCACTAAAAGTAGGAGGGAGAAAAGTGGACCCCTACCCGTATTCAATGTGAGTTTTAAAAAGAAAAAGTAAAAAATAATAATATTTCTTTTTCTTTTTTTTTGGGGGGGGGAGGTCATTTTTTATTGGGGGGTTGAGTCCGGGATACTGCTTTATATAATAGGATTCCGGCCTTGCCCAAAGAGCAAACCTCCATAATTAGTGTGCGTTACAAATAAAACGTTATCAAAGTTCACAGTTAAGTCCCCGAAGGTATTTTCAGTAGGAATATTGCCTGAAAGTAATTTCCAATTTATCCAGCGCGGTTAGCAAGATCTTAATCCGTACAGACAGACGGACGGAAAGCCGAATGACTTTAGTCTACATAGGATTTTAATATTTAGCATGATTTAATACTGTTTCTGTCTAGTTTACTGTTTACTGTCAATTTGACTGTAGCATAGCCTTTGATAACTATTTTCAAAAGGGTGTTGTTATATGTCGTCTTAGCTGTAAAAAAAGTTTATTAGTTAAAACCACTGCACCTTAGGGTAAAACAATAGAAGGGAAGGGGTTTAAATAACTGTATTTTCCTATTCCAATGAAATTATTATTGAAAAAAATTTAAACTTAGGAAATTATTAAAGTATAACAATGGAGGGGGGAGGAGTTATGTCTTCACCCTTTGGAACCTGTGCTGACTTTCAATATGGATCTTTGAATATTAGTCAATAGCGTTGGAATTATTAACACAACCAAGTCACTTCAAAAAGAAATTTGCTAGCTGGCGAATAATGTAAGTACCACTGGTAGTTAAACTATAAACATAAACATATTTAATTGGGCTTTAAAATTTGAACATAGTCATAAAATCAAAAAAAATATAAGATACAAATACAATTAAAATTACGGGAATAGTCCCTTTCGTAACATCGCCCGCCCCATAAGGGACGATTCGTCGTATTTTTAAAATGGCTTTTTATAGGTTATTTTAGGTTAGGTTCGGTTATATTGGATTAGGTGATTGCCCCACAGGGTTAGGTAATTGGCCCCGCAGGGGCTAGAAATAGGAGAAAAGCTACTGTGAATAAAAGGAAGAATCGCCCCATAAGGTGCGATGTTACGAAAGGGACTATACCCATTACTATAACAAACAATAAAACCTAAATCCTTATTAGTTCTGCCCGGGTAACCAAGAATAGATCACTTTGGATTTGTCTACTTTGCCCAACATATATTAAGTTGTCTAGATTATACATCTATACAATATACAATATACATATTACATAATATATTTTTTGGGAAAAAAAGAGTACAATAACAATTGTTATCATCATTCTGAATGCAATTTTTTTTCTAAAGCTTGGTTTAAAAGTGTACAAAATACATGTCAAGTTCAATTCTTATCATTAACTTAAGAAAAACAAGAATCTTACTGTTCATATAAATAACATTAGCTTTGACTTTGTAGCAACATATCCAGAGAAAAAAATAAACTAATTTTATTTTCCTATTATCTTAAGAATTTAGTCCTAATATAATAAGATTTTATTGTTGTGTCAGCCTTGACTATTTAATGTTCTTCATCACTTTGATAGCTTGTAGATAATGGAATGGATTTATTATTACCTGGATCTTAAACGAGATTTTCATGTTCTTTAAAAAAGTGATCTCTGTAGCGGGTTACTATAAAGATCTCCACCATCTCCCCTTTCTTATAGAATAAACGGCTCAACCAATGATTGCGAGGGGAAATTGCAACCTAAGTTGACGACAATTTTTCTCCTGTTATATTATCCATTATATTCTACATCCATTTATGTAAGGCTTTTAGACGTTTAAGTTCGATGAATATGTTTTCATATTGTTCCAAAACCAGAGAGTTGAGTTTTAGCAATTTAATCTTTTCTTATTTATTTACATTAATTATTTGACAAGATAAAATTTATGTCTTCAGAATTTTTATAGAATTTTATTCTACAAATATTTGTTTATATGCACAAGGATTTTCCGAGTTGAAACACTAAGTTCTTCATCGATATATTATTACTTGGATGTTGCAAATTTTCATGTATCTGATAAAGTGATGCTCGCAGCTGGCTAATATAAATATATGGATCAGAACCGATTCTAATCCAGCGGATATTAATCGGTTTCTAAGTCATACTGGAAAGAAAGTTTTCAACAATTGTATGTCATCAATTCTGTTTGAAGCTTTGTACCTATTAATGAGAATATAGATTAATATAGATTATAAATTTCTAGGAACTTGACCTCTGCCAAACTATAAATTTTGTTATCAAATTTTGACTTGAATATGATTTCTTTTGTTTATTCCAGTTGCTAATCTGAATCATTTTATGCGTACAATTACGTGAAAATGAATAAGCAAATTATAGTCTTGTTGTAAACAGCGAAGCTTTCTTTGTTTGTAGTATTCTGTATGTCCGTAAGATAAGCATAAATATATATATTTATAATTAAGTATATAGTAGAATAGTTCATATTTCTAGCCAAGCTAATAAAAGTAGCAACTCTACATTTTTTGTCTGTGCGTATTTTTTAGCCTGTTTTTTATTCCTAGGGCCAAGGATATCTAAGCATTTTTTTTATTGGGGGGGGGGGTGTGTGCAAAATTGGAAATTAAAATTTTGGGGGTTCCGTAGGGGGGGGGGGGGGGTGTAATCTTTATATCATAGAGGCAAGGACTTCCAAACTTTTTTCATTTTTTTTGGTGTGGGATTAGAATAAAAAAAATTGGGGGTGTTAGGGCTTGGACTTCTCTGCACAGGGGGTTTGCCGATATTTTACTGATTTGGGCGTTATCCTCTTAGAAATTTTTTTTTCAATTTTTTTCAATTTTGTACCACCCCCCCCCCCCCCCCCCCCCCAACCCCCACCCCCGAATACCGACGAACAACTATTTTAGGTTAGGTTAGGTTTTAGGCTAGGGAGCCGAGCGCTGCGGCTAGGCAGGCAAGGGGGCCGAGCGCTGCGGCTAGGCAGGCTAGGGAGCCGAGCGCTGCGGCCAGAGTTCATAGTTCGCTGTCGGGGGGGGGGGGGGGGGGGGGGTACTCAAATTTTCAATATTGAAAAAAAAATTTCTAAGAGGATAATACCCTGATTTGTTTCGGATGTTGTCATGCTTGTTATATTTGGAATTCTAATCTATCTACTTTCCAACAAGTATAGCTACAGTCCAACCCCAAATAGTTTCCTTATACAGGATTTTATAGTGCAATATTCGTTTCAAGTTTTTGGATTTAATAAACTTAAAAATTTTATAGTCTTAATTGTTGTATAATACAGTTAGTGATTTGTATCCATTAAAATATTATGTATGAGTGTGCAGTTGCTTTGCTATTTATGGACATAATTGTACTTTATATTTTCTTCATATTTTCCAGGGAGGGAGGAGCAATAGGAGTGTAAAATAAATTGGTGTCCAAAGTTTTTTTTAAATTATGCTTTTATACGTTGGTTCAAAAACTTTAGGTAATTTTGATTAATATTGATTGTTTTGTTCAAACTATGTGGCAGTGATCAAACTTTTCAATCAATAATCTATAATACAAAGTAGCTTGATGTCTGTTCGTCCGTCCGTCTGTCCGTGCGTCCGTCCGTCTGAAGCGTAAGATCTCAATAACCACTGAACCGATAGGATTCTACTCTTCAGGGAATATACCTACTGGTCCTGTGGTGGTTTTAGGCTATTTTCAAAAACAAAAAATCTCCCCCCCATTTTTTTTTGTAGGAGATATCCTTGGTCCTTTTTTGTGTAGGAGATATCCTTATTTTAGATATTCTTATTTTTTTATTTTTATTTACAAATTTCACTTTAACTTTTTTTATCATCTCTTGGGGCAAAGCCCCTAGAGGCTATGGGCGAAGCCGCTAGTTATACTATACAGAAGCAGTACTTTTATTTTACATTATTATAGATGCACAAAATTTTATCGGCCATTGTCTTATCCCCGTAAGATCTTCGTGCATATTGATCAATTTTAGATTTTATACATATTGAACAAACATATTATAATAAAGATTTTTAGATAAGCTTATGAATAAACAAATGATTTTTGGCGCATAAGAGCGTGGCCATGATAATAAAGTCGAACTAATTATGTTCTGAGGAATTGAGAAGAACTATCTGATGTCGGTAGCTGTAAAGAAATTGTATGTTATCTACGTTTATATTATGACCAATCTGAAGTATTACGAGGTACAGTAACATATCTTCTGTACCAAAAGATCTCTTAAATCGCTGAACCGAAAGGCTAACTTTAATTGTGAAGCTTTATATCGGTCCTTGAAAGTTTGATTTTCATCTCTTAAATCGCTGAATCGATAAGGCTAATCTTTACAGTGACGCTTCATATTAGTCCTTGAAAGTTTGATATTTTTAGGAAAGCTTAGTTTTTCTATCCTTCAAAATCCTCTAGAGGCGCAGCTGATAGTATCTGATAAAGTAATCTTAAAGGAACAATACTGTATATGTGTACATATATCTAATTAATTAGAGAGTAGCTGTTTGACCAACATAAAAACATAAAGGTCAAATGGGTACGAAGAGAAAATGAAACAGGCAACACAATGCAGCCAAAATGACCTGTTTTCTGTAATAAAAAAAATAATCTTATGACTTAAAAGTAGGATGGTTGGTTAGGAGTTGAGTTATGAAAAGCCTAAATCCTGCCCTTAACTAATACTAAACTTTCATATAGATTGGTCCAGCCGTTTACGAGATATAATTGGACATAAATACAGAAGATAAAGACAAACATCCTGTTACTTAAATAATTCATTATTATACTGGTCTCTTTACAAGTGTTAAATATAAATATGGGTGGGGTGACAACAATTGTTGATGCCAGACACCCAGTACACCGAGAATACACACAAGTATTAAAAGTACATATGGGCAAATAACCACTATAGTAATGCTTTGAAATAGATTGATTAATATTTTAGTTTGCATATTTTGGTAAATCAATCTTTTATAAAACATAAGTAAAAGAATTTTCTTTAATAATGTAGCTTATAGTATAAAGAAAATAAAACCTTTTTTAATTAATCTCTAAAGACAAAAAAAGTTGTGGAAGTTTGAATTTATTTTATAAAAAAAAAATGTTTAAATAATACCCTATTTTGATTATTAACCCATTAGTGCCAAACCGGGTTTTAAAACCCGGTTCCAGAAAATGTAAAAAAAAGCGGTTTCCGGCTTCATAATTGCATCATTCTCAGTATGAATCCCCCCTCTACTACCCTGGCTTTCATTTCCCCCTGGAGCAGGCAGTTTTGCTTACTTCCGTTTGCCGGTATAGATCAACAAAGTTTGAAAATCATGAAAATTCAAAATACCCCATCTAACTTTTTTGTTTTTATAGTAAAGTCGCTAATTTTTTCGTTAAATCTAAAGTTTATTGACAAGTACATCTATTTGTGAATTCGTTTTATTTAAATTATTATTTTTTATATGATTTTTTTATCGTTTTTTTACGCCCTATATAGGCCCGGTTTGGCATTTCCATTTGGAGTCTGAAATTTTTATTACCCGGTTTCACTAATAGATCTTTTTTGACAACAACAACAAAACAGGGTTTTTTTACCCAAAATCGCCGGCTAAACACAAAATTTGAAATAAATCGCTTCGTATTATACTTGTAGCTCTATAGATTACATGAGGTTGTGTAGTTTTCAATTACGGATCGTATCAAAGTTCTAAAAAGTGTTCATCTCACTTTTGGCGTTCAAAAATTACATTTTTCGATTTTTGGTCAAAATAACCGGGTTTTTACAGGAAAACCGGGTTTTAACGCCGGGGGAAAGCACCAAAAACGGGTAATAATGCCTGGTTGGTATTTATGGCCGAGCCGAACCGGGTTTTTTTGCAACTTTCCTGTGCACGCCACTAGAGCAAAACAAAAAAATACGAATTCCGTTTTGACCATTATAAAGCTTCCCTGAAACTTTCAGCTCGATCGGCCCATAAAAGTGGCGCTCGGCACTAATGGGTTAAGTTATTATGACGGATTATAAAATATAAGCATAATTTGTCAAAAGGGGGCGGGGATTTTGAAGATTAAATCAGGTCATCATCTGATAATCTGATTTATACTGTGAAAATTTTATTTCAATAAATTGTATTTTTAAGATGTTAAATATTTAGAATCTGTTGAATAAAAACTTTAATGAATAAAGAATATGTTGGTCATCTGTTTAGAATGGCAGAAATATTTTATTAGAAATAAATTTACTTAAAAAATACAAAATAATAGACGAAAAAGTCATCACACACACTTTTTGAAAATATAATTTTTCTAAAACGGGACGGGGTAATACGCATGTTGTCTAAACATTGTTTTGTCCGTCTATTCGTCGCGGTCGGTCATGCTTTAAAAAAAAGACCAATAAATCTTAGTTTACAAATGTTTCTTATTTTTCTTTGAGTTTTTGCACATTCTCTAACTTTCTTTTCTCCTTTACAACAACTGAACATCTCCTCTATAACTCTCTTTATCCGTTTGTCCATTTCATGACTTTTTTGCTTCCCCAATTATTGATGTTGACCTTCTTGTTTTCATATTTCTTCTATTACAAAAGGCAGGTTTCCTAGATAATGTATGAAGAAACGAGGATGACAACATCCATAAAAGCGAAGCTCTTAAAGGGTAGGACAAACATACATTAATACTTGTAGAGTGTCATAACTGAATATAGCGGAATATAAATGTATCCAAAAAAATTTAAGAAAATTTGTTGCATAACTGCTTAAATACAGGATAATGATTATATACTTACATTTTTAGGGCTTTATTAAAGAGATGCTTTGCTTACTACATTGTACCTTGTTGTAATAGGAATCAGAATCCAAAAGTGAGATGATCCGTTCTAATTATTATTGGAATCATCATGCAAAGTTTGAAATCGATAGGACAATTCTAACATATTTAAATCAACGAAAAGAGCTAACCTTTACGGACGGACGTATCGACCATAATTATAGAAAACTTTTGCTTTTAACAAGAATAAGAAACAAAGAGTCCCCAGACATTGTAGATGACACAAAGTAGATTTGCAATTTAGATTGTCACCAGACAAAATAAATCACTTTAAAAAGGTCAATATTCAATAAGTAGCGCAGCTGTAAAAAAATATATACTTACAATTTTATAGGCGTAAAAATTACCTATGCAAATTTCCTGATCAAAATATATTATTGAATGCCTAATATTATAGAAATTTGTATATTACTACAGGGATCTGAAGGGATAAGGCAATGGTTGATAAATTGACATACATCCCCAATGACAAAATTGCCCTATATGTAGATTACAATTAGTGGTTGAAGAGTTTGGACACCAAACTTATTAAACCAACCAATCAAAATTTGATTAAAGTCCTCAAAGTTTTTAAGCCAACGAATAAAAAAAATGTTATTATAAAACTAGTGGGGACGAGATTAATAAACAGCCCAATGTCCCCTCCCTCCCTGATATTATCATGCTTGGTTTTATTCATGAATACAGGGATCGGACAAGCGAAGATAATTCAACCACAGGAAAAGATAATTTTACCTTTTGTAGATTGAAAAGGTTTAGATTATTTTTTTGTCCATTACCATTTCATTCCCTGATTTACTAGTTCATTACTATTGCAAGGATGAAGTATAGGCATTCTAAAGAAACAGATATTAACCAAAGATTTATAATTAGTTTTTTTATCGCATCGTAGTATAGACAGCTTTGTAAAATCCATATATAATAAGAGAATTTCATTATGAAAACATATGGTCAAAACAGAAGTTAATTAAAGAACATAAATTCACCTGTCCTTTTGCTCCCCAATGAAGAAATGTTCGGGATAAATTATTAAAACCAGTTCAGCGTACAAACTGATTCCCGCCAAATTTAAAGGGGGTATATAAAGGCTGGTGGGTAGAAGACATCCATCAGTTTAATTTTATTCATCGTAAGAGAAGGTACTATTCTATTTTTATATATATTTGTTCCTAGCTGTGCTCCAAAAGGGAGTTTAAGTGAAGATTGTGTTTATGTCAGTTATTTGATTTTCTTATTCTGTAACCTTATGTTGTATATATGATTAAAATAGCCTAAAACCAACCCATGTTTATTGGCGATAATTTAATCTATGTCTAAGGAAGTAATTCGTTACATCGAATTTACTTGCCTTCTTTATAAAGCTTTTCCTTTTTAATATATTGTCTTATCAATTAAATCCCTTTTATAAGAAAAGCTTAAGTAATGCATTGTATTTTATTTATATGTAAAGGGTCTTATCCCTTGTGATCCCTGCTATGGATACAATTTGAATGCATGTCTTATCCCTTGTGGCCCCTGCTGTGGGATCACATACATACATATATATTTTGTGTTATAATTAATTTGTATAATTGTTTAGTGTCAAGAATCTCTGTCCCCTTAAAATTTTTGATTGGTTGGTCAAGTTTCAAGAAAATGTGTGAAAACCTTTCAGGTACACTTTATAATGATAGGCTTGACATATTGACAGACAGACTTGAAGGTAGTGAAATATATGGACTATACCTGTTGCTTTATTTGCTTCACTGAGGGGACATACAACCATAGAGCTTACTGCCTGATTCACTTCACAAAGAGGAATATTAGGACCTGATGGAGAGAGAGTGACTGATGGATTGACTTACCTGCAGGATATAGTGGATTGCATTTAATTTAATGTGCCGTTGCAGGAGAGTTGGTGAAGTTTCAGTCCAACATCTATGAGGATCAACTCTTTAGAAGTGAGAATGACTTATCCAGGGAGCGGGTCCACGGGGGGTGCAAACGTGTTAAAGGCCTGGTAACTGCTGAGGCGATTAAGCTAAAGCAGAGTAAGCTCTGTCAACGGCTGTCCAAAGAATTGGCGTTCATCAAAGAGGAAAACCGACGGGGACTGGCGTATATCGAGCAGCTGATTAAGGATGCACGTGAGCTGCGGCGCAGCTTGGATAGGCGGGAGAACATCATTAACAGCCGAGAGGACTTAGTCCATGAATATCTGAGCTTGCCTCCCTTAAAGCCCTGGGATCTAGACGCGATGCTCTTGCCCAGGATCTGCTGAAGTTGTTAGACCTGTTGCCAGCTGCATCCAGAGAGTCTTTGCCTAGTCTGCCTACTTATACCTGTCAAAATTAAGAAGCCTGACAAGTAAGTACTAACCAACATAAAGGGGAGGAAGGGAGTAACTTGGCCTAATTCATGTATTTACATTTGTTATGTTATTTAAATGAATTGTAGTATTTGTTTATTTAAAACATTTATTTCTAAACCTGGATTTTCTTTAATACTTTTGTGCACTTTGACGTTAACTGTTTAAAACATGCAAATAGTAATTATGATTATTTTCAGGTTTTTTAACCGTTCTTTTACTATATTAAAATGAAAAATTATGAAATTAATACCAATTTTGTTAGGTAAATGATATGTATATTGTAAAAAGAAAATCTTTAATAAATTATTTAATTTACTTTTTATAATTGTTGTTTCTGTGCGAGACTGTTGGTGTCTCTATTTGTGAATGAATCTGCAGGGACATTGGACATTGTTTATTACTCTAGTCCCCAAAGTTTTGTAATAACTGTTTTTTATTCATTGGATTAATAACCTTGGGTACCTTTTTAATTTTGATTGGTTGGTTCATGATGCTATGTATCCAAATGTTTCAACCACTAATTGTAATCTACAGAATTGGTAATTTGTGTATTATCATTGGGAATATACATCAATATATCGACTATTATCTTATCCATTTATATCCCTGATTAATTTGTGTGTTTCTGTTGTAATTTTGTGCTTCTGTATGTGTGTGAGTGTGAATTTTAGTGTGTTTGTGTGTGTTTGGATGGGTATGTTTGTGTGTGTGTGTGTGTGCGTGTGTCTGTGTTAGTGTGTGTGGATGTTCACTTGAATTTTTCATTTTTTTGTTTGAATTTAGATTCAATGTTGCAGTACAACATAAATAACGATATCAATAACATTGTGAACTTTTTGTGAAAACTGAATATGGAATCAGAGACGGAATACATATATTTTCAAATGTCTTGAAAAATTGTTGTCATATTCTTGAATTCCATATAAAAATATTGACTCTGTATTTCTAACAATAATAACAAGATCCATAAAAGCGAAGCTCTAAAATTAGAAGGAAGTGCAAATGAGCAATAACTCTTGTAGAGTGTCTGAACTTAATGAGCAGAACTTTATTTTGTAAGTGTGAACAAAATTGTTTTTACATTTGATGCAAAATTGTGTAAATACAGGATAGGGTAAACTAATCATTTTAGGGATTTGATTGAGATGCCTTGCTTATAATATTGTACCTTGTTTTCCTAAGAAACATTGTTACAAAATTCAGATGAATAGGATAATTATATCATACAAAAATTTTGTTGTTAAAAAAAATAATTAAAAACTTGTTTTAAATGGACGTACGGACTATCTGGTAAATATTAGACAGTTGCTTCACTTCCTAAATCGTACCTAATTATTATAGAAATCATCATGCAAAGTTTAAAATCGATAAGACAATTCTAACATATTTAGATGAACGAAAAGGGCTAAACGTTATGGACGGACCGACCTCAATTATAGAAAAGCTTCTCTTTAAATAACTGCTATAAAATTTTATATTTAAAATTAAAAATTTTGGTTGTATTTTTGCCAGTGTTGGATGTATTTATGGCATAATAATCGATTTTACTGTCATTTATACAGTAAAAATTCAGTTTGTCATAAATACATCCATCGCACTGGCGAAAACACATCCACTGTAAATGTGCTGGATGTGTAAATGGCAGTCCCCCATCTATTTATGTGTCCTGCTGCCGCCCTGTTTAGGATAAATTCAATTGGTTGCCTGATTGCAATTCGTTTGTAATTTTTCTAAGAAATCGAGCTTTTCAAAATTTTCTTTTTCATTGCTTTTTAAACCTTCAAACAGTGAAGTAATCTATTGAGTAATTTGAATGTAATGTATGTATAATTTATTTTACACTAGCGGCTACGCCCTTATAGGGACACTTGAGATGATAGAGGGACAGAGGTCGACACCCCTTCAAGTATTGGAAAGAAAAATAAATAATTTGTATCGGGAGGAAATTTTTTTCTTAATAGGAATGATTTCTCTTAGAAGGGTGGTGGTACCCTCTCTTAAAATAGTTATAAACCATCCCAGATCTAAGAAGAGAAGAGATAATAAATGTTTGCCTGTCTGTTTGTTATTAACTTAAAATCTATAAACTATTGGCGTACACTGCAATTCAGCAGGGGTTAAGAGAGAATGCCTTTCATTTTTTATGGATTGTATTGGTGGTGTTGATTGTCACTGCACCCCAATATTGCACCCCACTGCTAAACAGCTACACAAAACTTGTTCTTGTTTCATTTTAACTATTAGTAATGTAAAGCGAAGTAAACCGCGGGGGGAGAGGTCAATAGTTTAAATATTTGTGAATAGTTGTACTGAATGCAATCCCCGATTTTAATTTCTACTAATTTTTCTTTTCATTTACCCTGTTTTCTTTAAATCAACTTTCAGATGCATAATTATATAATAAATATAGTAGGTCTAGTTGGTCAATCTGGCCCTATATGTTTAATAATTTCGCGAAAGCTAACTTTATCCTAAGAAATTCAACTATTAAAAGCTGACTTATTATATATATTTGTCATACTCCACTTTTTTTATTGGCTGATTTAGAGAGTTTATATCTAGATTATAGATCTATTAATAATCTTGTTGAATTATAGTGACGTCACAGTATATTCTACAAATTTCTCTTTCCCCTTTATTAAAAATAAGGATTAGATATGACGTCATTTATCTTTCTCTCTCCCCTTTTCCCCTCTCCCCCTTCTCTCTCTCTTACTCTCTATTTATCTATCTTTCCACTCTCTCTTTCTCTCTATCTATCTTCTTTCATTAGATATCTAAAGGGTGAGCAAAAAAAAATGCGTAGATTTTTAAAATTCAAATTGCGCGGCTTGTGTTAATGGTAGAAAAAAGGCACACATATCGTTAGAACCGCTAAGAAGTCTATTTTTAGAAAATATAAAAACGATTCTTATCCTATGTATAGTTTAGGAGCTACGTGTTAAAATGTCCCAACTGACTTAAAACTTGACTTGCGAGTAAATTTTGGGACATTTTACCATCTGGCTCCTAGATTATTTGTAGCACAGTAATCGTTCTTGTATTTCCAAAAAATACAGTTCATAGCGGTTCTAACGGTATGCGTAACATTTTTCTACTATTAACACAAGCAGCGCAATTTGAAATTTAAAAATGTAGGCATCTCTTTTTGCAAAATATCTTCTCTAATTTTTGGTTATATTTAAAAATTTACTCGCAAGTCAAGTTTTACACCAGTTTGGACATTTTAACACGTAGCTCCTAAACTATACATAGCATAGGAATCGTTTTTATATTTTCTAAAAATAGACTTCTTAGCGGTTCTAATGATATGCGTGCCTTTTTTCTACCATTAACACAAGCCGCGCAATTTGAATTTTAAAAATCTACGCATTTTTTTTTGCTCACCCTTTACCTTTGATTTTATCTGCAATTAACTCTTTTAATGTAGAATAGGTATATTATTTCTCATTTTACTTTATGTCTGTCATACTATAGGATACATGATTTTTATATATGGTTCAGAACTGATTTTTTATTATCTATAATACATAGTAGAACGATATCTGTCTGTCTGTCCGTCCGTTCGTCTGTCCCTTAAGATCTCGGTACTTACAGAACCAATTGGATTCTACTCTTCAGGTAATATGCCCACTGGTCCTGTGGTGGTTTTAAGCTATTTTTTGGGGGGTGGGACACCCCTAACTCCCCCCACCTCAAAAAAAAAAAAAAATTTTTTTTCGAAATGGAAGCGGTTACATCCATTTTTTTTATTTATTCTTTTTAAAATTACCTCTTGGGGCAAAGCCCCTAGAGGCTAGGGGCGAAGCCGCTAGTTCACATATATTGAGTAAGTAGGTTTATTAACTATGAAACAAATATCTATAATACAAAGTAGCTTGATGTCTGTCTGTCCGTCCGTCCGTCTGAAGCTTAAGATCTCGGTAACCACTGAACCGATTGGATTCTACTCTTCAGGGTATATACCTATCGGTCCTGTAGTGGTTTTAAGCTATTTTCTTGGGGGGTGGGACACCCCCAACCCCCAAAAATGAAAATTCCCCCCCCCCCCCAAAAAAAAAAAAATTAATTTTCTTGAGAACACATTAGACTATGAGCAGCACCAGTAGTAATTTTCTTGAGAACACATTAGACTATGAGTAGCACCAGTAGTGCTTTATTTTTTTTTTTTTTTCAATTATCTCTTGGGGCAAAGCTTCTAGAGGCTAGGGGCGAATCCGCTAGTTCTTACAAAGTATATGCACAGGTATGTAATTTTGGCTCCTGTTACTTATAGGTTAAGCGCTTACCACATGTTACTTTTAGGTTAAGCAAACTCATACATGTTACTAATAGGTTAAGCAATATCTCATCTCCATTCCCTATAGAGACACTTATATAATTATAAATAGAAATAATTATGATTATTTCGTTAGCTATTAGAAATGGTATTGCATAGTGCAAAAAATATTAAATTATTACATATGATATTAAATAGCAATCTGATTACATAAATTGTAAAATGCATTATCATTAAAACAATCTCTCAACATATATTTATCTAAATAACTTTGTAAGAAGGTTCTGTGACAACCTATCGTTGTATTGATATGAGTCTTTTTGGCATTCCAGTTTGCGTCGATGGCCTGTGTTCTTGAAATTCTTTATGATAAAAAAAACTCATTTTCAATAGAAATATAACTAACATAGTCTGCATATCCCCCCCTTTTTTTTTATCTCCCTTTAACATGTTACTAATACTTTAAGCGCTTAACATGAGCCAGAAATCGTGACTAAAAAACAGCTAAATATCTATCTTGAAAAGCAGCTGGCAAAATTATATTTCTCTCATAGCGTTACGGACTGATGGACGGACGGACAGATATTAATATATAGTAAACTATACTCATTAATAATATTTTATTTAAATGAATATATTTTCAGAATAAAATGGGGTTATTCAATTGGAAATCCAGGAAATAAACCAATACACAATTAAAACATATCTATTTTGTTTTGCAAAAATCACAAAAGAAAATCCTATGCTTACTATATATAAAACTTAAAAGAATAGTATGTTTTTGTTTTATCTTTAAAGATCTCGCAAACGACTAAACCTACAGGATTCTGCCATTAGGGGAATATCAATAGCTATTGAACTGATTAAGTTCTCCAATTTATGGAAACTTTACATAGGTCCTATGATGCATTTAACCTTTTTTTATTTTATTTCTTAGACTTGGGATGAAGTTGCTTTTGACATGCTTTTAACCCCCTCCCTCCCCCATTCATATAGAGAGCCGTTTGATGATAGCAACTGCGCCCCTAACCTTCCTAAACTTTTTAATTTGTCGGTGGATTGTAGAAAATACATAGTCTAAAATAACATAAAGACACACATAAAACTCATAAAATTCAGATCACAGAACAGGTTTTTGATTCATTGGAAATTAATCAAATTCGATGGGAACCTTACTTTTTTAAAAGTATTTTTTTAACTTCTTAAAATAATAATTTTTTCATCCTTTAGTTATGATATTTTCAACATTCATGATAAGTACTATTTTTTGTTTTTAAATAAGCCAATAATAATACAAATGCTCATATCAATCAACATATCACTGTTTAACTTTAAAAAGAAATGCATTGTACTCTTGTAGTGAGGATGTTAAACAAAGTTTTTTAAAAAGTTTAAAAGTGTAATGGTTTATTTTTGTGAGTCCGTCCTTCTTAAAAAGTTCTTTATTCTGCAAAGAATATCTGCTTAACAATCTTATCATTGTGTTAATAAAATCTTGCATTTGATGGCTCTCGAACTTGGTTAATTTTCAAACTAGCAGTGTTCAAACTTTTCAACCAACAATTTAAATCTAAAAAAGGGAAATTTTGTTTATTATCAAAATGTCTCTAAATTTATCATCCATTGTCTTATCCCTTAAGATCCCTGTAATTTTATATTTTTCAAATCATCTTTCCTGTTGCATTTTGTTATTGACAGGGATCTAAAGGGATAAGACAATGGCAGATAAAATTATGGTACACTTTTTATGGGTATAAACTAACTTTTAGTATTTTTGATAGCCTAAGTCCAAAAAATCTGCTCTATTGATCAAATAGCTTCTGAGAAAATTAAGTTCATTCATTTTTATGGGGTTTTGATTCCCCCCCGGGGGCTAGGGAGCCAATTTTTAATTAAAATTTGACAAATTGACATCCTCGTTTTTTTGGATGAATATAATCTCAGTTGTTTTTATTCATTTAAGACAATGATAATGGATATATATTTACATGGATCTTACCTTAGATTTTCATGTTCTATAATAAAATTAACTCTGTAGCTGGCTAAAATAACGATCTTCCCCATCCCCCTTCTTTACCCAATCCCCTCGGATCTTACCTTAGATATTCATGTTCTATAATAAAGTTAACTCTGTAGCTGGCTAAAATAACGATCTTCCCCATCCCCCTCCTTTACCCAATCCCCTCTCTACCTTCTGGATAAAAGGCCCGACGAATAAATGCTAGGGGGTATTGGAACCTAGATAGACGACAATTTTTCTCCTGTCATAATATCCACGTATATTCTACATCCATTACAATAATAGATTGTTATTAGTTGTTTAATGAACATGTGCTTTTTCATAATCAATCATAACAAATAACATTTTTATAAAATCAGTTATGTGGGTGGAAAATTAATGTTTTCTTAATTTTTTATAACGACACAATAATAGGTCTTCATCCTATTATATAAAGTAGTAAGCGTTTTTTGTCTGTCCCGAAGGATCTCGCTAACCAGTAAACCGATATTGTTCTCCTTTATAGTAAAGCTTCTTATAGGTCCTGGGAAGGTTTTAAACTATTTTTGGGGAGGGTGTCTTCACTCCCTTCCCCCCAAAAAAATATTTTTTTACTCTTTTGAAACTCGAATTTTAAGTGGGATGAGGTCGACTTTTCACCTTTCTTACCTTAAGTGCCCCTAGAGGCTTCTAGGGGGCGTAGCCGCTAGTATTATATAAAGTAATGAGATTTTTGTCTGAAACTAAAGATCTCTGAAATTGTTGTTCGATAAGATTATATTTTTCAAAGAAGCCTCAGGGTGGTTTTAGACTATTTTCCGAACCTTCCCCAGAGGGTAGGGGTGAAGCAACTAGTAAAAAATATAGTGTACATAAACCATAAAGAGGTATTGTTAAAAAAAGCTTGATTTTAAAAAACATATAGCCTGCCAAAAAAATTGCCATTAAGCGATCATTTATTCTTTTATTGACATCAAGGCATTATCATATTTTTTATACAACTGATACTTTTCCACTCGCCTATCTATAAATAATATGCAAAAAAAATCTGTTTTCTGTCAAATAATAAATCATCACTTCTTAGTGATTTATATCTTTACAACTATATAAGATGGTTTTTTTATAATATGAACAAAATATTTATTAATAATTTGTTGTTTTTTTCTTTAAAAACTGTAGTTTTTATAGCTATTACATAGAGATATGCATTTTTAAACACAGTCTTAGACACCCAATGGGGGAGTAAAGAGGTGATTACCCTCCCCAAATTTTGAAACCCTTTATTTATCCCTCCCACAAAACTTTTTAAAAATACATTTGATTACCTACCTCAAACATTTGAAAAACCCCATTTTACTCCCCTTAAAATAAAAAAAAATACGGCCCAGGATGCAGTCTATATTAAAACAACTTAACTGTACAGTTGAATGTAAAAGTCAGGGGTAGCTATTCTAACAATCAATTCTACAAAATATCACGAAACCTTTTAAAGTAAGGTGGAAGTATATTTTGTTTTATTATGTAATTGAAGAGGGGTGGGTAAGAAGGGAAGGAAAAGGGGAAGGGGGTTGTGGAGAAATTTTTCTTTAGAATTGTTTGTCAGAATCACATTCCCTTTTCCCTGGTAAAAGTACATTAAACCAACACCCCTCCCATCTACTAAAAAAATCAGTAGGTTTAATTACTTTTCGATATCTTACTGGACGCATATTAAACTACTTCGGCATTAAGACTAGATTCTTCGCCTCTAGTCTAGGGGAGGGTGGAAGATGTATAGAAAATAGACTTAAAACACCCCCTAAACATTTATAAGATCTACTATAGTGAAACAATAGATTTATTTTATAAATATATTTCGGTAAACATGGAACCCTCTTCAGTCTAAATGACAAACATTATATCAATTCAACATACATCTAAAATTACAACCAAATAGCTAGAACCAGCATTTTCCGAGATCTTTAGCTTCAAATAAACAAAAAAAACTTACTACTTTATATAATAGGCTAAAATAAAAATAACTGTTTATGGTTTGATATCAGGATACAATGCCGCTATCTACTTTCTATTCTTGGTTTTATTGGCTTCATATTTAATTATCTTCTAAGGTAAAATATTTTATTAGCAAAGCTACTCTTAAACTTTACTTTACCAATGCCAGATTCACAGAATCAAAAAACAATCGATTTAACAATTTTATTATTATATGTTTTACTAGCGGCTACGCCCCTAGAAGCCTCTAGTGGCACTTAAGGTAGGAGGGGGAAAAGTCGACCTCATCCCATTTTAAATTTAAGTTTCAAAAGAGTAAAAAAATATTTTAATTTTTTTTTTTTGGGGGGGGGGGAGGGGGTGAAGACATCCTCCCCAAAAATAGTTTAAAACCTTCCCAGGACCTATAAGAAGCTTCACTGTAAAGGAGATCAATATCGGTTCAGTGGTTAGCGAGATCCTTTGGGACAGACAAAAAACGCTTACTACTTTATATAATCTACTAGCGGCTACGCCCCTAGAGGCCTCTAGTGGCACTTTAAACGTTTTTGTTTGTTAAAGTCTCTACAATAATTCTTTATTTTATGGATACCTCTTAATGTTACGTTGAAGTCTCCCAGAGTTTAAGAAAATTTTCAATTTTTTTGTCATTTCTCTTGGGAGGGTGGTGGTACCGTCCCCCAAAATAGTTAAAAACCTTCCTGGACATATGAGAATCTACCCTGTTGAGGAGAACCCGATCGGTTCAGCGGTTAGCGAGATCCTTCGGTACAAACACACAGACACACAAACACACAGACAAACAAACATCCTGTTACTTTAGTATAGGGATAATACAAAGTAGCTTGATGTCTGTCTGTCCGTCCGTCTGAAGCTTAAGATCTCGGTAACCACTGAACCGATTGGATTCTACTCTTCAGAGTATATACCTATCAGTCCTGTGGTGGTTTTAAGCTATTTTCTTGGGGGGTGGGACACCCCAAACCCCCCCAAAAATGAAAATTTACCCCCCCCCAAAAAAAAAAATTTCTTGAGAACACATTAGACTATGAGCAGCACCAGTAGTAATTTTCTTGAGAACACATTAGACTATTTTTTTCACGAATTTTGCGAATTCGTTATTTAAAAGAGAAAATGTTTTCCTGCTGGGTAGATGCGAAAATTTGCGATCCGTTCTGCTGGGTAAGTAATAGAAGATGTAATTATACCTCTTGGGGCTAGGGGCGAAGCCGCTAGTAGGATTATAAAGAACTATAGACGTCCAAGCTTTTTTGACAGGGGTGAAATTCGTGGATAGTCCATTTTTTTAAATAAAATTATGGGTTTCAAAGTTTGAGAGGGTATACACAAAAGGGCAGGAAGCGATTTGCTAGCAGACGAAATGGGTCCCCATGACTGTATCCAGTCAGTTGTCTGGGTTATACATCTTGTATATTTATACATTTATTATTTAGAGTAAATATAAACTTGATAATAACCTCAATGACAGTCACATCTCACAAAACAGAATTAAACAGTACTGAAACTCAGGTAAATTCAAAGATTTAATTATTCTATCATATAAACAGAAAGTTTTTTTTGTAAGTCTGTTAAGATCTCTCTCAACACTGAACCGATTGAGTTCTCCGTTTCAGGGAAGCTTTACATTGCTCTTAGGATGGTTAATTCTAAAGCAAAGTCTTGGGATGCTTTTCAAATTCCCCCCATTTAATTACAGAGCCCTATGAAGCTAAATTAGTAAAATTATACAATTTGTCAATATATGACTCTATTACCGGCTTTAATATTTGATCCATTAATCTTAAAAATAAACTTTTGTGGCATAATTTGTTGTAAATATTTAACTCCCTAAGCAAATTCTACGTAGAAAATTTAATAATAATGATTAAGAATAGTTATTTCTCGCATCGTATTATTAACGGCTTTCCGCGGAATAAAATGTACAATTATAAGGCACCGGCTAAAAGAACTGGTTTTAATCTTATGATTTTATGTACATTTTTATATTCGTAGAAAGCTGGACATAATACGATGCTAGACATAGTTTTTTCGAATGGATGAGAACCGGTTCCTATCCACCGGATTCGAATGAATACGAGAATAGTTATTTCTCGCATCGTATTATAAACGGCTTTCCGCGGATATAGAATGTACAATTATGGGATTAAAACTAGTTTTTTAGCCCCGAGGTGCCGAAGGCAACGGCTAAAAAAAACTGGGTTTAATCTCATGATTTTACATTTTTATATTCGTAGAAAGCTGGATATAATACGATGCTAGACATAGTTTTTTCGTATGGATGAGAACCGGTTCCTATCCACCGGATTCGAATGAATACGAGAAAACAAATTAATGTACTAATAGTTATTTTAATTCTAAGGCAAATTTGTTTAACTGGAACACAGCTGTGAAAAATGACGTTATCAGCAGCTTTTATTTTGGATATATAATTCTACAGTTACCAGGAGGCCGAATGGCCGAACTTTTTGGTGGCAAAAAGGTTTGTTTACAAATTTTAGCCCAGCTGTTCGTTTCATGGTAGATATGTATAGTAGTGTCCAAAAATCATATGATTTTCAAGATAATAGTCTGTCTTGATTGTCATCGTTTAAGCAAAAGTTAGTACCAAAATAGTTGTTCTTTTATTGTTTTATTCATGGCCTTTTAGGGAACTAATCAATCACATTTTAATAAAATACCCCCAGCTTTTGAGCCAACTAATAAGATAATGTGATAACACTTTGGGTTACTGTGTAATTTACAGTTCAATGAACATGCCCCTTCTCTCCCTGTGTCCATTAAACATAAAAAAGGTTTCGTGATTTTTATTCTCAGATATATAAAATAACAGTCTAATCATTAACTATTTGTTAGTTATTAATTTTTCATTTATCAATATACAAATAATGACTCTTATTTAGGTTTTAGGTCTAGCAATGGGGCTAACGTCTATGTTAACCCTGCTGATACCCACAGCTGCTAAACTGGGAGGCTACGGGGAGGAGGACTACCCTTACTACTTGGTTACCCTAAGGTAACTTCTTCACAGATTATTATAGGGGTAAGTATTAAATATTTTCTAGGAACGTTTTCTTTTGGAATTGTGGAGTTGCTTTCCCCCAAAATAGTTTTATACCTTCCCGGGACCTATGTAAGCTACATTGTAAAGGATAACCATATCAGTTCAGCGGTTAGCAAGATTCTTTGGTGCAGACATTACAGTCAAACACTAGAGGGAAATAAACAGGGGTTAAATAAATGTATTTGCACTGTCCATGTGCCGTCTCTCAATTTGGTAATTTAAAATCAACCAATGGTGTGGTATGTATCAAGGCAGCCAAGTAGCAGAAAATATTTTGCTAGCATACGAAACGGTTATTGAAAAATGAAGGGAGGTAGCATCTATACTAAAGATCTGATGTGCAGACAACCCTGTTACTATTATACATACACTTCAGTTTCACATAAAAAATCTTACTACTCTATTACATTAAACCATTAGATAATTAATCATGGAATACTCAAAATAGTTTTTAAAAACAAGGATGACAACATCCATAAGTAGCCAAGCTCAAAAATTATAAATAGACATCTGTAAAAAAAGGATCTATAGAGTATGTCATAAAAAATTTCAATAATAAAAATCACTAAAACTTTTAAAATATATATTGTATAATGGTCTTTTCTAGCATTAAGCTAATAAGAAAAACGTTAAGATCTATAACTCGATTTAGCACCCCAATCAATTATAAGTCTTTATAAAACTTGGTCAAAATATGTTGAATGTTGACTTAATTAATCACAAAAAATCCAATCTTTTATCTTGAACAGGAGTTGAGAAATTTACAAAAACTTGAAAAACTAGGAATCGATCTAGCACCCCTACGAATAAGGGTATCCTAATAAATCGTAATGGAAATATGTAGAGTGTAAACAGCTGTCTATCTTGTATAGGGATAGAAAAAATCTTGAAAACTTAAAAATCTAGGAATCGATCTAGCACCCCAACCAATTAAGACATCTTAATAAAACTTGATGGAAATATGTAAAATATTAATTTTTTATCCCTGAAAATTCCAGCTGTTTATCTTGAACAGGAATCGAGAAAATTACAAAAACGTAAAAATATAGGAATCGATCTAGCACCCCAATTAATAGACAGACGGAAAAAACAATGTGTAGACTAGATGAACATATGTCATAGGAGTTTTCACTAAAAATTTCAGCTCTCTATCTTGAATAGAAGCCGAGAAAATCACGTTTATACCGTAGCCTTACTGACTAACTGACGGACTGACTGACTGACGGACAGACAAAGTGAATTATAGAGTGGCTTCGGTACTAATAAATGTTGATGGTGAAAATTTAAAAGAATGAGTTTTTCTGTTAATCAAACTATACTATTTCTAGAGCTTTGATGGGTTTAAGTGAGAGCGTTACCTTTCCAGCTATCACGAGTATGCTCGCGCAATGGGCTCCATTACAGGTGGGTACATCAAGATCTCATAAATGGCTGTTAACTTCAACCTTTTTAATGATCTTAATCATAGTAGGATAATAGAATTTTTATCTACAGCAAATAAATAAAGTAAAAGGATTATTATCTTAAATGAAGTTTGTTTGAAAAAAAATGAAATGCGAGCTGAAAGTGCTTATGAACATTAGATTTCACAAGCGGCAAGAGAAAATCCTAATTTTTAAAAATATTTTATAAGTTTGGATATACAATAACATTAGGTAACAGTAGTTTTTCTTATTTTTCTAAATCTGGGGAGGGTAAGTTTTTATTGTGCAAAAAATCTTTTTCTTAGGACAAAATATCTCTTAGTTTTTAATAAAGAATGTTAACCATTTATATTTTAGGAAAAAGCATTTTTGACAACATTGATAATGAGTGGATCCCAGGTTTAATTATTTCTTTTTTTATAGATCAGCTACAATAAAGTAATAAATGTTGGTATTTCAGTCTTACATTGTTATTTTGTCTTCATTAAAATCTTTCTGATTGAAGCTTCCATTGAGTAGAATAAAGTAGGTATATAACACTATCTCTTTAATATATTTTTTTATTATTTCGATGCTTTTTTTTACTAATTAGGCATTGATGAATCTGAAAACGTCAAATTCTTTTGTAGTCTTTAAAACTTGTGGCTTTAAGCCGCTAAATTCGCAGCCACACATATAGTATAGCTCCCAAGATATTTTTTACATTGTTAAACATTTTGTATATTTGCAAGGTAAAGAAATTTGTTCTAAGAATAAATTGTATTAGGTTGGAACAATTGTTGCATTTTTTGGCTCTGGTGTTTCTGTGGATGCGTTGGGCTGGGAAGCTACTTTTTATATACAGGTTTATTACTAAAGAAGAGAAAATAGGTTTGATTTAAATCGCCGAAAGTTTGCCAGAATACTGGTCCCTTGTCATTCATTTGCGGCTATGCACCAAAGGGCATTTACTCTAGTGGCACTTGAAGTATGGGGGGTGAGGGGCGAATCTCTACTTCAATTTTAGTTTTAAAGGTAAAAAATATTGGATAGGGAATTTTTTCCAAACTCTAATGATATGGGTGGGGGGGGGGGGGGGAGTGGGGTAGACCCTTCACTTTCAATTTTAGTTTGAAATTGAAAAAGGAAAAACATTGTTTGGGGTTGTATTTATTTTTGATTGTGATTTCTCGTGGTAGTGTTAATGTACCTTCCTCCAACATAGTTAAAAACCTTCCCTGGACAAATAAAAAGCTTCACCTTATGAGTCCTTTTGTTTGCTAGATCCTTTGGTACAAACACACAGACACACAAGCAGACAGACTTTTATTTTTATAAATAGGATGAACTTTTCAGGGATGCTTGTGCTTTATCTGGGTGTTAATTTGGATGATTTTTGTCTACGATACTCCCTCAACCCATCCCTTCATTTCTGATACTGAAAAGAAGTATATCCAATCTGGCATTCAGATTAATAATAATAAGTAAGTATTATTTCTTTAAGAAAGAGTAGAATAAAGTATAATACAGTAAAAAAGGGATCTTTTTTGACAAAATGCAATGGATATAGAATATGTGGATATTGTGATAGATTCTTGTATACCCTGATGAAATGTTAAATTCAGCTGTCTAATATAACGATAACCTTCCTTCCCCTCCTTATGACATTACCCGATCCCCTCCCCTGTCACAATATCCATATATTTTTACATCAATCAAAATTGTCTCTAAATCATTGAATATGACATTCTTAACATGGGACCCTGTTTATTGATCAGTTCGTTTATCTAGAAGAAGTGGATGGGGTTGGTTAAAAGGGATGAATAGGAAGTAACGTTATTTTAGCCCGGCTGTGAATTTCACTTTTTAGAGAACATAAAATCTGGTGTAACATCCAAGTAATAATATATCCATTTTAATATTTTAATATGATTCCAACCTACACAATCTTTTCAGGCAAGGAGTACCATGGAGAGACATAGTGACGAGAGTACCAGTATGGGCGTGTTTTAAACTTACCTAATATTTTCAGGCAAGCAGTACCATGGAGAGACATAGTGACGAGTGTACCAGTTTGGGCGTGTTTTAAACTTACCTAATATTTCAGGCAAGCAGTACCATGGAGAGAAATAGTAAAGAGTTTACCTGTTTGGGCGTTTTTTAAACTTACCTAATATTTTCAGGCAAGCAGTACCATGGAGAGATATAGTGACGAGTGTACCAGTATGGGCTTGTTTTAAACTTACCTAATATTTTCAGGCAAGCAGTACCATGGAGAGACATAGTGACGAGTGTACCAGTTTGGGCGTGATTTAAACTTACCTAATATTTTCAGGCAAGCAGTACCATGGAGAGACATAGTGACGAGTGTACCAGTTTGGGCGTGATTTAAACTTACCTAATATTTTCAGGCAAGCAGTACCATGGAGAGACATAGTGACGAGTGTACCAGTTTGGGCTTGTTTTAAACTTACCTAATATTTTCAGGCAAGCAGTACCATGGAGAGACATAGTGACGAGTGTACCAGTTTGGGCTTGTTTTAAACTTACCTAATATTTTCAGGCAAGCAGTACCATGGAGAGACATAGTGACGAGTGTACCAGTATGGGCGTGTTTTGTTGCTAATTTCTGTACAAACTTTGGTTTCCATCTTCTCATGACAGAATTACCCCAGGTGCACTTTTGATTCCCCTGTGGAGTTTCTCAAACTGAGTTTCTTTTTCTTATATACAAATAATTCTGATGATTAAGATCTCAATAACTACTAAACCGACTGAGTTTTATATTTTAAGTAAGATTCAACTAGGCCCTAGGATGGTTTTAGGCTATTTTACTAGCCCCCCTGTCCCTTCCATTATTTTTAATTTATTTCAAAATAAAGTGATATATTTCATCATTCATTTATTAGAAATATAATCTAAAGAATTTCGATTTTAACCATGTAGTTTTCAATATAAAAGAATTAGTGTGACATGTTTAATGAGTATATTATTTCAGTATCTTCAATATATATTTGAAGACTATTTTGTTGATTCTACAACCATTGGAATATGGACTGCTATACCTTACGCCTGGTAAATTTGACAATTTGTAGCAGGTTTCGTCGTATTTTCAGAGTATCTTTTCATAGGTTATTTTAGTTTAGGTTAGGTTAGGTAAATGTTAATGATTGCCCCGCAGGGATAGAGTCCCCCGCATGGGCTAGAAATAGGAGAAAACTACTGTGAAAATACGAAGTAATCATCTACTTCGTTTTCTTTCCATGATCTGCATAATTTTTCTGCAAGAATAATTCATTTGCATATATATTGATATCAGATTCCTTTTAATTCTTACTCAAATAATTTAAACAAAGTCTATTTTTATTCAAAAGGCTTTCAGACAAGGGATCTAAAGGGACAATACAATGGCCGGTAAATTGATGTCCATCCCAATGAAGATAAACAAAATTACCTTTTCTTTATTTTAAAAATAAAGGTAAAAATGTTTGGACACTCAATTTCATGAACCAAACAATTAAAATTCAATAATTGTCTTGTCCCTTAAGTTGTTAGTCAAACAAATAAGAAAACGTTATTATAAAACTTTGGGAACTAGTTTAATAAACAGCCCATTGTCCCCATTGTCATTGTAAATGTTGTTGAAAACAAACCTTTCTAGCAGTATCATTCATAAAAATATCAAATAGAAAGCAGGTTTGTTCATAAGTTCGAGGTAACCAGAATATTTATTGGTTTGAAGGTTCGAGGATAATTTCTAATTATAGCAACCATCGAATAATCCTAGAAGCCGGGAAAAGTTCCTAACCAGCAACATTTTAACATTAACTGCACTCAAAATATTTCAGTGCCTGGATTGCAAGTGTGGTCTTTTCCAAATTGTGTGACTGCCTAATCAGAACAAGAAAACTTTCTGTGACAAATGCAAGGTAACATTCACATCGTCCCAGAGCAATTACAAGCTAATACAATAGAAATTTTAATAAAAAATAAAACAAAGAGAAAATACAAAATATATTTCATGCCTATGTCAATATAACAAATTCTAATTATATCTTTTATTTTAGAAAATTATTCTCAAGTCTGGCTTTTGGTGGCAACGTAATTTGCTTGATAATATTAGCTACTGTTCCAACTAATGAAAATCCGCAATTAATTTTGACTCTTGTTACTTTTACAGTCTGTAATTCAATAGGTATAGTATTTTCATAACATAATTTTTTAGAAATTTTATTTGAAACTTTCACATTTTCAAAAGTATTATATTTTAATATCAATACTTAAAAAATACATTCACCAATACTGGACAATTGAAAGCCACCTAAGAACTAACGAGTAAGCTATAAAAATTGGAAAGAATTTTAATAAATATAATAGATTTGAAATCTGCATAAAATTTTAAGGATTTTTTATAAAATTCGTTTTTTATATAATTCATTATTTAAAAGCGCAAATCCAATTTAAGTTAATAAATTTTGACCAATAGGATAGGTGGATTGGAAACTACCTGCGCTCTATTTGGTTAAATGATGTACATCACTTAAGCTTCTCCTCCAATCAGGGCGCAGATAGTTTTCAATCCACCAATCACAGATGTCAAAATTATTTAACATAATTTGTATCTGCGCTTATAGATAAAGAATTATACAAAAAACGAATTTTATAAAAATTCCTTAAAATTTTATGCAGATTTCAAATCTATTATATTCATTGAAATTCCTTCCAATTTTTATAGCTTACTAACGAGAGAAAACGTTGGCCGATAAGTGGATGTTCTTCCCCAGTAAGGATACACAAAATTATCCTTTCTGTAGATTACAATTAGTGGTTGAAACATTTGGACACTGAACTTGTTGAACCAACCAATCAAAGTAAAATACCAAAGATATTTATACTTATGATTTTTTAAAAACTATGTTTATAATTTTTTCTTTTTTTAAACAGGATCAGCATTCTTCCCTGGATGGTTGACTAACTTCCAGGACATAGCGCCACAGTTTGCAGGTAGTGAATAAGTTATTTTTGCTGGAAGAACAGTAAAAGATTTCCAGTACGGCTTCGAAACCGATTAATATCCGCTGGATTAGAACCGGTGCGCAGCCATAATGAAAAATCATGTATGGCATAATTTTACAGCAAATTTTCTACTAAATTAAAAATCATTGCCGGTCCTCCGGCCTCTTGGGGTTAACAAAACTGGATATAATATTTCAATTTTTATTTTCACTTCTGCGGAAGGCTGTTTTGCCACCTTGGAATACTGTTTTGCTTTTAACTTATTTGTAAATCAATTATAAGTTCTTTCGAACGTTGTATTATCTACTTTATTTTTAGCATTTATCTGGCAAAATGTTTTTTTTTATTGGTCTTTCTGTTTTTTTCTTAAACTAATGATATTGGAAGTTATGGGTTCGAGACCTAGCAACAAAACTAAATATATTTTTTTACAGGAACAATTTTCGGCATCTCAAATTCTGTATCTTGTGTAAATGCCTTTGTTGGACCTAAGGTAAACTCAAATAACTGCAATTCCGCATATAATATAAATAACATAAAATCATCCAAAAACTAAAGTTATAAATAAAATAGTCTCAAACTATACCGGAACCTATGTAAAGCTCCTCTAAAATGGAAAAATGGATAACAATGTGTTAACGTAGATACAAACACAAAAGAATTTCTACCTTATGTTGTAACTAGCGGCACCTCGAGACCTCTAGGGGTACTTGATGGGATTTTTTTTGAATTTTAGATTTTTTTTTGGTGGGAGAGGGGGTATAGTCGACAACCACCTTTTTTAAATTTTAGTTTTTAAAAGAAATAAAAAAAAATTGTTTGGGTTAATAGCTTAAAACCATCACAGGACCAATATGTATATTCCCTGAAGAGTAGAGTCCAATCGTTTAAGTAGTTACTGAGATCATAAGCTTCAGTCAGACAGACAGACAGAAACACATCGTTCTACTTTATATTTTAGATGTTTAGAATTTTGTTCAAATTTGACTCAATTAAAAATAATTTTGTAGAATTTTGTTAGTTATATTATTTGAGCTGAATTTTGGATTGCAACTTTTCTACAATTTGATGAAGAGGTATTACAAATATTAACTTTGATTTCTAGATTGCCGGAGCCCTTTTAACAGCTGATCCTAAGGATATTAACAACTGGATGTATCTCTGGATTATAACAGCATCAATTATGGGTAAATATAATTATTAGCATTAAGATCTTTGTATTTACGTAAAGCTTTACTTTAGTCCAAACTAGCGACTACTCCCCTTGAGGCCTCTAGTGACACTTGAGGGAATGGAGGGTGGGTCTATCTTCATTTGTTTTTGAATTTTTTTGCAATTGTCTTAATCCTTAAAAATTAAAGGTTTTGCTGGAATCTTCTATGCCATATTTGCAGATGGTAACCTTCAACCTTGGAGCAAACAAAAATCAGGTAATAATTATTTATCGTATTATAGACAGTTTTCTACGGATAGTAAAACTAACAATTCTTAGATTGATTTCAGTTTTGTTGGCCCCAAGTGCAGAGGCTTTGTATTGATTTTTTATATTTATTTAATCAATTGTGAAAAATTGTCTGTAATATGATGTGATACATGATTTTTCAGTATTGCTGAGAACCGGGTCTAATCCAGCGGATATTAATAGGTTTTGAAGCCATACTGGAAAAATATTTTTAAGCTATCACTGTTCAGCTTTTAATTTAGGACTTTGGTATTTTAGTATTATAGAGGTAAGGGACAATGGACTGTAAATAATACTATTACTGGTCCCCAAAGTTATCTAAAATGTTCTCTCGTTCTTCGGTTTAAAAACCTTAGGGACTTATATCATTATATTTTGTTCAAGCAGTGTCCAAACTTCCACCAATACAAGATACTGTTTATGATATTTGGGTGTTCATTAATTAATCTTCTACTGTCTATTACCTTAAACTTTCTGTGATAAAACTTTTATGTGGTCCTAAACCTGTTTATTGTAATCTTTAATGTTTTTTTAAAGTCAAATTTAAATTTTCTAAACGTGTTAAAGGACGCCTGCAAGAAATACCACGCTTTAACTGCCGAAAGACTGCCACAAGTAGACCCAATACCCCAAATTTAAAGCCTTCAGCTTCAATAACAAAAAAGTTCTAGGCATTTCAAAATAGCATTTTATGTACAATGAAATCTTTGAAAGATTTCTAATGCTCATAAAAGAAAAAAACAATATTAAATTACGGTGCCTAAAAACAAAATTATAACCTTATCTTTGTCAGAAACTTAGATTGCCGGTAACTGATTACATTTCTACAATAAAAACACCACATTTCATAGTCAAAATCTATGAAAAAAATTCGATTTAAATTGCATTTTTAAATAAATATCATAGCGGAAACAAAGGGGAAACTAAGACAAGCTCAACTGTGATTGGTTGTTAAGCTGATTCAGCCTTCTGATTGGCTACAGTACACTCGGTACAACGTAAGTTAAACTTAATTTTTTTTAATGATTTTGACTATAAAAATGGGTAATTTTTATTGTAAAAATATAATTAGTTACTGGAAACCTAAATTTATGACAAAAATAAGCTTATAATTTTGTTTCTAGGCCACGTAGTTTAATTTCAAAGTTTTCAACATGAGCATTGCAATTCTTTCAAAATTCTCATTGTACATAAAATGTCATTTTAAAATTCCTAGAACTTTTTGTTATAGAAGCTAAAGGCTTCAAATTTGGGGTATTTGGTCTACTTGTGGCAGTCTTTCAGCAGTTAAAGTGTGGTATTTTTTGCAGGCTTCCTTTAATAGTAAATCTTTAATACATTAATTTATTTTAGATTATTTAATAGTTTTGTTTTTCTTGTATAGTTGAATCAGAAAAGAGAAAAGAAAAAGACCCTGTTGGCCTAGAACTCTCGACAAAATATTAGAATCTTCATTATCTTTATAGATGTTTTAAATATTATATTTTAATTTAATAAATCTTAATTATTTATCATCAAAAAATCACCAAACCTTGTAAATAATTTTATAATTATAAAATCACGAAACCTTTTAAACAAAATAGCTAAAAATAAGTTTTAGTCGCAGTTTAAGCAGAAATCTTTTGACAAAGCAGTAGCCGTCAAAGTCCGGCTTGATTTCATTGACATTTGCAGCTGCTTGCCGATAGTTTGTTCAGCAGCAGCCGCTTGTCAAATTGTTTCTATTTTCTCCAAAAGTTAAAATTGTCAAAAACCATCAAAATATAAGCTGGAATCTTACGTGAAAGTGTTATTATAATTTATTATTAACTCTCAGCAGTTTTGCTTCTAGAAATCTCTAGAACTTGAGGGAAGGGGGGTTGGGGACCTCCACTTTCAACTTTAGTTTTGAGGGGAAGGGGTATTTCCCGGGTTCGTTTCTCTTGAGAACCATATCGGACCAGCAGCAGCGTGTTTTTAAGTCATAGACAACACAGGCAGACCTATGGACATATTGTTACTTTTATTCAAGGATTAACAACCAGCAAACATTATTATTATTAACATTTTCTATTCTTTTCTTTCAAGTAAAAACAAAATAGAATTCCTCCAAAAATGTTTTTATATATTGGATAAAATATGTCATAATGTTTAGCAGACAGTTATTATACCACCAACAGTTTGGAAGTGTTTTAACAATAATGTAATGTAGAAATTTTATTGAAGCAAGCAAAGATAAAAGCTATTTTTTAAGAATATAAATGTCAAAACTAGCTGGACATATTGACGAACAGAGAGCGGATTTGATGCTCTTTAATTATTTTTTTTTTTAAATAAAAGTTTTCTATTAGACAGACAATAAAACTGTGTTATAGTGACTTAAAAACAATTTAAGGGTAAGATCAAATTTAAAGACTAATAATCATTCATGGGAAGGCTAAAATAATTCCAGGTTTTTGAAAATACCCATTTAAGCGGTTTGCACAGCCTTCAAGTCACATGTATTGGTATACTGGAAAAAGTAAAAATCAAATTTTATTTTGGGCGCTTTTTGAGAAAATCCGCAAAATATTTTTTTTTTCATTTTCGCCTAAAATCCTCTAAAAGTAAGGTAAAAAATGTTAGAGTAGGCTTTTTAAAACTGGTATTTCTCAGCCCATAGTTATCCAAAAAAATTGTTAGACATACCAATGAAAGCTTATCTCTTCTTGTTTTCAAAATGATAAACATTTTCAACGTGCATTGTATGGTTTTGTATCTATGTTGCTAAATGTAAAAAGTATTATCAATTACATTAACATGTGCATGTGCATGGTTTGATTGTGCACTCCCCCCCCCCCCCATTCCTCTAGTTAAATATTGCAACCTGAATAAAAATATTGGTACATGGCAGTTTTACAACAATCAAAAATACTATGTTTTTTCTTGGAAATATAGATATATCTATTGACGTCAAAGGTGTTCAAACCTTTGGGCTTTGACATCCCTGGATCTATCACTGTAAAATTTGAATTTATTTATCTAATGACATTTTGCTGACAATTATACACCTACATCATGACAAAAATACAACTGTTATTATCATAAATCCGCAAACTAAAAAGTATAAAAATCTACGGTAATGCAAGAACACTATGCTTAAGTTTTCCATGTAAGAAAATTGTTAATAATCTTGGAAACTTTTTAATATTCATAAATAATATTTATACCAGCGTAAACACAAATAAGATTATAGCAGTTTATAGGTTAGAACAGGGCTCGGCAGTTGCTAATTTTTATTAAAGTTCTGAGTAATCTGCAGAAATGGAAAAAGAATATGATATTATGACAGGGGATAAATTGTCTATAATTTAGGTTGCTAACATGAAACACATTTATAGGTCATTTCGTTCATCCAGTTGGATGGGGGGAGGGGGGGGGGTAGAGGAGATGGATAGGGAAAGCTTTAAGCCAGCTTCTAGTTTTATTTAGAAGAAAATCATCTTCTGCAGATTGTTTGTTTCACGGCGCCAGACCATAAAGAATACAGTTTTTCTGCGGATTTTCGCTGTCATTTCTCCATAAATTATTGTTAAATTCTTACTGTTGCTAATTTGTAAAGAATAATCAGAATCTAGGGGCGTATCCGCCAGTATTACATAAAGATGTAAATTACCTTATTAGAGACCAGTTAAGTAGAAGAATTATTGGAATCATTTCCTCTACATAATGAAATTAGGAATAAGAAAATTTGCAAAAATATAGACATTTGAAGAATTATGTATAAAATTGTATTACATACAATTACCCATGAATTCTAACATAAAATTCATAACATTAATACCAGTTTTGTTGATCCTGCTTTAGGCCTCTTGGGGCCAACTAAACTGTAATTAATCTTATAATTTTAAATTTTACTATACGCGGAAAATGTATATAAATAGTTTCCTTTAAACCAAATTTTGAAGCAATTTTTTTTAATAAGTAGACTTCAAGCTTAATGTTATCTTTAACTCAATTATCCATTTTTGCCTGAAACTTTAATAATAGTATTATATTTATCAATAGTTTTTTTAAAGCAACCAATATTTTTACATCTGCTTAAAGATTAGGAGATACTTAGTTTCTTTTTATTGTGTCAGGTATTAAAAAGTAAGCGAGAATGCATTTTTTTCACAAATATCCTTTTCAATAAAGCAGCAAGTTGTGTGTAAGTCTCGCAAGATCTCTTAAACGGCTGGACTTATCGTTACATGATATTTAGAGAAGTTCAACATTAGTCCATAAAATATTTTAGGCTACTAAACGACACATTCATAAACAAAACTACAACCCCCCCCCCCCCCCCCCTAAGAAAAAGGAATTAAGCTATTAGCCTTTTGAAAAAGAGGATCTAATTATAAAATGGTTCCTGTAAAACTCTAGACCATTTGATCGCGGGGTTTTTATATATCTAAGGAAATATACATATACATTCCAACTACTTTGTAAAAATTAATGTTCTCACTATCTTTAAATATAAAACAGGTGGTAAACGTGGTTTTTTTCTGTCTTAATATTTCCATACATTTGTCAAACACTTAAATAGAAAGGAAAAGGAAATAGAAATTCAATATGAATCGTTATCAGGGTACATTTTACCAGAGAGAGAGAGTGCACAATAAGTTGTTTATTACACTAGTCCCCAAAGTTTCCTTATTCGTTGGCATAACAAATATGGTGACTTTAGTGAATTTTGATTGGTTGATTCATCAAGTTGAGTGTTTAGACGTTTTAACCACTAATTTTAATCTACAGAATGGGTAATATTGTGTATTGTCATTGGGTATGTACATCAATTTACCCCCTTTAGATTTCTGATATTTACCCACTTTCTATAATAATGTGGTATTTTATTTTAATTTTGTGTCTTATCCTCTAGCCTTTAAGGAGCTGTGTTTGAAGTGTAAGGGAGAGAAAATAAGCCTAAAATATCAATAAAACGCTATTAGAAGCAATACTCCCTCTGTGCAGCCATTTGTGAGATTGTTTTGCTGTACAGAAGACATGTATTACTGAAAACGCTGCGCCCCCAGAATTAAGGGATTTGAAACCATCAATTTGCCTGTAATGAACAACTCAATCGCTTCAAGGGTTAGTGAGATCCGAACGGACAAACCAAACAAATTTACTTTATATTACTGAGATATTCATGCCCTGTTGGATGTTGGACTAGATTTTCATGTACTCTAATAAAGTACTTTATAGCAGCTGGCTAAAAAACGATGCCCTCCATCCACTCCATTTACCCCATCCCCTCCACTCCTACTGGATGAACGAGCTTCCCAATATACTTTAGAATGCATACTATTTCAAAACGAGGTTAAATACTTATTAACTAATTAACACTTGTACCTTTTCTATAGACTTATTTATAAATCTACAAATACACCTAAATTTTGTGTTTCTTACAAGTATTGCTGATATATATAATTCTATTGAATAGATAATTCTATTCTCCGCTATTCTTATTGTGTCTTAAACAGGGGTACCAAATTGTATCTTTTCAGGGGGACCATATTTTATATTGGTGTATTTTTTGCTCTATTATTATTGTATTGCTTTTTAGCATGGTTTTGGAATTGGTTATTTTCAAGAATTTTTTCATTAAAAAGTTTTTTATGTTTTTTAACCAATGAAAACACTAGTATATTACAGGCAATTTTCCACAAATACTAAAAAAAGTATAAATATCGATTTTGTAAGCGCAGGATTTTGGCCTCTTAATCTGAATTTTTTTTATTTTTTTGCCAGATTTGCAAATACATTTTTATTTTTGTTCAATACCCGATTAATATCTCCGAGGTTTTCTAACAATTGCAGACAACAAACCATTTGATTGCCTTTTTTTTAACTGGAAGTCCTAACTGTGCATAAGAGTTACGCCTAATTGGGCAATTTTTTCTCTCTCTAAACTTTACTTGTTCTTGCAATCATTAAAAAATTCCATACATTATTTTATTTTGCATTTATCTTCTCAATGCAAAAGTCAGTATGTGCAAAAATCATATATTCTTTGCCAATTCTGTGTACATTAAACTCCCACATATGAATATGGGGAATAGTCCCTTTTGTAACATCGCCCCATATGGGGCGATTCGTCGTATTTAAAATGGCTTTTTATAGGTTATTTTAGGTTAGGTTATATTGGGTTAGGTGATTGCCCCACAGGGTTAGGTAATTGGCACCGCAGGGTTAGAGCCCCCCGCAAAGGCTATAAATAGGAGAAAAGCTACTGTGAAAAATACGAAGAATCGCCCCATAAGGTGCGATGTTACAAAAGGGACTATACCCTGAATATGTATTGAAATATCTAAACTTTTGCAATGAGAAATGAGAAAAGATCGAATTCTAGATGTTATATTTCTTACCACTTATTTATGAAGAAATAAATATTTCATACCTAAGGAAATAAATATAAATGACGAACATTTATCGAGGATAAAGTTTAAACCAAACATTTTTACGTTATATTTATTGTTTCGGAACGCAATCCTAGCCGTTCTCGAAATCTTAATCTCAAGCCCTCCGAATGACCAACATGTGAAGTTTACAAATGTGTATTTATTACCATGAAAACAGTGAGTCTAAAACAAAAATATAAGAATTAAATACATAAAATTAATTGTTATTTTTTGTAACATCGAGGTTGCGTGATTTCAATTTAATAAGAAATATAAAATTTCTAAAAAACTTTGAATTGGCACGAATCATATTAAACAGCATCAGAAATTGATAATTTTGGAATAAAATGATCAATAATATAAAGGAAAATATTCGTATGTCAAAACTTAGCAGTTAAATGGTCTATTTGTTGAAAAATTAATGTTTTAAAATTTCTTCATAAAATCATACCATTTTACACTTAATTTCAAGAATTAAAGATAAATTCTTACCACATATGATGTCAAACTAAGCAGGAAGGCTTATTTGAGATATTCCACACATCAGAGCACATGTATATTAAAGCAATACATTATTTTTATTCACTTAGCTCCTCACGTGGGACTAATCAAAGGAAAAGTGCGCGTTTCTTTTGTCCGTTTACAAGCCACGCGCCGCGCGGAGATAGTTAGGAATGCCGCGTAACACATTCATTCTCTAGGAAATTTGGTGTAAGGAAACAGGGATTAATGGGTTCGAACTTGCCAGGGAATACAAGAAATACATACCAAAACACACCCGTCTATTCACTGGGAATCGAACACAATACCTCATCTTTGCAATATGCGTGCAGACAGTGTCCACAAAATCACAATCTCACAACACATAAACCACAAGAGTTTAAAATGTTATGGCCATAAGGCCTAAAATTAATTATGGTAACTCGCGAATACCACAATAACTCAAACCGAGTCCACTACCACATAAGGATAGGAATAAGGAATGGGAAAAGCATTCAACATTCATGAATTGCACATTTACCACTCACACATCTCATTATATCATGGCCTCATAATCTCAATTAAAATTAGAATTACAGACCATGTAATTGCGAATACATGAATTAATAATCAATAGTACCTAAACTTTGATTAGGTATCTACATAATAATAGGCAAATGATTTTTATATTAAAAATCGCATCAATAATTAAATAATCAACTCAAACTTTTTCATCAAAAGAAAGAAAGATTAAATAATGACATTTTTTCTACTAAATCTTTTTGCTAGAAAAGAAAAGTAAAATTTCATAAAAAACTTCTCAATATTTAGCATTTTTCTCCGGCGGAAAAATACTCGTGCTTACATCTAAACATTTCTCAGATAAGATAGGTAAGATCCTTAAATCTAAACATGTTTTATAAAATAGATACTTAAATCTAAATAAAATATGACTGTAAAAAATCATCAAACTTCGGAAAATTAAAATTTCATAATTTTAAATCTTCGTGAATCAAATTTGCGTAAAATTAAAAATGCAATTAATATGCAAATTAAAATTACCAAATAAAACAAAAGCTCAATATAAGAAAAGAACTTCTCTAAATGCTGAATTTGCAATTTCTCTCTGTTTTAAGAAGAAAGCAACTTATACATATTCAAACAGTCATAATTAAGGCAATTTGGGGCCTCAGTTAGAATGAATCCCTCAAGATACAAACTAACAAATCATCAAATATAAAAATTGCCATGTTCCAGCTATCCTGTCGGACGTTATGTCTTTCCATCACAATTTTTGATACTGCATAATTTCCAACAGGATTTCTGGCGCAGGGCTACATCAACTGAAAATAAACATAATTAGTGATGTTTAAATCAAATCAAAATATAAAGAATCATGAATAATTCAAGAAACTTTTCAAAATCATCAATCAAAGCAATCGAAATTAAATCAAATTATCTTATGCTTTAGTTTTGCCGTTCTGCGGTATGTCTGGCCGAGGAAACAGAGCTAAGATACACCGTAGAGCGGTCTTATTAAGCTTAATTCTACGAATATCAATATCAAAGAATCTACTTAATTCATCGGCGAAAAAAATCTGCATTTTTTCTTTAGGTACATCGGTTAAAAGGTAAATAGTAATAATTTTAATATGCATGTAATATTAAATTATTTATGTGATTATAATAAATCTTAAAGAAATATTTGTATGATGTAAAAAATCTCATTGTGTTAATTTTTTATCATATCGAATTTCAATCAAACAAGGATAAAATGTTTGTATTTGCGTAGGCACCTAGGAAAATTTCCGCGAAAAAATCCCTGGTCCCGGAAAGACTTAAATCATTGAAAAAACTTACGTAAACGTATAAAAAACTTAAATTTGCATTTCAAATGAAAAAAATCTTGCATCGATTTGAAAATTTAAACGAAATTGTATGAAAATTTGCGTTACTTACAAATCTTAAGAAATGGTTAAT